>NC_133931.1:50113807-50735307 GCF_031877795.1 Strix aluco
CTTTGGTTGAGCACAGCTGAAGAGCACCGAAGGTTTATATATAGCAGCTATTGCTATTGTGTCTGAGTGGTGAGGAAAAGGTCAAAGCGAAATGATTTTATTCTCTCCCCAGTTAGAAAAACTGCTTTGTGTGGTTGGGGGGGGGGGGGGGGGGGGGGGGGAGTTTGGTCTTTTTTCCTCTTACAGAGCTCTGTTTCTTTCTGGTTGTCCACACTTTATTTTATCTTTTCTACAGGTTGAATCCTCAAACATTTTATAGAATTAAGTAGAAAAATTTATTTGTCACTTGAGGATGCTTTAAGTTTTCTGGCTGTTCGATGTCTTTGCCGTGCAGGATCTGATGGCACTCTCCTTAGCATTGTCTCCATTTGTCTGTATCTCCTGCATAGAAAGCTGTCCCTCCAATGAATTTGGGACCCTATGGGGACTGCTGAGGTTTTTACAATGAAGCTCTAACCATCTGAATTTCTGATTCAGAATCTTCATTTTCACTTCAGATGGTATTTTTTTGTAATAAACCATACACAGTTTCCATGATCTTTATTTCATGGTGGACCTAATTTTTTCTTCTGAGTCCAGCCCTTTTTTATCCATTTTCTCAACATTTTGCTAATTATTCAGAATTTATCATTAAAACATCCATATTTGAGACAATTGCCTAAATAATGTTTGTGTTTCTTATATTCCCTTCCATTTGTTTCTTATTTTCAGAGTCTGAGGGGCCAGCAGTTTGTGTGCCAACAACATACAAACATTGTATAAAGGGAGAAAACTCACATTCTGGCAGTTATATATGGCATAGCTGCAGTCTCAGGTGCTGGAAGGAGCATGAAAAATTGTGATTTTATACCCTGAAAACAAACTTTAGTCAACAGTGAAACATCTCATAGGTTTCAGGGTTAACTGGGAAATGTATAATCTTAAAAATACAAGGTGAAAACATAGATACTAATTTTCAGTTTTGCAGTCAGAGGGTGGGAAATCCACATCATATCCCTAAGCTTTGGAAAGGACTCCCAAATGATTTGTCACATACAAAAAACTTGCCTTGTACAATTTTTGGCTGAATCAGCTCAGGGGAGACATCTACCTAAATATTTGAAGGTTCCTTTGCCATCACCAAGACCAGAGGTACTTTCCCTTCAGAGTGTCTCCAAAAGATTCAGAGCAAGCAGGAATTCATGTGTCTGAACTCATTTGTGGGCTTAATGCAACAGTGGAAAGATGTAGGGTCATGCATGGCCAGAGTCGCTGAGGAGCCAAGCTGAGGGCAGACAGGGAAGGGGAGAGCACTTGACAAATCAAGAAATGACCTGTGTTGCTCTGGGCTGCTCCCGAGACATCTCCTGTAGTGCCATGCAAACAGAGTTCTTACCTCTACCTCCAAGAAAGGATGTGGTATAAGGACCTAAATGATAATAAGCTTTCCAGTTCCCAGAAGGAAATCCTGTAGCTAAAGCAGCTTTCAAATATTGAGTCCTACAGTTCCAGTTCTGGGAAATGATTAAAACTATTTTTACTAATACATTTATATGTGCCTATATATATAATTTTAAGATTTACATTTATATATATGTATGTATATAATATCGATATTATATATTTATACATTATTTCACATATATACACACACATATATGTGTGTACATGTAAGTAACATATATGCATATGTTACAAATGGTCTTGAAGTGCTCTGTTTACCCCACAAATTTAATAGTAAACTTTAACAGGAAAAATAACACAGGCACCCTGACTCCCATTTGTCTTTTCTGAACACTGGTATTTTCTCTCTTACGAGTGTTAACATTTCTCCAGCCAACATAAAGTGTTTATTCTGCAGATAAATCTGAAAAGAAGAAGCCTTGTCTGCTCTCATAGTTGTTACACAGACAGCATTTTCCTTGTGGTTTGATTTAATGTGAAGCTACGGATGCCCTCCGTAAGTATCAAATCATTACACCTGCACTGAGTAAATGTAATACAACTTGGTTTTGCTGAAATGTGATGGTTTGTTTTTTTTTTTTGCCTGCTTTGTACCTTCTTGATGGCAAACCAGATCAGGGAGTCCTGAACATCAGCCAGTTTGTTTCCAATGATGTCTGTAGGTCTTACCAGATCCTTTCCTTCAGAACATCAACTGAACTAATACAGACTTTTCTTTCTTTTTTTCTTCTTTTTTATTTCTTCTTTTTTATCCTTTCTTCTTTTTTTGTGTGTGTGTGTGGATCCTTCTGTCTGCTTTCAGCACCTCTGGTGGTGATTATCCATTGACAAAAATAACCACAGGGATATTTTAAATTTCTTTTCTTGCAGACCAAGCTTTACTAGTGAGGTTGATGCTTAAGAGACATCCGTATAACCCAGGCATGGTGATTTCTGCAGGTCAGCTATTTTTCTTCTACAGACCTACATAGGAACATAAAGGAAGGGTGGTGCCAAAAATACAATCTTGATCATATACGTTTACATTGTGGCGTGCCTCTCCTGTCCCTCCTTAATGACAGTAGCAAGGCTGTAAAAGTCTGCTCAGTCACAGGTGTGACTTTTTGGTTGATGAGACAGAGCTCCCTTCCCCTTGCTCACTACTGCCAGCTCTCCTGACTGAAGAGGCTGCAGTGGGTGGTCTGATATTATTGATCTGCCCTGGACCCACCAACTTGAGTCTGGGGTTGAAAGAGATTGTTAATGAGTACTTGGTGACATATAGCTACTGTTGAATAGGGGGAAGATTAGATTTGTCTTGATTTGGTTTGGTTTGTGCTGTCTATTTGGTGAAAACAAAACAAGACCGGATTTGCAATAACACTGGGAAAGCTTTACAGTAACTGGTGTGCCTAATCCAAAATATTACCAGTTGTTCGGTAGCATTCAGAAACAATATTCTCTTTTTAAAGTCAGTCGAGTTTTAAATTAAAAACATTGTCTGGTTTTTGAACCTCATGTGATCATGTGTTACACTGGGAGAGCTAGAAACGTCATGATCTAATACTCCAGGGTTTAAAGAATACACCTGGGCTGATAATGAAACAATTTACAAGTAGCAATGATGTTATACACTTGCATTAGCCCTTTCTTTTTTAATGATGCTGTGGTTCTGTAACAAATGAAGCAGGAGAAGTATCTCCACTGGGAATGACTCTGGCATTAAATGCTGTCAGGGGATTAGGGTGGTCATTCCTCTCACATCAACACAGAAGAGCCCAAAAAACCTCCAGACGGAGCTAGATCTGTTGATACCAGAAGTCTTGGACTGCATAATAGGAGGTGGCCTCAGGTGGCTTGGAAGCTGTCTCAGACAATGGTTAACATAAATTGCCAGAGATGCGGCAGAAGTGGTAGTGGTGGTGTGCTCTGTGCAGTGTGACCCTGCTAACATAAATTCATAGAGACTATGGGAAAAACGTTTGTGTTAAGAATAAAATTTGTTTTAAAAATAGATGGTGAAATAAAGAGCATGAAAGTAGGCACTTCAAAAGACATTTCACAGCAAGCAATATTTCACATTAAGTGTTTCACATTAGGAATTGCACTTTGGTTTAGTACTTTTTCTTCAATTTATCATCCCGAGTAGTCCCTCAGAACATTCCTTATGTGACCATCAGAGCTTCTGTGAAAATCCAGTTGCAAGCCAATCTCATAAGGGAAGCAGGAGTTTATGTTGCTAATTAGTAAGGCCAACTTGAAGATGAGCTTACAGTCCCAGAGGCAGCAATAAGTTGTTCTAATCTCTGTTAAGAAATGAGATCTCTTTTTTCTGCTGCTCCTACTCAGTCAAACTAATGTATGGAAACAAAGCTGTAATGTTGTGCTGCGAGGGTAAGTCAGTATCCTGCCCGGTGACAGCAAAAATAAATTATTCAAATGACAAGATGACATGCTCTAAGTTCTCATTACCAGAACTGAGGTTAGCCAATTGAAGTGTGTTGCATAAAGCAGCCAGGCTCCCTGGAAGAAGCAAGCCTCTTGAATCTAGATGTCAGGGCTCTGGACCCAAAGGTCTGCAAGTCCTTTCCTCTATCATGGACACAGGCAAAGGCAGCAGGATCTTGAGAGGAAACTGTCAACATGCATGTTTTCAGTGACTGGCCTTCTCACAAGCATAGGCATAGTCTATGCTCACCTGCATGGGTTTCAGGCAACTGGTTTTAAGCCATTTCTGTTTGTGTAGGCTGCTGTTGAGTGCACTTGCTGTGCCAAAGATTGAAATAGTTCCAGTGTTCATAGGAGTGGCAATTGCTACTGAGGGACTGCAGAGAAGATTTGGGTATCACTATCCTGTTCCTTCACTTTGCTCCGGATTACCCATCTCCTGCAGAAGCTGGAAAAGAGCAAGTGAGCACTACTCAGTGAAAGCAACCTTGGTTAAGCGGTCTATGACCATTATTTATACCAAGCTGACGGAGTTTGCACTGATACATTTGAAGACCATCCACGTGATCTGTCCTAGGAGCTTTGCTCAGGAGGTAACAGTGATGCCCAGTAACTCTTAGACTCTTCTTCAAGAGGATGTCTGACCATTCCAACACTCAGCTGGATAGAAAAACAACATGCAGTGTGTGCTAATAGCATGCGATGCCTACAAGCAGCATTATCCAATTATTTTTAGGGGACCCCTGGTATAGAACACTAGTGCCATAATAGTTGAAAGTAGATAGTTTCATCTTCTTGACAACAGCTAGGCTGACAACAATATACAAGAGCTGTGGCATTTCTAGCAATCGCAGATGTGGTAATAGGCTTGTCAACTTGTTTAGGAAAGCTTTAGTTTTGCTTCTTGACATAGATGTTTATCACTTTTTATTACATGCAATTCTGTACCAGCAGGTCAGATTATCGTTATTAGGAGTTAACTGTAGTATGATAACCTGGAGGTCAGGGCTTCACTGTGCTAGAAAGTGTGGAGGTATAACAAAGAATGATCTCTGTCCCAGAATCCTGGCACTCAAACTAGAGAGCTGTTGGCTAGAAAGGTGATAAAACAAACAGCCCTGGGGAGTGGAGGGAACATGAAACAGTGCAATGCAGCCAGGAAAACAAGGATCACATCAAACCAGGTGTGAGCTCTAAGAGATTCTCTTCAAGTTTCTGAAATGCCTCACTGATACAAGAAATCTTCCAACACGTTGAACTTTTATTATAAGTTCAATGTGTATGTTATAGACATACATGAGAATTAAGTATGTTTCCAGATTTTTTTAAAAAAGGGAAGGGAATGACACAGAATATGTTTGGGCTTTTGGTTGCAAAAAAATCTTATCTTTTATCACTATGCTAAGTACCATTTGAATACAAAGGTAATTCATCCTGAATCTCTTCCCTGTATAGTTATTGAAGTCACTAAGTAGGGAAAAAAAAGGCTGAGTACATCCAAGGTATCCCTCTGTCAGGGACAGATTGTTTCCCACAGTTCATGTAGTAATATTTTACACCTTACCTGCACAAGGACTTCGCTGTTCTTGCTCTGAAAGTCAAGAGTAGATTTGTAGTAGCCTCTGCTTATTTCTATTTCCTATACCCTGTTTCTACTGAGCTGTGTAGTTTCTCTCTGTCCAGTAAGTTTATGGCCTACAAATATGGATTTTTGTTAATACGATTTAACCAAAGAACACCTGCTGTTCTTGATTTACACATTGTTCTCTTCAGCTCATTGATAATTTTTTTTTATTTTTGTCCGCACTGCTGATACTGAAAGTGTCAGAATCATTTTAGCAATAAAAGGCCTGAGACTCATGGCAAAAATGCTGCTGAAGTGTCTCCTGTGATACACAACAAGAGATCTACATCTCTTCCCCCCCAAGACAGGATGTCTTTGCACATACCTGCTCTCTTCTGCTCACTTACTACAGCACACTCTCCAAAGCAGTGTTGTGTGCTTCCTGGATGTAAAACACTAAGCAAGAGAAAACACAGATTCATCAAAACTGTGGCCAGAAATACTAACTTTCAGCGCGACAGTTCTGCAAGCTTTGAAACTTTCACTTAAAAACAATCCACAGACTGCAAGGGTGAGAGGCAGGGTGGGGAGGGACAAACAAACATTTGTGAAACTTAATAGAAAGCCTCCTGCACTTTCTTCAGTACACAAACACTGTACACTCTCAGAGGGGAAGCAACTGGCACTTCTCATTCCCGAGAGAGATTTGATGGGCTGTGTTGAAGCTACAGCTGCAGTGTGCCCTCTTATGGCAACACCAGTTGCTTTCTCTCTCAGTTTCACACAATGGTGTTTCGAGGGGAGGCTGGGGTTACTTTGATTTTTTTGTTCTCTTTCTCTTTTCCCTGAAAAAGATATATGGGAAGAAAGTATTAACTCTGTATGCTGTGGCTTGTTTAGAAAACAGGCTTGATGCTTCACGTCCAGAGCATCAAGCAGTGCCCCATCTGACAAAGAAGATGAAGTAGTGAATAAAAATAAGTCATCAAGTTTAACGTTTGCTGATGACACGTATGGCCTTCGTGCCAAGGCATATGTAAAGTGAAAGAAGATTGTTGGTTAAAGGCACTGAATTTAACAGATAACATCAAGTTAGTTGACTGAATGTTTCTGTGCTGGTCCCGTTGCAAGCCAGGCTCTGCACATGTTCCTCTGTATTGCTACAGCATTACAAGTAAGAGGATGACTAAGGTATTGTCATTATTTTGTAAATATTCTATATTTAGACCTGTTTAGAAGATTGTGTTCCCATAGCTTCCTCTGTCTCTGCTTCTGGTACCTTATTCTGCTCTGATGTTTTGCCCTTGTTATTTCTCAAACCTCCCCCCTCCACCACCTTGGAGCTCCCATCCCAGTGCAGCACTCATTCCCACAGCTCCCCTACAGTTCCCAGCAGGATCTCTTCCTCTGCTCACTGAGGATGCTCCCAGTCTCACGGTATTTTCCAATCCACAAAATAATAGCTGGAGTATTCTGGGACTCATACAGCTCATCCTTTCACATCTTTCATATCAGAACAGCCACATCAGTCTTGCTTATTTGATATTGCCCCTCTGCTCATTGAATGTTTAAAAGCACACAGAAATCCCCAAAAGCTCAAGGCAAGAGTTATAACTATGGCATTAATGACTTTTACTGCAGTGACTTGGCACTGTGGAAAAAAAGCATGGGGCAATCTCTACCTTTCCCCAATTTCCCAATTTCAGCCTTGGAGATCCATTATACTCCAACCACTTCGAGTTTCCAGTTCCAAAGTTGACCTAACCTCATGTGAGTGAGGAAAATAAATGCATTCCCCTGCCAGGCTCCTGGCTTCTCCATCAGAATAAAACCTGGCACCACATGGCGGTATGTGCGAGTCCTTGCCGATGACACTGCACGCTCCGAGCAGAGACTATTCCTGGGATGACCTGTCATCCTGGGGTGTGGGTTCATAATGGTGCCCAGAAGCCACACACACACACCCTGGTATTTCTGACTGCAATGTATTTGTGCTTCTACTTTCCCTCTGGCTCATTGCCTTTTATATTTACTTCAGCATGCCCAGTCACCTTAACATAAAAAAAATAAATAAGAAAACAGTCTAAACGCTTTTTCTGTCAATATCAGGCAGCTTTTGCTGCAGCTCATTCTGCTGCAGTTAATCTTCCTAAAATCTGTCCATTATTATAATAAAATAATAATCAGGCAGTTCTAATACCTCTGATTATTGACACTAAGAACAATGATATTTACTACAAAAAGGTGAAGCAGTCTTTAGAAACTATAAACCAGCCTGCAGGATCACTTTGGATTTCAACTGAACAAAAACCCACTGGACTGGTGCTAAAAAACTATGATAAAGCTATCTGAAATGTGACAATTATCTTGGCCTGGCTTGCCCTAGAAATGAGGAGTGTAAGGTGGTGCTGTCTAGAGTTACACCACTTCTGCCCAGCCCTTGGGAATATAGTTCAATGACCCTTGAATGTTCCTTTTGTGCTTTCTGTTTGATGATTTGACAGGAATTTTGTAATTAAGTTAGCTTCCATTGCCAAGTTACAGTTTTCTATGTCAGAAGAAATGCTTTTTCTGGTAGACAGGGAGCCAGGGTGTCAGAATGCAGCCCTTCTTATTAACCTGCACAGAAGCAGTTGAGAGTTTCACTGTTTAACATCATTCCCCCTGGTGTGTGCTTGTTTGTTCTTCAAGCCTTGCATTTATTTTACTGTTTACAGTAAGGTTTGTGCTGTGGAGGAGACTGCTGGTGGGGAAGCTCTAGGAGGAACAGAAAGGTTTCTGTGCCTTTGAGATGTTCATTCGCATACCCCCAGCTTGATATGCAGAAAACAAATGCTTCATTTAATTAGGAACACAGACCAGGAAAGGAACTTGTAGGCTATAGGGCCCAGTCTTTTACTGTCTCCAGTAAGCATAAACCAGAATGCTTTCTACCCAACACATCAATCTTTCTTAACATTATGGTAAGCAGTTTTTCTATAGCTGCTCTAATTGGAAGTTTGCTCCAAATCTTACAGGTCTCAAAGCTAGAAAACTTCTCATAAATTCCAGCCTGAATGTATTCATGGCTAGGTTACTCACCTGTCCTTTACCAACAGACCTTGGTCTACAATAACTTTTCTTCCTTCTGTTTCGTCATACCTTCCTCATCCTTCTCAATGAAACTCCTTCTTCATCCCTGAGTCCTCTTCACGGTTGTCTTTCTCTGCACCCTGCCTGTACACCTGCTGCCCGTGCAGGCTATCCTTCACTCACAAAGCACACCCCTTCAGCCCTCTCCTTCCCTGGGATCACACCTGTGTCACAACCACTGGTGACCCCCATGACAAAAGGAAGGGGCTGTGTGTCTCAGCCAGCAAGCTCCTCACCCTGTTCTCGCCTCTGCTGCCAGCGGCTCTCAGTGAGCATTTACTAGTTTCCCTAACTGCATTTGCCTGCCTGCATTCTTCCTTTCTTGTTTTAACACATGTAAAAAATGAAGGTGTGAACACTCTTACTTGAGTCATTACCTTAAGGCTTCTGGTTTTCTTCCTTAGCTTCCCCTACAGCGGTCCCCAAAATAAAAGAATGAATTCTAAAAGGATAAAAATAATATAGACCTGTGCAAGGAACAGGAAAAACTCTCACCCAAATGAGTGCCAATAGCTGCCAATTCTAGTCTCTTGATTTTTGCTTTCAAGGCTGGGAAACTCTCCATATATCTGCAGGGATATAAACGAGCTGATACTGGATAACACTCAAATTAATACGTTCTGTGAGAGTTGAAATACATTTTGCAGAATATGCGTACACAGTCTACTAAAGGACTTTATCCAAGATTGAAAATGAGCACCTATCTCTTCTTAACAAAACCACGGAGAAAACCATCCTTTGCAATTCTCAATTTAAGCAGAACAAAGCAGAGAATATTTAGGGCCAAATGGAGTTTGAAAATATACCAAGGTGGGGAGTACACAGTGGGGAAATGGGCACTATGGTTGAGCTTGAACACAGAGTTGGCTCCACTTCCTCAACTGTTCACACCACTGACAATTTCCCAGGGAGCTTCTGGTCTGTGTCAATATTCACAGAGCATCCTTCTCTCCAGAAAACATCACAGTTATTCAGAGTCCTAGCCCAGAGAGATGATGTCTCCTGTAAACAAACCTGTGTGGTGGCACGGTGCCTCACAAACTTCACCAAATTTTGCAGATTAATCATATCTAATTTTTTAGTTTTACTAGAAGCAGTCTATGTGCTGTCACAACTAGTGAAGGCTGGAGTGTGCCTCTCTGTGTGTGTTCCACTTGTATATGCTTGTTTCAAGCAAGGAACTGCTTCCCCCAAAGACATTTTGCTGTGAAAATCGTATTATAATGGATCTGTGTTCAATCATGATGCTGACTATGATAATTTATCTGAGGTTACCTACACATTTCCTTTCTTTTAGTAATGAAGTCTATGGGTTTGGGTACACCTAGAAAGCAAAATGTCATCTGCAGTGACATGTCAATAAAAAATGGAAATCCAAAAGTTTATTTCAGTAGAGGAAAGTATTTCTTAATTTTGTAAAGGAGAGAAGGAAGGAAGGAAGGAAGGAAGGAAGGAAGGAAGGAAGGAAGGAAGGAAGGAAGGAAGGAAGGAAGGAAGGAAGGAAGGAAGGAAGGAAGGAAGGAAGGAAGGAAGGAAGGAAGGAAGGAAGGAAGGAAGGAAGGAAGGAAGGAAGGAAGGAAGGAAGGGAACTGTCTTTCAGAAGTATTTTAAACAGTATTTGAAATTTTCTAGATTTCTAAATTGGATCAACATGGAGAAGATTTCTCAGATAAGAGGAAAATACCCTGCTGTAATGGACAGATAAATCTGATTATGCCCACAATGCAAAGCTGTGGATTGTATAGTAACGGGGTTCAGGCAAGAGTGGATCGTTATATATAAGTTCTGGAACTATAACTCTAGACAAGTTTTCTGATTTTCACCACCAACCAGGAATGATATAATAATCTATGAGCCATCACAGCAGGTGTTTGTAAGATATTTAACGCACCCTACCTGCATTGGTTCAGCAGTTAAAAGCAAGAATAGACGAAAATTTTAAGAAAGATTTTCTATGGGTAAATAAGGGAGTGTGGAGGCTTCACAGCATCCTATTAGCATTGCCTGCTGTAACTGTCTTCCTTGATGAGGGAGAGATGAGGCCACATGCAGTCCCTCCATCTCTGTCCTGGCTGCCCTGATAGAGGGACACAGCAACAAGTTTTAAATGAGCTAACTTGGGTGATGAGGACAGTCTAACAATAGCACTGCTGTGAATTTATTCCATTACAAACAGCTGATCCCAATGCTTGAACAAAGTCATTTAAAGCTAGCTTATGTATCTTCACATAATGCTTTCAAGTGCAGTATAGACATATTGTTTGCTTTAGGTATGGGGAGGGGCAGATTCGGCATGTGACATACTACGGATGATGACTAGCAGCATACCTCCCCGCTAGCTGGTCATTAGGGTGTGTGAATCATGCCAGGCATTTGCCCTCCTTTGAATTTACTCTTGGGCAAGGAAAGTCATCCTCCCCCTGTTTTCAGATGTGATCTACTGCCTGTCTGTCACCAAGCACACCTTTCTCAGTAGCTCTGAGCAGCAAACAGCGGTGAGCTGGTGGGTGCTGTGGGTTTGCTCTCTGGCAGGCATTGCATCTGTGTAACCTTTTGCAGAGCGGGAAAGCAGTGGAGTTACAACTATAGGTACTTTCCAGTGATAGAAAGGGACCAGAAAAGTATCTTCTGGGTACCACAGTACCAGTTATTCCACAGAGGACAGAATAGGGTGTGTGGGATTTCAGTGCTTTTGTGGCTGTGCTTCTAATGGCTCTGAATCTCCATTTTAATTGCTGATGACACCATGAGGCAGATGTTGAAAATAAATTATATTAATTGACTAGTGTTAGTTAAAAAGGGCTATACAAAGGGAGACTGGAATCTTAGGCTTTCAAGGACTCGGTGTCCATGTCACTGTTCTTCCCACCACCTTGAGATCACAAGAAATCTTCACCTGACTTCTGCCAACCATGTAGTGAGGTTAACTAGAGGCACAGAGGCAGGTGTGAGCCCCACAGGCTGACCTGTGTGGAATGCTTCTGCACGCACCCCACTGCTGACAGGGTGACCTCTCTCCTGGCCTCCTCCCTATAGCCTGGTTAAGCGGTGCTCCGTGTGTGTCTCTAGTAGCTCTGTGGAAAACCCCAAGAGCTTCTGTGGAGGTTTCAAGGGAACAGGGATCCCTGGGCCCACACCAGCCTGAACAACTGGGAAAGATGGAAAGCCATTTCTCCCCCTTCCTGCCATCCTGAATTATTGTCTGTGCCATCCTTTTGCTTTCTCACAGGGGATAAAGACCACCAGGAAACACATTTTAAAATCATCTGTGGCACACAGAAGGAGAAGAGAGAAAGTTGTTGGTACATTTCAGCAAGCCTCGTTAAAAACATCTCTAGGCACTACAAAGTGCATGTTATCAATATGCATATGTGATGTCTCTGAGGCAGAGTTGCCTTTAAGGTACATATTCAGCAGGACAACATTTTCCCATGTGAGGCAAGGAACAACAGTGAATCATATGTGTGGGAGGGAAAGGCCTTCCGGCTATGTACAGTATTTATTCCCTTTTGTGTCTTGCTTCCCCCCCTCCTCTCTTTTATTAATGGCTTTTGCAATTACTGGTAACAGGGTATTGCTAGCTGGCAGAAAGTGGTGACTTCTGCAGTCGATTGTTTGTGGGAAGCTGGATGTATAAGGGAAGGAAACGATGCTCATGTGATGGTTTTGCTCACCCCTCTGACCCCCAAGCGAGAGCCAGCTGACATGTTATTTGTGTTTGGCACTTGCCTCCCCTGCTGAATGTCACATTACTTGACCTCACATAAATACACATACAGATGTAGAAATACAGAAGGTGAGGCCTGCAGTGCACACATTAAAAATTCCTACTGAAGATGTCAGCAGGGGGCCCAGAGAAGCTTATTTAGATTTAGATGGAATCTGAGGGAAAAGTATGACACACTGCTCTACCTGCAACCATGGAGGCTGGGTATAGGACTTGGGTTTTTATTTCTCACCCTACTAAAGAGGGATGCCACCCCATGAGCATTAGCATTGGAAAACATTGCAAAAAACAGGCAAATGCACCAGCATGGGTGATGAATGCTACAGCATCTCAGGATGTTAGCTGAGTTCCTGGTGAGCTCAGGGGATAGCACTGGAGTTCAGCATCTCCCTAAGTGCCAATCAACAATTGCTTGAATGGTGATATGTAGTCAGTAGACAGCAGGTTGCTCATGGTTTTGGCAATATATTACAGCTGAGCAAGACGGAGTACCCAGGAGGGTGTAGATGTGATGAAAGACCCCATCTTCCCAGCGATGAACATTTTCTGGCAGTGCGGAGGTTATCCAGGAACTGTACCTCTAACAGGTCTGGGGGCTGGCATCATGTTTGCTAGGGAACATGGCAGAGGTAAAGGGCAGACCATTTCAGAAAAACGGCTGTTAAGTTGCTTTTAATAGAATTATGTAGTCTAGGAGTAGCAAGATCCAGTACCAATGTGCACTGATGGAGAGCTGATGCAGCTGTGATTGTGTAAGCCCTGTGAAAACATACCATCAGGAGAGAAGTAGTGGAGAGCTACAACTTCCTTATGGTTCCCTCTTTTCCTTGCCTTCCCTCCCTGATTTCCCTTTGTTCTGTTATGTGTGGATTTAGAGACTCCTGATGAAGTTGAAATGTCAAAATGCAAGACACTGTATAGTTATGGGAGTATAAGGGACCTAACAAATTTTAACTCAGAATAGAGCAAAAGAATTATGAAAGAAACATGAAAGCTGGCATCACTGAGCTGGTAGGTTATCATTTGCAAGCACTAATATCAAGATATCTCTGGTAAGTTCTGCTGCTTGGTCCCTTTTTTTTCTTGCTTGAAAAGCAGAGGGACACTGGTGAGATGGGAAAGGGTAGCAGGGAAATGGGCAGGCGAAGTGAGCAGGGTGAGGCTCATAGGATAGGCTGTGAGAGGGGTCACAAGAGGCAATCAGAGCCAACAGCTCATGGATGAGAAAAGAGCATCTGGAAAAGAAAGATTTTGAGGCACCAGCAAGTGGAAATGGTTGGCAGTTTCCTGTCAGAGTGGAAAGGATGTCATTCTTTTCTGCAGAAAATGCCCTTTTAATAACTGTCCATCAGATAATATTTCTTTGAAAATTTCCAATTTTACCTGACTCTTATTTTAAATTTGTGTTGGGAGGAATTGTCACGCAGCTGGGAGCTGACATTTCTGGCAGGCTCTTATCATTCACATTTTCTACCTAGAGGCAAAGAGCGTGAGATCCTTCCAATCTGGGAGCTACAGCTGGGCTGACGGGAGGCGCTGAGCCTGGCGCTTGCTTCCAGCCATCTGCCTGGAAGCCTCACACTATGGCAATTCTCTCCCCCTAGGCAAAAGTCAAGCTGACAAGAGCCTTTCAAGACGGCAACCAGCAAATCAAATAAAGTCTTTGTTCCTTCAGATTGGAATGTTTCCCTTTTCTGCCCAAATGAAACATGGACGTACAAACAATTTTGTGAGAAAAGTCTGACTCTACCAGTGACCTTAGAGAGTATAAAGGTCTTTTGGTAGCTTCTTTCCTGTGCTTTCACTGGTTAAATTTCTTGACAGACCAGTTATTTTGTCCCTGAATTTCACATGGTTGTAAGCAGGACCAGTTGCCCTGGGGAAAAGGCTCCCCTGTACTGTTGTGTCCCTGGTAGTGCTCAGAAACAAGGAATATTCTTGACTTCCCCTCTCCTCTGTCTCCTCACTGTGCCCATCACAGGCATTTGCTCTGCTCTCACTGTGATGACTGTCTAGCTAACACAATTAAGCAGGGCACTGTGAAATGAGTACAGCCTGGCATCAGTGCTGATATGTATAACAGACTGCAAATTTCACTGTCTGCATTAGGGAACATTAGCCAGCCTACCTGACTCCTGCAGGGTCTATTAGTTTCTGCAAAGGGCCCCACAAACCAAGCTCTATGAGCAGGTTGACCCTACAGATTGCTTCCCACTGGACTCCAGCTGGAGCATCCTCTAGGAAAAGATAATTTTGAGCAACTGGGAGAAAGCTACTTCATGATACTCCTGAAAAATAAAACTGGATGGAGACTTGGTTCTCCATTTTACTCAAGAGTACTATGAGGTTTGGGCACTAAACTTCAAGAAAGAGGCCAAGCGGAAACTACAGGAGAGCAACAAGAACGATCAGAGGTCTAGAAAACTGGATGCTGGAAAGACTAACCAGAATAATTCTTAGTCTTCAAAAGAGACACCTGGAAGAGGATATTGGACAAGTGGGATTGAGTGCACCCACAGCAAGTTCACTGATGACACCAATCTGCGTGGTGCAGTCGACATGCTGGAGGGAAGGGATGCCATCCAGAGGGACCTGGACAGGTTTGAGAGGTGGGACTATGCAAACCTCATGAAGTTCAACAAGGCCAAGTGCAAGGTCCTGCACATGGGTCAAGGCAATCCCAAACACAAATACAGGCTGGGTGATGACTGGATTGAGAGCGGCCCTTCAGAGAAGGACTTGGGAGTAGTAGTGGATGGAAAACTGACTGTGAGCCAGCAATGTGAGCTCGCAGCCCAGAAAATCAGCTGTATCATCAACTATATCAAGAGAAGTGTGGCCAGAAGGTCAAGGGAGGTGATTCTTCCCATCTACTCCGCTCTTGTGAGACCTCCACCTGGAGTACTGTGTCCACCTCTGGGGCCCCCAGCATAAGAAAGACATGGACCTGCTCGAGTGGGTCCAGAGGAGGGACGCAAAGATGATCGGGGGTCTGGAGCACCTCCCTTATGAGGACAGTCTGAGAGAGTTGGGGTTGTTCAGCCCGGAGAAGAGAAGGCTCTGGGGAGACCTCATAGCAGCCTTCCAGTACTTCAGAGGTGGCCTACAGAAAGATGTAGAGGGACTCTTTATCAGGGAGTGTAGTGATAGGACAAGGGGTAATGGTTTTAAACTGAAGAAAGGTAGATTTAGATTAGATACAGAAATAAATTATTTCCTGTGAGGGTGGTGAGACACTGGAACAGGTTTCCTGGAGAAGCTGTGGCTGCCCCCCCCGGAAGTGTTCAAGGCCAGGTTGGACGGGGCTTTGAGCAACCTGGTCTAGTTAGTGGAAGGTGTCCCTGCGCATGGCAGTGGTGTTGGAACTAGATGGTCTTTAATACCCCTTCCAACCCAAACCATTCTGTGATCTATGGTTCTGTGTAAAACAGGGTCCTCTATGGTGGAAAGGTTAGGAAATAATGGATTTCATGTCAATCAAAAAATTCATATGAAAAGCTAGGAAAAGTTTGGAAATGATAAGGATAAAGAATGCACAGATTAGAGAGTTTTCCCAGGTAGATATCCTTGGAGATCTTCAGGCAGAAGTTAGAAAAGGTCTGTCAGAAATGGAAATTGAACCTGTCTTGGATAGGGGAAAGTCCAGATGACTTTTTGATGTCCTTTCTGGCACAATACTTTTGTGTTCTATGCTCTTTGATAGAAAACTATGGTTTGTGTTTGCACGTTTTTTCTAGATGCTTAAGTTCACAGAATCACAGAATCATCTAGGCTGGAAAGGACCTTGAAGATCATCTAGTCCAACCTTTAACCTAGCATTGACAGTTTCCAACTACACCATATCCCTAAGTGCTATGTCAAACTGCCTCTTAAACACCTCCAGGGATGGGGACTCCACCACCTCCCTGGGCAGCCCATTCCAACGCCTAACAACCCGTTCTGGAAAGAAATACTTCCTAATATCCAGTCTAAACCTTCCCTGGTGCAACTTGAGGCCATTACCTCTTGTCCTATCGCTTATTACTTGGTTAAAGAGA
Organism: Strix aluco; assembly: GCF_031877795.1. Taxonomy (NCBI): domain Eukaryota; kingdom Metazoa; phylum Chordata; class Aves; order Strigiformes; family Strigidae; genus Strix; species Strix aluco. Next base: position 50,130,138 of record NC_133931.1, read on the forward strand.
CTCATCCCCAGCTCTCTGCAACCTCCTTTCAGGTAGTTGTAGAGGGCGATGAGGTCTCCCCTCAGCCTCCTCTTCTCCAGACTAAACAACCCCAGTTCCCTCAGCCGCTCCTCGTACGACATGTGCTCCAGACCCTTCACCAGCTTCGTTGCCCTTCTCTGGACACGCTCGAGTAATTCAATGTCCTTTTTGTAGTGAGGGGCCCAAAACTGAACACAGTAATCGAGGTGCAGCCTCACCAGTGCCGAGTACAGGGGTAAAGATAACTTCCCTGTCCCTGCTGGCCACACTATTTCTGATGCAAGCCAGGATACCATTGGCCTTCTTGGCCACCTGGGCACACTGCTGGCTCATGTTCAGCCGGCTGTCAATCAACACCCCCAGGTCCCTCTCTGACTGGCAGCTCTCCAGCCACTCCTCCCCAAGCCTGTAGCGCTGCTGGGGGTTGTTGTGGCCCAAGTGCAGCACCCGGCATTTGGCCTTATTGAAACTCATCCAGTTGGCCTTAGCCCATCGCTCCAGCCTGTCCAGGTCTCTCTGCAGAGCCTCCCTACCCTCAAGCATTCCCACCCAATTTGGTGTCCTCTGCAAACTTACTGAGGGTGCACTCGATCCCCTCGTCTAGATCATCACTAAAGATGTTAAACAGGAGTGGCCCCAAAACCGAGCCCTGGGGGACACCACTCGTGACCGGCCGCCAACTGGATTTAACTCTGTTCACCACAACTCTTTGGGCCCGGCCATCCAGCCAGTTTTTTACCCAGCAAAGCGTGTGCCCATCCAAGCCTCGAGCAGCCAGTTTTGCCAGGAGAATGCTGTGGGAAACGGTGTCAAAGGCCTTACTGAAGTCAAGGTAAACAACATCCACAGCCTTTCCCTCACCCAATAAGCAGGTCGCCCTGTCATAGAAGGAGATCAGGTTTGCCAAGCAGGACCTGCCTTTCATAAACCCATGCTGACTGGGCCTGATCATCTGGTTGTCCCGCATGTGTTGTATGATGGTACTCAGGATGAGCTGCTCCATCAGCTTACCGGGCACCGACATCAAGCTGACAGGCCTGTAATTTCCTGGATCATCCTTCCAACCCTTCTTATATATGGGCATCACATTGGCCAGTTTCCAATCTGTCAGGACCTCCCCGGTAGGCCAGGACTGCTGGTAAATGATGGAAAGCGGCTTGGCGAGCACCCCAGCCAGCTCCTTCAGCACCCTCGGGTGTATCCCGTCTGGTCCCATAGACTTATGTGTGTCTATGTGATGCAGTAGGTCACTGACTATCTCCTCCTGGAATGCGGGGGGATCATTCTCCCAGTCTCTGTCTTCTGGTTGAGGAGGCTGGATTCCCTCAATACAACTAGTCTTGTTATTAAAGACTGAGGCAAAGAAGGCATTAAGGACTTCAGCCTTCTCCTCATCACTTGTTACCATGTTTCCTCCTGCATCTATCAGGGGATGGAGGCTCTCCCTGGTCTTTCTTTTGCTACTGACATACTTATAGCAACATTTCTTGTTATCCTTGATTGCTGAAGCCAGTGTAACTTCCAGTTGGGCTTTAGACCTCCTGATTTCTGCCCTGCATAGCCTCACAGCCTCTTTGTAATAACTGTGAGTGGCCAGTCCCTTCTTCCAAAGGCTGTAAACTTTCCTTTTCTCCCTGAGTTCCAGCCAAAGCTCCCTGTTCAGCCAGGGGGGTCTTCTTTGTCGCCGGCTTCTCTTACAGTACCTGGGGACCTCCTGTTCCTGAGCCATTAACACTTCCTTCTTAAAGAGTGTCCAGCCTTCCTGGACCCCTATACCCTTCAGGATCGTCTCTCAAGGGATCCCTTCAAGCAGGTGCCTAAACAAGACAAAGTCAGCCCTTTTGAAGTCCAGGATGTCAGTTTTGCTTAGCCCTTTCCTGGCCTCTCTAAGAATAGAGAACTCTATTATTTCATGATCGCTGTGCCCTAGTCGTTCTCCAACCACCACATCATCCACCAGTCCTTCTCTGTTCACAAAGAGGAGATCCAGCAGGGCACCTTCTCTGGTTGGTTCTCTCACCAGCTGCGTCAGGAAGTCGTCTCCCACACATTCCAGGAATCTCTGGGACTGGTCCTGCTCTGCTGTGTTGTATTTCCAGCAGATGTCTGGGAAGTTAAAGTCTCCTACAAGAACAAGGGCAAGCGATAGTGAGATTTCTCCTAAATGCCTATAGAATATTTCATCCACCTCTCTGTCCTGGGTGGGTGGCCTGTAGTAGACTCCTACTACAACATCTGCCCTGTTGGCCTTCCCCCTGATTCTAACGCAAAGACACTCTACCCTGTCTTCGCTACACTTGTGTTCAAAGCAATCATAACAGTCCCTAACATACAGCGCCACCCCACCACCTCTCCTTCCTTGTCTATCCCTCCTAAAGAGCTTGTAGCCATCAACTGGTGCACTCCAGTCACGGGAGACATCCCAACATGTTTCTGTAATAGCCACTACATCATAATTTTCCTGTTTCATCATGGCTTCAAGCTCCTCCTGTTTGTTACCTATGCTGTGTGCATTGGTATACATGCACTTCAGTTGGGCTGATGTTTTGCCCCCTTCCCCCTTCAAATCTAGTTTAAAGCTCTATCAATGAGCTCAGCTAACTCCTGCCCCAAGATCCTTTTCCCCCTCTGGGACAGGTGCATTTCATCTAATGCCAAAAGGTCTGGCGTCCTGTATACCAACCCATTACTGAAAAATCCAAAGCCCTGACGGTAATACCAGTCTTGGATCCACAAGTTCATCTGTTGAGTTCTCCGGTTTTCTTCTTCATCCATCCCCCCAACTGAAGGGATGGAGGAGAACACAATTTGTGCCCCTGACCCCTTAATCACTTTCCCCAAGGACCTGAAATCTGTCTTCATTGCTTTAGGACTTCTCCTGGTAATGTCGTCGCTACCTACCTGAAAAACCAGGAGAGGGTAGTAGTCCTTGGGTCTCACTAGAGCGGGGAGTTTTGCCTTGAGGTCTTTGACATGGGCCCCAGGGAGGCATCAGACTTCCCTATGAAGCGGGTCTGGTCTGCATATTTGGCCTTCAATACCCCTCAGAATGGGGTTCTTTTTAGAACTGGTTTTAATACCTGGTTTACAATGACCAGGCCTTGGTGGACCTTGGTCTTCCTCCTTGTTTGTCTCATTTTCTTCCTCCTTCTCTTCTTCACTCAAAAGTCCCAGGGCCCCAGATCTATTGTGAAGGGACACCATGGAGGGTGAGGGAAGTTGGTCAGGAAGCAGATATGTAGAGGGAATCTGAATGTGTATTTAAAAAAAGATAGGTATAGGAAGTTTGGGCAGCTTCAGACAAACTAAACAGACAGTCTGAATCCTTAGCAGGGGAGACTCCAGGAAGCTACTCACTGGTTATGCTAAGGACCTGGGTGTATGCCTGAGAGTTGTATGAAAAATGTTCCACAGGTGGGATTGATGTATCTGCTATTTTGGCTTTGCCTGCACTACATTTACCTGTGTTAAATAAACAAAGAAAGTGCTCTAAGTATTGCTCTGAGATAGAATAATAAGTGGAACACTTCTTCTTTTGTTAGTACCTTGTGTCCTTGCTTATTAAGTCTCAGTCTGAGCAGCCAAAGGGAGTGTTTGAGACATAAATGCCGGAGGGGACTTCCATTGCTGAAAGCAACTGGCAAGCAGCTTGAAATGTGCTACTTCTATACCTGGAAGACCATGATGATCAGAAATACAAGCTTTGTGTCCTTAACTCCCTCTTCTCTCTTCTCTTCCTCCTGCTCCTCCTCTATCCCTTCAAATAGCATTCAGGAAGTTCAAAACCCATCCTTAATTTCAAACTAGTGACCAATAAAGCAAAATGTTCTTTTGTCTTTTGCTAACTAAATTAGCAGAGATCAGTTCTGGACAAACTCCTCATTTTAGTTAGCAGTAAGATGAATACTAAGATTTCCCCTGCTTCTCTGTCTCTTTGTCTTTAGATTCAGTTTTTGAATCACCACACCAAGGCTTCTACTCCTTGGAAAACTCTACAAAATGAGAATATAAGAGAAGTATCAAGTCTATGAAGATTCATATGCCCTTTCAAAAACAAATCTATCTCTCATAAAAAGGAAAGGGCATGCTTATTCAATACTCTGAAAAGTAACAACTGCTTACACCAGACCATTGTATGTCTTTTAAGTAATTTCCTCATGAAAGCTTCCTCTGCCTTACCAAAGTCAAATACCCCAAACAAAGCCAATCTTTGTTAGTCCTAGCAAGAAACGTGAGTTCCAGTGCTAAGGACAACACAGGAAAAATTTCATACCCCCTTTCCATATGTCTGTTAAGATTTTTAGCCCTAACACAGCCACTAATCACAACTGCTTCCTATCACCCAGAGAGCAAGACACAATCTTTCAATCTATACCTGACACTTTCCAAGAAACTAATTGGAGCCAGTGCAGATACTGTAAAGTGCTCCCTTTGCAAAGCAACTGCATGACAGAGAGTTGATCTAATGTGGAATGAGCAGTGCTGTGCTTTATAACAACCCACTCCTGCAATTATTGCCAGATGTTTGCAAATGTTCTGTAAGTCTCCCATCTAACGTTAACTGCTCTTCAGATTTTTTACAGCATTCAAAGACTGAGGGTGCTATTTAGCTAGTGTTGGCAAGAAAGGGGAATTAAATAGCCCTTTTTCTTTTGTTCTTTCTGCTAATATTAACAGTGATGAAAACACTTGAGTGATAGGGAAGTTCACAGTGCTACTGAGACACAGGAAAATAATCTGATTTTCAGGTCTCTTATCTAAACGGTATACCTCAACTTCAGTAATGTGAGCTGCACTTCTCTTTACTCATGTAATTGAAAAGACTGATATTTCATTGCTGGTGTATGTCATAATTTTGCAAAGAAAGAGCACCTACCTATTCAGATAATATTTATTAATACACAGATTAAGTGACTCAGATCAAAGTCTGTTGACACCATTCCCTAATATACTCCTATTTGCAGGCAGCAGAATGAAATGTATTGACCACTTCATCCTGCTTTGAAACAGCTGCTGGAGGATTTACCTGCAATTACCTACTGAAAATGAAATAAAAGATTAGTAGAAATAAGATGTCACTTTGGACTTACAGCTCCTGTTGCTAGGGAAACCTTAGAGTTAGCATCCTGATTAGGGCAAAAATTGCTGTAACCCAGCTGAACCTTTGTCAGCATCAATGTTCAGCAGAGCTGCAGATAGCCTGTTTCTCTGACCAGGGACAGTGATTGCCCACTGTGGTCTTCCGGTTGCCCAAATAGCCCTTTCTGATGGTGCCTCATGCAGACACCAGCTTATAGAGATACATAGCAGGGACTGTGTAACAGAATTACACAAATACAACAGCAGTGTGATTAGATGGGTAAAAGAGAATGGCTGATGGGGGAAGGGAGATTAATTATGTTTAATACCCACTACCTCTAGTATCAAACAATTCAGAGCTATCCAGGCCAACCACTCCTACAAGAACACATTTCATACAGGAAGAACAATAATGGAGAGACATCAGTCAAGTGAGAGCTTGGCAAGAAAACCTGCAAAAGAACTTGAAGCAGTGGAGCAAGGCCAATGAAAATGAAACATATTCTTATATGCTTGTGTCTGGGCTTCCAGAGAGGAAAAACAGGTGATTATGTGGAAAGCAGTGGAGGTGGGAAGGAAAAAAGAGTGTTACACCTTTCTTATGGAAGGAGGTGTCACCTCCTTACAGTGTTCTGAGGAAGAGACTCTTTTGCATTTCTGGAGTGTCAATCAGGAAATTTCAGGAAATTCTGACTCTCCCATTTTACCCCATATTGGGAAACCCCCATACTGGGGAACCCTTTTTGAAGATCTCAGTGGCTACATCTTCACTTAGGGGACAAAGGTAGGTGCAGCACAGCACCTGACACTGTAAGACATCGAAGAAGGCCTTCACTTGGTTAATGGCAAAAGAACAGGTTTCAGACAGGTTCAGAGGCTTCAGAAAACAAGTTAATGCTTTTTATTTGTGGAGTTTGAGAGCTGTCAGGGATCAGTCTGTCAGCATAACTAAATTAACTGCAATCAGTACTTATCTGGATTCAATTAAATAGATGCTGTTGTGTTTTTATACTTAGAGATAACTTCTGCTTCAAGTCTATTAGGGGTATGACTTTTAAAAATGCCCTAGTTTTCAAAAACACTGTAAGAGAGCTACTGTATCAGATGAGGAAGATGGTGGACAATTTTGTTAGCTTTTTCAAAGCTTTTGTTAGCATAGTGCATTACCTATCATGTCATCCAACACAACTACTGAACTTGAGCTACATGTAACTCCAAGTGTAAATCTATAAAATTATCTCATATTTAAATGACTGGATTACTTTCTATCTGCTCTTTGGAAAAGAATCACCGTCCTTAAGAGGAGAAACGCAAATGCTGCATGCTCAGTTTGTGACCAGAAATGCCAAAAGCAAACCACTTCGTTAGTTCTTTCTTCTTTAATGTTACCTAAATGCTGACTTCTTAAAATAATCTGGGATTAATATCTTAAATATGCACAGACGTTCTTGCATTCTTCTATCCACAACTTCAGTACCAAAAGAAACATTATAAATGCCAGGACTGTAGGAGTGTTGAAAGGAAAATTATATTAAGAGCTCAGGAAATACTGCTTGTCTGTGTGCTTATGACACTTATTTCTTATAGATTTGCAAACTTTAGCACTTTAATTTAATATGTGTCAATAGTTGATCTCAGGTCTTTTTAGCTGTAGTGACTTTACCGCTTCCAGCAGCCCACCACATCTTTCTGTAGTAGACTATACCATGTTGTGTAAGGTGTGGCAAAGAGGAGGGACCATTCCTTAGCTGTCACAGGTCACAGCTAAATGAGTCATTACACTGAAATTCTTCCACAGTGTCCCAAGCTGTAAAAAGTGAAGTGCAGTTCAGCACTTGCAATTATGGCAATGCTGTGTTTCTAAAGAGAGAACTTAAATGTTCAGCTTTTTACTCATGTGGAAAGCTCCTTTCTGGTCAGTAATTCTAGGCAAAGTGTCATCTAATTGCTAAATATGATTAAAACAATTTTTTTGTTGTCTTAAAACTCTGCTTAATTCATGAAGATTTTCTTCACGCATCTTTTTTTTTTTTTTTTTTTTTTTTCCATCAGCTGCAGGGAAATTGTGTGTGTGTATATATATATATAATTATTTCATTCTTCAGAAGTGACTTGGCCAGTTCATAGCAGTTTAACAGCAGAAACTTTGCTACATTGGAGCACACTAGAGCATTTCCTAAAAGTAAGGAATCAAAATATTCTGGTTTGTAAAATATTACAGTGTATTCTACATACTAACTGTGTATCTCTTCTGTCCTAAGAATCAAAGGTTCAGTAGTAACAAAATAAGTGAATCTCATTATGTATGGAAACACAGCTGTGAAGTGTTGGTGTTCCAAATATAGTAAAAGGATTTCCTTTGTTCTTTTTTCCACGAGTTTTTGCAATTCATTGTAAGTTCAGTCAGAAGACAGTCCAAGGCATAAAAACTTCTCCTTAACCCAAACAAGTAAAAACAGTTGGTTTTATTACCTACACATCATACAATAGCACTGAGGTGCTATTCACACCACCATTTTGGTGGGTGTATCCTGACCAACAGCCAAACACCCACACAGCTGCTTGCTCAGTCCCCTCTTTAATTGGATCTCTCCCCTGATATTATGCTCTGAGAAATTTGCAGTAACTTTTGCTCCAAGTGGCCGTCCTGCTATGTTCCTGCCTATCACTCCCGTAAGGACTGATCAGATCTGGAGAGTGTATACAGCCGTCAAGGTCTGCTGCATACCTACTGCCTTGTACCGGCAAACAACCAGAACCTGCTCACTCTCCTCTCCCACAAGACAGGGAGAAAATAAGAGGAACCCAAGAAGAGATGGTGCTGGACATGGTGTCCCAGAGAAGAGGAAAGTGGGCCATGGCCTTTAAAGGACACCATGACTGACACAGAGATCCAACTCCCAACTTCAGTGATTGCCCCAGTAGGCAGAAGGAACACTGGAAGCAAAGGTCAACAGATCCTTACCAGCATTCCTTATTAAAAGAGAATGGGAGGGTTTGTGGCTGCATTTTTATTTTCTGGAGTAGTTAAGTGCCCTTTTCATGGCAAATATTCACCACCAAGAAGCTGAGAAATAGTGCCAATCTTAGTAGCAGTGTAGTGTGTGGATGGAGAGTGTAAAATCCATCATCAGAAGACAAACATAAACCATTTTTAACTCCAGACATAGAGGAAGCTCAGCATTATGTGCCTATCCATCTGCGGTGCCTCATGGCATTCAGAGCCATAATCCAAGCTGGGACAGAGCTTTAAATAAAAGGGTACCATGTTAGCCGCGGGTTTTGTGATACTTCCTATAGTCTACAACAGTAAGAAGTTCTGGAATTTCAGCTCCTGGGGTGGCCTTAAACTCCAGGCTGCTCATATTAGCTGCTGATATTAGAGGAATTTTCACATTAAGAACAGTAAGGAAATTCTGAAGCAGTGCAAGAAAAGGTAACGGCAAAAGTAGGAAAAGGGAGGAAGGAGACCACAGCAAGGCACAGGGAGACTATATATGTCTAGTGAAGAAAACACTTCAGTATGTGCACTTTAGTAAGGAGTGATCAAAACAGGAGTGTGATTTCACTAGAGCATTTTGGCAACAGGATGTTTTCTTTTCTAGATTAAGTTTATGGATTACTAGAACTCTTTAAAAAATAATGATCAGAGACAGGTGCCGTCTGGATTAAATGAACAACCATTGCACACAGAAGCAGCAACCTTGAGGAAAAACACATTTGAAAATATTCCTTGCAAGCATTCATCAAGCTAGAATTTTGCAGTTCTTTTCATGTTCCTTCTGTCCAAAGGATAGCTCCTGGTAATGTCTGTCCTGGTGATGAAGGTAAAAGTAAAATTTATGCTGTGCAACAGAAAGGAAAAAGACATCTTCAGACTACTTTGAGATTTTGTAGCTTTGCACCAAAGGCAAAACAAAAACTAGAAGTGAAATCCTGATTCCATTGAAATCGATGGTGAAAATCCATTTAATTCAGTTATTTTAGAATGCCCAGAAGGGCATCAAGAGACTGAGGATACAGAATATGGGTATCAGTAGCCCATATTAAGCAATCTGAAGTTTAATATATGGGCTGTAATATAGGTGGGTGACCCTGCTCAGATCCTACCATGGCTGATGTAATTAGTTCAGGGCTAGTACACTGAGCACAAGCATAAGTGTAACCTAAGACACACAGAGCAACAATTAATATGAATTCAATAAACTTTTCCAGGTAATGACATTTTTCTGTGTTAAAAACTACTCAAAAAAAAAAAAAAAAAAAAAAAAGCTTCAGTGAAAAGTTCCACTTGTCGATGGGAAGACTCTTCCCTTAAAATCTGCTCTTTTTCTAATAGAGTCTGTCTTCCAAACAGTGGAATTTGAAGCTGAACATCTGTGAAATGAATATTTTCAGTACATGCTAATTCAGAATGTGCTGCAGGCAAAAAAGGTGCAGCAGCTGTGAGCACCACAGGTTCTGGTTGGGTGCCAGTACAAAGCAGTAAGTACGCAGCAGACCTTGACTGCTGTATACACGCTCCAGATCTGAGAGGTCCTCTGTCGAACAATCCTGACTGGACTGATAGGCAGGCACACAGCAGAAAGGCCACTCAGAGCAAAAGTTACTGCAAGTTTTGTGGAATATATCAGGGGAGAGATCCAACTAAAGAATCAGAACTAGAAAGTCTAAGAAAGTTCATGATGATTAATCCAATGACTTGAAAGATATAGTGGAAAAGAATAAGTGTAAGAAGCATCCACAGAAGCCAAGAATAAGCTCTGATCACTAGCAGGATTGATTTTCTACTCAGCAAAGCAGCTGCACCTGGAAAAAAAGGTTGGGTTCCCTGGGTTCCCTGTATACATATATATATGTGTGTGTGTGTATACATATAAATATGAGGGATGGAGGAAAATGTTGATAAAATTATTGCAGTGTCAAAAGTGCTTTATAATTATTACATGCTTGCTTATATTAAATAGGTAGCAACAGGTTACATGTTATTTTGAGGATCTGTTGTGTTAGATGTCTTATGTGGGTTAGAAGTAACAGTATGTGTTATATGTAATACTTGGTAGCCCTCTTTGAAAAGATTACATCAGTTGAAAGGTAGAGAAATGCTAGACAAAAGGAAACGCTATCTTCATTTCTGTATGTATACAGCTAACTATACTTCGGAGCAGAATTGCAGAAGAGGAGGGGAAGGACTGGGGAAAGGGAGGGCTGTGAACAGAAGAAAAGGAGAAGGGGACAGTGAGGAGGTACCTTCTGAAGATGAACAGGGCCAGCTGGGGTCAGCAAAAAAGAGGGACCAGCCAAGGAGCAGCAGCAGGGAGGTAGGAACAAGTCTGACTTGATTAAATCTAACTGAGGCAGGAGCTGTTCTCACCACTGCAGCAGGAAGCAAGGTGGCACAGGTCACCACTAGCCTGAAGAGCTGGAAAGACTGCTGATCACATCCAGTGCAAGCATGAGCAGAGTGTCCTGCAGAGCCTGTCTCAGCACACAATAAAATGGGGCAAATATACCTGAGTTCCGGCTATTGGTGCTGCCTGGGTCCTGGCATAAGCCCGGGGTAGATAGGGAAGGAAAGAGTCAAACAAGGTACCAGAAATGTAAAATATCTAGTGAATTAAAACCTTCCTGAAAAGGTGAGAATGAAGAGTAGGAGCCAGGGCTCCTTTCTTGTCCCAGTGGGACAACACCAACTTTCACCTTCATCTGCTCTCAGTCCAGGTATGACTCCTGAAAACATGAACTTGAGAAGTACACTCCAGTAATTTTAAGTTCTTTTGGCCTTGTTCCTGATTCCTTGCGGATGGAGGGAGAGTCCTTCACCTTTCCAGGCCCCTATACTTCTGATGGTTTATCATCATGATGCTATGTGAGCATAAGATAGTTGTGGAGAGATGTCAAAAATGTCCTGAGAGCCTACCACGTGATCATGAGGCTTGGTGTCTTCCTTGCTTGCTCACAAAGCTGCGGCCCCGTCTCCCATCTCAAGGTTACCTGTGGTGACCATTCACTCCTGCAGGGAGCCTGGTGTGCAGGAGCACTCCTTTCTGCCATGCTCCTGGAAAGATCCTGGTGCAGAGACTGCAGTTCTGCTGCTAACTGCACCACATTTTAGTCTCCCCACTGACAGTGGTCACTTTTGAGAGGACTTAGCTACAGAAGTTAATGTGAGAATAAAGAGATGCTGTAGCAGAGTTGCTGAAAACAGTACTCTTTTCTGGGCTAAAAACCACCAGCTGCAGAGGAGGCATGCTGGGGATCTGACCCTTCAAGATGTACATATACTCAGTATGTATGCATATTCCCCCTCTCTTTCGACATTCTTTAGGCCACATCCACCAAATAGTTTAGGGTGCTATTTTCTTACAATACGTAGCAGTAGGACTAACAGAGGAAAGAAGGGAGAACACTTTTTCCTGATCAAGTTAAAACCAGTCCTACGCAAACCTGAGTAAAATGGATGAATATGCATATGCTAGTTTGAATATGTGGTTTGTCAGCTATTTGCCTACATGTATTTAACACCCACAGAAGCCTAAGGCGGCAGCCATAGACTTTCTTCCACTTGCTTTTTTGCAGAGATCTTACAGAAAACCCAAAGGAGTTAAATTACTGCCATTATGAGGCTATGAATGACTGATAGACATATATTATTCTCCAAAGTGTTGGTTGGCTTAATGTAGGCAAAAGAACAGCTAGGGCATAACAACTTAGGACCAATTCTGCTGGGTCCTTAGCTAAGGCCTTTCGGAGCTCAGGAAAGTTGTCGTGTGTTTATTCTCTGTTATGTGCCTCAAACAGCGATATAAGCTGGGTCTTGGGGCTATCTATGGTGTTTCTATACCTATACGTAGGTGCATATAACTAACAAATTAGGGAGGATTATTCTTCTTGATTCCTGCATCTTCTTGCCCCACCTGTTTAAACTAGGTGGCAAAGGAGTTTAATTTAGATTTGGCTACTCAGTAGTACTAGCATGCATATTTGTAAGCTGAAATATCCCCTGATTTTTCAGCTTCTTGACAGAAGAAAAGGTATTTCTTTCTAGGACACTGTGTTCTACTGTTTTAAAATAAAGCCAGTTTACCTTGACTTTGGTGAAACCATTTACTGAATGGTTTATTGTAAGTAAGTAGTAATTTGGATAAAAGTCTTGATTCTGCTGAAATTAAAGGTAGAAGCAACTTCCATATGAAATTAATTTTAAGAGAAAGAGAGCATGAAATCCCCTTTGTACACACCATTTCAGTTGGGGCTACAGTAAATATATGAAGTTTTATAACCAAAATAGAGAGAAGCCTCGGAAGCAAAACACATTGTCTTAGAAATATGAAGGAACCTTTATAAAAGACATATATCTCACAGGAATCTTTGTCTCCTCTCCACCACCCACTTTAGGACACAACATATATCTACATGACTTTGTGAGAGGAATCTATTCACTTATAGCTCTGGGGATCATTTGGAGAGCTGATAATTAATGAGACTCATGTTTCTATCTCACTGGCTTAGCCTATCTCCCTTGAAAACATCTGAATATAGATGGGCACTGACTATACAGCTATCTTGATATGACAGCTTCATAACAGACATCTGGTATTTATGGCAATTTGATGTCCAACATAAATAACGGTGCCCTTTTCAGTGCAAAGGGGTTTCCTTTTACTACGTAGCAAGCTGGTGAGCATGCTGAGAAAAGTGAAGGAAATAGGGAGGTGAAACTGTGCTTATTTACAAGTTTTGTTCTGAGGCCCACAGAAAAAGAAATGTAGCACATGACAAAATTGCAAAGTAATATGTGAGAACACCAGATGAGTGGCTTCCAGATGTTTGGGGCCAGTATATTACTGAAGCAGGAGATGGAAGGAAATTGGGATGAAGCAGCACCACAGACCACAGGGAGCTCCAAGTTCTGCTGGGTGCCATGGTGGGGAGAAGTAACAGTCTATTTTGGCGGACCCTAAAGCCTAGTGTAGGCATGAACTGCTCCTGTTGATTAAAAAGAAATATTGTCATCATGTCAGTATTTTAAAGGAAATTTCAAAAACGTTCTACAAACTCCCACAACAATGAGAAGCTTCTTTTCAGTAAATAACACAATTCTTCTGTCCTTAGGGAAAAACTGATATTTTACAAGACTCTTAACAACATGTTACATACTGGAGCAAAGCCCCTTTGTTACCTAAATTCCTAGATATTGCATGTTTCTAATGGAACAATTGGTTTAGAAACTACTATACTAAATTAAATTAAGAAAACCCTTTTCATTTCAAAAGTTTTGAATGCTGCACTTTACATTAGACTTCACCAGCTAAGATGACAATTTGAATGGTGACTTTTCTTTCTCCCACCCTCTCAATAAAATGCCAATGTATCCTCATAATCTGTTGCAGAATTCAGAGTGAATCACTTGGTATCGTATACTTCAATGCATTTTTGGCCTGTTTTTCACTTTTATAGTAAAATGTAACTGGGTTTGCATGCTGTTTGGGTTGGTTTGGTTTCTTTAACTTAAATAAAATCTTTCAACTCCTGCCATTCCAATGTGCCAACTTTTAACCCAGGAGAATGGTGAAACATCTGCAGAAACCCAAATATTAGCCAGACTGATCCTCTCTGTACAAGGCAAATGAACATTCTGTAAATACAAACCCTGTTTGTTGATTTCCAGCTTCAGACTTCTCTCTTCTTTGCACTGGAAATAACTTTAACAAAATTTCACTTATCTGTGCACAATCACAAGCCTTGCCCTGGGGCCTACAAAAACAGAATTGTAATGCACAAGAAAAAGAAAGTACTATAGGTGGGGAGAGACAATGAAACAGCTTGCAGATACAAAGGTTGGGGACCAGTCTCGTTCAAGGTCCTTGCTGACATCCTGCAGTCAGTGTCCCTTTCCTTCTCCCATGGGTCTCTCATAAAGCATCACAAGTGGAAATCATGCCCAGAAATCCTCTGTTACGCACCTGCTTTTCATTCTGCTTTTTTTCATCAACGCCAGCTGGAGACTGGGGTATGCTTTGACTCATTCTTCCCTTTATTAAACTGCTCTAAATGCTTGGTTTATACTTTTAAATACAAGTTCTTGCCTGTTCTCAGTCTCTTCTCAGATCATCTTTAACCTCCCTATAAATATTAAGTTGTATAACCCTAGTTATGGCTACCCTTCCCTTTGTGTATATAGAGAAGGCAGTTTCTACATCTAGGATGTGACAACAGATGCAAAGACTTAGATATAATGGCAGTAATGTCACCCTTAGTTAATGAAACATTTGGAGTAATTAAGAAGCAGTAATGTAACAGATTAGGAGCACACATTGGCTTTACTATGTACAGCTATTACACTTGTATCTTGGCTTAACTTTTACTGAGTTCTGTATTTTGGAAGCATAACACAAATGCCAGGGTTGCTGTTTGTAAAATCTTGGTGAGTGGGTGTTATTATCTTTATTACCTGTATTATCTGTATCTTCTATATCTTCTACATCTTCTGCATCATCTATATCTATAATATGGATATTATTATAAACCAGTAAGGCTATGAAACTTAGCACATAGAGTTGTAGCACTGTGCTGTAAACAAGCATTTCAGTTACACAGAGATTTTTTTTTTTTAATAAAAGTCCTTAGGGAGTAACTCGGGTGTTCGTTTTGCAAGACTCGCTCCCCCAGGGTCCATCAGACAGTGTGTAGAACCCAGTGAGCTCTGCCTACGGCAAAATGCCGCAGCTTCAGAAACAGCTGCCAACCTTTGCAACATGTTTCCAGGCCCTCCTGTCCAGCAGCTCCGCAGTCTCTCCCATTTTGGATGAGAAGTACCAAATGGAGCATGCAGAATAGAGAATCTGGGTCTTTGCTGTGCATCTGATCTCCAGATGGGACCTTCCAGTCTGCTTCCTGGAAACATTTTCAGGAATTGAGGGGTTAAAAGAAGCAGGGAAACATCCGTACCAAGGCTTGGGAATAGAATAGAATAGAATAGAATAGAATAGAATAGAATAGAATAGAATAGAATAGAATAGAATAGAATAGAATAGAATAGAATAGAATAGAATATTTCCATTTGAAAGGACCTACAGTGTTAATCTAGTCCAACTGCCTGATCACTTCAGAGCAAATTATTAAGGGCATTGTCCAAATGCCTCTTAACCACTGACAGGCTTGGGCAATAGACCACCTCTCTAGGAAGCCTGTTCCAGTGTTTGACCACCCTCTCAGTAAAGAAATTCTTCCTAATGTCCAGTCTAAACTTCCCCTGGCACAGCTTTGAACCATTCCCACACATCCTATCACTGGATTCCAGGGAGAAGAGATCAGCACCTCCCTCTCCACTTCCCCTCCTCAGGAAGCTGTAGAGAGCAATGAGGTCACCCCTCAGCCTCCTTCACTCCAAATTAGACAAGCCCAAAGTCCTTAGCCGCTCTTCACAGGACATTTCTTCCAGCCCTTTCACCAGCTTTGTTGCCCTCCTCTGAATGCATTTGGATGAGGCACAGAGACAAAGTTGTTTTAGCAGCAGTGCTGTTTCTCCATCTTCTGACACTGTTTTTTGATCAGTGATAGAAGAAAGCAACTCTCCATGTGCTTATTTGATGTTGGCTTCTTCCTGAAGCTTTGCTGCATACTTTGAAAAGATCTCATCAAAGGCAGAGATGATGATGCTGCAGCCTCAGCAAGTACTGCCTCATTTCCTGAGTCAGCTTCTCTTTGGCTGCCACTAGATTTCCACCTGAGGAACTCTAAGGTCCAGCATTGATAATGGTAGCATTGGTAAAGGGTGGCATTGGCTTGGTGGAAACACAGCGATATTGCTATATCCTGAATCATGATGCAACATGAATCGTAGAAGAGTTTGGATTGGAAGGGACCTTTAAAGGTCATCTAGTCCAACTCCCCTTGCAATGAGCAGGGACAAGGGAAATCTTCAACTAGATCAGGTTGCTCAGGGCCCTATCCAACCTGACCTCAAATGTTTCCAGGGACGGGGCATCTACCACCTCTCTGGGCAACCTGTTTCAGTGTTTTACCACCCTCATAGTAAAAAAATTTCTTCCTATATCTAGACTGAATGAGGCAATGACTGATAGATTGAGCACACTATGTTAACTGCAAGCAAAACGCTTACTGCTATCATCTTCATTCTCCATTTAAATGTTTTTGCTCTGAGATACTGACACAAAGTCTTACCTGTGCCTCTGTCCTACTGCACTGCTCCATGCAAGAGAAAGGAAACTGGGATAAAGATATCATTTACCTCAACAAAAATGTGTGCTTTCTGAGCTACTCCAGAGAATTTGAACATTGATTAGCTGGGAGTAAGCAGCTAGAAAGCTTAGAGATCTGCTAATGGAATATCAATACTTCAAAGCTTGCAGGTTGAAAACTCAGGATATCCACTCAAAGGATCCTATGGGATTATTCTACTTTCTTTTGAAACCTCGTTATATTTTGGTCATTTGGATTACTATTATTTTTTAACTCCTGCATTGTCCTTTCCTGAGGGGGAAAATTTTCAGTAAAATCCACCAGAAACAGTGAATAGATTCTCTGATTCCTGATGGAGGGCTGGGGTGTTTTTCCTGTTTGGAGACTGCCGCTCAACACTGTTGGGATCAAGCTGTTTCACATTACCTCTGCCTCCACTCCTACAAAACTCCATCTTCTCTACTACCTTTGCACTAGCAAGACAGGCTGGCAGAAGAAAGTGCAATAGGATGTAAACTGTGATAAGGCATGGGGCACATCTTCCTTTTCATTGTTTCTACTGCTGGCCTCCAGGAGCTGAAGAGGAATGGGTAGGACCTTCCACTCTGACACCACATCTAGCATCCTTCTGCCCTGTATAGTACTAAGAGAGCTGGTAGTATTTTGAGCAGTGCTGTCTCAACTAACGGTGACTAACAGCAGCATCTAGTGGTTCAAGCATTGTTTCATATCAAGAAGATTTTGGTCTGAAATCTTCAGACAAGAGGAGTTTGTTTGCACATTTCAATGAAGTATAATTTCTCCAAAGTCATGACACTTGTGTTTGGCATTTGGCAACCTTGGTGCACAGAGAGGTTTTACAGCTGGGTGAGCAGTTTGAATGCATCATCTCTTGTGTGCAGACCTGATGGCCTCCATGGAATGACTTGAGGTCAAATTGATAGTGAGCATCTGAATACTGAGAGATGTGAAGAACAAAAGATGAAAGAAGCTGAACAATATGGCAGCGAAGCAGAGCTTGTGGTAGCCATGCTTGTACGACCAGACTGATGAGCTTCCTCCAGTGCTGCCTGCCCATCAGTTGCAGGCTCGCCTGGGAACAGAGCAACACAGAGGTCATTGGTTGTGTATGCAGTTGGTGAGCATCTCTGTTCTGTGTGCAAACTCAGCAGATGAGCCCACAAAACAGCTACTTGCCTGATCAGAAAAATAAATACCAAAAATAAATGTTGTTTTCCACACAGACCACATAGCAAATTTTGTCATGTATTTTGGGAAGGAGTCTGAGTATTGGATTCTAATACCTTGTGTCAAAGTGGACTTTCTGCTCCTGTGTTTCAGGAGTTGCCAAATGAAACAGTTGCAGATACTTGCAAAGGCTTTCCCCATTTCTCTGGAATTATCTGAAGACATGTTGTGTGTTAATTCTCTGCCTAAGTTTCTTCTGGGGAAAACCACAGAAGGAAGGGCCATATTTCTTCCTTATACCCTCTCAGTAACACAGGCAATATATACACTCCGCAGCCATTTCTTGAGAACATTACTGTTTTGGAGAGAGGGCAGTTTCTGCCTGCTGTTTGTGTTTATCTCTGTTCAAGGGGTGGCAAATTGAAGAACTTAAAAAAACAGCAAACAGCTTGGGAAGTTCTGGTGCCTGCCACCACTAGGCTGAAAGTGGAGGTCTTCTTGGAAATTGAGTGACTTGAATACTAAGCACTGGCTGTTTACTGTAAACAAGAATCAGTGTGGTTTGGCAGATAATTAATCTCCTGATAAACCCATTTACCTGCAGCCCACCCCCTCCCCTATTATCTAATTTCTTGCTCTACCCTATTAAGTCCACTCACATATTTAAAGCATTTATGCTTGTTTTCTGTGCGTAGCTGTTTTCAGACAGCAATGGGTTATAATCCTTGTTTTTTACTTACACATACTAGGCTTGCATATGTGAATGTCTGGCTTGCTTGATGTTAATCTGCATTTTTTTCCCCAGTACAGTACAGTGTGACCCTCTAAACCAGAAGGATGAACCTTTTGCTACTACTGCCTTGCCTTACGTAAGTATGTGGGCTTAAGTGTAATTATTTTACATAGGTTTTCTCACCTGGCATGAATTACGGTGATAACAGGGTCTGTCTAATTACCAGCATGATACAGGAGTTCATCTAAACACTCTTCTTTGAACAGATTTAAGTCTCCTTTTATCCTGTTGGTAAACTGCCTTATGTTGGTAAACTGCCTTATGTTTGGGTTGTTTGCGGTTTTTAATTTGAACAAAATATTTGCCATGCCAAAATACTCTGGGGGTCCCTGACCCTGAATGCCTGCTTCCCTCCTTTGAAACCACCTTTTCCCAACTGCCAGGTTGCCCCAGAACAGGGAGCAAGGTTCCTTTCAACCACTTCCCAGAACTGAGTGTCTCAAAATGACCAGAAACTGGGCAAAGGGGAGATCAGACCAATTTAAACTAATTCTACATTTGAGATGTAGCCACGGGACAAAGCTGGAGTTTGAACTGGTCCCAGAAATCACCTGTGTGCAGTGGGAATAGTCTGTATGTAGCTTCTGCAACATTTTCCAGTGCAAAGAAACGAGGGACCACAGCAGATGAGTTTTGCACAGAAGTCATTCCTGACAAAGTGCAGTAGTTCATGAACGCTGGATTAACAGATACAAACCTGTATTGCATCAAGTTATCAGATTTGTCTCTCAGTGCTCAGCTCCTTGCCTTGGTTACAGCTTCTGTAAATTACCTGGGAGCTTTTGAAGGCATTAATGCCTTTCTCTGTTGTGTCTGTAACGACATTAAGGCTGAAATGACTTTCTTATAGGTTTAAAAATAATATTGCAGTGTCTGCTTCAAATCTGGCTGAAGTTAATAGGAACTGGCTTAAGTGAGTTTCAGTCAAGGTCTGGGGATTTCAAAAAGTTGTTCAGAATTACCTGCATTTATTACATTATTACGTGGTTGTCTGAGCTGTAGCAGGTGGGGGTCCCCTAGCCAAGACAGTTTTCTGAAACAGCAGCTACTACCACCACTGCTCCCTAGGCAGGGAAGTGGTGCACAGAAACCACCGCTGCAGTAACAACTGAAGTTTTGACACCACCAGCCAGCTCAGCTCCCCCAGCACAAGGTGTGAATTCCACAATCACAGCACATCACCGGGGCAGCAGCAAAGACCTCGGCCCCATCCCCCTTTTTCCCCTCGGCCATCAGAGAGGGTCAGTGAGCAGCCAGGTGGCATTAGTCTGTCCCAAGCTCTGGGATGCCCTGGGGAAATTCCTGCTCCTCTCCAGCTGGTGGTTGTATCCATCCACATCCGCAGTCTCATTGCTGGTGCTGCAACAGGTTTTTCAAACAGCATCTCCCACATCCTCAGCCTTCCCTTCAGCCAATGGGATTGAGATGAACACTTTCTAGGAGCAGTAGTGTTATGGTCTGGTGCCGTCCAAGAAGTTACCGCTTTTCTAGAGAATCCCAGCAGAGAATCAGCTCTCTCCTGGGCTGGTCGCCAGAGATACATATAGCACTGATAGTGTGTCTGCCCTCAGGAAAGTCACTGCCAGGAATTTATACCAGGACTACTTAATACATTTTTACTATTTTCTTCTGGGTAATTTTATTATTATGATTTTATGATTAGGAAGGGACCATGGTGTTTTCTACTTTGCCAGACTAGTCTTTCACATCATACTATCTTTAGAGGGGGAAACTACAGCCTCTGCCTGGGACACAGGGAGCATAAACAAGAAAGCAAATCATTTGGGGGAACATGGAGAGATCTGGAAAGTATCTATACTCAGAGTAGGGTATATTAGCCAAAAAAGTAGCAGTTACCAGAGCCAAAGCTCATAAGATTTTATGGTAGTTCTCTGACAAAAGTCCATGCCTTCTGGAGCTTGTCCAATTTGCAGGAGGTGAAGGAGCATGTAAGAACTGTGACAACGGCTTTTGCATAACTTAGCACTCATGTTGGTCTCTGTTCATCTCTACCTGCTGTCAGTTTGAGAAGCACCTTAATATGCGAGGTCCTGTCTGCAAATTTCTAACTTAGAGACTCCACACATAAGCTTCCTAACATTGCCCTTGTAATGTTTTTCAGCCAGCCCTTCTCCCAAGCCTGGAGGTTGCTAACAGCACCTTACTTCAAAACACCCTAATATCTACTACACCTCTCTCCAGTTCTTGAGTTTCTGATGTGCTGGAGTGATTTTTGTGCTGTTATTTTTGGAAATGTGGAGTAAGGGAAGAATAACTTGCACATTAAAGCTACAGTCGACCCTTTGAGACTGACTCCTTGCCATATTCTCCTTCAAAGATGTGCTCTCCTAGCATAAGCATGCTCAGGAGGAGGGAGGGAGCACCAGATCCAGCCATGAAGCCTCGTGTTCAGTAGGAGAGAATTGTTCCTGCCAGAATGTGAAACAATTCCTGTATCCCTGCCAAAACAATTGCTTGATGTGTGCTCCCTAATAGCTCATAATGAACCACAAACAAGCTTTTAAAGTAAGGATAAGGACACACATGCTTATAATGTTCATAGACTGAACATCCAGAGAACTGAAGAGCCAAAGAATAGCTCAGCTAACAGGGGATGCAGCATGCTCTTCAGCACTTTGCTAATTAAAACAATGGGTCTCTGAATTACAATATTTCTGCTTTTTGGGATATTTAAACACTCAGATTCTTCCAAAGAGGAATTCCTCCAGTCAGTGTGTTGGACAGAATATAGAGCCCTGATCCGGAAAAGAAATACACATGGGTGGTTCCTTCCCTCCATGAATTCAGTGAAGATTTGTGCAGGAAAAGGAGACAGCCAGGCCATTTGTTTGGGATCATATAAATCCTACAGTAATGTGGACTGTGGATATTGTGATATAGAATGTGTGACCTACAGCAGTATCTGTTTAATACACTTGGCACTGATAGCCTGCTTCAAACCTACTGAAATCTGGGTGCACCTCCCCATTGACTTGGGTGGCCTTCAATTTCTGTTCTCCCTTTTTTTTCTTTAATCTCTTCTTAAATATTTTTAAAATAAAACTGTTTATTCCTGTAATAAACCAGATTTTAAAAGGAAATTAGTGGATACCCAAAGCAGTTGCCTAATGCTTTCCATCCACATATCTCAATCATATGAGGAGTTGAATATATGTGGGTTTTATATTCACTTTTGACCACTCGGATAATAGAAGAACACAATGTCCAGATGACTCACCCAAGGTCAGAGGAAGTCAGTGTCTTAGAAAGAAATTCAAGTCTCCCTAATTTCCCAGGTCTTATCCACAAGAGAGTGTTGCCTTTTACATGAAAGGAGCAAAAAAAAGGTTTTATTCATTTGTGGGAAGGAAAAACACAAGTATCTCTGAGACAAAGAAAAAATAATTTATGACAATAAATTATTAGTCCAAACATCACAGATTTTTATGCTGTATGATTTGCAACATCCAGCAAAATCCGACAGTTGCAGCATTAAATAATAGAGAGAAATTAAAAGCTATAAGCAAAGGGGAAAAAAAAGGTTTTTAATAAAATGTGGGAAGGAAGCAGGAATCAGTGAGGCAGGAAGCTGCAGGCCAAAGTATTGCAAGGGACTGGAAGCATGAAGTGTCTTGGACCAAGATGGTGAGTTTATATTAATCTCTTTATAGCAACAACATTTAACCCAAGTTGAAAGGTATACAGTACATATACATATATACAGAGGGAGCAACATGTTAAAATGCAGCTTTAGGTTGAGCTTGAGATAGCTCTGTATTGCCTTAATTCACTCAAATATTTCCAGTGAGGTTTTTGGTACTATCTGTGTGACTAAAAAGAGAAAGGTCTCTGAAGCCCAGGCCAGCTTTTAACTTGGCCAAATGCTAGACAGCTAGAACATATTTTTAAGTGTAATTTTTTTCTGACCACTATTTCCAAGGGCATTCTCAATGAAAGTGTATTTTGTTTCTTCTCTTATTGTAAAAAGTTCAGGCTTCAGCAAAAGCAACAAAGTGATAGAGGAGAATAGGAACTGCTGGAAGAAGGAAACCTGTGGTGGTTGATGCAGAACCTGAGACCCAGAGTAGAGACCCTTCCTGAAGCCAGGAACCCTGTTTGTCCTACTCTTGCTTTTTTTCATACCCTGCCCACCAATGACTGGCCAGGTCCCTGCCCTTGTTCTCTATATGTTCCCATAGCATAAAATGCAGCATAACTGCAAGTGCTAATCACCTATACAGTCACTGATGCTGTATGCACATACAGGTGCAGTTGTTTAGAGTACATCCCAGTATGCATCAGCTGTAGAACTGCGTGAGTGGATGACTGTTATACTGGGTATAGAAGTCTAGCAAGAAACCTGTATAGAAAGAAATTGTTATGTGGAGTCAAACCCAGAGGATACAAAGTTCTCACTGAAGCGCTTAAAACCAGCCTCTTAGCGCATTGAACTGAAAGGAGTTAGGTTCAATTGTCCAGCAGTTCAGCCCCAGATTTGTTTGATTTTGAGCCTGTTAGATACATCAAAACACAGGTGCGAACAAATCAAAGCCTATTAAAATTACCTCCCTTCTTCCTGTACAAGATAACTTAAACACCAGTGTTTCTCAGAAACCAGTAGCTGCTTCAGGCAGCCACTGAAACTCCAGATGAGCTCCTCTCTCCGATCAGTTGCCCGGCAATGAGAGGGCTATAAATTGGCATAAGGGCATTGGGAATTTTCCCCAAGAGCCACATGTTTCTTTATTACTAATACTAGGTAGTATTTAATTCACTTTGCTATTAGGAACTACTCTGAAGCCTGAGCTGCTTGCCCCCGTGTTAATAGAAGGTTTCCCACTGCCTTCAGTGGATGTACAGCTGGGCCTGGTGCACAAATAGCCAAGGCATGTTTTTTGCTACTGAGACTATTATTCATCCTCTATGATTATGTTGCTTTCACAAAATTGAGAAGGTGGTTGTGTAGACACTCACTTGGGCATATGTCTCTGGAGGTACATGGGAAAAAAAGCCACTAATGGAGTCATATCCTGGCATCTCTGACTGCTTTCCCCCTTAAAAAAATAAACTAGTAGCATTTTCAGTACATTTCCAACCACTTTTGACCCCACTGATCCCAGAGGGAAAAGAACTATGGAAAACTATGCCATTTCAAGGAAGGGCTCTTTCTGAACTATACCAATACATTTGGAGGAAAGGTTACCAGGCCAGAACATGCAGTTGCATTTTATCTAGAAGGGAGGTTTCCTTGCTAATGCATGCAGGCAATTATAATTAATCAAAATGGTTTGGGAATTCCAACCTAATCTAAGATCACTGTTGGACATTTTTGTGAAGACATGTGGCATGTTGTTGCACTCAGATTGTGCTGTAGTTGTTTATTTGTTCCAGTCTTTCATCTAGGACCTCGCTTAAAACATTACACATGTTAGAAAAGCATAGTGAAAATAGCTCCACCATATAAAGATGTTTTATATATAAAAAGGTTGGCAGCTTAAAATGTCAAGTTAAATGAAATATAACCATTGTTTTTTTCTATCCAGAAGTCCCTTATTTGGGTTTATATGAAATAGAAGGTTGGCCAAAGGTCCTTTATTGTCCTGTTTCACTTAAACATTTAAACATGTTTATACTTATGAATCCTTACATGGATGACAAGCTGAGGCAGGGTGGGAGACTATGTTTGGGATGTTTTTTTTTTAATGTGCCAAATTTTGGATTAAATACTTTTTGCTTTGGAAATGGGCCAATAACTAATCAGTTGTACTGAGAGGGAATATCTAATAGGCATTAAAATAATAGACTAATCCTACCCAGATTTAAAACTTGCTGTTTCTGCAGTATGATGCAGATTGGCAAAGAGGTCCAAAGCAGTTAGAATGTGTAATTCACATTGCCTTGCAATTGCTCTCAACACATGCAATAATTTATCTTCCTTCTAAACTGTGTTGACTTTTGTACAGTTGAGTCTCATGTGGATGGTACAAAAAATTCAGAAAAGACTGAGCTGGGCTGTTAATTCATCAGTAGAAAGAAAAAAAATATGCCATTTGCACACAGAAAATACATTGATAGCATAGCTGCAGAAGTTTTCATATGCTCTAAAATAAAGACTCAGAGTCACACATTTACTTTGTACTTGAATACAACACAGAGACCTCAGAAATTTTTCCGCCCTCAATCTTACAGACATTTTATCAGGTTCTTGTATACTGAACAAAAGGTTTCAGGAGCTCAGTGAACACTCATGAGCTACAAATTAAGACTTAGAATTATTTATACTTGCTCTAAGAGCAGCTCTACACCAGCCACATCCAAAACAAAATTAAAATCTTTGCTGGCACCCTGCTCCAAAAGCCATTCAGTTCTTTACCATGTGGATGAGTGCTTGGAGATGGAGAGGTACCAGGATCTAATCCCTGTGGGCCTGTTGTGGTTTGAGCCCAGAGGACAACCAAACACCTCGCAGCCGTTCACTCATCCCTTCCCCCCAAGCGCTGGGAAGGAGAAAATGAATCAAAAGGCTCAGGAATGGAGATAAGGACAGAGAGAGGTAGCTCACCCATTATGGTCACAGGCAAAAAAAAAAAGACAGGCTCATTAGGGGAAGAAAAAAAAAGGACATCACTTTAAATCAAAACACTAATGACAACAGCACTTAACAGACAGAAGGGCAGAGTGAGAAGCATTACCATATCTTAAAAACAACTCCCACACCCCTCCCCTCTTCCCCAGCTCAGTTTTGTTTCTGATATCTGTACCTCCTTTCCCAGGGGCACAGGAGCAGGAGATGGGGGCTGCAGTCATTCCACTGCTTCTTCCTCCAATGAGCGGGGGCAAGCACTCTTGTGCATTCTTCCCCCTGCTCCACATGGCATCCTTCTCATGGGAGACAGTCCTCCACAAACTTTTCCCGTTGTGAGCCCTCCCCACGGGATGCTTTCTGCTCGAGATGCTCCAGTGTGGGTCACCTCCACATGTTACAGATCTCCCAGTGCTGAACTACAACAGCGGGGGCTGCTTCTTCCCTCAGGGTCCCGGGGGTCCTCCACAGGCTGCAGGTGAATCTCTGCTCCTCTGGTGACCTTCCTGGGTGACAGGGGCAGGCAGCCCTGTCATGTCTCCATGGGATACAGCAGGGGTCTCTGCTCTGGCTCACCTGCCCCCCTTCCTCCTCCTCCTTCCCCTGACCTCAGTGTTCATATAGGTGTTCTTCTTGTAACTCATCCTCAAAGTCCCCAACCCCCTCTCCTGTTCCCCTTCTTAAATGTTATCACAGAGGTGTGGCCACCATCACTAATTGGCTCAGCCTTGGCCAGAGGCGGGTCTGACTTGGAGCCAGGAGAGCTTTCCAGGAGCTTCTCACAGGGGACCACCACTGTAGACCCCTCCCCCACTACCAAAAACCTTGCCACATAAACCCAACACAGGACCTCTTTGTGGCATTGTATGGTGGCACTGTGACCCTGCAGTATCATGATGATGGTGAGACACCAGAGAGTCTTCCCCATGACTGCTCATGGTTGTCTTCAACTGTTACATATCTCCAGAGATCAAGGAGTCCCAGGGACTTGGCCTACATGCCACAGGGTACAGGTTTACTAGATATAGCTCAAGAACACCTGGAAAGACATAATGGAGGTGTCTGTTGGGAGAGTCCTTCACCAAGCTTTCCAGTAAACTGACCTAATGAAAAAAGTCCATTTGTCCTGGCACGGAAAAATAGCTGGCTGAAAAATAGGAAAAAAAGAGCAAGGATAAAATATGATGTTTCATGATGGATGGATGTTGCCAGGTTGGTCCCACAAGATTTGTACTGGGATCTGTGCATTTGAAAATTGTAAAAATGTGATCTGGACAAGAAGATTAAAAATGAGGCAAGGAAGTCTGAAAAGACCCAGAATTATTTGGGATAGTGAAATGTGCAATTGACTGCAAACAGCTGTGGAAGGATCTCACAATACTGAGTGATAAGACAATAAAATCACAGATGAAATTCAATGAAAATCACAAATTAAATGTCAATAAACGCAAGTAAGGCACATGAAGGAGAAAAAACAACTATCTGTATGACTACATACACAGTGATGAACTCTAAATTAGCTAGGGGAATTAGCTATTACCAATCTAGCAAGAGATCTGGGAGTCATTATGAATAGTGCTTTGAAAAGTCAGCTCTATGGCAGTGAAGTGGCAAATACTGCATTGGGAATTATTAGGGAAGGAACTGCATCTTGAGTACTACTGGTAATTTTAGTTACCTCTTTGGAAAAGGATATGATAACATTAGGAAAGATACTGAGAAAAATCACAGGGAAATGAGGGAGAGTAAATAGGTCAGGATGTTTCTACATGGAAAAAGAAATGACGGAGCAGGTATATGAGAAAGCAAACAGTAGGAATGGACCTCTCTAATGGGAGCAGGAGAAGGGGGTAATAAATATCTCCTAGGGGCTGACAGAAACTCTAGGAAAATTCCGTAAAATTTTTGTCTCTCTCCACCTCTCTTGTACACAGTTTTGGTTTTTTTTTTTTCCTTTGTGGTAGCTGTTTGAGACATAACATTTGCCTTGTAGAACTGTGGAGACGAGAAGCAAGCAGAACCAAAGGATCCAGCTCAGGCTGGGGTCCACTGGGTGAGCACAGAGCTGAGAACCTAACTCTTGCCAGAGCCCAGTCTAGGCAGGACAGCTGCAATGATAGGCTGCCAGGAACCAGGATGATAAGGGTGGTGTGGGATTGAAGTTATCCTTCTCCCTGCAGTGTAAAGAGCAAGTAGGAAGGGGAGATCCTGGTCTCAAGAGGAGTTCAGATGTTTTTGAAGACACTCCTTAGAAGTTCTGGAGGCAAGCTGGGCAATGAGGAATTATTTCTGGAAGCTGGTACAAGCCCAGGACTGGCTTTGTTGGGCACTGGCATGCAAGGACTTGGTGAGGGGACAGAAGGTTACACTTCAAAGAAGGAGTTGGGAAGCTGATGGATGGGCTTTATTTGGCAAAGGTCAAAAAATGAAGTTATATAGGCATATACGACGTGAAAAAGTAAGGACAAAGAAAAGGGGAATAAATGGTCAGATCTGAATACTCAGACAACCAGTTTAATTATGATGTAGAAAATCATGGATGGTACAGAGAAGGGAGACAAGAAATGATTATTCATTATTTTCTATAAAACACTCTGAGTAGATCAGATGGCAGATTTAAAGCAAATTTATAGAAATACATTTCAACCTGTGGAAATCACTATGAGATGTTGTGGAGGCCAGTGGGATTCAAAAAGAAGCAAGCAAACAGACGATGTCTGACCTGGAAATGATTATGTTGTCAATTCATCACTTCAATTAGTACCACCTGTACCGTCCTCTGCTTTCAAAGCAGAAGTCACTAAGGACCACCTTGGAGCCTAGTAAGTCCATCACTGTGCCTTAACTTCCCCATGTGGAAAAGTATTGAGTGCGAGTGGGTGTAATTTGTACATCACAAAGCAGGAAAAAAGCAATGTCTCTACACTGTAAATCAGCCCTTTCTGGTTTCTTCTACACAAAGCTGTAGGAACACCTAATGTAGCTCGTAAAGTAAATCTAATAAAAAAAGTACTGCTTTACATGGAACCTCTCCATTTCAACCTTTGACCAGGATTTCTTACAGTAAAGGGTATGCTAATTCTGATGCTGACACCGATGACAGCAGAATTAGGCTGTTACATGGCAGCCTAGGAAGTATTTAATTTGAACCTGAGCATGGTTTGGTTGAAAGTCAAAACTCTTTTTAGGCTCAGTGGGACTGCCACTGGGCTATTTTTCTTAAAGAAGGATTAGGACAGGTTTGGTTGCCAAAGTGCTACCATATTTTCCACTGAAACATTGAATGGGATTTAAAACAAACCCCAACAACTGAAGACCCCTACATTCAGATTGTTCTAGCTCGCTATTTGTCTCTCTGTCTCTCTCTCAATCTCTCTCTCTCTATGTATTTATCTATCTATCTTGCCAGTTAAAGAAAACCACACTGAATTTTTTGTTTTGCTTTGCTAATTTGAAGAATTCTGTCCTTTTATCTCCTCATTATTATGTCTATGGTGTTTCTCCATAGACAGCATGGGATGTATAGATAGATAGATAGATGGATAGGTTCATCGATAGATACACATATAGATAGATATGTATCAGTTCCTCTGTCGTGCAAGGAACTTCACAATAAGCCAAGTGCCATAATGTCTGCCTGGGCATCACCATGTAAATTAATTCAGGGCACTTATTCTTACAAAAGTCTGACAACAGTGTCAATTTAATGAAAAAGATGATGCTACACTAACCAACCTAAAGCTAGTTCAGCTTCTCTATCTGGACAAATGCAGGCTTGGTCATGTGTGTTGGATACTCAGGTTCATGGAGTCTTTTTCTCTTGGTCCTTAATCTGTCAAACAATTAGCAAGCACAGACTAAGAAAATATGTTAGGCAAAAGCTCTTTTAAATACATGCCTATATATGTTTGTCTGAGTGACAGCAGCAGTCAGAATCACCTCCTTGGAAATATATCCCAAATTCTGGAAAAAAATTGCCTTTGCATATAGAATAATGACATAACTGTTGACCTTTTCTAGTAGCTGAAATCACTGTTGTGACTCAATTAGCCCATTCAGATAAGGAGAAGCAGAGAATCTTCTTCCTTGGTGGTGCAGATCTCATGCATTTACAAGGGAAGTCTTCTTGAAAGAGCATGTGGTATCTATACTTTTGCCTCTGCAATTTCCAGTGGAGACAAGCTTGATTTATTTCCACAAGGTAGCTTCAGCTTGTTTCCCCTTGAAATTCTTAAAGAAGACTGGTAAACTATTACCATGTAAGAGAGAAATAGAACATACAGTTAATGTCAAGATATATTCTTGCTGTATCAACATAACTTTTGTGTTAATCCACTGTTAATATGCCTGCGTATTCACTAGTTCTTGGACAGAATTTGTTTTGAGTTACACAAAGCCTTTCCTTTTCTCTTTGTGTCTCTCCCTCCCTTTTCTCATAATAGTGTGCTTGTAAAGTAGAAAATATATTACAATAAAAGAGCCTCAGACCGAGGTTCTGCTCCAAAGATCAACTACAACAATACTCCAGGAGTGCAAGCTGCCAATAACTGAGTGGGAGGACCTGGTGATAGACTCTATTACTCAAAATACGACTTGAGAGAGGAAGAGCCAAAGCATAGATTCTCTACTGTTGGAGAGTGCAGCTCAGCAAACAACCAGTGGATGGAAAGCTGCTCCGCTTGTCCTCTGCCAGGCAGCATTAGCAAAGCTGCTGGAAATGCTAACACTGTTTTGGTTTTTTTTCCTAGCAGGAAGATTTTCCACAAAAGGGTAAGGTTTGCACCTGCTTTAACATGGGTTGTTAGAAACGTGAATGATTCAAATGAATTCTCTTGTGTTAGATAATTCAGAGACCATAGAGGAAAAATCCACATTTTTCAACTGCAATACCTTTTCATGAACTGGTGGAAAAGTACATATTCATTGGCTCCACCAATATTCTGAATCTCATTTAAACAAATCTTTCTCCCACCTGCAAAAAAGCCATAGATAAATCTAGTGAATACATGCTATTTATGAAGCTCTTCCTTCCCATAAAAAGCAGACGGATCATATAAAGTTATTGCAGTTTTGCTCCTAAAAGCAATGTGACCCATTAAGAATGTTAAGAGAGAATACCGGGCTCTGGAATGTGCCCAGGAGACGGGGATTTAATTGCTCTCCATCCTAGATTTCCTGAATGTTTCCTTGCTATCACTACTCCTCAGTTCTTCCCCCATAAAGTAAAGATAGCACTCACCTACCTTCTGGGATGTTGGCAAGAATAAATATATGAAACATGTTTCAGTGCTATGGCACAGAGAAGGAATTTATAAAAGTGTCTAAGATCGATAGTCTATTCTTCATTGCAACATACACAACTCTTGGCTCCCACGAGCACTTCCACCGAGGAGCGGTGATTCATATTTGGCAGATGGGAGCAGAGTGATCAGGTTGAACAGCCTCTGGAACAAGATCTATAATACGTTGCAAAGTATTAATCAATGCAATGCTCTTCTACCCACCTTAGACTCCACATGTAATCTTAACAGAAATATAGTGCTGATGGATTTATCTCAAAGGTGACTGTGCAGTGCATTAGATACTGCACTGGAATACACCATTATAGCCTTAGTGAAAGTGTACTGAGTTATAACACTTAAAGATCTGGTCTAAAGTTTAATTGACTGAATGTATACTTGATGTCTAAATAGTTAAGAGAAAGGTACTGTCTCTGGCTGTATAAAATTACAGGAAAGTGAAATATTTTTCCCCAAGCAGAATCCAAGAATAAACTCTGCATGGTTTGAAATCCTTGAAATAAAATATATTTCCCTAGTTTTGGTACAGGTAAGTTAAGATAATTAACTTTAAAATATTTTAACCAGAATGTTAAAAGAGAGAAAGAAGGAAAAACTGAGAGAGAACAATTAAGCTATTTGGTTTACTAAGCTGATTTTTTCTGAAGTTGATATTCTGGTTTAGATCAGTGACTTTTGCAGTGCAATCAGTCCAAAGCAGCAACTAAGCTTATTCATAAACATATATGTTTTTCTAAAACACTTTCTCTGAGTGATTAATATTTTCTCTTTCTTGGCTGAACAGTGACAAAATACCCGAAACAATATCTATCAATTTCTAGAAATTTCTATTTACTAAACTGCATTTGGGGGAGGTGACCAAGTGAAGAATCTTCCCCTCAAAACCAACCCATCCCTCAAAGGCTCTGATGTCCAGGTCCCCTTGGGCAGGGTTTGCTGCTGTAGTTGGAGAGAAGCGATACTGCAAGCCGATTCCACTGATTGTATTTCTCAGTTTAATTGGAAAACTCCTGCTAGAACAAGTAGTCTTCCTGACGTGTGTTACTATGGTATGACAGTTTTCTCTAGCTGCATGAGGTATTTATTACAGTACTGTGTGCCCCAGAGTTCAGAGGAAAATGTATAGATCAAACCTGCAGCTGGTTCCACTTCTCTCTCACAACCTCTGACAAGGCAACAGAGATGGAAGGGCTAAGGATGTCATGATGGTCTATGCCACCCACTGTCTGTCAGAATAAACCCTCCACACAAGTGGACAAGAGACAAGCAAGTGAAGAACTGTGTCATGGAGTACAGCTTTGCCTTGGAGGGATAATGCTTGCTCAGCTATTTACACGTCATTCTGCAGACCTATACACATCAAATGTATGGCTCTCAAATCTCAGTGAGCACATGGTTTACTCACTTCTCCATACAAGTAAAGTTCTTCTCTTCTCTTGGCCCAAGAAAGGGAACTGCCATTTTTCCTCATAAAGGAAATGTTCTTCCAGAGCTAACTAGGGCATCATCAAAAAAAGGCAGCAATTTCATACTCTGAAAGGAGTATATTTCTTCTCAAGAATTGAAAGTAGGATCCTTACCCATTCAAATAAGTGGGTTCCATAGAACTATCTGATTCTAGTGAGACTGAACACATGAGCAAAATTTACAGTTGCAGGTCTTTCTGATATACCGTCTCCTGAAAAGCTGCAATAGATGAATAGGTCTTGTCCCCTAGATGAAACACTGAGCATTACAATTGTTCTGTTGAGGCAGCTGAGCATCAGGAAATCTTTTATGCCAGAGGCCTGGACTTCTGAAGTGGATGGTGCTGGTGGTGGTTGCTTTGGAGGTATTAGCTGCCCTCCACAAAACAGATGTGAAGGCATCCCTTTCCACAGCCAACTCTAGCTTCCCACCACTGTCCTGAAATACGTTATTTTAAGTACTTATGGCACCCTATCAGGGTGTCAGTGCATCCTCTGCTATGCGAGGGACACCCTCATGAGATGTTTCCCAGCTGCTAAAGCCTTTACGCAGCCAGTCCTTGAAAACAGTAATCCCTGGATTTTGTTGACCTAGCTAATTTAATGGTTTACAGGAGCCCAGAAATTGCCCATGAATACCTGAAGTTATGGCCAAAGGCAGTACCTAAATCCCAAATAAACCCAAGCTTTACAGTGGACTATGTCCTATTACATATTTTGTTGACTATTAAAAATCAATTGTAAATAGAAGGAAGAGGGGGCAGACTCATCTCACTCAGTTTATTAAACATAAAAGATCACTACCAATTAGCAAAACAGACTTATCATAATCTCATATCTTGGTTTCAATACAAGTACCACACCCGCTGAGAAATGGACAAGTTCACTTGACAGAGGGATCACCTACCAGAATGGATAACCCATTTATTGACTACAAAAATCCTGAAGTTCTTCCTGATTTCCATCTCCTTATTTTATAAGCAGAAGGGGAAAAAACCCACAATAGCACCCATGACAACAAATAGAAGAGGAATCTTCTTTGATTTTCCTTAAAGTAACAAATAAACTGAGAAGATATGTACTAGGAATGGGTATTCATACCATAGAACAAGAAAGCTTTTTGTCAGTGACACGGGAAATATGAAAAGGAGCTAACTAGGCTACAAGTCACGGAGAGTTCAGCTGACATAAATAGCAGAGTAGTAGAAGTTTGCCTCAGAGTTTAGAGCAGCAATAGTAACTTTAATAACAGTAAAGTGTTTAATACAAATACCACCTTAACTAGATCTACAGTTAAAGGCCTGAGCTATTGATCTCATAGTATTATATTGATGCATTATAGCTGCAGGGGACAGGAACACCTTATTCCAGGGAACAGCCAGCATGCTGCCATGTTGATTTAGCCTCTTCCTAACTGCTATACTTCCAATATGTGTAGTTCAAAATGCAGAGAGTACATATATTCTCCATCTATTTCTTCTCTAAACTATCATACCATAGCTGAGTGAGTTTGCAGTGTCAGCAACCACACACAGTTATACACCCTTTGGTGATAATTTTTGAACTGTGTCTCTTCTGTTCTGTTTTTCAGCCATTTTTTGCCAACTCCACTTCCAGCAAAAACAATGGCATCATACAGAATAATTAAGAGCTTGAAAGGAAAGAGCTTCTGTTGTATCAATAGGTACAGAAAAGTAAAAGCGCCATGATAATTTATGTGTCTCACAGTTTCACTAGTTCCCTCAGTTTGAGATAATGTGAAATGTTATGAGACCCAACTATTCCATAAGAGTATTTCCCCTCTTTCTTCCAAACCTGTTTTAAAGGACTTTAAATGCATTTACAATCACCCACCCTGTTCCTCTGGCTTATCGCAGTGTACTGTGCACGTTATGTTGATGCGGAAGTGCTGCAAATGGAAAGTTTAAGGCAAAGATGCTCAAATATCCTGGCTTTCTGCAGCAGCCCCCCACACCTGGGGCTCTAAGATCAGAGGCATTATCCTCCCCAGGCACCCTGCCTGGCGGATATGCTGCCTCTCCCACCATTGTGTGAGCCACCCCTGGAATGCACAGGCAAATTCCTTGGACATGTCATCTCTTGAGTCTCCTTTCATCTGGTCAGGATGGAGACAGATGTTAAATCAGTGTTAGCACCCACCATACCACAGATACTGGTGGGGAAAAATGAAAAGAAAAAGACAATGTCCCTTTTGTCCAGCCTATAATTTCTATGTTAAGACAGAACCTGTGTTGCTTCTTCACATTCAGTCAAGTTCTTTGTCATAAACTCCTTGCACTCCGTCCCCTGTTTTGGATGCCTCCAGGAACTTGCTTGTCACAGTGACCAGGAATAGGTTATTTGCTAGCTGCACAGTGTAACAAAAAAGTTAAAAATACACCATCTTGAGTATGGTTGAGAGGTATTTTACTCCCTCTGTCAGAAAAGACAGGTCCTTTTCCCATTATCACCAAACCTTAAGAAACAGAGGGCATTCCTCAGCATCCTACACAGACATAATTTTCACCTTGAAAGTGTTTACTTCTCTGCATTGTGTAGCTTAAAATAAAAATAATAATGTTGAAATCTTTAGTATAAAGATGATAGAATTTTCAAATTTGCCTTGTTATTTGTTTCTCCTATTTTCTACTGCTCACAACATTTAGTTTTATTTATAGTTAAAACACCTTTGAAAACATCTCTACAATTATGGTTCCACATCCTAAGCAGTTCATTGAAACACCAGCCTTTTGTGTAATAAAATCCATGACAAAGTAAACAAAAATCCCTACATGAACTGTAATATGTGCACTGTTGAACTCACATATAAAGAGCACGTATAACAGATTTAGGATTAAAGCCAAAAACAAAGGAACATGCATAGTTTTCAGTCATCACAGCAGCGCAACACATCCCCACCTGTATGCTCTGAGTATGCTCTGAGCAGTGCTTTTATTTTATTTTATTTTATGGAAGCCTCCTTTCTAGTTGCTCAGCACCTCCTCCAGTCTTCATTTTTGGACACATACAAAGTCTCACTCCTAGGCTTACCAAAGCTCTGCAGAGGAAATCAAGCCATTGTAATGAGATGTATCTACTTGTTGCCATCCATCAGCTTTAATTTCAGACTCCTCAATGAGTTCTTCAGTCCTTTGGGTACCAGTGGGTATGGCAAAATCTCCTTGTTTCTACCCAAACACTCTGTGAGAGGTCTTTACCCAGACAGTAAGCTAGTCCTCTCTGAAAGGCTGAAGTAACAGTTATTCTGTGGGTGGTATGACAAGGCTTCAGGCAAGGACAGCCATGTGCATCTGGCACATGGAGTGAAGCCCATGGTGGCTGCTCCATCATTGTTGCCCTAAGGGTCAGCAACATCATCCTGCCCCAAGAGAGCAGTGTCTTAGCTTGGCTCTGAAGTTGCGGCTCCACAGGAAAAAAGTCCCAGAGGAACATCTGCTTGATTTCAGACATTGCCAGAGGTGTCCTGAGCCATGAGGTTACAGCCTGAGGATAGTTATGCTAACCTGCCCCTGTCTGTATTCATCACCATGAGGACCACAACACCCAACAGCATCTTCTCCATGCTGCCACTTGGAAAGGGCATAGGCTATCTCACAAGAAGCAGAAGTATGATGGGATGAAACTGGGGTAATGCTGGGGGATCTATAGCTCAGTCCCCAGCTTGTGTTGTCTCCCTGCAGGCCACCATGGAGGAGCAGAACAATGCACAGTGGGGCACCCAACCAGATTTCCTTGGTGCATATGTCGAAATACGACAGTGTGGTGTGGCAGCAGCTTAGTCAGCAGTTGCTAATACTTGTGTGCACACTACTCGTGCAATAGGGGCTGCAGATCAGTTAATGCAGGATACGCAGAAACCACAATAAGTGCCAGGTGTGAACGTGCCTCAAGTTGCATTGGTTGAGCCCTTTGCCTGCCTGAGGCCTTTGGGTAGGCATACAAGGATGACTCCACACCCTCCCTCTCCCACAGCTTCTCCTGAGCCAAGCTCTGGCCTGGCACAGGGAAGCAAAAAATCTTTTGCTCAGAGCTGGACTCTGAGACCTGAACTTGCAGGTAGTTAGCAACCTGAATGTACACATGAATCCAAATTTCCAGGATGTGGGCTGAAACAAAAAATAATGGATTGAACCAGAACCTACTCTAAATAGTCCCAAAAGTTAGGGTTCAAATTCTGAGCAGCTCCAATGTTATTGCTAAACTAATCCTGCAGGTTGAGGTGACAGGCATCCAGCTTGCCTGACTTTCTGAGTGATGTTTCTGAGACTTTGCCTTTTGCCCTGCCCTGCTTTCTGTCTTGTAAAGACTATTTTTCATTCCCTTCCCTTTCTCTCTTCCTCATCCTTTTAACTTACCACTAGCATGTTTTATACCTTTTAAATCTTTATACATAAAAATTTTCAAAAAAAAGATTTCTAGGCTGACAGTCTCTCATTGTATCTGTCATCTCCTATTACTCTCTGTGACATGACAGACCCTCATATGAATATGATTCATTATGACACGACACATGACACCAGTTACCCAACATTGTACCTCATTAGAGGAAACTGTAAAGACATAAACCAGGGGTGAGCCCTTTCTATTAGTCTTTTGCTCCTTTTACTACCATCATTAGGAGTTCATGCATTTTTTTTCAGATTTTTTTCCCCCATGGTCAGTCTCTTAATTCTTTTTGAATATAAATAAGAAACAAAAAACAAACAAACAAACAAAACCTGAAAGGTTAAAACCCTTCACACACTTTTCTCTGTGAGCACAGAAAGAAAATCTTTTAAGATAGGTCTAGTTGATCCCTTCTTAAAATCTGGAAGGAAAATAAGAATTTGTATATCCCTGACAGCACATCCTGGATTTAATTATTTCCTGACCACAGAATGGGTTGATCAAAATTACTGTTGGCCAGGCAGGAAAGAATCATCGTGAAGGATGCTGGGTTCACTTTTAGCCACAGTTTGGAAAAAAAAATTGACAATTCTCAGATCACAGTAACATGTTTTCTGTCAAAATCTGCTGGAGAGAAAAAATGCAAATGCTGATGTAGGAAAGAAAGATTATTGTTGCTGTTGCTTCTAGTTCCTCCCTTACACTTGATAAATGGCATCTCTGATTTTTTCTTTCTAATTTTTACCTACCAAATATCAGCTCCTAGTACAGCAGAATGAGCCTGCATCATTGTTGTGCAAAACTGTGTATGGAAAGAAATTGAGCCCAGTTTCTCACCTGTTTTTGTGGAGCTCATAAGTTCAAAGAATGGGAAGACGCTGTTACGAAGATGGATATTTATTAGACACAGTAGATAAGCCTCAGTCTGATTTTCAGTTATCCCAGATGACACTGCCTCTTTGTGTTCAGCGTGGGCACTCTCTGCGTTGCACTAACATCTCAGACGTGGCTAACAAACTCCTGCTCAGTGTGTGGTGACTACGGCTCATGAAACACCAAGGCTGTCTTTCTATGTTTTATAAAAATTTAGTAGCAGAGAGGGTGAATGAGAAATGGTTGTTTATAAAACTGTAGGAAGCAGTAGGAGGCAAATCAATCAATACCAACAGCAGATTAGACATCTGGAGACAAGTTGCTATCTCCTGCAGTTACATCAAAGTCAGGGGATACAGCTGCAAACTATTATATGGCCAGTATTTCCCACTGGACAGACAAGTGTATGCATATAGCTCAGGTGACTGAAGATTTTTCAGGAGGAGGTCATTTGGGTCCCTTGATGACATTTGGTGTTATGAAGAGATCTTTTTTGTTAAGAAGAATAAAACATTGCCCTGGAGTTCACTGAATTGAACCAGCTGACTGACAGTCACCACCCACCTGATGAAGGCAGATGTTTACATCCCCAAGACACACATTTGGTTCAGTTGGCACCTTTAATGCCCATCTCACTGAACAAGCTAAAGATTGAGTAATTGTGGAAAAAGTTATACTAAGCTGGCTCATTCAGGCTGGAAGGATCCTCTGCTGGCTATGCAGGTGTGGGATGATGCTGTTTTGCTGTCGCACACAAAGGTGAATAAATGTTCTTGCTCTTTTACACTGGCATTGCCTAACCTTTCACAAGATTTAAATTCACTTTAAGAGAAAGGGACAGTATTTTTAGGATTCAATTTACAGTCGGACCTCATGGTCCTGTTACTAGCTTGCTATTTCTAGACAAATATACTCTACAAAGCAGAAAGCTAATTTTCTGTTTGTTAGTAAATGCCAGCTATTATACTGCAGCTCAGCAGAAGAAATCTGAGGTACTCACCTTGAGTAATTGGTTTTGGGAATTGTTAACATGGAAAAGATTAGTGATATCCTCAAAATCCTCAATCAAAATTATTTCTGAACATTTGGTTGCATATTTCTGACTTCTGCTGTGGAAAAAAAACAAAGCCCTGTAGGAAAGCTACTAACCTTCTTTTTCAATCTGCTGAGCTTTATCTCTTTATTGGCTGTTTGCCACAGAGCTTCTGACAACTTTGACAGTCCATTATAAGGAATGAACTCTTTCTAACTGTGGGGTTTTTCATCTTTAAGTGCCCCAAATAAGTAACGAGTTAGCTATATAAAAAGCTTTTTCACTGCAGAATGTATATTCTCCATTTATAATGGTTTTCTTTTGACACTGCAGGTGTTAAGAGCTGTCTAACACAGCTGACTCTTCCCTAGTGAGGTGCCAGTAAATTCTAGATTATAGGAGATCTCATTCTGCAAAAAGATGTGTGCATGGGTGGCCAGCAGCTGCCAAATAATCCATCTGCAGGGTCCATTTCTAACACCACAGCTTTCCTTCATGCAGGCGATCCATTTTGACTGAGGGAATGATCCTGGCTAGCTACTCTATCTAACAGAGCTGTAAACTCTTGTAACACATAACATTATGGTTTTGGATCTGTGGCTTTGGGCTGTTTGAAAAAAATAGGTAGTTTTGCCTCTTTAAGTATATAAAGGCACTCTGTACTTTCTTAAAATCTTTTCTTCTGCTACCTATCCTTATTAAGGACTTAAGTGCCTAGAAGACAAAATTCACCGAGAGTGTTTACTCTTAGAATTGCTCTCCATTGTTCTCAGGTGTCCCACTAGACCTCCAATCCCTAGGTAGGCATCCTGGATCCCCACTAAAGGAACGGTTCCTGGTAAGCAGAACAGGCTCAGATAACTGAGTAACAAGCACCAATGAGACAAAACCAGGGCTTAAAGGTCCGGAGATTAATTTGGCTGATTCCAGGTTAGAAAAAAACATTTCTTTTCATCAGGATTTATGGCCCTGAACCTCTTCTGAAAGCAAGCTAGGTCAGAAGAGGTTCTGAGGGCAAAACAGGTACGATGCCAATCAACATTGTGTTAGACAGTGGATTAGCACCTGAGCACCTAGATAGCAGCAGTCTACTTTAGTGGAATCATGAGAAAATTACCAAAAAGGGAATTTTTCTCAACAGGTTTCCATTCATTTTGGAGCCAATGAAAAATTTGTAGGTCAAAAGTCAAAAAAGGATGAAAACACTCAACTGAAGTCCTGCACTTTTTTTCAAAACTGGAAAGACCAGACATGGGTGTCTTAAGCAGCTAATCCCACACCCAGCTCCAAGACAGACCTCATGTTTTATGATCACAGAAAAAAAAGGTACATACTCCCCAAAAGAGGAACTAATTTCTAGCAAATCCAGTCCTTGTCTACTTTCTCTGCATTTTGCTTCCACCCACTATAGGCTGGTGTAGAGTGGTAAACATGCTGCTAGGCTGGTTTCTGCTGATTTGTACCCTAAATTATCAGCTACCCCTCCACACAATATTTAGATTGTCTGTCCCAGCACTAGGATGATAATTCCGTCTGCTAGAAGGCCACATAAGGATTAGTTGTTGCAGCAGTGCCTGAAGCACAACGCTCTCAATCAGACAAGTATTGTAACAAGAGCCTAATCCATGGCATACTGAAGTCCCTGGAAATAATTTCCATTAATACAAATGGATTGAATTAGGACTTGCAAATCTTTGAGGCAGATATTGCCCTTCAAGTATAATTCCTTTGTTAATGATAATGATACATGTCTCTTTAAAAACAAAAACAAAAGAATGACCTTTGAAAGATAAATCCTCATGTTTTAAATTGGTTGACACCATATGTTCTTCCCTATAGGTTGATGTACAAGTAGAACCTAGAGTTTGAGAAGTCAAACTACTTTTTGCATGTTTTAGGTCTATATATTCCGCTCAAAATTAATACTAGGTAGTTCTATTCTATCACTTTATGGATTACTTCTCCATCCTTTCTGAACTCTCAGAAGCCTGATACCCTGACTAGCGAATCATGGCTCACATGCCACTTTCAGATGTTCCTTACTTTAAAAATTAATGTGTTGATTTCAGTCATGCTCATACAAAATGTGTAGCTCTCTCTGAAAAAGATTATTATTAATGATACTTTTGCAAAAAGGTACTGCTTAGCACCACCTGAGCCACATCAAAAATTAGGAACTCTGAAGCACAACTACCTTTAACAGATTTCAATACCTTTACTCAAAAATTGCAGTGTGCCTTATGCTGTGAGTAGTCACAGGGGTGGATTTATAAGAAAGAAGGTGGAGGGGAAGGGTGAACAAGAGGACCGCTGGAATTGATCCGCATGGCCGGCACCCTTGATCATGTTAGGACAGACTGCAGAGTCCCCACATAGCTCATGGTAGACCTGGATGTGAGTAATACTGGTGTAAGGGGACTCACTGTGGGGATGTTGCAGCAGCATCCAGTCATTCAGTGGGGCTGGAACCCAAAGGATAGCTGAGTTTCTGTCTGAAGAGCAATTTAAAATTGTTACCTCTCTCCCAGTGCTGGCTACCCACCCAGACCCTCCCCGAAGATTTTTCCTTACCCTTTTCTGGATCACAACCCCTCTGC
The DNA here is from genome assembly GCF_031877795.1 of Strix aluco. Classification (NCBI taxonomy): domain Eukaryota; kingdom Metazoa; phylum Chordata; class Aves; order Strigiformes; family Strigidae; genus Strix; species Strix aluco. The sequence goes on from NC_133931.1 coordinate 50,170,683, forward strand.
CTCCATCTGCTTGATGGTGGGAGGGAGGAAGGTGAGAAGCAGCTGGGCAGGTATGAGGGGAGTGGGTCTGTGAGATCTGCCTCCTGTCAACTGAAACTACTAATTTTACTTTAAAACCTCCTTTAAAGGAAAGATGATTTTTTTCTCTTTGTTCTCAGTAAGGGCTGGGCTGTGACGCAGGTGCAATGCAGCTCTGGCACCGGTTAAGCTCAAGAGCCCTAAAAGCAGCTCCCGAGGGAGGGACCCCTAGGAAGACAGCTGAAATCCTGCAGGCAGAAGGAGTGTGCCCCAGGCCCTAAATTACCTTCAATTTTAAAGCAGCTTCTTCCACTGCAAAGGACCAGTGTGAGGTCTTCACTGTCAGTTTAGTCCTTACCTGAGCTTCCTACATGTAGATGAGCCTGCACAGGGTCAGCCAGGTTGCTAGAGAAATGAAAAATTCATTGCTTATTGAGGTGGTCTATCTGCCAGCTTTATTTATCTAAGAGGGTATCAAGGATGCTGAAAACATCTTGAAGGTAGAAATGAAACTGAGTTTTAAAGGCATGTCACAATGTCTGTATAATCCCAACAAATTACCCACTATTCCTACATACCATAGCAATTTCTGTTCCTGTAATTCCCTGTATGTCAGCCAGATAGCATATTGTAGGCAAGGGAAGACTTGGGAAGAATTAGGGTGTGGTACAAAAGACAAGCAGAAGCACAAGACTGACGTATCAGATTGTATGCGAGGATGAGCAGCACAAAGCTGCTTTGAGTGAGGGGCCTGATATCATCTCCCAGGGACACTTGCCTGGAGTTACCCATCCTTGTATGTGCAGGCTTGTTGCTAGAAAACCGTGGTATGCTCAGGTCTGGATTCAGCTGTGCCATGACCTGAGGGTGGGAGGAAGGGAAGCTGCACAGCAGAATGGCTCTTGCCACCTCTTCTGTGCCTGCTTAGGTGCTGACAGTGGGGAATACTGTCCCATTAGCCCCATCCTCCATAAACCTATGCTGGCAGGTGCTGATCAGCATACCAAGATTTCACTACCTCCATGCAAAGCACAATCCATGTTGCTAGAAGGCTGCCACCACCAGCATTGCAGAAAAATGCTTACCTTGTTTTTTTCTGGGAGGGGCCAGGCAGACGGGGGACAGAGTGGAGCCACGGTGCACCCCCGATGCACCCCAGATGGGTCTCCAGGCCAGGTGATCAGAGGAGCAGGACTGCAGGGGACTGCAGCTTAACAGAAATGGGCTGAAACCTGAAACACCCTCCTGCCTTCCTGATCTGACTTCAGCTCTGGTCTGGAACAGAAAAGCCTTTGCTATAGGATGCTGCCTACCTAAAATGGACCAAAGCCTAGATAAGAGTTATCTTGCTGATCTTGCCCTAGGTGATGCCCACAATGCTTTCTTGAAACTTCTTTGAACATACAGTTTAATTGTTTCCTCTTGTGAGCAAGACAGTGAAGACCCAATTAAATGGATTTCTTTTCTGTTCACAGTCCTTTTCTCTAACTGTCTCTAGTCCTGTTGTAGCAAGGTCTCAAATACTACCAAAGAAAGTACATTGATGTAAAAATATGTCATCCTTGCCTGTTACAGAATATCTTGGGAACATATTTTAAGAGGTAGATTTTATAAAAGCTGTGTTTGCTTTACTTAAACTTTGGACCAAGCAAAGCCAACAAAATCTTTTTAATACCAGCAGAGAGGCAGCTGGATACAAGGCAGAAAAAGGAAGAAAAAAGGAAGCACTAAACTCATTGTACTGCTGTAGTAGATGCAATGTAATCTGTTCCCTCTGACATCAATAGAGTTTAAGCATGCTTAGCGCAGTAGGCTCCTTCTAAAGCTTTTGCATATGTTAAGGCAGAATTTACATCGGTTTCAATAGCTGAGCTTTATTAAGATGAAGTTTAAAGTTTTTAAAAGCATAAGTAGAAACAATACAGTTGTTACAGTACTGGGGAAAGAGTCTAACTGTAATCATGTCCAGAAGCATTTGAACTGAAGGATAAATTAAAAAAACTGTGGAAAACAATAGCCCACTACAATGGCAAAATCCATCAGCTGAAGAAAGCAGGGCAGACGTGGTCAAGGCATTGTGCTTAAAGGATATCCATAAGATACACATATACAGTAACAGAGAGTGACATTCTTCATGTTGTATCAGTTTAAAAATCCAGATAGATCTAGATATAGATGTCAGCTACTAGGACAACCAGGCTTCATCGCCCATGGACATCAGCACAGCCAGCACCTGTCTGCTCAGCAGGTTGCGTGCCTCGTGGTGAAGGGATAAACATGATCTGCTCCTCCAAGCCCCCGCCACCCCCATGCAGAGGCCGTGGCACCAGCAGCCTGCAGCCCACAGTGCACCTCCCACCAGGCTGTGCCAGCACATGGAGTGCAGTCAGGGGAGGCAACTTATAATTATTTGATGCAGATTGCAGATGGTCACTTCATTAGCATCCACGCAGAGCCACCCCTCACAAGGCGTGAGGTTGCCTTTGTCCCTTTGCAGAGGGGGATGCCTCGCCTGTTCTGATCATTTAATGCCTCTCCCAGGGCTTGATCCAGGGAGGTGCTGGGCAAGGTCTCTTACATTAAAGAAGTAGAAAAGACCAAATTAACAGCCCTTTGGGATAGAGGCTTGGAAAGGAAATTAGAGAATGGCATTTCTGCTTCGTAAAATATTAGGGACAGAGTGTATTAAATTGCTCCTAAATGGTGACAAAGGAGATCTGTTTCACTGTCTGTTTTATTAATTGTTTTAACTAAAGGATGTGTCTCTCTTGTGGGGTATTGACTGTTAATTCCAAAAGTACAAATATTGCTGATGCGTTATAATTAGGCTACTACGCTAATTTTTAATAAAATAATAATCAAGTTATGTATGTTGTGCTTCCAACATTTATTTACTTGTTAAAACCAAGCCTTTTATTGAGAGTGGTTTCATGCATTCTTTCACCAGTCAAGTCAACATTACTGTCTTTTTAAAACAGCTGTAAATCTCTTTGATTGGGACTTGAGGCTGGAATCATTCGTGCTGTGTTAAACTAAACTGTCTTATCTCCTTGAGTGCTATGCAGCCTTTAGCATGTCCAGAGCTGCATCTGCCCATGGCCTAAGGAGGCCACTATTTGAAAGCTATTAATAAAGACATTTGGGGAGGAGACAGAGACACGCCTTTAACCCTCAGTGCAATGCGTTAGAAAAGATGACAGAGTAGGAGAGGCATACTTTTTCATTTTCAAGGGTAGGGGTTATTTCTTTTAAATAGGGGCAATCAGTGTCCTGCAAATAACCCATTATTTTCAAAAGAATGCAGGCTGCTGAACATCTGCACCTCAGGGCTGAGGGCTAACCCAGATAAAGTTTTCAAACTAAATATGGGAGGAAAAAATAAAATTGCCATGAAGCTGGCCCCCATCAGCACCACAGCAGGGAGATCTGGATGTCTGGTGGTTCCTCCTGCCCAGACCCAAAACTGCCGAACTCCAGGCAGAGGGGAGACCCTCCCATGGGCCTGGAGAGCTCTGGAAGTTTACATGGTGCCAGGACTTCCCTTGCATGGGGGAGTCCTGTCTCCCCACTACGGCAGAATCTGCTCTTTTGATGTTGAGGTGGCCCAAAGAGAGTTTCAGACTGGTCCCATCATATCTGAGTATTAGACAGGAACCCAAGTATTACTGTAATGTGGAACATATAGTTCCCCTTGAGACATCAAATTACAAACGACAGGCCAGTCTTGTTTTTCTCTTTTTCCCATCTCAACATGCATGATGAGGAGTGAGCCCTTAGTGAAAAACCAGACTTTTGAAGGAGGCAGTATTAAAAATCTCCAGGCTGCTAGGGACAAGTGGTGGGAACTCCTCAGCTATCCAAAAGTCAGACATCTAAGTTTCTGCATGGTCAACATTGAAAAGCAGGGCACATCCAGAGCAGAGTTATCACATTATCACATCCTTTGTGGACACCTATCCAGGTGGTGGTTTAGTTCCTTCCAGTGTGACAAGTGGGCAGGGCACCAGAGACATGGGCCCTCTCTAACTTCATCTTCCACAGAGACAAGTTTCACCCAGAGCAGTATCTGGGGCTTTGTTGTGGCAAAGCTACTGACATCACTCTCAAATGCACCCTATAAAACCAGGGTGGATGTGGGGAAGGGAAGCTGGGAGATTGCTCTAGAAAGCAGTCTGGGTCCTGGTTTTCCTCTGAATCCGCTCTGCTGGGGATACTACCTTTCTGGTGTTGAAGGTGTTGGTGACATGTACCAAATAAGTTGTATGCTCCTGTCGCCACACTCCCTGCCCCTACATCTCTGCTCTCAGGAGCTGCCTGTTTCTCACAATTCACCAAGTTGAACCACATGTTTCTTTTAGAGGTTAAGCCCCGAGGTGTCTGCTGGACTTCCTTCCAGGCTGGGATACTTGTATTTAACATCAGGCAGTCAGGAAGAAACATGCTCACAGCTAGGGGAAAGGCAAATGAGTTACCTCATTGCGAGGCAGGGTATGCCTTTGCAGCTGTCATTGCTTATTACAATAGAAGAGGGAAATGTCCCTCTTTCTTTGAAACCAAGATTTGGCCTTAGCTTTCCTTCCTGTAGTGGTCTTCTCTGCAGCAGTGAAAACTCAACCATCTCAATTCTCTCCGCTGCCACAACTACCTTTTCGATCTCCACAATATCCACCAAATCCAAGTGCTACCTGTTCACAAAAGTCCTCAGGGAAGACAGCACTGGAGAGATACAGAAGACCAGTCTTTCCCCTCAGAAGAGCAGCACCTATCTCAAAAGAAAGGTTCAGGAATGGATTGTAAGTTCTTTCAGAGACAAATCTGACAGTTTTCTCACTGAGACAAACTCTTCACCTGGTATGTGATGTCTATCTAAATTAGGAATTTCTCTGACTTCTTGGGTCATTTACCTATGTGATAAGGATAAAACACATGATAACCTGAAGTCACACAAAACTCACAGTATCTACTTAAATATGTCAAATTGTTACCGTGCAGAAAGCTTGAAGTGATGGGACCCGATTCTTCAGTGCCAAGTCTGGAAAGTCCCAGTGAAATCACCCCTCCTTGAATAGCACATAAATGGACCCACTTAGCAGGCCTTCAAGCTCTGCCCTCACCCAAAATCTCAGAAGGGTTGCACTGTAGTTCATTTTCCTGGCCTCCAAAATTTCCTTTAGCTTCTAATCCCAGAATATTCTCCTTGGTTCAAACTTTTTTGCCACCACAGAAATCCCATTACAAAAACCCAAAAACTTCATGAAGAAATGCCACAGTTCTAATAGGTCTAACAATCCATTCAAAACAAAAGTGAGATGATTTTCTAGCAAAATTGTCATTTTTTTATACCGAATTCTGACGCTTTTGTCCAAAACCAAATGTTTCTATTTAAATTGAAAAATTATGAAGATAGGAAATTGCAGCTGGGGGAGGAGCGGGCGGTTGAGAGTCCTCCCACAAAATATATGCTATTTTCTGACTACCACTTTCTCTTATTTCTAAAATTTCCATCACTGCAGTAACTGAGCAGCCTGAAGTCCAGATCACATTTAGTTTCATTTCAGAAGTGCTACAGAGATTAAACATCTTGCAGATTAGATGATATTGCATGATATGCCCTATACATAATCATACAGAAACTGGAGCTCAGCTTCCCATTAATTGTGCATTGATTCACTTTAAACAGGCTCTGGATACAGGCTGAGATGTATTAATAATATTTTATTGTATTTTAACTCACTTCTGCTCTTATTAACTTGTTAATTTGTTTTAATGAATTATTTAGGTTTTTTCATAAGATTTATTAATGTGTCAGACCATACTTTCACCTGTAGTTTTATATTATATCCATGGCTGAGAGGAAATACCAAGGAAAAAAAGCAGAAAGAATTTTTGTAGAGGATCTTTGTTCCAGTTGTACCATGTTTTGTAATTTATTATTACTATTTTGTTGCCTTACTCTGCACAAGTAAATTAACCAATGAGTGCCTAAGGACATGTAGCACATGTTCAGGGATTGTGGCATAGGAGTGGATAAACAAAGATGGTAATATCAGCTAATAGAACTTCACATCCCACAAGGGGTGTTAATTTCTCTTCTTTGCACAGTTCCAATAAGCAATGCTAACCCTTTAAATGAAGAAAGGCATTTGTCCCCATGAGGTTTAGGCTAGCAGGACATAGGCTGTCCAGTTGCAACTCTTTTCCTCCCAATCAGCTTGCAGTTGGGTGCAAAGTCATGCTGTTTTGCAGTTCCCCTACCTTCATCCGACCTTCAAGATCATCTGCAGTGTTATCTCTTCAGCATCAAAAATCACAACAGACTTGGGCAGAATTAGCACAAGAAATCTGTGCTAGAAACCACAGCAGCTCGAAAGAGGGTAGGGAAACTGGTGAAGCAGTGATTATTTCCCTGCAATTGAAATAGATCCTTTCCTTGAACAAAAAATTTCAGTGCCCCACATTTGGAAGAACTGAAATCTGCAAACATTAAAAGTTTTAACAACATTACGTTTATAATGAAGAATCTGCTGTTGTCATTACACTCAGATCAGAATATTTTAATCAGTGATATTCTTCTGACACTTGGGCTTTGATTATCTTATATCCTATATCATTTAACTGCTTTTATCCCATTACAAAATCAAAATGTCTGTGTGCATCTACTTGGAACAACACAGACCCTGAACCCTAGACACACTGTCTTTCCAAGTAAGCACAAACCAGCACATTCTCTTATGCTCACAAGTTGTGATGACTCATCTAGGATCAAAGATTCATCAAAATTAACACCAAAAAAAAATATATTTGTTCAAGTAATTTATTCCCCAATTTATCTTGATTTAAAGATACGAAGAAACAAAACCTGCACCAATTCCCTGGCTACCTTACTTCACATTTAATCACCCTCCATATTGAGAACCTGCATTTAACTTCCTGTGTGAATTTGTGTGGTTTCCACTTCCAGCCACCAGTATTAGTTCAGGAGCCCTTTAGTAGCCAGTATTTTTTCCCTCTCAAGGTCCTTGTACTCGTACACCACAGAATAACTATTTCTGTGACTCTCTTCACTGCTGTTTTCAGTTGTTCCCACCTCCCCTTTACCATGGGAACTTGAGATCTGCAAGCAGCACACCAGTATTGGTCTCATCAAAGCTTTCACAAAAAGACTATTCCTTCCCTGCTCCTACCCATGTAGACCTAGAGTCCCACAGGGAGTTCCTTTTCAGCTCCTTTTCTGAGAATTCTGTGCTTCCCCTGCCTTACTCTATGGACCACTTCCCATGCCCCTCAGGTACAGCTTGTATTCTTAGCACAGAAATCCTTTTTGTTTAAATGGGCCCATCCTTCCAAGGAACTTCAATCACTATGTAATTGTCCCCACTGCTGTTTATCACTTAGAGTTGTCTGCAAATTTTGCCAGCAGTGATGTTGCAATTCCAAACCACTGAAGAAAATGTTAAAGATCATCATCTTTGATGTCTCCTAGTTTTCTTTCCCCTGTTGGTCACAAACCACCAATTTGGTGTGTTTATACCCTCCTCTTTTGTAACGTCTGTGGTACTGCTTTTTTGGGGTGATGTGACATGCAATTTGTCTTTCCAGTTGTGTACCTTCTCCATGAGTCTTCAGTCTGTGATCCAGGAACCTTTTCTGTCCTTTCACAAAAATAACACATCTACACCAGGTCCAGAAGCTGTTCCTTCTGCTACACACGAATTCCTTCCACCTAGGTGGAATGAATCAGCCCTAAAATCTCCTTCAAAACTTCTGTTCACCCACTCAGAGTGTCAGTGATGAGGTCTCCTTACACAGCTGTACCACTGAGAGAGGATTGATCTGTTGGAGGTATCAAATCTTGGGTTTGATCAAGGGTTCAAGCCCTGGGATCTTCACAGGAAGCAGCATAGCTGGAGGCAGCCAAGACATGCAGCAAGGTAACAGTTGTGTGCGGCTTTTCCTTGATCTCAGAGAAGGGGCAAAGCAAGCCCACATCTGCCCACTGGAGGCCATGTAGACACACACCCCTGGGGCACAAACAGCAGAGCTGTTTCATGTGGCCTCCCCTTCCTCTCCAGCACTGAGACAGTCAAGTAGAAATCCAGAATTTATGCACTTAAGCAGATGGGGGGGAAAAAAATAAGCAGAGATATGTGCCTGGCAGCTCTTTAACTGTAGCAAAGGTCTATATAGAAGCATTTTTCTGTAGGGAGTGAAGAGGGCAGGGATGCCAGGAAGAATGTCCTGACTCTAGCTCTGATGCGGGAGCTGCAACATTCCAGGCAGCATAGGCAGTTTGAGAGATGGGTCAGAGATAGTGCTGCACCCCAGGAACCCTATCACCAGAGCTTTGCCTACTGCACCTACACCTCACAGCCCTGGGCAGCGGCCAACAGCTTGGCTGAGGTAGCTGGAAGGCTCCTTCCTCCTCCCTCTACCCCATTTCCTCTACCCTTATGAAAGCCAATGAGGAATTCTTCACGCTGTTTTTTAAGCAGACTGAAAGAAAAAACACAGTTGGATGGCATTTACCTACCCTCAGCCAAATTTCAGAGAGAAGTTTATACATTCAAAGAAATATAGATAGCAATCTTGACTTTTTTGTTTGTTATTTGGATTGCAAAAGTATCAGGAAGCAAAGGTGCCCTGGAACTAATTTCTATTGTATTCTCCAGACAGCTTGCTCAGTAGCATAAATCCTATTAATAGATGACCTCAGATGTTGCCTTTTGAGTGGCGGTGAGTTTTTGAAGACCATGAGCAATGTTTGTCTGTGGCTCTATAATTTTCCTACTGAATAAATAATCTCCTTTCCTCCCCTTCCCCCAAGTGTGACTGCTTCATCAGCACTTCCCTGGCTGCACGTGAAACATGGGCATGCTAAACAATAAACCCTCTGTTTTCCACAGCTGTACTTACGCCAGTAAAACGCTTTGTACCACTCCTAGACTGAAAGCTCCCACCCCTCTCCCCATTCTCCTTGTGTGCATGCCACAGATCCTTGGAGAAAAAGCTGGCTGTGCAACTACACTGAGCCTTACTTCATTAGCCCATTAATTGATGAGAAGAAAGTCACTGGAATATGTGCCATAACTGCCATCCTGGAGAGTGCTGCCAAGCCCAGCTTCCAAAAGGAAGGCAGGTAGCTGAAGCTGGAAATAGTACGTGATCCTATTAATGTCATCTGCTGAACACTCAAAAATGGACTTGTCACCTGCTGAGAAAAAGTCACTTGCAGCTTCATCAACTGTGGCCACTGCAGTGGAAACTCCTGTGTATATCTCTCCTGGAAAGACTCTTACCAAGAGATTAAAAAATTATCTCAGAGCTTATTTTCTCTCCCTCTTCCTCTCTCCCTCCGTCTTGCTATCCTTTTCAAGTTCATGGATCTCAGACTTGCTGATGGTAAGGGAACCATTCAGCATGAAGATGCTGTGAAAGAGGAGAGCTGAAACCAGGAAGGTCAATCCTGAAACCAGGATGACACAGGCTGCCCACAGAACAGACAGCATCCCAAACTAGATTAACTAACTTCATCTCTTACAAGGGATTTTAACACAATCATATGCAAAATTCAGTGCTAAAGCCATCTTTCATTTTGTTTTGTTTACCTATCTGAAGTGGGCTCTTACCAAAATCCCTTTTGCACAATTTGCCCAAAGTATGACAAAACCAGGACTCACCTCTGGGAAAAAGGGCCATAACAGAAAGGAAAAATCACTGTTGAACTTTCTCAAGCAAATCTCCACTCAGACAAAAGGTGCTGTGACTTTGGTTTTTAAGACCTATTGTGAAAGACTGACATGCTATGTCAACTTCCAACTCTTCAGCCCATTCACCTTGAAAAGCCGTGGGGCTGAGCCAGCCCTGTTGGGCTGTGACCTGCATGTGGGTTTTAACACCTACATTAGTGCTCTGCATCCGTCACTATGTGTACTTCCCTACTGCTCTTTGCACAGCAATGCATGCAGACCACCATGCAGAGCTATAGCTCTTTCCTTATTAAAGTACTTGGATTTAATCAAGGTTACAGCAGCTTGAGGATGACACAGGCTGCCCACAGAACAGACAGCATCCCAAACTAGATTAACTAACTGAATAAATAGATAAAGAGGAGAGAAAGGAAGCAGTGCTTTTGTTCCTTTCACTTTGCGCTTCTGCATTCCAGCTGCCAGGGCTGAGGGCCAGCACTTGCTTTTGCAGGCAGCCAAAACTGCAGGCTGTGTGTGTGCTTTCTTTCATATCGGAGCTGCTGAGCTCTGCTGCTGGACAGACCACACTGGATAACAGCATGGGGGTGGACATCCCTTGGGTCACCCTCCCAGCTGACCCTGCCTCTGAGGGAGGCTGGAAGGCAGAAGAGAGGAGAGGCTGGAGGAGGGAGATGTGAGCCAGGAGTCCTGCAACCCTCTGGCTGCCAGAGTACCATGTGCCATAGCCCTCTAATGCCTAAAAGCCTGGGTACATTTTTCCTATCTGTAAATACTATGTTTGCCACTGCTAATTTTCCAGTGACACTTGAAGTTTTCATACTAGGTCATGGATTCTGCAACAGCTGTGCCTGTCAAAGACTATCATTCCTAACCGAGGGTTACCATGCCCCTACCAGAAAGCATTGTCACCTCAGTTCTGCCAAGAAAAGGGCATGCAAGCCCTTCCTCATCTGCTTCAAGCCAGACAGTTAGCAAAAGTGCCATCCTCAGCTGTGTAACCTCACCCAGCTGCCTTGCCCAGGAGCTCTCACTGGATCATGTCTTCTGGCAGGAGTAACTTCCAGCAAGTAGGACAGGAACACCGTGGACCTGTGCTGTTCAATGCAGAAAGATCATGTGCCTATAGATTCACTCTGCAGCACCAGCAGCAGGTACAAGACCATCCTTGCATGTGTATTCTGTTTCCTAACCACACTTACCACCTGTGCTTCTGAAATATACCTCTATCCCTGCATCCTGTGGACATCTCAGAACTACAACAAGAATGGAGATGTTTAGATTTGGTATCCACTTCGGCTGTTTCTACTTTTATGGCTGTGGAAAAGGGATGCCAAGCCCTTAAAGTGGACTGTCATAGAAGCCATGCAGTCATTTTTTCTCATAGCCATAATGTTTTGGATTTGGATTTTGTCATTCTTCCCAGCTAGGCAAAATTTAGCCTGATCACGTGGGGTAGAATCCCCCACTGAAACAACAAAGAGTCATCAGTGGGCACAGACAGTTTTCCTGAAAGCTGTGTTTGTGTCATTGCAGCTTCACGCCTGAGCTTGCAGTACCAGCATATCACGTACCACACTTTTCTGTTGGTGCGGAACCAATTTCTTAACATGTGCTTATGGGATGCTTTCTCATCTAGAGGTACAAAAGATATCTCAAATTTCTTCTGACAGTGTGATGCTATTTGTTATTAGCTAAATTTTGAGTGCCCAATCACTGCTTTGTGTCAAAACATGTTACACAGTGCTTGACAAAAGCTAGGCACCTCGTAACAGAAGCCAAAACAGTCAATACACTTTGCAGTGTAATTGCAGCCTCCTCAGGCTTAGCGCAACATGGCATGAAACTCTGGGCAAACAGGTGTATCTTCAGTTTTGCCTCTTACAGGGGCTGAGGTATTTAATCTGTTGTAAGATACAGTTAACATACACTTTAGGATTCACTGCCTGGAATACTGTCCCAAGTGGATCATGGCACTCTTTTTTTAACAGATGGACAGGAAAGGAGCAGGTCATTTCCCCAGCTGGAGCTGCCCTTGGGATGGAGGACTCAGCAAGAGGGAGAGACCATTCAGTGACCCTCATCCTTCAGGCTCCCTTCAGCTGGGAATGAGAAAGGAGGTTGAATCTCCTTGGACAGAGGAGGGCAGACAACTGGAGACTTCATGGCACATGTCCCATGGCACTGCCACTTGGTCTTCTCTGTCCTAGGCAGGGCAGGGTTTAGGTTTGTGTGCCAGCTTGAGCAACAAACAGGCCTTGCTTTAGGGGTGACTGTGTGTAATTGCATAACGCTGAAGCAACCACTGCAGACACTTATAAGCAAAGCTCCCTGAATGTTCCCTGCATAATTGTAAGCTATATAAACACTTTTTTTTTTTTTTTAACGTGAAAGTCCAAGGTATTTGTGCCTATCCTCACTTACCCAGAGCTTACTGGGACACAAAGCCTCAGGAATTTTAAGCACTACTGCGAAGTACTGTTCCTCATTAAATTCTGTCCTTCCACACCCACGTCCCCTCGCCTCACAGCATTAGGTGCCGCTGCTACCTTGCAGCACAAAGCCATCAGCCCCGAGAAGTGATGATAGCCTATTTCAGGACTGCAGCCCTGCTGTGAACAAGGTGCTCAAGTATGATACATTATCCCTCCAAGGCTGAAAATATCACCTCTGCGATGCTCCTAAACTCTGAGCTAGGTGAGGTTAACACTACAGCCCAGGTTTCTCATGTGATAGAACATTATGCTCCTAACCAAAAAATCAAGTGTTTATACATACAGGACACTGGAGCTTATTACCCTTTGCACAGCTCTGTGCGCGATTTATGTGATATCTGATGTGGCTGGAATAGTTTGTTGCTCAGAATACTATTCCCATAAGCTTACACACATACGGCAGGATTTGGTTAATTAGCACTAGCTAGTGGAAGCCCCAGTATGAATTACTGAATTTTGCAAATTCATAACTATGAGACTAAATACTATCAAATAAACCAGCAAAGGATACTTCACCAGACATTAGAATTATTTCCTTGACAGGTGTAGCACAGTTTTAATGTATTTACTGCAGTCATTCTTGGTGTAAACTTTAAAAAGTTTAATATATTTATAATGGTGAAGCAAATTCTGTGATAAAAACCCAAACTGGTCCCCCGAAATGGAACTCCATTACCAGGGTCTCCTATAGAGCCAAATTACAAAATAAAGGGATGCCTGCCACTGCCTAGGAAATAAAGGACAGATTTATTTTAAACCAGGTTTTTCTGCCCTGTCACATTAATGACCTGTACCATAGCTCATGCCATTCAAATGTTTAAATAAAGGGGTAAGTAGGTACTTCTATGACAGCAACCACTTCTCTCTGACTCTGTGTTTATAAAATTGTAGGCACCTGAAATATGATTCTTCTAAGGCTTCATTTGAACTCAGAATTCCCCCACACACAGCCAAGATGAATCTTCCTCCAAGCAGAATGCACTTGCTAGTCCTATCATAGAGCAACACTGCACAAAACTGCTGGGAACAAACTGAAGAGTGCTTTATCCAATTGCAACTGCCTGAGGTCAATGAAGAAGATATTAGTTTTATTTTTAGCTTGCTTTTATAGCCTGATTGCATTTTCCATAAAATAATCCAGTGGAGGTTCTCCTCTCTGTTGCTTTGGGTTTCTTTTTAATCATCAGGTTGGTCACTTTATTAATTAACAAGTTCTTAATAAATCAATGACTATTTAATGTGAATCAGAAGAAGCAAACACTGGCATCTCTTGACTAAATTTTTTCATAGTTTGCTAATAGAAACTCTAGGATGTTCAACACTGAAGTATCCCAGTACCTCTCAAACAGTAAAGAATTTGGTCTCATGATACTGATGAGAAGTGGAAGAGTGATGTATAAAGAGGCTAACAAGTAGAGAAAGAGCAAAGACCAGTTAAAAAATTTGCTTGCAATCTCAAAAGAAACTGGTACCATCAATATCAAGGCATAGTAGACTGTTTATCAGTTGGTCTTACCTGATGACAATTTTGCAGGCCCTCAATAGTCCTGGATTTAGTTTTTAGTTTAGATTGGATGACTATAGAAGAACAGGCTGTAGATGAAAATCAAGAGACAAACTTGCTTGTAGTTTGGCTTTTGATATCAGATACTGAACATGTATTTGCTTTTGTGTAAAGCTGGAGTCCCTGCTTGGAAAAATCTATGCCATGATATTTTTAGTAATGTTAGCAGTAAGGGTTCAGAAATCATGAATCAGATTTTGAGAAATCAAGAGGTTAGTCTAAAAGTTATAGGAATGTTTTAAAAGAAATACCCTTTTTTGTTTTAATTTTTTCTTTATTCACCCTTGCTCTAAAAAAGTTGTGAAATTTGTATGCAACTATGCCTTCGGGAACTGAGTTTTTAAGACAAATGCTCAATGTTGTTAAACTCATGGAAAAAATTGCTAGAGTTGGTACTGTATTTATTCAATAGCATTGATTACGCAGGGGGATTAATTCTAGTAACTTAAAGGGTTATGCCTTATAGAGCCTGGTGGCAGGCGAACATGAAGATTTTAGACAGAATTTCAATAATATTGAATTGTCGGCTTTTGAGCCAAGACAGAGGGTTGGATTCTAAAGATGTGTTATTGGCCTTGTCAGGTCTTCTCTAGCTATAAATCTAATGCCCAGAATAAGAGGAGAAGATCGGGATTTACTGATGCTGTGGGCAAGCACACAGATGCTAACATCTCTGTGTTTTGCTCACCGTAACTGAGCAAAAGCTCACCAAAGTCAGATGAGAGAGAAGTTGCTGAGGCAATGACATGATGCAGTTGCCTGCACAGAGTGGGCTGACGCCCCTGAGATGCCGATGGGTTAGACGAGGCTGGGGCAACCAGTGGGTATGGCCAGCAGGAGCCTGGAGTGGCAGCTGGGGGCCCACGTGATGCCCTCCACACTTCCCATGACACAAGCCCTGGTGTTCAGACAAATATGTTAAGCCCCACATTTATCTGCCTGTACCATGACACACAACCCTTGTTTGGTCCAACATACTTGGGAGAGCTGAATGAATACAGAACAGGACAATATCTAATCGAGCAGAAACACGTTCAGAGATATTTTTTTTCTAACCAAAATGTTTAAAATCCTTTGTTACAACAGATGATCTTTCCATCTTTCTTTACCAACATCCACCTGCGACTGCCTCCATCTCTAGTGAGACTCATTTGGCAAGTCACTCACCTCACAGGCATTTTGTTTCCCTAACTAACAGCATTGAGTTATTGGCTTTGCATGACCCACAGTCAAAGCATTGTGCAAACTGCAAGGAAGGAGTAAACTCCCACTGGAAAATTCTGTATCTTTCTGTAAAAATATTTCATCCATGCACTTACCTGTCTTTTCAGCGTGTAAAACACATCTAGTCTCAGTCTTAAAATGGTAGTCTTGTCTCTGTTAGTTTCCTCTTACGTAGGACTTTGTGGTTGGGAACTTTTAATTCCTCTCTTCAGCCACTTTTTTGCTCTTACAATAAGTGTTCTGATCAGAAGCTAGAACACTGGAGCCAGCCGAGAGTGTATGCAAATTCAGCCAAAGTCTTTTGCCCAGTTTATTCAATCTTCCCTTTAATCCCTACAATGATCCACAGTAATGGATAAAAATTCTGAGTAGGAGAGAGAAGGAAAAAAACCCCAACCCTCAGGAAGCAATTTTGATTGCTGTGAGGAAGCACTGGAGGCTCTTGGCCCTGGGGAACTCTCCCCAGTTCATTGGAGGCTTTCAGATACCATGGTGATAGGGGACTTCCTTATGAATAACTAGATAGATAAACAGTAAGTGCTTTTGATCTCCGCTAGCCTGTATTTCATTTTGTCAGCTGGAGAAGAGGCTATTCAAATCTGTCGGCTGTAGGAGGTCAGCCAGGAGAGAGAAAATGTCTTCATTACAGCCTTCTGTTCAGCCAGGCCTCCCAGCTGACCTTGGTGCCCAGGCTTGTCAGTCAGACGAGGCAAATTTTCCAACTGAGGGAAGACATCACTGTGCCAGATTTATCCCTGGTGTAAGAGCTCAGAGGCAGCAGTGTGAAGCCAAGGAAGACTTAGCTTGCACTGGGACATCTCCCCCAAAGTGGCCATGGGATTCGCGGGCACCTTCCCCAGTGGGGTGCATGCACCCATTTTCCTCAGTGCTGTTTTCAGTACCCCTGGGGTGGGAGGGTCTGAAGGCAGGCATGAACTGAGTGGTTATAGAAGACAGCCTTACTCTGTAGTTAGAAATGCCTAAATATTAATTACATTTTCTGCACTGAGTCTTTTCAACCAGGTAGTCCCCTCTCACGGATCTGATATAAATTTCAGGCGATGGAGACGGAGTTCACTTCAGTTTACATTTCAGGCTGGAAGTGATTTTCTCATATTTAAAGATCGTGCTCTGGCTCTGTGGGCACAGCCCCGCTGAGTTTTGTGGCAACACTCAGGAAGGAAACCAGGACAAGTTATCACGATGCAGAGCCCTGTGTAATGGAGAAGGAAGATTTCAGCTATTCAGGAGGGAGAAGGAGGGCATGTTTTTGCAAGAGGATGCATAAAAATTGAAATAGGAATTCCAATCCCATTATTTGGTAATGGGATTTGTAAACCTCATGTTCACAGGCTGAGATAAACAATATATGCTTCCCAAATTCCTCTTGGAGGAAGAGCTCCTTGCAGCATAGCTAAATTACACAGTAAGTTATCATTTACAAAGGACGAAAATAGGAAAAGGAGTCAGTGAAATTAATTCATGTCTAAAGGATTTCTCAGTTTTTGGATTGAAGGGCGGGGAAGCAGAGTCTCCTCCAAAACCACACTCTTAATGGAGATGGTTTTACTGTGTTAGATCATTTCCAGAAAGCATTATAAAAATGTTCCCTTTACTCAAGCCAGCCAGGTTTTAATAGTATCAAAGCAAAATATAGTCTGCTATTAGCATGAAATAACATTAGCATAAATGGAAAAGAGTAAGGACACTTGAAAAAAATTCCCCATAAGTGGTCTGCTCATTTCACTAGACATGACTGTAGCTGAGAAACTGTGAAATTTCCATAATAATCGAGTGCAGAGAAAAACAAACAATTTTATTGATAGGGAAATTACATCCTGTTGCTGAATATAAAACTACAGCTCTGTTCAATGGCCCTTTAACAGCATTGAAAGTATATATTAATTTGTAAGTGTAAATGAAATGTAAATAAAATATTCAGTTCATTCTGGCCATAGAAACCTCTTGACAGTATTTCAGTGCAGGAACCCAGGAGACATATATTTGGATTCTATATCCTAGACTCTGAGCTAGCGGCATCTGATACCTTTGTGGAAAAGATTTACTCAGCTGCTATGTGGGGATATACTTATGACAAAAAGCACAGTACCAACTGGTCTATGAGATGGTACTGGCTTTGGGGGAGAAGGGTTCCTTTGGGGTTTTTGCTCGCTTTCTTTTGAAAAGAGGATCCTTCAATACTTTGCAGCAATAATCCCAGATATTGCAGTTTGAAGTTATACTGCTGCAGTGCTTAGGACTGTTACAGCGGTGCTTTTCTTTGCAATAGGATTGTATTTCCAAGGGGAAGCAAACTTCTTTTTTTACCGTCTGGGGAGCAGTAAGGAAAGCCGCTATGGAAAATAAGTCCAGTTGTGAGGGACCATACCAGTTGCTACTACACAGACCCTGAGCTGGCAGCCGGGGGACAGGGCTCTGGCCACAGTGCTGTTGGCTGCCCTGTCAGCTGCCCCATCAGCCCATGGCTCCTTCAGGGCTGGGACATGCGTGGTGACAGTGACGAAACTGCTTAGGTTTCTTAATGAGCATCTTCTCAGCTGAAATTCAGCAGCAGTCACCATGAAGCTTGGAAAACCCACATGGATTCTGGGGCTCATGCACACTTGAGCTCGCTGGAGCCCCTAAGTTGCTGTGGTCCCAGCTCCTGGGTTGCTGTGGTCCCAGTGAGCCAGGCCTTAGCAGAAGGGACCCCTCCATCCATCACAACAGTCCTGGTAGCAGCAGATTTCTTCCTCCTGCCTGTAAACATGCCTAGGCACTGAAGGCCGCTCTCCCCATCACCTCCTGCAGCCATAAACACTCCTGCAAAGTAGGTCTGAAGCGCTACCCAGTCAGCACAAGGGTGCTTTACATCCCCTGCGTGCACTGCACAGCAGTAAATGATTTCCTCCAGGGCAGTGCAATGGAGAAAAAAAGCCCTGAAATTGTGCCTTTAGGTGCGCTCCTGCTGGGCAGTCTCCACAGAGCCCTCCCTGGATGGCATGTCCTCAAAATGGTGTTTGGGGGGAGAAGGGTTGGAGGGGGGATGGGAGGGATCGTGTGGCTGCACAAAGCCCGTTGAACAGTTAATGCTTTAACCTTGCGTATAATTTATACAATAAACAAAGTCACATGTTTCTCTAATAATTTAGATGTAAGCAAATGTTGATTTATTCAGGAAGGCTACTGCCAGAAGCAAAGCCTGCAGCACTGAAATTTGAATTAAACTAGGACAGAAGCAAGCTAGTCTATAATAACATTTGTATAATTTTATTTTTGCCCTTGGCTCAGTTCATTTCCTTCTACAGTAGATGCATGAAATTGGTTCTTCAGCCACCTTTAGCTGATGTTCATTGATATCGGGGGTAGGCAGAGAAGCAAGAGAATGTAACCTTTTTAGACTTTGTGTTTGCAATCATAAGCCCATGAATTCTTGGGTCATTTATGGCAATAATTCTCTTCTCTGCCATTTCTTCCTTCAATACTCTCTGAATGGCTCCATTTAACCTGGAGTGATGGGGCTTTTCCCCCCATTTTTTTTTCCCCGCATGGAGACTTCTAGAACAGAGCCTGTTAAACAGATGCAAATGTTGTGTTGTTTTTTATTCTTTTATTCAGGCCTGAGGGCATGAAATTGGAGTTCTCTTACTCTGCTTTCAACATGAAGGAAGGGGACTGTATGATACTTTAAAAATTATGGTGAAAAAAATATGCACTACTACAGATATCTGGAATGGATCCCTTGGCTTGTTTTCCAACTTTGCCTTCAAGGACGAGAAAATATGCTCGATAATGGGGAAGATGCAGAGCAGCGCAGGGCAGTGATATTGTCAGGGGTTTCTGGTGGCAGCAAAAGCCCTTCTCCCAAGCCTCAGGGGATTCACAGTGCCAGAACACAAAGCTAAACCTCTTCGCTTTTGTCCAGGCAACCCACAATAGGTTTCCAAGCGAAGTCAGAGGATCCCACTCTGCAAGTGAGATCTTCTGTTCCCAGGCTGGCAGGCGCCGGGCACTGAGTGGGACCACGTGCCATCCCACTGTGGAGGGGCAGCCTGGTGTTCCCTGGCTGTGAGCCCACAGGCCCTCTCCACCACTGGGCTGATATGCCCTGGAGAGCCTGCTTGAAATGCTTCCAAGGGCACGGTGTTCGCTTTTGCTTAGCCAAGAGGGACACTCATAGGCTGAAGGAACTTTATAGGCAAAGAAGTGAAAGTAAAGTGGAGGCTGAAAAGCAGGGGAGGTGGGGGGAGGGAGAGGGGAGTTAAGAGCAGAACTGGCAGAAGAGTGATAATGTCTCTGTCTGGCAATGTGACAAGGACCATCTTTTAACTGCAGCCAGGACGAGCAAGATTGTTGCACGGGAATGACTCAGGTTGGTTTTTTCCAGAGGTAAGCCTGGCCAGGTGCAAGAACTTGAATGTCTATCCCAAACTGAGGTAGTGGTGCTCATAAACATAATACCCATGTATGTGGTGACTTCATGGCTGTAGTATTCGTTAAAGAGTAACTTCACTTTTGCAGTCCTTTAGATTGCAAAGAAAGGACTCTTAACATGAGTCAAAATTAAAGCAAGTCCAGCAGGCCCATGGCAGTTTCTGGGACTCACAACCTGTCCCTAGCCATGCTATGTCCATGTCCCCAGCATGCACAGACCCTGAAACCTGTCAGTGACACCTTCAAAGATCACCCCGATAGAAGTTTGAGCAGAAACAGCCAGCTGGTGTGTTTCAGTACAGGGCTGTGGCTCACTCAAGCTCCTCCCTTGAAAAAGTGTCACTTCTTGTGACATTCACTCCCTCTCCTCACCACACAGTGACCATGAAAATGGTACCAGCCCATGCCCCTCCAAAGGCCCTATTTCCTCAGAAGTGTAAAAACTGAAATGTTTCAAGGACAGTTTTGTAGTTCTAAATCCTAACATCATGTGACCTATGGATGCCTTGAACCTTATGGCCCCACATGACCCATCTCACACTATCTCACCTGGAAACTAAGGGCCATGACATATTCACCCTCAAACAGCTTTCCCTGGCTGTGGACCACAGCGAAGGGAGGAGAGCCACTACTGCGTGACTGCTGTGTCCATTCAGCTCTGCCCACGACAATACTCGCAAACCTTTGTTTCAGCCCCCACTGGGGGGGAAGCAAGGAAAGGGCAAGTTGGGGGTATTTCCTTTGCCAAAGCATGTGGGAAGCACGAGCAGACTGCAACACCACCAGCCACAGCCTCCCAGGCTGCTCCTTGGATAGCACAGACATGTGCTGCCCCTAACCTGGGGCAAAGTCATGTCTGAGCCCTTAGTTCCTTTATTATTAATTAAAACAGCAGAGAAGATCCTCAGCTGGAGTAAATATTCATTGCTCCTGGCCCTCGCCCACTGGTTTCTGAAAGCACACAGAAGTAGCCACATTTATGCTGTTAACGCTGAACTTGGATCACACTTCTGTGGTCAAATAAATAAATATCACTGCATCCCATTTAGCTCTGTTAATGCCACATTAAGAATGGCGTGTGTTTTGACATAACTACCCTTTCCCTTTTTTTTCCAGTGCCATAAATGAAGCATTAAAAGTCCCAATCCATCACAGTGACATCAGATCAGTGGACTGTGACTTTTATGACATCAGAGCAATTGATTATATGACTCTTTTATGTGTAGCTTGCTATGCAATGATTGCTCTTCTCTCCATATATTACATCCTAACATCCTGGAATAATCTCAAGAGATAAAAAGGAATCACTGTGAAGCAGTGAAGTACAGTAGTTACAGAATTGCCATAAAACTGTCATAAAAATTGTAGAAACAAAAATGCCTTTAAAGATGGCAATGTTCCATTATGGGTCCCTAGCTAATGGTCTGTAGTTGCCCTATGCATACCTTACTATATTTACTGCTTCTGGATATTTCTGTACCTTTCTCCCAGAAGCTTATATGGTTACCAAGACATGCAAGGCTGTTACCCTGCATACTGTAAGTCCCTTTATCCCATTATATCACCTCTAACAAGTCAAGTGCTGTTTGTACCAGGCTAAATTCAGGGCTTCTTTTCAAATAGCCCTCCAAAAAAAGGAAGGAAAAAAAAAATAGCTGACAAAGAAAGAGAGGTACAAGCTGTTTGCTGCCATAAAATTGCTGAAAGAAAACAGATACTCTGTAGTGCTTATAAAGAAAGGTGCTGTTAAAATTAGATTCAATGCACAGAATAAGTAGCTCTTTCCTGCTGAGAAGTGACATGGAAAGCTCTGCCCAGAAGACAGGGCTCCAACTGGATTTTTCACTGTAAAACCACATGTGCCTAAGCCCAGTTAACATGCAAGGTGCTGTGCCACATAGCTATGTGTTTTCTTGCGCTCTCCAGGTTATCTGCACAAAGTTACTACTGCGAGCAATGAGCAAGCCAGTGTTTCTCTTTCTTAGATACAAATGCAGCCTTTGTTGCCCTGTGGGAGGATAAGCCCCAACAGGCAAAGTTAAATGCTCTTTTTTTCCCCCCCCTTTTTTAGTCTCAAGGCAATTTAATGTAAGCAAAGAGGTGCTACAGTCATAAGGAAGGTGTAAGTCATCTGAGAAGTTTATGCCTTGGGGTCCTGAAAGATGAGCTCTGGCAAATCTTGCCCCTGCCGCTGCAGATGTCTGTGCCCCCAGCTCTCTGCCCATGTTCCCTGTCCCTGCCTCTGAGCAGGGGCACAGAAAGCATCATGTGCCAGCGCCCTCCCTGCTCCAGCTCCCTGTGCTTCCCTGGGCGACAAGGATAGATGCAGCAGCCCCACAGGAGCCACAGAGGCACGGACAGGGGTCTGTCCCACTACCTCTGCTCCTGCAAGAGGTGACCTCTGGGAAAGGAAAGGGGCCAGTGACCAGAGCAAGGTCAGTCCTTATGCAACTGCAGCTGTTGCTGCTATACACATAGTTCCTTCACCAGGTTGTCTTCCTCACTAGAGAAATACAGCAGCTCCATTAAATACCTCAACATCTTCAAAATTCTTTGGGATCCTTACACAGAAGGCACTAGAGAAAAAATGTATTTCTAATAAAATTCCATGAGTAGCTAGCTGGGTGTACCAACATCCTCTAGTCACCCTCCGTGGGAGAAAAGCAGCACCTCTCTGGCCAGCTTTCTCTAGCCCCTCTAGCATGCACGCACACACACATACACATGCCTGGGAGCTGCAAGCCACAGCTGGACAGGCCATTTGCTGGGGGGAGAAAACACAGTCTGTTGGCCCTTCAGCCAAAATTGCCAAGCAGGGGAAGCTGCAGTGAGTTCAGCAGCCTAAAACCCAACACCTGTGCATGGTGGCACCTCTGGGAAAACCCTGGTGCTGGGGTGGGAGGTGAGATTCTCCAGCTGCTCCCAGCCTGGCTTGGTACTCACGTGGAGCTGGGACCTGGAGGTGAAATACTGCATGCCCTCTTTCTTATTCCTCTGTCCCTCCCCAAACCAGCATATTTTGGCAGGCTGAGAGACGATCTAAGCTATCTAAGATGATGAATGATTAGTACTCATCCCTCTTTCAAGGATCTGTGCTGTGTTTTATTGGGGCGAGGGGGGAAGAGATGTATGGCTGGGACCTTTACAAGTGCCCTTTGCAGACTCCAGGGTGATTTCAAGGGCAGCTTATGGCATAGGATATTGACAACAACAGAGCCCAGCTTGAACACCCACCCTTAACTCACTCTAATTTATATGCAGACCAAGCAGCAACATTATTGTTCAGCTGGGGGCATATTTAATTGCTGAATGTTCTGCAGATGTCTTGCAGGCTGTATAGATAAAGGCATTTAAGTTGCTGACTTATAACAGCACATCTTTCTTCTTTTAACATAAAAATTCCTACCTTCTTTGATGGATGCAGAATTTTTAGGACTGAAATTCTGTGCTAGTCCTTTAGAATATTTTAGCGAATGTTAAACTCCCCAGCACTGCGAGGGAGCGGCTAAACCCTGACGCCTTTTCATCGGGGAAAAAAATGAGCTTCATTACTGTAAAAGCAGTGCTTTCCCATGGTATGAAATTGAGGAAGGTCCATTATTGTTTCTTTAAACCCAGCAGTATGACTTGTCAGGCTCTAGCCAGACACTGAAGCGATTGCAGTTTATTTAAGTGCAAGCAGTCTGCACAGTGCTGAATAAGATGTACAAGGAAGTCAGGAGCCTTGCCCCAAGGAGACTGCAACCCAAGGGCAGTCGTGCAAAGCATTGCTGGTGCCAAGGGTCCAGCACAGCTCCCCTTCACTGTAACACTGGGAGATGGCAAGCAATGCAGGATCAGACCCATGAACTTAAAGCTTTCTGGGGAGAGAACTGTCTTTTCTCTCTCTAGTTCATATCTTACACTTAAGGACTAAGTACTGAATATTGTCTTTTTTCATGGTTTTGTGGAGTTTTTTTAAATCCCTCCCAAATTTCAAGAATAATCAGATTTAAAAACAGATGTCCCATCTATTTTTTTAGCGTCCTTTCTGGCTTGTGCCACACTAGGATACCTCTGTCCTAGTGACATAGGTGTCTGACAATTTGTCAGGGAGATAGCCATAAGTTAGGCAGAAAACTGGACTCCATTAAAAAAACATAAAAGCTGGGAGGAGGCAACTTGATGTGGCATGGCTCCTGGCGATGAGGAAGCATGAGTGCATACTGAAGCTTAGAAATAGAAAGTGATGTCCTCATAAAAATATGGCTTTAGGCTGGTGTGCCACTAGAAATTCTTCTGTCAGTTTAGAATATTTAGCTCTAAGGGATCTCTACTTTCAAATGGATCTTTTGATGCAAAATAGGCTGCACAGACGGAGATAGTGTTGAAGAAGGGAGAGTCACATTCGCTCTCAGTTATGCTTGGTAAACTGAAGATTTTTAGATAGGCTTTTTGATCCCGAAGTACTGAGTGGGCAGGTGGGTTACCTTACTGGTGCATTAGGTCTCAAGGCCCTTCTAACTGAAAACCATTACTGATGCCTGGGCAGCTAAATAATACTGAAAGCTTCAACACTGCTGGTTATCAGGGGAACCTCTTTAGCCTAATTTGAAAGCTCAAAGCTCCAGGCAACTGAATTTTTTCGTTACAGGCTCTTTTGTGTGATGTTCCAATGCAGTATATCCAATCAATGATGTGATATCACGCATGGTACCATCATGTGGATGTTTATTCCCCCCGTGTTTTGTATTTGACTTGTTAAACTGCAAGAAGAGTTTGGGGAACAAACAAAAAAAAAAGAAAATAAAAGCAAACTCCTCAGCTCCCCTGCTGCAGAAATTCAAAACTAGCAAATACTCAAGCCTCAGTGCTCCAAGAGAAATGAAAAAGAGCGGAAAGTGAAAATATATACATATGTATACACATGAACAAAACATGAGCCACAGTCATGGCAATCTGGGCTCCAATGTGCCAAACAAAAGGGGTTATTCCTCCAAGCAATCTTTGTGCCGTAAAATTTAGGACACAACAAGGCTGGTTTATGATCACACTGTAGATTCCACTATAAAACTATACAGTTGCAGTACAGTGAATTCCACTGGATGATTAGGGCAGGCTGGGTTGGGGGATTTTTAATATCGTATCTTCTAAAAGAAGTAATTTTAAGGATAGGCTGGATGGGGGGAGGGGGACAAGACTAATTATCAAGATGCTCATTCTTCCCTTCTTCTGTAATTCCTCTCACACACCCCCATCATAATTTAAGTTCATTTGGGAAAATTACAAGAATTGTGAGGATTCTTTCCACACTGATTTTTTTAACACAAATAATAATGGGCCAGATCTTCAGATGAAATAAATCAGCCCAGACCATTTCATTTACAGTGTGCCTGTGTTAATGTTAAATTGATTTTATTTATTAGGATGCCAAAAATAAAAGTAAGAGCAAGCTCCATGACGAATGATTCCTTTACAGAGGGTGCCTGATGCCTCCTGAGGTTTTGGCCCAGAAAAACAGGAGGAGCTTATGGAAACTCCATTGTTTTATAACACTTGTGATTTAATTTGTTGTGAGCTACTTCATCCAGTCCAGTGCTAAAACCATAAAAGATGGTTCAGGACTAAGAATTCAAGCAGGACTAGACTAAAAGATTTTAAATCTTTGGAACAAATATTTCAGCTCAACTCAAGCCAATGCTTACATTGACTGCATTTTTCTGTGTTTGCAAGATTTAACTTCCAGTCTGGTTTCTCTTGCCGCTCCGTTCTGAGGCAAGCCATAAACCTGCATTTCTGATGCTGTACTCCCTGGTCAGTGAGATAATTGTGACACTGGGAGTTTCTCCTTGTTGCTTCACATGGTCACTCTCAAATGAGAACTCATATTTGAACCTTAATGTCTGTGACGATGAGGCAAATGCACAATCAAAAGTGGTAGGGATCTCACGGGGGCAAGCTTCCATGATGCACACTGAGCTGTTTTCTTACACCAGGAGAAGAATCTCTTCTTTTTTGGCTTGATTGTGCCAGTGCTTAGTGACAGCTGATGGTGCTGATAACCTTGTGCTGTCATTGACATGAGCCAGGCATTGACACCCTGCAGGACTGTATCCTGCACTCGCCATTACCCTGGAGCATTTACCAGGTAGCTGGATCTTACTTTTATTTTTGGCATCCTAAAAATAAAATCATCTTAACACTATTCACACATTTCCAAGGAAGCAAAGTGTCTGTGGACATACACTGGCCTTGAGTTCAACTAACACCGCTGTCCCTTTCACTGTGTTAGATCTCTGCCATGTGAATCCTCACAGTGAGTTCATGATTATTTTGTTGATTCCTGGAAGATGTCATCAGTGCAGCTGTGACAGTGAGGGAGTTAAGAATGAAACAACACTTACGCATTCACACTGGGTATATTAATCTCATTTACAAGTGAAGCATTAACCAAAATTAAACATATTGTCAACTTAGTAAACAAATGACCGCTGTTAGCTGGGTGTAATCAGATGAGACTCTTTGCTCTCTTAAAGTCTTTGGCGTCAGACTAACAAATCAAAAGGCACCCCAAGGGGTTGTGTTGATCAAATTCATCCAAGACCAGCAAAATTCTCCTTCTTACACCTACCTGTCTTACTCTCTGTATACACGTTTCATATCTGTTGTCCACCTTTTAGCTGTTTTCAGTTCATGTAATTTGTAAGCAGGGGGAAGATAAACATAAGGAGGCAACAACTGCCACTCAGGATACTCAGTTAAGTAATGAAGAAACAGCACTCTCCATATAGGAAGCACAATGGAAAAGCAAAGAATTACATGATTAGAAAATGAGGTGAGCCGGCTAACCTCCTATCCATGAGGTGGAAAGGATCAAAAGGCCTACCCAGGTCTGCAGGGGATCTGCACGCCCCAGGAATTCTTTCCAGGAATCCTGGAAATTGTGCCAACACTTGCTAAAATGTGCCTGGGGTGGTACAGTGTCACCTACCTTTTGGGTTCCTCTCAAATCTGAAACAAAGCTCAGCAGAACCAAGACTAAATAAAACTGGAGGGTTTAGGCTTTTGCCCTGGGAATGCACAGGTTATAACCAGGCACTAAGAAACTGAAAAAACCCCAACAGGTAGGGACTGTGTTTATTTAAACACTGTAGCTAAGAGATTTATGAATCTAGGTGTGTTACAAACCCCATGCTTAAATGATGTAGCAAGTGACATTAGGAGGAATGCTCTCGATACAGTCAAAGGTAATCTGGTACAGAATTACCTACACAATTCAATACAGCAGTGACAGCAACTATTTTACCTACTCTGAGCTTATTTTGCCCATTCATACATGACTGGTTGGGAGAGACATTTTTCCAAAACCTTGTGATCCAGACATTCTGGAACATGAGCATGCCCACAAGCAAAAGTTTTCCCTTTTGCTGCTGTTTGTTTTCACTTTGTGCTGGGGGAACGTAACATGCGTTTCTGTCAAGTCATACGGTAGCAAGTATGCTCAAATGAATGCTCATCCTAACAGTGGTGTCAGAAATAACCCATTTTACAATGGCAAATTTTAATTGTTGGCTTAATCCGGTGTAGTAACAATACAGAGACTTTAGGCCTCCGTTTGTCAAAGTATTTAAACATGCACTTAAGTATCATTGATGAGACTTAAGTCTCTGCCTAAGTGTTTAGCTGGTTCAATGACTTGATACAGGAACTGAGGAGTAAATGTTCACTGATTAAGTTAGACCACTGATAATATGATTTCAGAAAACAGTATCTGAATAAAACTTCTGAGTGTAAAGTTTAAGAGTGGAAGGGAATCAGCAGGCTGAAGAGCAAAATAAAACTCTTAAAACCAGTGAATAAACTCATTGCTATTATGAGCAATCTCTCAAAGGAGGAGCTGATTGGCATACTCCCATACAAAACAGAAACAGTAAAAAGTAATCAAATACCATTACACAGCAGAACCCAGAAAGTCAAATTAAGAAAACACCTTTTGAGAAGATGAGATCGTCTCCAAATGGTAGTCAGGAAACAGGTCACCTCCCGTCACTGGAGATCCCATCGCATACAGGGATGGCTGCCATGCGCGGTCACCCAGGCAGACCCGATGGCTGAGCAGGGGGATGGGCACCTGGACCTTGAGAGAGCCTTCGGGTACTCTATGATCCAACACAGCAATTCCAGAGTGTGGTATTTGCATATCTTCCTGCAATTCTCTCCACAGTCTGCCCAGCAGTCTTTCCGCTTTCCCCATTTTTCTCTAAAAGACAAATTATTTTAGGAAACTCAGTAGGAGAAAGCCATTCTCAATAGAGTGCTGATTGTATAGCTCATAATTTGAAAATTAGGAAATACAGAAGTAAGGGGTTTGTGCATAGCTTTGAGTCCGTTGCTCACAGATAGAGATATGCACGTATATATACACACATACTGATATATGCAGAAGAATATTCAGTACTACTACTCTTGTAAAGGAGTTCCCATAAAACCAGGTAATGTTTAAAACATGAAAAAAATGTAACACCACATATTTGTTACCAGCACTAAAAGTAATATGAAATTGCAGCATGTTTGTTTCCACAAGCTTACACTGTGGATCTGTGATACGATCTCCACAGTAAAGTGAATTTAGAGATCAAAATGGAAATGGGAAGTACCAACCTGGGGTATTTAAATCTATAGGAACTTTGTTATTGATTTCAGTTTGACAAGGAATACAGTTGGCATTAAAATGATTTTTTCTTGGGACATACAAATCACTGAAGTGCACCAAGTAACTCTCTGAAAAATCCAGAAGGGTGGTGTGTGGTACACATCTATTTGCAAGTTTCTCATTCCCTGAAGTCCTATGATTAATAAAGCCAAGCATTCATTACCAGAAAGTTTGCAATGTAAATCTTCCCATTAGTAAAGTTTTGCAACTAAGTTAGTTAATAATAGAAGATTTAAAACGCATATGTAAAAAAAACGCGCAGTCATACATCTAAGGCCATAGAGGGAAGTCATTGTATTAACTTCACTTGAGAAAGAGATTGTGCCTTTGTGATCTTACGACATAATTTCTCACTGAAAGCTGGCAAGCGTGCAAGTTCCTTTCACAAACGTAAGTCATCTGCACCAATATAGGATAGTTAAGATGATTTATCTGGATTTCCTTCGAGCTTTTGACAAGATTCCTTACTAAAAATATCCTGTAAAAGCTGTAGAGTAGAAAAGTAGTGTTGTTCTCTGTTGTAAAATGTGGACTGGGAGACAGGAACTCCTGAGTTCTTATTGTATTTGCTTTGATCTACATGCCCTGTTCATAATAAGCCTGACACTTATTCCTTCTGTAGCTCTGGGCAAGTCATATAATCTCTCTGCCTCGTTTTCCTATCTTGGGGGGTATTGCATGGATTAGTTAGTCGATGTTTGTAAAGCAGCTGAAAGAGTATTGACCCGATTCTCCCAGGGAAGCAGGGACACTCAGTTTCTTGGAAAGTCATGACCAATAAATTCTGAGGCGTACTACAGAAAATAAATACCAGAAGAAAAATGAACCCAGCCTTGACACAGACTACCCCTGGTTTAGTTCAGCTTGTTGCTGAAAAAGGCTGCACACACCAACTCCCCTCCCACAGCTGTCAGAGGAACCCAGGACTTCCTCAGGGGTGTTTGGCATCCTGCAGGTTTTGGGCTGTAGCTGCTGGTGAGAAAAGAGGGAGAATGGAGCACTCGCAAAGGGGACACCGAAACTTCTCTCAACAAGTGTTTGCACTAGTGAGCTGGCAGAGGAAAATAAACAGTGAGTGAGTGACACTTGCTGATGGTGCTCATTGTCCCATGCAGCTGAAGAGGCTTGTGAGAAACCTGAGATGAATTAAAAAGCACTGGTGTATCCTGAATTTGGGGATGACTGATGATCAAATGAAATTTATCTTGGATGAGTATAAGGTAATTAAACATTGGCAAGGTTCTCTCTGTGACCTGATTGATTTTACTTTGATTTGAGTTTGGCCTGAATTTGCGGCACAGTCACAACCAGTATGTTTCCATGTCTACCTGTATGACAGTACTGAGAAATAACTGAGAGAGGATCGCTCCTGTGCTACGCAGCAGTGTGGGTGGTTTAGCTGATCATTGAGTTAAAAAGGCAAATTGAGAACATCATTCTTTAAAGCTAACAGAGAAATCAAGAGAGAAAATATCATGGCCATGCCATTGATAAGTGGCAGCAAATCTCCAGGCAAAGGCGAAGGAGTATTTTCTCAGTATTTGTGACCTTTCCCAATAATTTTGGAAACTGCTTTTCTCTGTTGGCTGATGCCAGGAGAGTGAAGGTGGCTACTGCCGCATTAGCAAGACTCTGCATTTTCTCCTGGGGAAGAGAAGTGCAGGACACAGAGGGATAAGCCAGTTTTGCCAGTGTGAGTGCATCCGCAGTAGTCGTTTTTCACTTTGGAGTAGCTATTTGTGTGCACAGGTAGTGTAGTTGTGGAGAGAGGAGAAGGCAGTCAATTGTCTTGACACAGAGCCCTGTTCCTTTCTTTGCACCAGCAACTACGCCAGCTACATCAAGTTACTGACTCTTTGCCAGCACTATTTGCTATTATATCTGTCAGGGGAGTGTTCCTAGCATAGACGTGGCCTTGGCAGCAATGCTTGCTTGCCGATGTGTACTTGCAAGATGCCTCTTTCATGCCACCTTCCTTGAACTGTCTTTGGATTTATATTTGGTGATCACCATGTTCTTTCTTTTCTAGGGGCTCCCCTTTACCATGTACACTCCATGGTTCAGTTGCTCACAAGAAGGCTGAAGACTGGAAGAAATACAACAAAACCCAAAGCAGGCTAGCAGGAGGTTGGCTGACAAGGTAGGACTTCTCTCAACATCTGTCTTATTCTGGTCAGGATGGAGAAAGGTTGCCTGGAGGTATATATGGGAGTATTGCCTTTGCATGAACTAGCACAGCAATTTTCAGTGACTGTGGCATGAGAGGGAGAGTTTTGCCAGATGGGTGTTTTTTCCCTGGCAGATGTTTTCAGCCTCTGCCTTACAAGATGATTGTGTCTATTTTCACAGGCAGTCAACTAAAATCCTCTTTAAACTTGTAGATCTCTTCATGACCCCCTAGCAGCTGTGACAGGACCACCAGGGCATGGATTAAAATATGGATGAGCTTCTGGAAAGCCACTATTTTTGACCAGGAAATGAACAAATAAGGATTGTGATGAGGCCACAAGGTTCATACCCCTGACTGCTATCACTACCCAAAAACCTACTGTTGTCTATCACTGCTTGGTGTCTACAAGTTTATTGTATGAAACAAGGTACAGGGACACTATCAAAACATGAAAATTACCCTTATAACAGCATCTGTGATATATATGCTACATATGGAACCAAGAACAAAGGACACAGTAGCTTAACATTTATGTACCTTTCCTCTTTTGCATAAACTCATCTATCAAGTATGGTCAGAGTAGCCCAGGTCCTATAATTCCATACAAACCTGGGAAATGACAGTGAAGTAAAATCAGTATGTGAAAAACTGCTGATTTTCAGAAAGTGGCTGGGAGAAAAACATCATTGATTTTAAAGTGGATTTCTCCAAATTATTCCAAAGAGAAAAGTACAGCTGCTTTCCATGGATTCCTGTGTCTACAAAGAGAGAGCAAAGAGATGCTAGCAACATGACTTTTTCAAAGCTCCTGCATAGCATTGAAAGCACGGCGTAATTTCTGTCACACAGAAATATAACACAAACTATAGTACGCTTTTGCTTTGGAAAGCGAATGTTCCAGACAGTTGCTGCTTGTTTAGCAGAACAGTAGTGAGTACCTCTTTCAAATACCCTTTTTAAAAGATACACTTTCTCTACAACAAGCCTAGAAAATTAGTCTGGTTCCAAAATCTGCGTATCACTCATTACGGTCAGTATTTGTAGGTCTAAAACCTTGGAACAGACTGTTTCTGAAGGGTGGATGTAGTAACAGTCCTCTTCAAATTCTACGATCTGCCCCTTTCTTTATCCAGATCAGCTGCTTGACAATTCCAGACCAATATATGCACTCCCAGACTTTGGGCTATTCAAAACACAGATGCAAATCCAGATTTCATAGCCTGAGTTTCTCTTGCAGCTGTATTATGTATTCCTCTGAAATATTTTCTCAGTTGAATAGGATGGTTTATTGGGCAGAAACTC
Organism: Strix aluco; assembly: GCF_031877795.1. Classification (NCBI taxonomy): domain Eukaryota; kingdom Metazoa; phylum Chordata; class Aves; order Strigiformes; family Strigidae; genus Strix; species Strix aluco. The sequence goes on from NC_133931.1 coordinate 50,202,286, forward strand.
ATACTTCAAATAACTATCTCGATGTATTACCATATTATGCTGGTATCTCACACTTTCTGGAAGAGTGTGCTTAGAAATACAGCTATATTGAAAGAGTAATATCAATGTCAATTTTCTTTCTGAAAACTCATGGTACAGTTGAGTAACACTTCTAAGAATGGTGAGTTTAATGTTAAAAATCCAGGAGGGAAGGTTGTTGATATGCTTCGTTATTTAACAACACCAAATACCTCTGCTCATTGTCTCTGTGTATATAGGTGTGCTCAGGGAATAATTTTTATAGGTAGGAAAGCAGAGGATTCTGACACCCAAAGGATGCACAAAGAGATACTGTGCTGGTTTCGGCTAGGATAGAGTTAATTTTCTTCATAGTAGCTAGTATGGGCTACATTTTGGATTTGCACTGGAAACGGTGTTGATAATTATTGATGAGCAGTGCTTACACAGAGTGGAGGCCTTTTCTGCTTTCTTATCCCACCCCACCAGTGAGTAGGCTGGGGGTACGCAAGGAGTTGGGAGGGGACACAGCTGGGACAGCTGACCCCAGCTGACCAAAGGGATATTCCATACCATATGATATCATGCTCAGCATATAAAGCTGGGGAAAGAAGAAGGAAATGGGGGATGTTCAGAGTTACAGAGTTTTGTCTTCCCAAGTAACCACTGATGCATGATGGAGCCCTGCTTTCCTGGAGATGGCTGAACACCTGCCTGCCAATGGGAAGTGGTGAATGAATTCCTGGTTTTGCTTTGCCTGCGTACACAGCTTTTGCTTTACTTATTAAACTGTCTTTATCTCAATCCATGAGTTATTTTCTCACTTTTACCCTTCCAATTCCCTCCCCCATCCCATCGGGAGGGAGTGAGCAAGTGGCTGTGTGGGGCTTAGTTGCCAGCAGAGGTTAAACCACCACAGATACACTAACATAAATTTCTGTGGTGCCCTGAAGGTACTTCCATTGTGTTATAGGGCTTCTCGTGAGCAGTTTTGGCTCAGGCGATAGGACCATGAAATAAAACTGAGTGTTTCTGGACTAGATGAACTGAGAATGAGGCAGATTTTACTACCTCTAGAAACCATGGCTTTTGTTATAGGGTACTGGAATATAAAATAGCAAAAACAAGTTAATCAAATGCTTATTTTTCTCCTTACCGATTTCCCTTCTCCCCCAACATACACACACATACACGCACATGCACACTTCACCCTCTTTCCCTCAGTGTAGACTTTAATTAGAAGGAGTTGAGCAGTTAAATTGGAATGATCTTAGAGCAATTTGTACAATCTCATGAGATACATTATCAGTTATGCCCTGAATTCTGCATGCTTTATCTGAACAGTTAGATCAACTGAAGTTTCTTCCATGTTCAACCCTGCTTGTATTTCACATGATCCAGCTCAGAAAAGCTTACAGTGACCGTAAGGGTGCATTAGTCCTTTTGCAAAGCATACTGACTAATCCGAATAAAACATCTGGCTTGCAATGGGAGGTTTTCAAATGTGCATAGGGGAAATCCAGTCAAAGTAAAAGATAGCAGGAGCAGAGGTGAACCCAGATTTGCTCTCTGCCTTCACAAGATTGTACAGAATTGGTCCTCTGCCACCTATTTTGCAACAAAGATAGACAGACATTTCTGTGCAACAAATGTCTGAAGGCAGGAAACAAAATCGGTGTGGTACTATCCCATTGTGCCCCTCAGAAAGCCTCTGCAATCACTGAGCAAGCCAAAGGGCTGCTTCTCAGGGGAAGGAATAACTGGGGAGGGAAGAGGGAAGCAGAGAACATCAGAGAAATGCAAAGAATTTCCCGAAGTTCATTATAAATGCATATACATATAGGAGGCAAGGACACCTGGGTTCACATTTTCAATCCTCCATGCTCAAAGGTAGTCTTCTAAGCCCTTCTTTTTTCACCTTTCCACAAGTGTCATGATTTGCTGGTGGTCTTAGCATCTCCAGATCCCATTGCTGACAGAGGGATTTAGGGGCACTGAAGGCTTCTAAAAGACACCCACGGAAGAACCAAAAACCTGAAGAGAGGCTTTCTGTGAAACTACTCTGTGCTCTATTACCCATACATTCTGTAAGTTTATCCGTATCTTCACAAGGGACCCAGGAACTCCCAAGAGATTTTGGTACACTAAAAATTTATGTTTCTGGAGAAGAACCTAGTTCAATCTGGCAGTTTTCATACCAATGATAAAATTGCATAAATGAACTTCATGTCGCACTCCAGTGATGCTGTTTCTCCTTGAAACAGCTACCCACAGACTCTGGTCTTATTGTCTGAAGCAGACAACTGAGTGAGCTTGGAGTTCAAGAGATTTTGGTGCTGTGATGCAGAGAGAGACATCACTTCCTCTTACAGTGACTGACAAGCAGAACTGTCATATCTGGACAGCTGAGGGCGGAGTAAGGGATCCACATGGAAATCCATCACTACTTCTGTTTCTGTATGCATTGGCATTGCCTAACATAGAGACAACCTCACAACCATGAATTGTAGTGGGATATGGAAATTCAGCTTCTTGATTTTAATTAAGAGCAAAAGGGCATAAGTGGCATAAGTGCAAGTGGTACTTAAGGACTACACAGAAACAGGGTAGAAGTACTTGTTGCTGCATTAGTTCAGCTACCTTCCTGTAGCAGACCCGTGGCTTGATTCCCTGTTATTCTCACAAATGCAGAAGGGATGCTATTGCTTAGGCTACTTCACTGTTTGGTATGGTTTGCACTTTTCAATCCATTTCACAGTTAAATGACAAAATCTGTTTCTTCAAATACTGCATCAAAATGTTACTGGTCATAAAGAAAAATACATTATTTTTAACATTCCTTGGGGAAAACAAATCTGGAGAACCTGTGTTCATAAATCTCCCCCTACAAATGCAATGTAAAATCCTTTCTATTTTTCTAAAAAGAAAAAAACAGCCACTGACAAAATTTCTAATGTAGGCAACTGTTGCTAGCTTTTATTTCCATACTGAGCTGCTCTTCCTAATATTTTTGAAACAAGACTGCAACACACAAGAAGCCTATGGACTTCAGGAGAGAACTTTCAAAAGAAGGTCATGACATGAGGGCCTTCCTGAGAAGAGCCCCTGTACTTGTTTCCAGGCAGGATTACAGCTAAATCAGAAATAATGCCCTTTAGCAAGCGGACACATATGATCTGCAGCCGTTGGAAAACCTGCCTCTCCAAAAGCTGCAATTTTCCAAACTGTTAACATCGACAGTGATATGGAAAAACTACTATAGTTTTCCAGAGGCTAATTATGAACAGGTGATGATTCGAGGAAAAATTTAGAAATCAAATATTGAGCTCAGTTTGAGCTCATTAAGGTTGCTATTCAGCATCAGTAAAATATTCATAATCCACAAACACAATGTAGTTTTATGTAAACCTGTTTAAAAAAAGATAACTCCAAGTAAAACAGAACAGAATTTGGTTTAATGTCTTTTCCTTTGTATGCAAATTATCTCTGAGCAGTTAATAAAGGTAAACCTTGCTAACTTATTTAGACATATGTGACAGCCCTTGAGGGTTATATTGATCTCTTGTGAACTCTCCCAGTGACAAAAATTCATCCCTAGATCAGAGTATGGCCACACCAGTACTAAATTCAAGCCAGAGTTAAGGTAAGAAAGCTGCACATACTGAAAGCTGTGAGAGGGAAGAATAAGCACAGCCAGGGTCTTTCCTCTCTTCTCCTGGGAAAGTACTATGGAAATATTTAATTTGCCTGTGAAAAGAGATGCAGATAGTACTTCAGTGTAGCAGTTAACATCAACTTCTTTGAGAATACCTCCATTTTATTCATGTGCATTTATATTTTTGACCACCATGTAGGGGGAAGGACCAGGCTGCAGTCCCATTCTGATATGACAGTGGACAAATGGAGGCAACACTATCTAGCCCACATGGCTTGCAGCTACCCCAGTGGGTATTTGCCCTATCCCACGAATGTGATGTGAGACTTAAGCCCATGATTTTCTGACTTGGAAATGAAAGTTTTACCAAATGAGCCTTCTTGAAGTAATAAATACATTTTCTTACTTCTTAAGAAAATACACCTTTTCTTATCTAGTGTTGACATCATTTCATAAACTCTTTGCTGCGGGTAAAATAACAGCACAAGGATATTTTTCACATTTTTAAAGGATGCTTCATTGCTATTTTTCTTCACCTTTCTCCATAATAGCCACTTGCAAGCTTGAAATTAAAATTTGTTCCTTTACTGATTTTTTTTTTTTCTGTATATGCAGGTCGCTAATAAGTGCCAGGCTGCTGGCATTGCTTTATTTATTTATTAGAAAGGGAAAAGCAGTGAAGCATTTAAAAGTCACATACAAAGAGTCATAAAAATTTTTGTGGTGACACACTGTAAGAAAGTTAGGTCAAGACACAGGTCTACTGAACTTGTAACTGTTCATTTCATCTGGCTAGAAAACTGAAAATTTTCTTTACTGCATTTTTATTGACAAACCATGAGAATCTTAAAGTTATTAAACGAGCTTTAATTACTTAAAAATTACTCTGATGCTAAAGCTGCGTAACACTAGTAAGGGTTGCAATGACCCTGTTCTGCACAAACCCAGCTGGAGAAGGCGTAGGTGGTTAAAGGGAGTTTTTCCTTGTGTGCTACTAGTTTTTGGAAGAATATTAGAAATTAAATTTGAAGATAAAGCCATGTTGAGTGTTTCTTGGGGCATGTAAGTGTGCGGTTATTTAAAGTTTTCCTTTTTATTTCTGTCAGCCATTCCTGGTTAATTAACCTAAGGTACTTGTGCTAGTTATATCGCAATGACAAACCATTCGCAAAGGGTGTGATTTCTATGTGAGAAGTCCTACCACATTACTATGCTTATCATTTAAAGAGAAGAAAAAGGAGAAAAAGAGTGTATTGGGTTGGACGTATTTTTCAACAAGAGAATTAGTCATTCCTTAGGCTGTAGTATCTGCCTTAGGAGAAAAAGGCAATTGTTATATTTTGCATTACTTTAAGATACCAAAAACATAATAAAAAGCTAATTGTAGGTATTCGCTGGACATGTCTGGTTCCATTCAGGGGCTTTATTGGGCAGTTTTGGCCTCACAGCCTGGTCTTTTTCATAAGAAATGTCAGCAAAGTCTCTGAATTAATGGACTGTGAAGTGCTTAGAAACATACCGTTTCACAAAAGTATACTGCGAGGATGTGACACTAATGGGAGGTGACCCATGGGTTTACGACAAAATAGCCCACTCTAACAACAACAACACAAAATTAATACAGCTTCTATACGCAGTGGCTTTGCACAAAGCAATATAGAGTGGAGTGGGAGATGAAGAATGGTAGAATAAGGGAACAGTGATCAAGAATAAGATTTAGAAATTATTAGGTTGTCCCCGGTTTTGTTTTCTTCAGGAGAAGGGAGCTGCAAACTCCCGGCTGAAGAAAAGGGAAAAAAGCAAGGCTCCATTTCAATTGGATAATTGGAGAGGGAAGTTAGTAGAATCTGCGAGCAATGTCACATGAACCTAAGTGGTGAATTCCTGGATTTGCTTACATGAATTTGTTTTCTTTTAATTTTGCTGTTTTTTAAAAAAATATAAAATTAAAAAATGCAGTGCAACTCCTTCAATCTTCTTGCAATTCTGCATGGTTGAACATTTGAAATGAGTTTGTGTATCACCCCCAGGCATTGATTCAGACTTGATTGGGGCAAAGCAGACTCCATGTGCTTATTTTTATACACGTCATTTGGGAAGTTATATAGCCAAGGGAACAGAAAATGTGTTGCTCCACTGCCAAATTATCACATATCCCTCGATCAAAACGGGAGGTGATCCTAATCAACAAGTTGTGCGACCTTAGTGCAATGGCAATGTCAGGTCAACTCGGGAAAGTGAAGAGACAGATCTAAATACAAATAAAAAGAAAGAGAGAGACAGAAAGAAAGAAAGAAACAACCAACAATCCTTATAATTATCATCATCTGCTGCTTTTCCCTCTTCTGGCAAAGAAACACTCCATCCATTTGCAGAAATCGCCCGCGGAAACGTTACATCAAAACTAATCACAACGATTAAAATCAGCTTTTCTGTGCAAGAGGAGAGTAAAAAGCAAGTTGGAGGCTGGAATGAGACTGTTTTTTCCACCAAAAAAAATCCGAAAAAAAAAAATACACGCGATATATATATATATCTATATGCACGTTTCGAAGGAGATCAATTTTATGCCCGTGTGATCAGTTAATTTAATTTAACTTTTATTTCGGAGATTGATTCAGACTGGAGGTAGAGACATGAGCTAATTGTATCCTGATCCTTGCCTTGAGGGGTTTCAAAGCCCTGGAGCAACTATTCTCTGTATTTTGCTCTGTCTACCTTAGCCAAGCTATTGCATTTCTCTCTGGTGTAGCGAGGAGAGCAGACCGCTGCCGGGAGAGAGAAATATCGGAAGTGTGAGTTGGGGGGGGGGGGGGAAGGGGAGAAAGGAAAGGAAAAAAAAAAAAAAAAAAAGGAAGGGGGGGGAAAAAAAAAAAAAAAAAAGAGGGACACTTTTGCGGCTCCGATGTTCCAGGTAAGGGCTGCTCGGGATTGTTGTTGTTTGCAGCGGAGGGTGCGGAGGGACTCGGGCGCCGCTCGCTTCCACGCATGTGCCGGGCGCTCGCACCCCGCGCGGGGACGCGGCGCGGCCGCCTCGCCCGCCGCGCTCCCCCGCGCAACCCGCGCCCCCGCGCAGCGCAGCGCCGCGGGGAGGCGGGGAAGGAGGGAGGGAGGGAGGGAAAGAGGGAGGGGGGCTGCGCGCTGGGCGGGCGGGCGGCGGGGGGGGCTCCTCCTTTCCCCACCACCTCTCCAAGGGGGGGACTTTGGGGGTGGTGTGTGCGGGGGGGAATTTATTGAATTTAAATTTGTAGATTTTCGCGCGGGGGGTGCGCGGATGGCATTGTTCTCCGCCGGGCTGCAGGAGGGGGCCGCCATTGTGTCTCTGTGTGTGTGTGTGTGTGTGTGTGTGTGTGTGAGGGAGCGAGCGAAGCGGGAGGCACCTTCCCCCCCGCGCCGTCCCCGCGCGGCGCACCCCCTCCGGAGCCCCCCGCGGCGCCCTTTGTTGCTGGGGCGGCGAAGGGAAGGGCGGCCCCGCAGCCCTTCCCCCCTGTCTCCGCGGCCCGCGGGGCGAGGCGCCGGGGCCGCGGGGCAGCGGCCGCCCTGCCTCCCGCCCTCCTTTCCTCCCTCCCCTCCCCGCCGCCCGTCTGCCCGCTGGGCCCCCCCCGCCCGCGGGGCCTGATGCGCGGCGGCCGTTGGCGGCGGGACGGCGGTTGCCCTCCCCGCCCCCCCCTCCGGCCGGGACCGGCCGCGCTGCCCCGTCCCCGGGTGTCCGACGCTGTCCCGGAAGAGCGGGAGCCGTGTCCGCCGTTTCAAAAACCAAAAAAAAAAAAAAAAAAAAAGCCGTTCGCCGCCTGTTTCCAATCAGCGAGATACAAGTTTATTTGAGCGTGCCCTGCGGGCACCGAGCGTGCTCGGATTGTTCGGGCGAATTAAAAATGGGGGAAACGCTTCCCCCTGCTCAGCGGTGGGGGCTGCCGAGAGACCCCCGGCTCCTCCCGGCGGGGGGGCCGAGCCGCCCGCTGCCCCTCAAGCATCGCTCGGTGTGCGGGGGGGCACGGACACGGCTCCGGGCGCTTCGGGGCTGGCGGCCGGAGTGATTATTTTTGTTCTCTGTCACAAGTGCGGTGGAAAGGCAGCGCCTGAAACGCAACTTTCCATCTTCATCTTCCCCCGAGCGCCGGGGCGGCCGGGACCGGGGGCTGCGGCCGGGCGGAGCGGGGAAACTCGGCGGGGATCCGAGGAAGTTGGTGCCCTGCGCACGCCGAGTCCGGAGGAGGGGGGAAAAAAAAACAAAAATAAAGTGGGAGTTTAATTGGTGCCGGTTGGGTTCAGCAGCGGCCGTGCAAGGATGCTCGGCCCGCAGGTCGGAGGCGCTTGGGGAAACTTCCCCTCGCCTATTCAAAATGACTGCGGTGATTTTGGTGTATTAATTACGCCCGAAGCACAACACGAAATGTTGTAGCACACGCTAGAGGTCCCTCTCAGAGCTGTCAGACGTTAGTTAGGGTGTTTTCAGGTTGGGTTGTTCTGTTGGTGGTTTGTTTTCACTGTTTGAACAACATTGACTATTGCTGCAAATAGCAGTGCAGCGTACTTTATTTAAGTAAGGGTGAAGAAGGATTTGCGACGTTTCTGTTTGTGCCCTTGTTGTCTGGGCATCGGTGGGTCAGTGACACATTCCTCTGGGCTCTAAAAAACGAATGTAAACGGGATTAATTTCATGCAGTGATGTATGAGTTTTGTTTGCAATATCCTCACAGTTTGTTGTTGTTGGGGCCAAGTTCCAAATTTCGTACTCGCTTTTCTTGTGTGAATCCTGACATGGAAGTAAACAGCATAAAACTTGGATAAGGATTCCAGGCTCATGGTTTTTGCAAGAGAAATATTGAAGCAAGCAAAAAGCCAAGTACTAAGATTATAAAGAGTCAATAAAGGTGATGGAGGCCACTGAAAATAATTGATCCCCAGAAATTTTCATATCCAGACCGTGTTAGGGAACTAACTAGTCCCCCCAGTCTTCATGTATGAGAAGCAGTATTATCACCATTTTACAGATGGAGAAACTGAGAAATAAAAAGAAGGTCACTGACTTGCCTAAAGCCATATAGCAAATAAAAGATAGATCTGGAATCAGCTAGGATAGATTTAGATCTCTTGCTGATTTGTACTGCTGTAACCATTGATTTCAATGGAATTCTTCTGGATTTAAGTCAGATTCAGACCTTAGGTGTTGCTCTGTCCCTTAGAAACACTGCCTTCATCTAAATTCCAATTTGAACACGACTGAATTAAATGCAAGATTTTTTGGGGAACATTTGGGGTACATCTAATTTTTAAAAGCAAATTATCGTGAAACTTTAGGACTATGTTGGCTTTTGATTCTTCTCCCCCCCCCCCATTACAATTTAATCTGTCACATCAATGTAGTTCCCTAGTTGGTTTTTGGTATTGTTTTTTTTAATGAACCATTTCCTCATGCCTAGTGCAGCTTTTGTTACTGGTTTCTGAGAAGGCTTCTTACTAGATGTCTCTGAATGAAGCCTTCAGTTTTATGTCAGAACCAGAACAACCTGAGAACAAATGATTTTGCATGAGGAAGACTTCCATTCATTGTGGATCGCACTCAAGCAGAAATGAAAAATTGCATGACCATTGTATGCAAAAAAGACAGCTTTTCCCCTGCATAGAGGAAAGGCTGCATGTAGAAGACTTGCTCCCATAGGGTCTTTATTGTATTATGATAAGTTTATGTATGGAGAAAATGTGATGTGAAAGGAAATATTCACTGATCATAACAAATGTGAGTATATTATTCAAAGTGGGGTCTCTCACAATTAACAAAATACCAAATCTGCCAGTCACAGTCAGACAGCATTTCACATGAGCCCAGCTGGGAAGGAATTATAATTTCTGCTTTCTGTATTCCAACTACTTTAGAAACATTTTCAGGATAACATAAAACAGACACAGATGCACAGATTGTGGTTATGGTGCTTTACTGTTCATTTATTAATGTGTGCTGATATATACAAACTGCCACCACTGAAGCATAATGTAAAGTTCCTGCTTTCATGTAAGTAGTCATCAGCTGGATTTAGTAAGATGCTGATACTTCAGGGAGCTGATAGTCTCTCAGTGTTGCTAACACCCCTGCAGTGAGGGTCTGACCCCATATCTTAATGGGTGGGGAAGCAGAGAACATGGGTCTAATTAAGACTATTCCCCCCCCCCCCCCCCGCCCCGTTTGAGCTTCTGTGTCTGAAATAGAAAGCATTTAGGTGGGATTTAGCCCCACAGAGTGTGTGTGGTTTGTTAAAGACCACGTGCTGCCTCCCTGACTGAGCCGAGTTTTAAACGCCAGAGATTTAGCCCCCTTTCTCGTGTTCTGTGCAGTAAACTACTGTGCCTCACTTGCAATATGTGTTCAACTCTTCTCTGGTACCAGAGGAAAAATAATGCCGATCAGAAGCAAATTTTAGCGGAGATGCCTGCTGTTACTTATTTTGGATCCTTTTACACTGCTGCAGCGGAGCCAAGTTGGATCTCCTTCCAGGAAACAAATTTAGTTAGTTGTTTTTTTCTGACAGAAACATAATTCTTACTTTAAATGGAATCTCTTCTCTTGGTCTGTGTTGCACTTATGTTTTCTTTTTACAGCCTGGGTAAAATTCATCTCTGGTATATTGCCATTGACTTCTGTGTTGTTTCACAAAGAATTAATTTGCCTTTCTGTGTTAAAATACAGATTTCTGTTGTCCTACTTTCCACAGAAATCACTTTAATTTTTTTCAGTGTGAACGAGAAAAATATAAAATTCACATTCTCATTTTTATTTTGTCCACCTTTACTACTTGTGTAGGCAGAGGTATCTCTTCTTTCACTAATTCTCTGGTAAATTAAGTTGAATATACATTTAGAGAATGTCTATAGGTGGGAGGAGGGAGTAACTACGATCTTCCTAGCTGATAACACCTTCAAAAAACCATCTTAATGTACGTGAAAGCCATTAGCACATTCCATATTGATGATGTATGTTGTAGTTTTAATAATCCTGGGTTCTCTAATGTGTATTTTAATCATGCTTTTGATCCAGAAATCAAATAAACAACATCCCATATCCCACTGAACCAAAGGTGATGCTGTTGCATGTTCAGTTGTTGTAAGCCCATGTTTATAAAATGAATGGCTCACCCGATAACCTTTTCCTGATAGCTCTTCACATCTGGCTGGCTACCCCACTGGCAATGGAAGTTACTGGTTTGATGTGGTTGGCAGGTTAGCGCAAATGTGGCTTTGCAGGTGGTTTATATGTAGCCAAAGTCTTCGGATAATGGATACAAACCTTACAAGTGCTTGCTAGGGCAAAGGACAACTCATCCTGACAAATTATTTAGTGGCTTTTACTCAACTGGTTTTCCTTGCCCAATGCACTCATGAATAAGGAACAGCCTTTAAAAAAAAAAAAAAGTAACACTGCATGGTGGGGTTGCCCCAAGATGATAGCGAAAGGAGTTCTGTCTCACCCAGGTTAATGGCTCTTTCTGCTTCTGATTCTCAAACAAGACCTTTACAATTGAGGTCGTTCCCCCTCAGCCAGCATTTATGGCTCAGTTCAGCCTCAAACCTCAGGTTCAGTATAGGCATCTATGGGGTTTCCTTTATTTTCACTGGCATAATTCAGGATTATTTTCAGTATAGCTAACATGTGGGACTGTAACTGGTCGTATGCAGGCTCAGGCACATGCACCCCACTCCTGACTCTGTGATTGTGGTTGCCTCTATCAAACAGGCAGCTGGTGTGGAGGCAAAACTGTTGTCTACTGCTGTAGCGGGTTTTGCCAGACCTTGCCTGTTATAACTTCTAGTTCTCAGGGAAGAGCTGTGAAGCCACATTGTGATTTGGTCAGGCAGAAATGATGGGAGGTTGTCTCAGGTAAGGCATTTCCAACAGACATGAGGAAATGTAAATACTTCTGCGTAAGGCACAGGTGAAATTTAATCTAGAGCACAGCATGCAGCTCTGAGCATCCATCTTTGAGAAAGGTGAATTTAAGATGAAACGGTGGCTAGAAGGATGATCGGGGAATGAAGTGTCTGTCTTGTAAAAGGATATTAGAAGAGGCTTGAATATCCCGTGTTAGCAAAGTGTAGTCTGGAAAGTTACACAACTATTCCCTATAAATACGTACAGGTAGTGAATCCCAGAAAGAAGAGAAGTAACTGTTCAAGCTAAATGGCCATAAACATGGATATAAACTGGCCCTGTTTAGGCAGTAGTTTCCACGAACACTTTCCGATATATTATCTAGAAGATTCAGCATTGAAATTGAGACCTTGAATTCAATAATACTCTGCTTTGGGCATGTCTTTAAAACCTGGGCTACTTGGAGAATATTTACAATAAAAGCACTGCCAACCCTTTACCTCAGTGACCTTACCTGCAGTCCCAGTAGGCTATGGTTGACTTAAGTTTTTTCGTCAACTTTTCTGTCAGTAGAGAAGAGGTTTGGGGTTTTTTTTAAAGAAAAAAAATAAAAAATATATATTTTAAAAAATCTTCCAAAAAGCAATTTGAGATTCTTTTACAAAACTGAAACCAGATCTCACTCCTGAAAATCACTATTTATTTTGAATTTTCATTAGATAGAAATGTGAAAAAGACCATCTGACAAAAATGAGAAAAATAACTTGAATTTTTCACAGAAAAAAAATCCTCAGTCAATATCTTTTTATGATTAGTGAAAATTTTGTGTGTTTGTCAGTGGGAAGAATTTCTGATTTGCTCTTTAGATAGGATCCTTCTTTTCTTCTCAGTTCCAACTGTAAAGCTGTTTCTCTTTCTATAGTTCTTCATTTTTTCCAAGTTAGGCCTTCAGTGCTTACAGTTTTCCTCTGATTTATTTAGTGACATTCACTTTATTTTCGTCATACTCTATAAAAAGGAGAGGAGAGATTTGACAAAGAAACATGAACAAAAAGCCCTTTTCTCTTTTCCTCACCCTCTTACAAACATTAATTTAAAAACATCCTCTTCATCATCCAATCAGCTGGCAAACTTTCTGCATGCTAGTTTACTTGTATACCCAGCTTAGAAATCCTGTTGGGGAAGGACCGTCTCTTCTGCTGCAGCAGATCACTGCAGGTATTCAACAAGTAATTAATAATAGTTGCTGCTATCAGTGTTGCCAGAGGAGCAGGAGGAAGAGAGGAGAGGAGTGGCAGACGTTGAGAACATATAAATAACTGTTGGAAACCAAAGTATCCAGGGGCTGCTAAAGTGGCTCAAAGTTAAGGCAAAGTGCTCTTATGAAATAAAAACAGCTTTATTTCCCTGTGTGAACTGAACCTGGCGGCGGCATTAGATAGAAGAGGGGTTGTGCATATCACGTCTTAGTGAGTGCAGGCCCATCAGCATGATCCCACAGCCGTCAAGGGAGGGAGGGAGGAGTGCTGTGGTCCCCCAGACCCAGGGGAAGGAATGAAATGGGGGTCAATAACTGAAATACCATGCCTGTCTCCCCAGAGTGTGCTGCTTTCTAAATCAGCCAAGACTCACCTAGAAGTTTAGTTCAGATGTCCTAAGAGAAATTCATGGTCCATCCATTCAGCACCAGGGACCAGTGATGAATAATTCAGAGGATCATTATAATTTCTGTAACCTGTTATGTACCCATTATATCAAACACTTTTCTAAACACTGAAGAGAGATAATCCATGCACTAAGGACCACTCACACAAGGTAAACAGACCTTCCTAGCTTGCTAGTAACAGGCAAATTTGACACCATTTATCCATAGCAGCCTGTTTTGCTGTAAGTGGTATGGCAGGAAAGGGTTTAAATGGGATTACCGTCTGTATTGGAGGGGCCTTATGGGTGATGTCAAGGCAGCTGTACCAGCTGGTGAGTGTAGGTGAAGGCATAGAGACCATTATAGGAGAAAATGAGAAAAGGGCAGACTAGATCATCAGAGGACAATTAACACTGATTATCAAAGGGAGCTCACAGATGCAGAGAAGTTAGGGAGGACCTTGAAGACTGGTGAAAATCAGCAGATGCAGCACCAATGTAGGGATTCAAAGAGAGTCAATAGGGAAAGTTGGACAATTAGGGCTCCATTCTGTGTAGACAAAAAACTGATGGATTTACCCTAGACATCCAAGAGATGGTAACTGATGAGATCCATGTAGGATCTTACATGGGTCTGCAGCTTGGCTCTGGAGAAAGAGGGAGAGGGAGGGAAAGAAGCAGTGGAGTTTGGAGGTGGCTGCAGGTGTGAGCTGAGGGGAAGAGAACGAGACAGTGCAACCTTCCATATCCTCCAGCTTTTCCTTACAGTGGCCTCTGTGGTACAAAGACAGTTTGGGATTCCTGGAAGCAAAATGAGGACGTGATTTTTGCTGTTAGCAGAAAACTGAATTTCTAAGGTTGTTCATGCTGTTCTGAGGAAGAGGATTCCTGAAAAACATGTAGGCAGCAGTGTTCCTGTTTTGGGGACATATGAAAAAGCAGCAACAGTTTTTGGTGAGCCTTCTACACTCAGGCAGGTGAGACTCAGGAATAAAAAACGTTAGCTCTTTCTCAGGGAAAGAGGTGGTTCTTTCAAGGGAACTCTGTAGTTTTGAAGAAGTATTTTCTTTAGCTCAAAAATTTGTATTTATTATTGGCTACATACAATCTTCCCTTTTTTCCTTAATCTTCTTGAATTATTTACATCACTGTCCTGCAACTGAGAGTTCCATGGGTTGCTTAGAGATAAGCTGGAGCGTGATATCCTTATCCATTTATAAGCTAATGCCTTTTTAAATTCCATTAGGTGCCCTCTTGTTTTATGAAGGGCATCTGATTTCTCCTTCACACCATTCATTATTTTATATACCTCAATTCTATCATCTTTTACTGTTTTCCTTTCTAAATGAAATAGTTCTGGTCTTAATCTTTTTGTTTAGAAATACCCCCACGTGTCTCTAATCATTTTTGTTGCCTCTGGCTATCTAGTGTAGCTATCTAGCACTCCCATCACTGCGTCTCACTGGATCTTTTAAAGCTAGTTCCAAAGTCATCAGCGTGAAGGAGACTGAAGGATGGTCTTGTGGTTAAAGTACATCACCAAGAGTCCAAAGTTCTGTTTCCAGATCTCCTGCCCTATGACCTTGGGCTAATCACTCAGCTGCTGAGATCCACAGCTTCCCTTTTAGTCCTAGGAAACGGTATGGGGAAATTTCAAGCAAAGCGTGTTGTTTCTCCATGCCTGGATGGAAATTATTATAGAGGCGCAGCCATATTAACTGTAGTAGTTTCGATTGTTTTTACACAAGGCAGCTGCATGTGTGTTGAAATTTGTAACTTCTCTCTGACTGTTTGATTGTATGACGCTTGACTGTTTTCTATTTGTTACACTCCTCTGATACTGGGTTCCAAACAAATTCAATTAAGTCATTTCTCTTTGTTATTTTATGGTGAACTTCATATGGAAAGTATGAGGTACAAATGATTTGGGCCAATCAGACTCATGGCTTTCATGCATCCTTGGGGACTTGGAAAGCCAGTGCAGTCCTGCTGAAAGTGAAAACCAGAATCAAATTCTAATCTGTTACATGTAGGACATGGCCCATTCCTGGGAGGCGCTGGGTACCCCTCACTCCCACTTATACTTCCCACATGTGGGATCAAGACTATGGTATTGCTATCTTGTCTCCAGTCTAAACAAACTTATTATCCACAACCTGTCAGGAACATAAGACTCACCCATCTGGTTCCCTCCTCTGATGTTTTCAGCTAGGCCTGGCTGTTACATATTTCTAGCACCTCTATCACTCTCCAAAAGCCTGCTTCAGGTCTGGGGCACCTCACTGCCTTGATGTGTCATTTGGTGCCTCACCATTTCTGGCACACAGGATCATGCAACACAGCAGCTGGGTGTGCGCTGCTGTCATGGCCCCATGCTCCAAGGGATCTCACAAGCAAATACATTCCCAAATGTCATTGCTTGCTGCAAACGGTCATATCTCAAGCACTGGGATAGGAGATCTTTGAGGTGTCTCAACTAGAAAACCTACTTTTTTTAGAACATCTTGTGCCACAAAAGGTGCTAAAGGAATACACTTCTTTGATAGGATGCTACTCCAGCAGAATAGCAAAAGCAAGCTGCTTAGATATTTGTAGCATAAAACTAAGGATAAGTAAATTCTGGTTTAAACTGCATTTTTTTGTCTGCTTGTTATCCTCCCAGTGCTGTACCTCCTTTTTTGCCTTGATGTCCCTCTTTCTTTTTGTAAGCAGATAGTCATGAATACCCCAGAGGGCACTGCCTGCTCCTTTTGCTGGCTGGCTCAAGCCTCTGGGCACATTCCCACACAAGCCCTGGGAAGTTTGGTGCTCTTCTGGTCTCTTTGAAAAGGGGTCAATCCTACAAGACTCTTCTGATAACCCCAATCATGTCAATAAGCCTGTTTGTGTGACTAAGTATAACACATAAGGATGCTCAGGGATTTGGTGCATCAAGAATCTTTGCAGCTTTAAAAGAGGAAAAGGGTGGTTTGGCCTTTGGTGGGGCTTGGAGGATTTTGTTTCCCTTATGCCTTATAGCTGGCATTTTGTCAGAGCCTTCTGCTCACTAGCATTCCCATGACACATGAACATGCTCAGAGAAAAATTTCCTGTGAGAAATCAATGGGCTTCATTAAATTTTCAAAGTTGAGAGCTGTGATCCTTTTTGCCCCTCTCCACGGGCAGCTGGCTCTGCCAGATTCTGATTGCTTATGTGAACATTTGATAAATCTCACTGTGGACTACATTTGCTCTTTCACCCAAGCAGTTATCACACACATTTCCCTAACACTTTAAAATTATGCCTGCCAAACATTTTCTGATGTAAAGTTAAAAGTCATCTATTACTGAAGTGATTTTTCAGCCCTCATGGGCATGTTTTTCTTTCCTTTTTTTTTTCTTGTGTAGTTCAGATAGTTTCAAGCTCTTTTAAAAAGGCTGCCAAGGGTCAGTTTCAAAAAATATATATTTTTTTTAATTTTCTGTGCCCTAAAAATATGTTGGTGCTATTCTTCTTTTATACATCTCCTTTTAAAGTCGAAGTCAAGTGAACATAATGCGGACTTACTGCCAAGGCCACAGAAAACCTGATACAGAACTGGAGATTGCTTCTTCCTCTCCCATGCAGGTCTTAGTCCTGCACTTACATCAGGAAGGACACTTTTCCCATTGACTTCAGTTAACGATGGCCAAATAGGCCCCATACCATTGTGCCGAGGTTGATGACACTCTTTCTGAAGTGACCTCCGCTGTCTGCGGTGGCGCTTGTGCCTGCTGTGCCCCCGAGACATCCAAACCGGGGACATGACTTGAAGGGTGCACAGCTCCCAAGTGGCTGCCACACCGGCTCACAGGGAAGGGAGCAGGTTCTTGCCCAGAGCAGAGCTGGGATGGGACTGGATCAGACATCCAGATTTGAAACACTTCCAAGTCCCCCGCTCTAAATTAGACCTGTGTGGATGTGATTGCAGCTTTGCAGTGCAGTGATTTGGTGGTGTTTAGGGACGACCTCTACATGCAGACCATTTGTTTGTATTCAGAGCCTTGCGTTTTTCCCCCTTTTCACCTCCTGTATGGATCATAATCCTGCCTCCAGTGTGTAAGCAGAAGGCAAGATGTCACTTCTTTCCTTCCCTGATCCGCTCGTTTCCCCCCTTCTCAATGCTCTTGGCATTTTCCTTTAAATGCCTCTTTTCTTCCTCTAGGTTCCAGAGCTGTGCATGGTTTTCGAAACTGATTAAAGCAGTTTGTCCTACCATGGCAGGGAGATGCTAAAACAAAGCATGTATGTCTCTTGGTTTTAAACCAGAATTTTTCTCAGTTTCTTCTTTAGCAAACATGGTTAAACAGGATCATGGTGTAAAAAAAAAAGCAAAGCGACTTCTCCCTTCCTGGAGAGCACCAGCCTGATAACACATCCAGCTTTTTTTGAAAACCCTGCTAGTGCCCTTGAACTTACTGAAGCATGCTGCAGCATCAAAGGGTCTGACCAGCCCTAATTTGCCATTTCCCTTCAAAGTGCCTCGGCAGGACCTTTATTTGAAATTGCATTTGCTGCTTGTTTGAGTCACAGCTGCATTTCGTGCAGTATCTAGAAGTGTAGCGACTTGGGTCTGGGCCAGTCTTAAATAAAGAACCTAATGCAAATATCCCTCACCCCAGTAAAACACAAGAAACGCAAAACATCATACAAAGCCTTCTAGGGTGGAGATAGAAATCTAATAGCTAGCTAACACTTAAACTGCACTGCAATTAAAATATAATCCTTTAAATTTCCTGGATTTGAAGGGAGGAGAGGGTTGGAAAGAGGTACAGAGAAGGAAACGAGTCAGAAATGAAGACATTACAATCCTTAGCCTCAACATGGAACTACTTAAGCATACCATAATTGCATCACAGAAGGTATGCATACCCCGAAACCAAAAAGGAAGCAGGAAGGCAAGAGAAAACAAACACAGTATGATGAACCAAACAGGTAACCTTCGGGAAAAGGAAATCTAGTCCTGGCTAACCTGAAAGAGAGGAACGTAAAGTGTCAAGGAAAAATGAAAGATGGAAAACAGGAGGACTGAGAGGAAATTTCAAGTGCAAACAGACACATTTCTGCAAACAAATGAGATATATAAATATCTGAAAGAGAATTAGTGGATTTGCTAGATCAAAGGGGCAATTTAAAATGACAAGGGTATCGCAGAGACTACATTATATCCTCCCATCAGTCTTTACCAGTCGGAAATTCACTATCCACATATTTTATTTAATTACTAAAGATGGGGGCCTGTCAAACATTGAGGTACCAGAAGAGAAACTGTAGGATTGACATGCTGAAGTAACAAACCTCCCAGAGCAGATGGTGTCAATCAAGGCTGATATCTGTTAGCAAAATCATGCAAATTTCCCTTAAAAATAGACTATTCTGCTATACCAAATCAATGGAACATGGCATGTATTTTACTTTAAAATCAAGATCATCTCAGCCACAAAAAAATAAAGGTTGAAATATAAGTTAGTAAGTTATAAAATCTGCACACAAGGTTAATGCTAAGTATGACTGATCCAGTAACAGAAAAGCATGTCTTTTTTAACTTCCTAGAAAAGCCTTCTCAATGAAGCCATGGATTATACAGAACCATTTAATATAAATTTTAGAGGAAATTTCAGAATGTCTTTGATAACTTTTCTCACAAGATGCTGTTAAGAACATCTAGCAGTCATGAGGTGAGATGCAAAATTCTGCCCTAGCATCTGTTTTACAAAAGAAAAACATTGGAGAAACAAAGAGTGAAAGGTTAGCAAGGAAGGACGTAGAATACCCACAGATAGATCCTAGGGGTGGTCTTTAAAACTTTGAAGAGTTATCAGAACAATAAGATGGGACATTTGGAGGTAACAACATTGTCAAAATTGTCTACCCCCTTGGTCACCGAGGGTGAGACAAGACTGAAAAACTTAGGGACCCAAATACAGTTATGTGAAGAGGAAGATGGCATTAATGTTGCTTTGCTGACGCAGAAAGTTACAAGTGTGAGAAGAAATATTCTGAGTTCTCTGCATACATTCTCAGGTTATGAAAAACCTCTTAAAGCCTTATTTTACGCGTCACGTGAAAGCAGAGCAGCAGTGGAAGGGGCAGACTGTGGTGCTCGGTGCTCACAGAGCTGCAGAGGCTCCAAGTGGCACTGGGACCCAGAAGGCAGTGAGATGGGGCTCCTGTAAACAGCCAGGCTCCTCGCCCTGTGCTCAGGGGCTGCCCAGGACCAGTGCGAGCCTCTGACCTGAATGAACTGGTCTGGTCACCCTGTTGTACAAAGGTTAGAGTAAACACAGAAGGGACCCAAACCGCACAAAAACCACAGAGGCATGTAAAGTCACCACCTGGCTGTGCAAGAGATGATTTGTTCAGAGAAAAGACTGAGAATATGATAAAGGTAGCTGATATAATGAATACAGTTGAGAAATTATATATTTCATTTTACTCTTTCATGATATGAGGAAAAGGTTTGTGTGACAGCGTTAGTTTGTAACAAAGAAACTGGTGTTATTCCTGGAAGATTCAGCTTTTCTAAATTTCTGCCCAGAACTGACTGCAACACCACTCCTGCCTATTTCCATGTGTGTTTCCCTATCTCTGCAAACTGAAACAGCCAGGGCGATGTTCTCACAAAGATCAGAAATAGAATAAAATATAAAGCCAGCAAGTCTAAAGCTGATAAGAGGAATTATATTTTGATACCAAATGGAAACTCCCTGGTGCAGGACGTAACTGGCAGCAAATACCATTCAGCTCAGCATGGGCTGGCACAGTGAGGTTCACCCGGGCTAGTCCTTGGGAGAGAGACAGCAGAGAAGGCTGTGCAAACACTCGTCCCCTGCAACAAAGCTGTGATCCATTTTTAAGGAGAGCTGTACTGGTCCCTTCATATTTTTTGTCCATAAAAATTACTAAAGTTTGTAATTCAAAGGTTCCTTTCACTGTTCTTGTGTATTTTCAGTCCCTTAGTCCTGCAGTGGTCATGTTCTGCTGCAAAATTACTAGCAAAAAATGTTCAGTTATTTGGGTTATTTGAAATTTTGTCAGTCCTGGGGTGGGCAAGAAAGAAATGGAGAGATACTTGAATAAGGAGGAAATCTAGTTTATGGAAATGAATAGAACATGATTAAAGCACAGAATAAGCTCCTTTCATCTCACAGCAAATACAATATTTGTGGGATGTCAGGATTATGAGTTTCTTGTGAATGACTAGAGTTCAAAATACTCCTATTTGTAATTTTGCGGCTAGTGGCACTTCAGGATCCGAGTATCACCAGAAGAAATTACAGAGAGGGAAATAATTTGGAGAAGAAACTAAAAGTTTATTATGACACAAATCACAGTGGAGAAACGGAAGATTAATTTTGTTCCAACATGCAGTACATGCTTTAGTCTGCAAGCTAAGAAATAATAATATAAAACCTCTCTGCCTAACCTGATCTACAAATAAAATCAATTTAATTCTTCCACTTTTCCCTGGCAGTAAAGAGTGACAGTATAGGTAAAATTTAGCTGACTTCAGGATGATATTACCAACGCTGATTATTTTTGTTATTTAGCTAAAAAAAATGAAGGAAGGTCACATTTTGTCCTTTTTAATCAGTGCCCCCAGTGGATACTTCTGTTCTTGCTCCTAGAGAGTATTTTATAAGAAACTGCATTTGAAAGCCCAGTATTTCACTTCTGTTTTTGTCTAATGGGACTGATAATCTTAGGTGCAAAGTTGCTAACCTGTGAGAGTGTCAAGATGCCAAGACCTTACAGGGGCCACCAGAAAATACGAAGCATTCAATATGTGATGAACTTCCCACAAACTCTGTTACAGAGACTCCTAGGGTAACACCTATTGCTGTGTGTACGTGAGAAGGAGAAGGGAGGAAAGAGAACAGCCAGATCACAGTTTTCTGTTCTCAAGGGCAGGTTGTGTAATCTCCATAAGTGGGTGCACATCTTTAAATATATTCTGAGTATTAATGAATCTGGCATTCATGTCTGCCAGCCACAAAATAGCAATCTGCAAGCTGCTCCGAGCATCCCTTTCTGTGCCAGAGTTTCTGTGGAGGTGGTCAGAACCTCAAAGGATTAGACACTCCGGACAAAACCTGCTATATTTAGCTATGCATAGGGAATTCCTCTGTTTCCTTGGTTATCTATTACATTTGCAAATAAATGTTCTGCTGAAGGCATTAATAAATGCTGTCAATAACTTCTTCAGTCCATAAACTGATCACAAAGCAGGGTAAAGCTGATTGCTGGATAGAAAGCGCGACTATGTCCCGGTAGACTGGCAAACGGAACAGCAGGAGTCACTGTCCTAAGGCAAAGAAATTAATACCAGGGTCTGTCCAGAAGTTAAAACCATGCAGGTGGAGCATTCCCTTGTCACACATGGAGGAGAAAGGGTTGCTTGGTACACCATGCATTTATGAAAGGTTTTGGGCAGGCAGTTAAACAGAGGGAAGTGTTTTTGTGCTCTGAGTGAAACGAGAGAAACAAGTTCCCAAAAGGCACAGATTTACCTAGAGAGGCAGCCAGGGAAGTTGTGGATGTGTTTCCACTCTGCTCAGGAGAACCTCTCTTTTGCTATGAGCAGATGACCCCAAAGGTTAATTTAAAACAATGATTATTTGAATAGAATAACCACAAAGCGAGACGGTGATAGTAATGATAATGGCCACCTCTTCCATTGCACTTTTTATCAGCAGATTTCAAAGTTCTAACAAAAGAGGTATTTAACTTTGGATGTGTTTTACAGAAAGGGAAACTGCTGCACAGAAGATGGAGTGACCTATCCAGATTCAGCCAGGAGGCATTTGGCTGAGTCAGGAATAGAAACCAGAGTGCCAGCCTAATGGCGAAGGCTTCCTAAAACAACATGGAACCAAGGTGAAATGGTAGCAAAGTCTCCACATTTCAGCAGTGAGAAGCACTAGCTGCCTTATTCACCGTTTCTTTAGAATATCAGTACGCACTTTAAAAAAAAAAAAAAAACACGAGTATTTAATTAATTACTGAGCTGGCTCTACAGTTCCTCTACAGGATGAAAACAAACACTTAAACAAGCCTCTCCTGCCAACCCCACCCAACACCTACTCAGTTACAACAGATGGATGAGCGCCACAGACCAGATGTCAAAATGATACCAAATTTGACACTGCACAAGAAACTGTAGCATGCTGCAGAAAAGAACCGCTCCCACGGTAACATTATTTAAATGCCAGATTGCACTGATCCCTCTTAGAAGTGATGTGCCCGGAACCCAGACAGCAAAGCCTGTAGTTACTGCCACAACCTCCTGAAATCTTTCCATCTCTTTTAATAGTCTTGCCTAAATTTTGTCATCTTCTAAGGGTGGGAAGCTTTGTTGAAAAAGGATATAGAAATACCTGGCTGGAGTCCAAGAGGGATGGGATGACTGTCTCCTCTCCTTGGAACAGCTTTGATTACACCTGCTTTTGTAGTGCCTAGTAAATAGGGGCACTCAAGTTGCTCCTTGCTGCCCTTGGACACTGGCCTTGAAGGACAGGTGATCACTCTTTTGAGAGATTTCCTGTTCCTGAAAGATGAAGAGATTCAGAGGTAGCGTGGACAGGGACATATGTATGTGAAGAAGGTATAAAGCTTTGACATTTACAAAGGTGGCAGCTTCATTCAAATAGTTTATATAATGTTGTACCAATTGACTACTTGAAGACTGAAGCATCGTACATTTCTGAGCAAATCTGAAGGCCTTGCAGGTTGGATAGATAGCCCAGCATTACTGGGGTTTCCAGAGAGATTGGTCACACGCTGTGTCTGTAGCATGGCACGATAACCTGAGCCAGGTGAGCTCCCCTGAAGCTCTGGAGCATCATAGTTAGTACAGCAGAGTTCAGATGAAAGAGGTGCTGTTGCAAGCCTAGTTTGACTTCACACAGAGAAATAAACTTTGGAAACAGAAACTTGTACAGTGGGACTGGTACACTCTTCCCAGACAGTCCTGCCATAGTCTCAGCAGTCCAGACAGGAAACATGTACACAGCAGTTGTCTGACAATAAAAGTTCTATCAAAACTGAAACTTTTTGCTGGAATTTTTCAGTTTTGATGAAATCCTGATGGGGAAAGGTTTTTCAGTTAAACTGAGTGTACAGATGATCTAGAAATGCCAAAAGTCTGCTGATTCGAGCAACTACATAGGACAACCTGAACACCTGGAAGATGTATGAGACGTCCTTCCCTCAGAACTGTGAGTGGTTTTCTTTTTGTCCTAATGGGGATTTGAATCCTCAAAAATACCATTTCCCAAAGATGTAACTGTCACACTGTCCCCGTGCTGGAGGAAGTATTTTGCATACAGGAAAGGAATTCCGGGGACATCATGGCTAAACTGTCTACTAATTTTAAGTTGGAGCTGCTGAGTGTCTATCTTTTTCAGAATAGTTAGCATTTTTGTAGCATTCTTCTCCAGTTGTATGCAATGAGTGCTTAGCTCTTTCACAAATGAGATCTCAAGTGATTCAAGTCAGGCGCCCACAGCATAAAAAAGAGGCTTTTGGTGCCCACTTTGGTTTGGTTTAAGTGACTAGTCCAGTATATTAACATAGGAACTTTGTGGCAGAGCCAGGGATAGAATCAAAGGATGTATCTTCAGCTCCAGGCAAATCTGCAGACAAACTGTCAGACTACAGATGCCTATTCAATGAGTTCCATCCATCCTGGGCACTGAATGAGGCAAAGGCCCTGTAGAAAAAAAGAGGATGTGATTAGATCATTAAGTGCAAAAGAAAATGTGGCAGTAGGAGAAGAAGCATAGCCATGCTGGCTTTAACCTAACTAGAGGGGAAACAGTTTTATTGTAGATGGGGCTCTATAGAAGATTCCAGTGCTGGGTGACTTGCATTAATGTCACACCCTTAGTTTGCTGAGCAAATTTACCATATTCTCTTTGGTGCCCACAAACTCTCAGCAACATAAGAGAGTCAGGATCCATCCTCAGATCAAAGCTTAATCATGTCCCTGCTGCCTTATCATGTTGTTCTTATTTGCAGCATGCGCATGGGATCACACAAGGCAGTCATGACCTGAAATACCAAGGCACTACGTGTAAAATAATGGCTGGTCCTTGCCAGTAAAGTCAGGAATTATACACATTTTCAATATTCTGTAGGATTTTTGCTTTTTATCACTATGTAGTTTTAAAGAATATAATCTTTTTCAAAATCCCTACAGTACATCTGTGTATCCCTGCATTTTAGAGAATTGATATTATGTCCATAAGGCACAGGAGTTAATCCGTGTTAATCATTAACTGACTCCGGCACAATAGCATGTGAACGCAAATTCTTTGTGGATATTGGACCTCATTACTGTGTTCCCACTGGAGCAGTGACCTCACCATTTCAGCTTGTATTATGTTAGCGCTGTCTAATACTGTGGAAATGGAGATACCAGAGGTTTTCAAACATGGTATTTTAACTCTGTGTGCTTTAGTAGAGATTTTTTGTCACACAATTTTGTAAGAGAAAAGTTTGTACCATGTCACTCTAGTTCCTAAGATGGAAGGCAGTCTCCATGATAGGTCCAAGATCAAAGAAGTGATGCCCACTGGAGCTGCACAGCACTTGCGGGGTGGTGTTCTTATCAGAAAGGTGGCTTGTGTAGGTCATCTTCACATCAGTGCAACGGTGACAATGGTGATGAGACTCTATCAGTACAGTTGTTAGTCAAAATAAAATGAGAACTCTTCCATTAATGAGTCACATTAGTAAAACTGTCAAGGGTAGACAAGTCCTGAAATGGTAAAGGAAGCCTAGTAACAGAGAATGGAAGGGACTCGGGAAGTCTTTTAGAATTCTGTAGTTGGTCATTTTGTGCTAGTTGATTAGCAGATTGCTATAATTTCTTGTAGTAAATGTTTGCTTTGTGACAGTTATGTTTGATGAAGTGTTGGAGAGAATAAAGGAAAGTAAAGAAGAGCACCAGGCGTTGCCTATCAGTTCTCCGGGTCATGGTGGTACAAGTTGAAAGAGGGGGCAGAGAGGAAGGGATGGTCTGAAAATAAACAGGAGGAAGAAAAAAAAGTGGAAGTTTGAGGCAGAAGAGAACAAATCAGGGAGTTACTTGATAGCTGAGCTAAGTGAGAAGTGCCAGATACGTGTCTCTAGACTGCTCCAAGTTCCCAGTGGAGTCCCCAAGCAAAGGTGCAAATCAAAGTTTCAAATGTTTTCCATCAATGCACTTTCCATCCCACAGTCTGTCCCCAGAGCCAGTTATCTACCCCCAGTCATCCAACAGCCCTTCAGGAGCCCTGGTAGATGGCAAGGGGAGGGAGCATCTGAGGCCATGGTTTCTGTGTTTGAGAAGACTAATTTCCCTTCATTTAAGGATTTATCTTTTTCACAGTTCTAAGGATGACTGCTCAAATGTTCTTAATCGTGTGTGTGCTTGCCTGATGGGAAACGTGCAAGAGCATTTGGGGACTGTGGCTTTGGTATGTGGCAAATGGCAATTAAGAGAACAAGATCTGCCTCTGGCAAATTAACCTCGCACAGAATTCTAGAGGGTTTTTTTCACTGGTTTTGTATTGAAGTGACTTTATTTGCTGAAACGCAGAAATTTCAAAACGTTTGTGGGGATAGTCCTTCCCTGCCACGTGCACTTATTTTTCAGTCCTTTCCTACTTCTATTTGCCTAGGCATTGGCCTGCATCCTTTCGTATGTATTGCCTCTGATGTCTGACTCATTATGGCAACAAAGTATTGATGCCAGGCCCAGAAGCAGTACTTAAAAACCTGCTATTCTCTCTCTTTTGAGCTCAAAGTTAACCCAGTTTGTGGCAAATGAAAGAAATGCAAACATTTGGCACCTTGTCCATGCATCAGTTTGGAAACATAGGACTTTTCTCCTCTGCTTTTCTGAGTCTCTTTCTATTTGACTAGGCTGTCATAAAGACCACTAACTCTAGGGTGTGGAGTTTAATGCTTTGAAAGGAAATGACTGGTTTATTGCATTCTTTCTTGGGTTGCCAAGCCTCTTCCCTCACCTCCCAGTATATTTCCCAGTGCCTCATATCCAGGAATGAAGAGATTCTCGGATTTCAAAGGGAGAAACAGTCATCCTTAGCCCTTATGTTTGGGATAGAAGGTGAATGGATAGGGCAGTGGGAGAAAAGGAAGGCAGAACAGGACTTGAAAACAAATGCAATCTGAAAACTCAAAACCAGAAGTTAAGTGAATACTCCCAAATATGCGGTTTAAAAAATAATCAAGGCTTTTTCTCTTTCTTTCTGCTTTGTTTGGGAACATCTTGTGGTCATGAATACTTGAGATTGTCAAGGACTGGGCACTGTTGTACCCAAAAACTTGCAAGGACACCTGGCTGAAAGCACAGAGATTCTCCTGCGCATGGTGTACTGCAGACTGCTGCAGTTCTTGGTGCCACCTTGAGGAGCATCATAGTTGTTTCCTGCCATATGTCAAGGTGAGGAGTTGGAACCTCCTGAGGAGGCGGGCAGGGTTATACAAAAATGGAGGAACTTGGAGAAAGAGGGGGAGGATCATTGTGTTTTTCCCACAGATATTAGCACTGTCTGTTCAGCTGTTTGTATGCCCCCATAGGAATAATGGAGCAGCCAGGGATTCTCCTGGAGAAGTGTGGGAAGTCATCCATCCTGAGATATAATCACAGCTCAGAGTGGAAGGGGTTTTTCTCTTCTCCTGCTTTGAAGATGACAGGCATGCAGTTTTTTCCTGCCAGTTTTCAAGGGATTGCAAAGGAGAAAAGATAAAGCAGGAGGAGATAGTAAATGAGATGTTCTGGGTAGCTTTGCATATCAGCTCAGTGTATTTTCTGCTCCACCTTTCCCTGTCATTTATCTTCCCAATCCCCACTAATAGAAATCTAGGAAACAGTTAAGGCAGCTGGGCACGTGCTTCTGCTCATTCCCAAAGGAAGACTAGGTGGTGGAGGAGAGGGTATGGGAGAAAGAACATGGTGATTTGGAGAGAGTGGAGGACAGATGAGAAGAGGAAGCATTGTCTGAGCTGGGACTGATGTGCAGCATTTCTCCTACCTGGGTATGATGCACAAAGGAGAGGGGAGAAACTAGAGAGTCTCTTGTAGAAGAATAACGCAGAAAGAAGAGCGCCAGGCCCAGGACATTATCAGCCAGTTTTACCAGCATGGTACTCAGCTGCCAAAAGTGGCATCAAAGGAGGAAAAGCAGGAGAAGCAGCCTAAGATAAATTTCTCCACAGTTGGCTTTAAGTGGAGTGAACAAAGAGAAACTAGTACATTTTGTAGCCTTTTGGGGCTTGCGAAAAAGGCAAATTCGAGAAACCTTGGTGTGTCTTAAAACCAGACTTGTTCACTTTCAGCCACCTTTGGGGTGAAGTGACCCTGTCTGCCAATGGCAACACTTGCATGACCTCTGCAAGACATATGCTGCTTGGCACCACTGTGGCACCACTAGAGTCCTTATCAGCGTCCCAGGAGAAATCCTCTCTTGCCTCTGAAGGCACAGAAAATTTAGGCTTTGCTCGTGACTCTAGCAGTTTCACTTGAGAGAAGGTTGCTGGAGGTTTTTAACAGAGCTGACCTGAGGCTTTAGCAACACAAAAGCTCCTGAGGGCAGCAGATTGCCTTGGGGAACAAACCAGCTTTAGCCCCAGTTCTATGTCACCTGTGCCAGAGCCCTAGAAAATGCTGCTCCTGCAGCTGCCTTCACCAAGGGAGAGTCACTGCTGGGAGGGAAAAGAGTCAAGATCCCACCTCTTACCAGCTGTGGGCTGAAAGAAGTCTGGTTCTACAGCACCCTTTTTCTGGCTCTGTGACATCTGTCCCATCCCTTTTCTGTGTCAGATGTGCTCTGACCCTGAACCCTGTCCACTGCTGCTCCTTCACTAGGACAGCAGAGTTCAAATTTAGTTGTGCTACTGAGAAGTGTTCACCTGTTCTGGGTATAGAGCTTATGAATATGCCTGTATGTGTCCAAGGATCATAGATGGATCAGGGCTATGGGAATGCTCCCATGGTGACTCTTTCTATCCACTGGGACTTCTGATGGGAAGAAGCTGCAGACAGCCAGACCACATCTTCTTCTATTAAATGCTCCTCTCAGCAAAGTATAGGATGAATTGCACACAGTTTGACAACAGGATGGCTTTAGGCCTATAAAGGTTCGGATAATTGCCAACAGACTTAAGGGGCATGCAGGGATTGTTGGAGGAGAACGCAACCTGAGTGGGAGTAATTTCAGAACCATTTCATATTCTTTTGTAGTCCAACTCTAGCCTCCCACCTTTTCCTGTTATTCACCGTTGTTCCAGCTTATTTTCCTTGGTTAGCCCAGCCCGTCCCTGATATCCTGATATCAGATCTTCTCTGATACAGCTGTGGCAGCGGTTCAAAAGGAGCAAGACAGAATGCTAATGGAGGAAATAGCCATCTGTTTGGTCTAGATTTCTGGGGAAGGGGGTTTTTGGTCATTATTCAAGAGGAATGCCCATGGAAATTGTATTTCTATTTGTTATGACCTTGTAAGTCATCATGTGTCAGACTTCTTGTCATGAGTCCAAGATGAGGTCCCCCTGATATTGCTGGTTTTGAAAACATGGTGGGATTTCTAGAGTTCCTGCTCTCTCCTAGGAAATCTTTGAGACTGAGCTCTGTATTAATGGGGGAACATTAAGGTCTCACATATATCATTAGGGCACAGCAGCAGTCTTGGCATCCTTGCTGTTTAGTGAGAATGTCCTTTAAAAATATAATAGTAAGTTGAATGTCGGTTGACTACACAGAACAAGGGGACTTCCTATTTCTTCCATGAGGAAACTAAGCCAAATATGTGATGCAGATTATTCTACCGGAAAGTCTTCAGCTCTTGTGCCCAGATTACTAATATTTTCCCCCAAGGTGTATACATCTTGCAGCGAGTACAAACAGTGTGGCATGGATCACCACAAGCTCTCAGATGACTGCAAACAGCTGAGACTGAATTCTCCTTTCCCCGGTCTATTTGCTAAGCCTTAGTCTGTTGGCAGATACAACAGAGTCAACCCAGACTGCGTCAAGCTCTTCATGGTAGGATGCAAAAGAAAAGGTGCAACCAGTGGTCTTAGATTCAGGGTGTTCTCTGTTCTTGTTTTTGGGGTGCTTCTTGAAGTACTTTGCAGTATTAGGTGCTTGGTAACAATAGGTGATTTCCACATGACAAATGTGTCCTCTTCATTAGCCAGCCTAGTGTCTTCAAACTGGTTATACCAATACAATTACTCCCCATTTCTGCTACTGTTCTGTTGATTCAGTGACATTTTAGATACACTTGAGGGAAAAGATCCTCCTTTAGCACTGTGTAAAACTCTTGTGTCATCCAAGGCAGAAGTTTTATTAACTGTTTTTGTTTGTTTCCTTATTTATATTAGTTTATTTTCAGTTTAGGTGATTTTCTGTTTTGGTTTGGTTTTTTTTATTCTGGTTTAAAACATATCCAAAGTTGTAGAACATTCACAACATTTTTTGGTTGTTTCATGTCTTTGTGCGAAGCAGAAGAAATTGAGAGGAATGGTTCTCTCTCTGAGGTTAAAACGAAGGGTAAACCTTTCATATAGACAAGTGCTAGCTTGCCTATTGCCTATTAAAATAATAATTCATGCATAGGACTTTGAGAAACTACTCTAGGGACAGTATTTACCCCCTTTCATTCAAAAATATATTATTACTGATGTACTATGTGGAGGAGACTTGCCTAATATAAATGTCACCGTGCTTATGTTCAAGTTATGATGAAAAATGTTCTTTGACTTCTCTGAAGCTTTCAGGGGGTGAAAACTCTTCTTACTTTTTTATTTCAAAATTTTCCTATTGACCAGCAGATAAAAAAGTAAAAATACTATAAGCTTGCAGTATTACTCCACTAACATGTCCAAAAATATTGAAAAAGTATTGATTTGGTTTAGGTATATTTGTTGTTTTAACAACGGTCACCCAACTCTGGATAAAGCCTAAGAGACAGGACAGCCCTTCAGAGACCTTGCGCAAAACCAGCATTCAGCAGCCTGTCCCTCGGGTGGGCTTCCGAGCAGGACAGTGAAGGGGGGCAGTGGCATTTGTCCATGGCGTTAGGGAGAACCTTTATGAAAGCTCAGATTTTGTGGCCAGAAAGCATGAAGAAATGGAGACCTGACAGAGTTCCCCAACATGGAGGTGGTTGTGTAGCTTCTGTGTATTACCGGTACTACTCCTGAGAGCTGAAACTCAACATGACTTCCCAAAATATACAAGGCTTCTTGGACCTCCCAGAGCTTAAGGACCAGGCAGAGAGGTACCCATGCAAGGGGCAAACTTCTTGTTCTGTTGGTCAAAAAGCCTCTGGGCTTGTACTCTCCATACAACATTATTTCAGCAACACCAGTAGGTGAGGCTGATTATAGAAATCCTAGGTGGACAGGTTAGCCCATGAGTGACCCACCACATGTTTCTGCCATCATGTAGCATCAGAATCATTTTCCTGTAAGATTTTGGATGTGGGCAATGCCAGGAGGCACAGAGGGCAGGTTCAAGCAGTTTTCCTGCCCGTGGGTGCTAATTAGTGCTGTTGATCTCAGTGGTACATCACAATTTTTCTAGTTTATTCAGCAGCATGTGGGGTTCTCTCTAGCTGGCCCTGATTAGCCCAGGCACTAGTGGCCAAACTGGAATTCAGAAGACAAAATCCTGCCCTTCCCTGTTTGGTATCTAACAAGTTAATTTGAAGTGATGGGTTAACAAAATGAATCTAGAACTTCCTGTCAAATACAGTGCCCGTCCCCAAAACATTACAAATTAATCCAGATACTTTGATCCCTTTAGCTTCACAAACAAAGCTCCTGTAATTCTGCCTCTCCACTTTATGTATGACTGAGTTTCATAAGTTCTTAAACACCAGTTCTTTCTGATGGAATAAAACTAGTTCTTAGAGAATACTACTAAACATTTTAGTGTAAGCCAAGCCCAGAATATCGTGGAACAAAAGAAAAGCTTTAAAATTTGGGAAGTCCAGTGAAAATAGAAGAACTCAGCTGATTAAATGCTGTATCTAGAGTTGGACAGAACAATCCAACTGTAAGTAGCTGAAAATACAATGAAATAGCAGGAGGTTTTGGTAGAAGTATCCTGAAAGTCACATCTAGCTAGTTTTAGAGAAAAGAAATTGTGGTACAGAGTATGTAAAGTACAGAAAAGATGTATTTTCCTTCACTCTTCTACCAGTGTGCCAGAAAGACCGAAGGTCAGGTTTTTAGAAGAACACTGTGTTCACTAACTCTAATTTAATTATCTACATAAGCAGCCATGTTTGCAAATGGCTAAGCACCAAGCAGCTCCCATGGAAACCATATCAGGTGCAAGTGTGTTTAAAAGTACAGCTGCCTTAAATACCTATACAACAGTTTTTGAATGCAGACACCTTCTAATAATCAGAACAAAGTTACTAGTTCTGAGAACACAAATCTGGATATGAATTTTTTTAAGTAGTTCTTGTGATTCTTTGGCTCTTCTAAACATATTGCCAAAGAGGTGGCAAAAATGGCTTGTGTAGGATTTGGATGGTGATTTTCTTATAAAGAAGTCTTGAGGGGAAAAGAAGTTAGTAATTTAGAGACTTGTCCAGAAAACCAAGTTACCAGCTCAGTTCTCTATCTGAGAAATCCCAGGAGTGCCAACCACCAGTCTTCAGAATAAGAAGCCTGTCTTAAAAATGACAGGGGTTTCTTCTTCCTAAAATTACAAAACTGTGGTTCTCCACCTGATTTCCAGGATTTTACAGAGCAGTAATTCAAGGTTTCAAACTTGTCTTCCAAATTTTCAACCCCTCCATTCCAGCATATGGAGGGGCAAACTCCAAACTCACAAAGTTTAATGAGGCTGTGAGATTTGGCAACCCTGCTATCAAGATGTTACTGTCAAGGCTAAATCCATAGGAATGACCTTGAAATAAAGGCCCTATTATCTCTCATCAGCTCTTCAAACTATCCATCCCCCAAGAAACTTCGCAATTGGAATAGGATGCCGGGCTGTTTGGAAAGAGATTAAATTGTTCACAGCTGCCTGGGAATTAACAAATTTCCTCCTCTTTACGGTGGAATGCAGTATATTTCTGAGCCAGGTGGAGGATACCATGTGAGGTTCTTGTAGGACCTGGAGTTGGCACAAAGAACAACATTTTCAAGTCTGCACATATATCTGAGTTACCAGGGCTCAATAATAATTTTCTGGCAGATTAGTCCTGCCCTACAGCAGGTTTCTATGATCACTAAAGCCAGAATGAAAGCAATGGGTCTGGATTTCACACTTTATATCCTTCCACACTGAAGCTTTGATTTTAAAAACGGCTTTTTTTCTTTTGACACCAATCAGCAAGAACGAGTCTGACAATACACAGGTAAACAGCAGAGTAAACTGTAGAGACAGGCCCGTAACAGGCTAAGTGACACACTCATAACTTGGAGGAAATTATTCAGAATAACTTGATAAACCTTTGCCAAGATTGCTAATGGAGAGATCGTGCACTGCAAATTGCAAATGTGACCTTGTTTTGTCCAAGGCAAAAGAAGAGCTTACGATTTTTTCTTGCTTATTCTAACAATGCTCATTGATCCTAAAACCCAGGGTCTTTACTAGCAAATAACTACCTTCTTGTAATCAAATAATTCAGTCCATGAATGTGCAAAGTGTTGGCTCTGAGGGTTTTTTAAATTATTTTTATTTATTTAATGACACCTTCAGTTCTGTAAAAAGGAACTGAATTTTAGCCTTGATCTTCAAATAAGGAAATTTTGAATCAAGCCCAGCTTAATCTTTCATGGATAGAAAAAGGCAAGGCTATTCAAAATAGCAAGGTACAACTCAGGGATAGACAAAAAAGTTTTGCACTTAAGCAGCTGTAGACATGGGTTTTTTTTAAATGCCAAACTCTAACACTATCTAATACTGATGCTTACCAGCTGTTAGAAGGTATTTTTAATGTATTTTAGTATTACCTGATACTGAAAAAACGAGAGGTGCATCCAGTGCATCCAGTCTTCTTCACTAAACTTTGTAAGCTTTCTTTACCTTGCCTCTGAATCATTTCAGTTTTCCTCCTTTTCCCTCTGTAACTTAAAAATACAACAAAATACAGGTGCAAACTGCAGCAAGACCTTTCAGGTCTCTTTTACTTCATGGCCTCTGGCTTTAAGCCTCAAATGAAAGTGCTGATAATATCCTGAAGATTTTCCCCCAGTTTTTACCTGAAATCACATACACTAGCAACATTTAGTTTGTGAACGTGCTTTTGCATAAAGGCCCAGTCAAATCAAAATCAGCACACAGTTTTTCCTTATCTATTAATATTCTGCCACATGTTCTACCACTTTTTTCTTGATATGAATCAAATCATGCTCTGATAAAGGACGTGACAGGGGCTGGTGGTAAACATGCTATACTTTTTTATCCCTGTACTCTTCTTCCATATGACCTACGAATTTATTCCCTTCTACTCAAATGCTGCTTTACAAGTTAGTGCAATCTGTGATGCAAAATTTATTTAGGCAGTTTCTGTGTGTTTAGATCTCACAGGATAACTATAGATGCTTTAGCATCTCACACATTGAGAAGGAAATGTGGCGTTCTATTATTAGGGCCAGAAAACATCATGATTTTAAACATAGTTTAAAAGAAAAATGGTGCAAAATTTGCACAGGTCACATTTGCAAACATGTCAAATAGAATGCAGGAGAATGAAGGGAGGGCATACAAAAATTAGAGAGTTGTGTTTAATTGTAGGTTACTGTTTCAGCAGCAGAAAAGTGGGTCTGGGTGACAACCTGAGAGGGTCTCTGACACTGTTTAACAGTATGGTTACACTCTCTGTGGGCTTTGTTTGAACTCACCCAGTTTTAAAGTTGCTTAAACTGGGTTTGTGTCAACCCAGCTGAGATAACTCAATTGAGAAAAGAAAATCCAAGTAGACAGGCCATTGGTGCTGGGGTTTTTGCTACATAAATACCTGAAAAGGAATTTCCAAATTCACTATGACACAGACATAATACTGGTGGAAAAGGGGAATAATCAGTTTATTTCAGTCACTAAGTCAAAACAAAAGTATATTGACAGTGAATTCGTGGTATAAAGAGGCATTAAAGCCACTAGCCGACGGTCAGAGGAGGATTCCCTTTTCCAGACTGCGCTGAAGGCCAGCTGTTGCCCTGTCCCTCGAGGACCCCCAGCTCTGAGAAAAGCCTGGCATGAATAAGTTTTGTGGGATGTAAAGCCCTACTACCTCTGGCCCTGCACAGGAATCGGCACTCAGCACGCCTTGTGGCAACACAGAAACTTTGGGTCACGCAATGGGAATGGAAAAAGTAAACAAGATAGGATCCATACAGTACAGAAACAAGATGGAAAGTGCATTATGTACAACAGAGTCTCATTACATTAAATCTTTATGTGTTAAATTGTAAGGACTCAGGTTTTTTTCTTCCCTTTTTCTTAACAGAATGTTTAAGGAGCCTTCTCAACCAAACCCTGTTTTCATAAACCAGTCACCCCTCCCTGCATTTCTAGAGTTCATCCATCCCAGTGTGACTTCCAGCCTGAACTTTTAGTTCTAAATAAATTTTTATTGGAAGATTATGAACACAAAGTAGGATTTCAAGAACTCCATATCCAATACAGCATTAATCTATGCTTTATTATATAGTACTAAAAACACTGTGTAAGGTGAAAACTTGTACTTACAGACGTACTCCACCTATAAACAGGGCTTTGTGGTTTCACAGAGATCTCTCTTCTGAGGTTCCTTTCTCGAGTTACTGGCTCGGTCCTTCTAATTTCCCTCACCTCCATGTAGAATTTATGGACCCATTTGAGAAGGACTAAAACTAACTTAAATTATCAGCCTGGATGGAAAGAGCTCTTTCTCTCCATGGAAGATAAACGTTATGCCACTAACATGCCGGGTTGCCTGGTGTCAGTAGTTCATAGAAACGACTGGACAACTGCTAGAGCAACTATAACCAGCTACTGCTGTGCCCCACACAACAGTCAATTTGTTTCAAGTACCCTCATCACCACAGAAGCAAAGACAAAACATAAACTGAAACACAGCTAAATAAAACACTAATATATCTCCTGGCAATTTACCTCCAGCACATTTTAAAAGACCCTTAAAACCTTTATGCAGTGCAATGCAATTTATTACCTGTCTCTCTCCAAGCTGTCTGACAACGTAGCTTTTCTATATTTTTGGAAGCAAAAATGCTCCAGCTGCTTGTCACTGAAAATAACGATGATTCACGAAGTCTTGACTTTTAATTTGCCAAGCACTAAAAGCGTGCTTTCTTACAAAGATGATGACTCAGGGTTTTTCTGGTTTGTTTTGAAAAAGGAGTAATCTGGAAACAAATCATGGCCTCAGCAACAAAAATATTGCTTTTGTAAAAGAAAAAAAAAGAAGTCAAGTGAATAACGGCAAATACCTGCGGGAAAAAAAATACAAGCGTACTTTGGAAATACGCTTTCGATTGGCACCGTGGAACTTTGTGAGGGGGCTGGTTTGATGCTGCCTTCACGTTTCACAACGTGTCGGTAGTAGCTGGTGCTTTGATATGTGCAACTACCACTAACATTTCATAATATGACAATCTAAGAGGTGAAATAGCTTTTGTATTTTAAAATTCATTAAGAACAGCTGCAACTTAGTGCTGATGGATACATCATTACTTTCCTAAATCAATGTCTCCTTTGTTGAGTTATATAAAGCCGTTTCATCACCATGCAGACAGGAGACACTAATCTAAAAAAGCAAAATTTAAAATAAAAGATATTTAAAATCTATTATAGCACATTATATGTCAGCATCAGCTGTCCCTAGTATCAAGAAGTAATGAAACAACTAGAAATATCATATACACAAGTAAAAGAGTAAAATAAAAATGGAATTAGCATTTTGAAGTGACAGTTCTGAAATGCTAAAAAAGCTTATCTCAAAACTGCATGTCTCTGGGTGGGAGAAGGATTTCTAGGACATGCTTTTTCCCTAAGTGAATTTTCCAAGAGTCACAAGTGTTATTTGCCTTCTAGTTCTGTAGTGTCAATATGTATTTCTCATACCGATTTCCACTTAGCCTGCTTCTACAGCAAAAATATCTTGCATTTAGAAAATATATTAACACATTTTAAGAACGTGTTTATTGCATTTAAACTAACAATAAAAGTGTACATGGAGGAAGAGCTGTTTTCTTAAAAAGATGCCACATGGTCAGCCTTAGGGTTAACCAACAAGCTTGTTTTAGGCACTGGTTTTTAAAATCTTTTCTGAATGCCTAGACTGGATCTTGGGGAGCAAACAAGCCCAGTGGATTTTTCTTTCCTTCTTGGCTTTTGGGGGATATTCCAGTTTAGTTTCTAGTGAAGCTTCATGATGAAACACCTACCAAGAAATATCAAACCAGGAAGGCTTAGGGGCTGTAAGTGAAATAACCACTTACGGAGGCTACAGGAGAAATAGCCTGTGTCAGTCTAAAGGAGAATAAGGCTGCAGAGAGCTTTAGCACAATAGTCAGATTGTCAGAGAGCGTGGTTCTAGCAAGCTCTGTGCTTGCCAGGAGCGAGACCGGAGGCCAGGGGGAAGAGTACTGAGAAAAAGAAGTGAGGAAAAGCCTGAATCTATTTGGTAATGTGGTTTCAAACATTACCTTTATTGTAAACCAACTGACTCCTGGAGAAGGGTTTTTTGTTTTGGTTTTTAACCTGGCATGCTAATTATGTGGCCTATGAACTGATCTCCAGGTATACACAAGGAAGGATAATCCGGTCTAGGGTTGCAACCTTAGTGGGGCAGGTGTGTTATTAGTGTTCTGTGGGTATTACATCTTCTTTACTGACAGCAGTAATAAAACATATTCTCCAAGTGTGGACAGGACCTATATTAGAATCAGCCTTAAACCTTGAGTCCTAGAGGAGAATGCTGTCTATGCCTGTGCAGAGCTCTTGGCAGTATAAAACTCCGATTAGTGACGTGGAGGGCGGAGTGGATGTAAGTTTAATGTTATTACGCCAACTTGCATTAGACAACCTTGTGCAACTCTGGCAGTTTCAGAATGCAATTCGATTACCTTGTCTAACCTGAGAGCTTGAACAATAGGATTTAAACTTTTGGAATACAACTGACTAGGCTAAATCTCATCTTTAGGAATGTAGACAGATAGGTAAGTTAACATATATATATATGCAATTAACTTATATATGTATATATACACATGCACACACATATATGTATATAGGTTATACAGGTATTACCTTATGCAGATGTCTTCCCAGTTATGGGCACCTGCAGCACTCTAAACACCTCACTTGCTACTCTCTGAATTCCCCCTGGCTGCTGAAGTGCTTCCAACTGATGTGTGTAATATGGATGCTCCGTATACATTTTTCCCCTCCAACCTCTCTGCAAGTTCTTTATGTCCTTTATACTTACTATTAGTATACTGGGCTCCATATTCATCTCCAAGTCTGTCAACATAGTTCACCTCCTGTAATCAGGAAATGGTGATTAAATGAACATCCAAGAACAGAAGCTGTCAACCTGGTGTTCATCTTTTTTAAAGTTAAAAAACCCAAATGTTCAATTACCTTTTCCACTCATGTGGCTCTGAAAAGCTCCTCTTAAAAAAAGGAAGTGGCTTCATCTCTTCTACAATCTTAAGACAGGATCAAGTTCAAAGGTCAATGCCAGTCATGTCATTTTTAGCATTTATGGGAAGAATAAGGAAAAAAAGATCTCCATCGAGAAGCTTATCTGGGGCATTTAGATTTTAACCACAACAAGGTCTTCCTTCTTTTTGCTCTATGTTTCCGCATCTGGTCCATCATTGGAAGATCTTTGAGACTTTGTCTCAGGACTGGGTTGCAGATAGCATATGATAGGGGAAAAAAAAATATTATTTATATTCTCTTTATGTGCATAGGAAAAAATTTTCTCGAATATATATGTATGCCATCAACCTAAGAGGGAACATAATCCTCTCTCAAACTACAGAGTGAGCACAACTTTAGCACATGCAACAACTTTGACCTCTGTGTAATTACTCCAGGTTTACATCAATGTAACAGTGCCAGGTTTCTTTCCAATTATTTTCTGGGAGTAGCAGGCTCTCTTCCTGGAATGCTTATGTGTCTCAAATTGGCCTAATTTGCTCAACAAGTTGTGTATCCCTTCTCTGGGATCCCACGATTGCCTGGACTGAATGCACAGCGAGGGCTGGGGCTGGCACGGACGCCCCGTCGGTGGCCGCCGGCCTCTGCCCCAGGGGCAGCCCCGGGGCTCGGCGCTGCTCGCCACCGGCACCGAGCCCCCCCGCCCCCCCCAGGCAACCACCAGAGCTGGGGTCCAGCGCTGAGCAATTGCCTACGGATGAGTAAGCAGCAAGTGTGGTAACTCAGGCCAGCAGCTCTGCAATTAAGGCTATAATTTTAGGTGTAGCCGGTAGTCGTAATGAATATTTATTTCAACGTACCAAATAAGAGAAATCGCCTGGCCAGGCGGCCTGGGGAGGCTTCGGGGGTAGTTTGGGTTGTGTTGTGCGGGTGCTACTGGCGGGGAGGTGGTGAGACGCGGCCGCCTCATCCCTTCCTGTCCCGTCGCGGGTGGGACAGGCTCCCTCGCCCGCGGTGCGGGGCCGCAGGGCTTGTGCCCGCCCTTCCTCTTGCCCGAGCCCAGCCCCGCAAAGGACCCTTCCCGGGGAAGGAAGGGTGAGGAGGGTGCAGCGAGGCGGCTGCCCGCCACGCCGCTGGGTACGGCTTCCCCGGGAAGAGACGGGGGGGGGGAGGCGCGGAGCCGGCGGAGGCAGGGCCGAGGCTCCGCGCCCCCCCCGGCCTCTTCGGGGGCTCCCCTCTGCGAAATCCCCCGCAGGGCGGCCTCGCTGGGTGCGGGTCTGTACCCCGCGCTCTCTGCTGTGGGCTGCGGGAGTCCCCTCGGGTTTTGCCCCGTCGCTGCAGGGGGCAGCTGAGGAAGAAGCCGGGTTCGCTGGGAGGCAGCGGCGGCACGGGGGGCCCTGGTCCCTCCGGCTGCCCTAAACTCTGCAGCCCCAGTGAGCCAGGGGGCGGCCCGGGGCGCCCGTCAGCCCCCGAGTCCTTATTTCTCCCTCGCCGGGGATCCCGCAAGCCAAGCGAGCGCCGCGGCTACCAACCGGCTGTTCCCGGGCGGACTCCGAGCCGCACGGATGCAAAGCCCTCGGCGTCCGGCTCCTCCCGAGCCCCTCGACCAAAATCCAGGCGCCCGCCCAAAGGTGCGAGGCCGGCGGCGGGCGATGCCGCGGGGGTCCCGCCGGCGGGAACCGGGTGCGCCCCGGCAGCGTCCCGTCGAGGGCTGAGCCGCGCTGCCGGACAAGCACAACACGAGATTTTTTGGTGTTTGTTTTTTTTGTTTGTTTGGGGTTTTTTTTTTTTCCGTTTTGGGTTGTGTTTTTTTTTTTTTTTCTTTTTCTATGTTTGTTTATAAGTTACTGTGAAAGGAGGACGTGCGAGGGTTGAGAAGGTGCGAGGCGTGCCGAGCTCCGTCCCAGCTGCTTGGTGGCGGTCCATCCCTAACGAAAGAGCCGCTACACACACGGAGCGCTGTTTGGGTTTTGGTTTTTTGTTTGGTTTGTGGTTTTTTTTTCGGGGATGGGGAGGCGGGACGGGCGCCGGGAGCGGGGGGGAACCGTCGGGTCGGGGCGGACGCCGGCCCGGCGGTTCCCCCCCGGCTCCTGGCGCCCATCTCCGTTGCTCGACGGGACGGACCCGAGGTGAGCGGCGGGCGCGGTAAGTACCGCTCCCTTCCCCGCGGTTCCCCCGCGTAGCGCGGCTCTGCCTCCTCCCCATCCATCCCAACCCCTCCCGCCCCTTCCCCGCCGCCGCCACTGGGAGCGCGGCCCCTTTAAGAGCCCGGCTTTGCCTCCCGGTAGCTGAAGGTCATTAAAACACAAAAGCGCTCCGGCGCTGCGGTCCAATATAGCGCATGCGCCCTGCCCGAGGACTGGCAGGGAGACGGCAATATGGCGAGAATGCCTGGCAGCGGCGGCGGCGGCGGAGAGTGGAGCGGCGGCGGCGGGGGAGGCGGCGGCGGCGGCGGGAACAATGCGGGGGACCGGCCGCCCGGCCGCGGCGTCGCCCCCCGCCCGCACCGCTACTGCAGCGCCGGCGAGGAGGAGGAGGGCGAGGAGGAGGATGAGATCCAGGAGGTGCAGATAACGGGGGACGAGGAGGAGGAGGAGGAGGAGGAGGACGGAGCCGATGGGGGGCTGCTGCTGGACGAGGAGGAGGAGGAGGAAGAGGAGATGGGTCTGGAGTGGGACGGCGAGGAGGAGACGGAGCCGCTGCCGCCCGCCCCGGGCCGTACGGCGGGCGGCGGCGGCGGCAGCGGCGTCGGGGCTGCCCCGGGGGGCGCCGCGGCGGCTGCCCCGGGGGGCGGCGGCGGCCCCGGCCCCGGGGGGGCGGCGGAGGACGCGGAGCTGGAGGCGGCCCTGCTGCTGCAGCGGCCGGAGCGGGCGCGGCTGAGCGAGAACACGCGGCTGGCCACCCGCTACGCCGTGCGCATCTTCCGCGAGTACCTGAGCGAGAAGGCACAGAGCCCCGACTTCGAGACGATGGACAAGGGGGCGCTCTGCCGCGTCCTGCGCTCCTTCTACGCCGAGGCGCGCTCCAAGAGCGGGCAGCTCTACTCCAAGTCCTCCCTCATCAGCATCCGCAGCTCCCTCAACCGCTACCTCAACGAGCCGCCCTACTGCCGCACCCTGGACCTCACCAAGGACCCCGAGCTCCGCGCCGCCAACCTCACCCTGGCCGCCGTCATCCGCAAGCTGGAGGAGCAGGGCGCCGGGCCGGTGGTGCAGAAGCAGGCCATCACCCGCGCCGACCTCCGCAAGCTCTACACCTGCAGTGTCTTCAGCACCCAGAGCCCCTTCGGGCTCCTCAACAAGGTCTGGTTCGAGACCTGCATGTACTTCTGCACCCGGGGCCGGGAGAACCAGCGGGAGCTGGAGGAGGACTCCTTTGGTCTGGCCGTGGACGAGGACGGACGCAAGTTCGTCTACTTCAAGGCGCTGGGGCCCTACCACAAGTCCCGCTCATCTTCCTGGAGCAAGAAGCGGGCGGAGAGCAGCGACGAGGAGAACCTGCCCCGCATGTATGAGACTGGCACCGAGTTCTGCCCCTACGCCAGCTTCGTCAAGTACCTCTCCAAGCGCAACCCCCTCTGCAAGGCCTTCTTCCAGCGCCCGCGGGACCACTGCAGCGAGGGTGACATCACCTGGTACGAGAACAAGGCCATCGGCAAGAACCTCCTGGGCACCCGCATGCAGATGCTCTCCAAGGCGGCCAAGCTCTCCAAGACCTACACCAACCACTGCATCGGCGCTGTCTCCATCGCCACCCTCAACAGCATCGCCGGCATCGGCACCAAGCTGGGGGGGCCGCAGCTGCCGCACCACCACCCCCCTCCCCACCACCACCACCACCTCCTCCACCACCCCGCCGGCGGGGGCTGCTACACCCCTGCTGCCCTCAATGGTGGGCCACGGCCCCGGCCGCCCGCCGCCAACCCCTATGTGCTGCCCAAAGACGGTGACGCCGCGCCGGTGAAGGCAGAAGCGGCTGCAGTGGCCCCGGCCAAGCGGGCCCTCTACGAGGCGGTGTTCCCGGCGGGGGCCGCGGCTGGCGGCGATGCCTGCGGGCCCTCTGCCTCCCCCAAAAGACTCTGCCGCCGCCCCGCTGAGCCCCTGGACGCCGCCGCGCCTGCCGTGGTGGTGGTGTCAGTGAAACACGACCCCCTGCCTCACCTCCTCCCTGAAGCCAATGGGCACAGAAGCACCACCTCACCCACAGTAGTTTCACCTGCTATTGTTTCCCCCACACAGGTAACCGGAAAAAGAAAAAAGAAAGGAAAAAAAAAAAAAAAGGTGGCAACCCCGCACCCCATCCCACATAGTCCCCACTGCACCTCTCCTTTCTTCTCCATCTCCCTCAGGGCTGGGCACCGACGCACACCGCCAGCCCCGGGGTGGCTCCTGGGGCAACTGTCACTGTTCAGGCATCCAACGAGCCCGGATGCGTGTTATCCAACTTCCTCGCCCTCAACTTCCTCACCCCCCACCACCGGTCTGGTGGCCACTCACTGTGTGCCTGTGGGTCGGACTGGAGAGGTGCCCAGGTGCTGCCTTGCTCCCCCTCAGTGTCGGCACCAACGGCTTAGCCCTGCGGGCTCCCCCTTTCCCTCCTTTTTCTTTATTTTTTCCCCCTTTTTTTCTTTCTCTTTTTGCGGGAGATGTGAGTTATGAAAATCGGGCTGAAATAGTAGATAAGGGCATCAGGTATCATTAGTGTGTGTGGTGTTCTTGATGTGCTAATGAACTATTTGAATAACCTCAAATGCAGGAAACAGCTGGGAGAATACTCAATTACACACTAGTAATGAGGGTGTAATTTTAAACTTCAGAAGTTAACAAGAGGGTTAATACGGCAATTGCATTCATCTTGTATTTGTTTATTTAAAATAGCTCTGTTTCCTGGCAGTGCTCCTCTTTTTTTTCCCTTTTTTTTTTTTTTTTTTATAAGGCAAATTGGCTTTAGTTGTGTTAGTTACCATAGTGGCGAAATATACAGTAAGAGCACAATTAAATGGGTTTAGGTGCAGCTTAACTGTGGAAGGAGCCCAAGTTCGTTAGATGTGTTTCATTGAGGTAAAACGGTCTTGTCAAAAACGCTGTTGAGCTGTGCCTTAATGCCTTGCGAACCCCCTCTGCTGTGTGCTGGCACGTGCTGGTGCCTGTTCCCCATCCCCTCCAAAAGTACTTTCCTTTCAGGTGCTCGAGCGCTGGAGCTAAATTACTTCAATTAAAGACTCGCTGCACTTCTGCAATTGGCTTGAAGTTTGGAAGTCATTCTAACTAAATCTATAAAGCGTATGCAGTTACGTTGTGCCCCATAAAATACCGTGTTTCAGGCAAGAACTTCACTGCTGGCTGCCCTACACGATTACAAAACCCCTCTGACATTCTTGTGTCGAGTAATAACAGGGATCGCAGCCGTCGGCCGGAGAGCGAGGCGCTGGGTGAGCACAGGTATATGACATGCCTGAGCTGTTTCCCAAGTGGAAATACCAGTTCTGGACAGACTGACCCTTTCAAAGAGTTTGCCAGCTAATCAACCAGCCTGAAGGCTAATTGGAGGGGGAGAGGGAAGGGGGGGGGGGCTTCCAGTGAATGCCTGCATAAACATCTATGTTCTTTAAAATACCTATGACCTCTCCTTTCTAGCAGGGGGTTTTTTTGGACCACTTCAGTGGAGTACTGTAGTTTGATCTCCTGCTGTGTGTATCTGGTGTCTCTGAATGGCTTAGAGGCTTGATTATGTGCAGATAATGTTTTTGTTCTAGCTCATTATTTCAGGTATAAGCTAATGCTCTTTCACTGTATTTAACCCTAGACTCCTCTTTTCCTTGCTTTTAATGACCTTGAAATTAATTTTGAAACTTCAGGTGTAGTTTAGCTTTTTTAGAGCACCAGCACATGTGAGTACAAGAAGGGGAAGAGGGAACTGGGCAGAGTGCTGATCCAGTTAGCAGTAAGGGAGTACGTGTGTCTTTAACCTGTTAAGTGAGGTGTCTTGGTACCTTCAGTCATCAGGCTGGAGAGCTTGATCTCTACCCCGGCCCACAAATCCGTGCACACTTGCATAATGCTTAGTCGAGGAGAAATCCAGCTGCTGTAACTGTTTTGTTGCAGAGCTGCGCTTCCTACGTGAAGCATTTGGAGCTGTAATTCTCATTAGTGGCGGGCTGTGGGGGGAAAGGGAGAAGCATCTAAAATAGATGATAGAGTACACAGGCATGTGCTGTTCTCTTAAGTGTATCAAGAAAGAAAATGAGCAATCAGCAAGGATACTAGGCAGTGTGGGTTTTCTCAGTAATTATATGGAAATGTTCATCTCCATTCACAATTTAACGAGCTAAACAAGCTGCCCAGCCACTTTTGTAGCTGAATCTTGCCTTCATTACAAAACTCATTAATTTAAGTCTTTAGGAGAAAGAAAAGTGTCTTTTTTTTTTTTTTTTCTTTTTAATCAC
This sequence comes from Strix aluco, assembly GCF_031877795.1. Taxonomy (NCBI): domain Eukaryota; kingdom Metazoa; phylum Chordata; class Aves; order Strigiformes; family Strigidae; genus Strix; species Strix aluco. Next base: position 50,246,553 of record NC_133931.1, read on the forward strand.
CAATTCTTTTTGTGTCAGTTTTAGCTTATGCATTTCTTCTGGGATGTGACAAAATGAAAAAGTACTGGCTGTGGAATAGGTTTCTTTGGGAGAACGTTAATGCTAAACTTTTTCTCCTTTCATAATAGTTACGCTAATCGAGGTCCAGGGCATTTCCTGGGGAAATTAATGACTGGTTGGGGTTAATAGCCCAAGGCATTGCCTCAAGCCATCGACTCTCCCAGCTAGTCATTAATCCCCAGGAAATGCCCTGGCCCGCAATCGTTGTTGCTTAATTATAAACAAAGACTTTCCAAGCCTTTTTACTGAATACATCTCATCAAGTAATGTGACACTAAATTTCACTGTTGACAAATATTACTGATTCTTTGAAAACATGAAGGTCATAAGTTTGTGGTTTATTGGTCGTCTGTGTAATTATTCTTCCAGGGGACAGATTCTGCTGCCCTCATGGACTTGTGCAATACTCTGGTGAAAAACTGGTGGTGTGATGAGAGGGTGTGCATGCATGCTCTTTTTTTATAGCATTGAGAACATTAGGCGAGGTGTGTCAGAGGTTAAACGAAGGCACCAAATGGGATGTCTTCAATTTGCACTGACTACAAACTTTAAGTGTTTGTAGCAAGTATGTTAATTTTATGCTTTTCTATTGTGGTTGCTCCCATCTTTTGTTTTAGTCCCAAGATGTCTTTTCAATGCTGGGTTTATAGGAGCTTCCTCCAGAGCTAGGGAAAGGTTGGATCAAGATGAGTGTTTAACGTACTATTGCTTTAGGTTGCAGCCTTGAGAGCAGAATTTATAGAGTGTATTTTAAGCATACAGCACTGTGCCATCATGGCACAACTTTCTTTTCAGTCCTTATTTGCTCTGAAGTGCAGCAATTTTCCTGCCACTGACAGCAGTACTTCAGTTCAAGTTGATGACAGAGGGTTGTAATTTGGCTGTTGTTCATCTCTCGTGTTACTGAAAGATGAACAATAGCTAAAGTTTAAGCTTTTGATGCTACAATGTGGTGGTAGCTGTTGAGATTTATAAATCTGGTACATGCTGAACTTACTACAGTAGTAATACCCAAAAATAGGTCTAGGAAAATAGATTGACTTCTGCCATGGGTGAGTTGTTTGTCCTTTAAAAATGCTTAAGTTGATTCTCTAACTCAGCTGGGTTTCTCAGGGCTGCTTGTGAAGAGTTTAATCAGATATTAAGATATCTACCAAACAGTCATTAAAACATGACTCGTGCATTTGTCTTGGCTGTTCCAGGGAATCCTTAAACATTTTTTCCTCCTGCTTTAAATCCAGAGCTGTCCTTTTTCTTTTCTTTTGATCTGGCCCATGTCTTCTTGTTGCCTTACGTTCTCTTTGAAGGGCTTTCTCTGACCAGAACCAGAAATCTAGTTCTGACTGCAGGTTTTGCAAAAGAAGGCAAAACAGTAGCACATGAGGAATATGAGTAGACAGCAGGCACAACTGGGAGCAAATCAAAGTAATAAATTAGTCTAGCTCTTTTTAGTCTTTGTTTTTGGAGGGGGATAAGAATCTTTCTGCTTGATCTGGGAACATCCTCCACTTCCATAAAATGGCCACAAAAAAGGCTTCTGTTCTGTACAGATGTTTGTAGTACTCTGCCCAGAATCATTGCTAGGTTCTTTCAGAGTATACTGGGTAGGAGAACTCCTCAGACAGCTTCAGGGAAGGATGCTTAGCATGGCGGTGTTAGGATGCGAGGCTTTATGCATATAATAGGTGAGGCAACATACCTATCTTAAAGGCTTAAAGTACAGTAGCTATTAAGACTGATGACTGCTAAATACGTTGTTAATTCTTGTGGCAATACTTCTGTTGGTCTGGTTTCAGAGGTTAGTACTGGCTGCCCTACTGCCTAGTTAGTGCCCTCCTCTTTGATTAATGGATTATCTCAGGTTGCAAGAAAATCCAGGATTTACTTGGTGTCTTTTTTAAAAGAAACACTGAGATTAAAATCGTCAAGCGTGAGGGTTAAAGGAACTTTAGCCTGCAGTTAAAGAAGCTGTGGCTACCTTGGGAGCTACTGTTTGTTTCTTGGTTGGTTGTGGGGTTTTTTTTACCGGGGAAGATTTTCATCTTCTACTAGGTTACAGATGTGGAAAGTGATTAATCGTAGGAGGGACCTATTGTATCTGATAGTCATCAAAATTGCTCTGAAATCCTCGGGAGGTGGGAGATAGGGTAGCAGGGGTGTCAAACATGGTCCCCAAAGACAGCTTTTGTTATCAGTCTCCATAGCGAAACGAATCCTGTCTATTTCTGTCTTCAGTGGAAGTCAGTGTTGTTTGTAACTGAATGCTTCTAAAGATCATTTAACAGAGATGGGGTTTTTTTGAAGTGAGTAGGATGTCCCAGGCTATGTTCCTTAAAACTAACATGAAGTTTGGTGGGCATAAGCATGTTTCCCAAGCTGAGTGCAAGAAAAGCAGAATAGAGATCAGGCTTAGTAATTTTGTATACAGCTTTGGGGGCAGTATATGCACTGATGGGAATTGGTTTTTCTTTCCTAGACTGAAGTGGGTCCATTTTGGATCAGCTGTTGGGGAGGGAGTTGGTTTAAGGTGACTCAGGAGAGTATTTCGCAGAAGATCTGAAAATGGTGTTTCGATACACACAATTCTAAATGTGGTTATGGAGTTTAGAGTCCAGTGCTGTCTTTGCAGGTCCTCTTAGTTGCATTGTCACGATATATTGGAGGTAGTAAATTTTGTAACTATTTCAGATGGTGATTTCTGCCACTATCACTTTAATTTTAAATTTTTTTTTACTTTTTAGAAATTAGACTCCTTTTATTTAGTTGCATCGTGTGAGCTAGTCAGAGAACTTGCTTGGTCCAGCGTTCAGTGATGCTAAGAATGCAAGAGGTGATCCATTTTGTATAACTTAAATGAAGATGACCTTTTCAGTACAATTAGGAGGAAAAAACAGCATCACTGAAATGCTGCTGTATTTTGACACTTTTTACAATTCTATAGAATCTGAAATGACTGTGTTGGTACTCTTCCTCTGTGCACATCAAAGATAAAGTGCACAAACTTAAAGGCAGTAGAGAGCTTTTTTTTTTTTTTAAACAAAAAATCTTCTGTGATTATCCTGTAAAAGATTTCATATTGCCCACTGCTCTCCTTCTAGAGAGCAAGAGATCAGAAACTGTTCAGTCTAATTGGTGAGTCTGTATGACAGTGAGCTGCCTTATTTCATGTACGGTGTAGAAATAAATGAGTGCTTAAACCCTTTGAAACACACCACTACTGCAAAAGCCATAGGCTGTAATTAAATTGAATGTGGGGTTGTATTGTCTTGTGCCCTTGGCTATAAACTTGATAACAGACCATGGTACACCCACTATTGTGTTAGAAGCCGGAACCTAATTAGCAATGTTGTAGATTTTCAGTCACTTTCGAAGCCCTCCTGTTCATCTTTTTCCCTGTGTCCTTTCTTTCTTATTATTTTGCTTTTCTGTTTCTGAAGCAATAAATGCACCCTTCCTTTCAGAAGGAAATTGTTAAGGGCATGTAGCCAAATATGTATGTGCAAGATAATTTTTTATCATATTTTGGATTCAAGGGACAAGTGTTGGTAACTGCATTTTATCTGATGTAGAAGAGATTTATTAGTGTTGTGATAGTAAAAATATATAATCATGTTTCCAGGGAATGCTTTCTAAGTCTCTTCCAGGCATTTGAGGGGGGGAGTAAGGAAGGGATTGGAACTTCTCATAATACCTTGATCTAAAAGTAACATTGGAAGATGTACAATTGAATTCTGTTCTGGTTGTTTTTTGGAGATTATCCACAAGGAAAATGATTCTTCCGGGCTTTTAGAATTTCATGTGCTTTTGCGCTCAGCCAGTTTTAGTTAGCTGATCTGAAAACCTTCAAACTTGCTAAGGACTTAATCCCTGGTGAGGACAAGTGCCTTTGATGTGTTCTTAATGCCATTTTTAGTTTGGGGAAATAATCAAAGTTGCAGTGTACAGATGAGTATATACATTTCCAGTAAATTCTTAGTTAATTGATATCCTTAGCTATTGTATTCATCTGTACACTTTTGTAGCTAGGACAGATCATTTTAATTAAATTGAAATTGAGTGAAATTTTTAAGCCCTATTCATTTACCAGTGTATGAAAACATCTTTTTCAGTGTATGCTTAGGACACCTCAGCTCCGTATAACACAGTCCTGTGCATAGATACTAGAGCTAGTACCTCCTTGGAACGTCTGAGTTGCTTCATATACTCGCCTGAGCAGTACACTGTGTTGATGTGGTGTAGTGTAGCCTGGACAGTGCGTTATCATGTATATTTTGGCAAGGGGTAATCACTTCTTTTCGAGCAGTGTGAAACCAATGCTTCTCCTGTAATACTGTCACGATTTTACATTGAGGAACAACAGGAGTCCAGGAAGACAAAGCCGATGTGATCTGCAGGAAGGAATGGATTATAAATCCCGTGGTGAAGCTTCCCCAAGGTGGGCGTAGGAGAGGAGGTTTGAGTGTAGCTTTTTTGTAGTGGGAGTAGTTCATGGGGCTGGGTAGGTTGTTTGGTAGGTGCTGTTCAGATAACACAGGCTAGAGCACTTGTCCTTGCAAAAGGAGGAGGACAGAAATCTCTTTATGGGATGTGAAGCGTGAGGATGAATTCTGGCTTTCCTTCTGTTTTCTTATCCCAAAGATCTTGTGGAGGTGCTGGGGTGATTTCTGAGCTGGGCTTATCTCTAGCACAGTGCTTCATTTGACTCTCTCCTCCGTAAAGTGCCCAGGAACAGGGTCTGATGATGCTGTCATGTATTTTAGTTTGTTTTTTGATATGGGGAGTGGGAGGAAGAGGAGGCTGTGTAGTTAGGACTCTTGTGCTTGGTAGCTCTAATAAAGGAGCCACAGCTCTCGGGCTTCCCTGTGAATTGGTGCCTGTATATGCTGTTACTACTTTTGCATCTGTCTGTCAGGAATGTAATGCATAGATGAATGACTTCCCTAAAATACCACTGCATTTTAAATTCCTGTTTTTGGTTTTTTGGTTTTTTGGTTTTTTTTTTTCCCTATGCGTGTCCATTTACGTATGTTTAAAACTAAGGATTGCTGGAGAAATTTCAGGAGCGATTTCTCAACACCCTTCAGCTGAATCCTGAGCTTTTACTTACTGCAGTGATATATATAGCTGCTTCTTTCGCTGCTGCTGATTTTTCTCCCTATGTTTCTAGCAGGCTTCAGAAGTGGCAGGGAGAGGTTGTTCTGGAGTAAGGACAGCATACTGTGTCTGATGCTTTGACTTTGAGTTATTAAGATCTGGTGTAGTCATCCTGAGCTCTTAACTCTGATCCAGGGTTACCGGCTGCAAAGCCTGTGCTCGCCTTGACAGTGTGAGCTCTTGTTTCACAGGTGAGATGTCTGCAGTGCACCCGAAGGAACAGCACTGAAACTCAGGCGCAATAGGAAATCATCAGTGGTTAATTACCGAGCGTCCTCTGGCTTAAAGCTCCCCTGGAGAAGCAGCAGCGGAAGCATGTGGTGTGTCTGGCCAACGCGAGGGTGGGAACACGGGGTATGTGGGTTTAGCACGAAAGAGAAGGGGAAATCCGCTCGCGTTGCCCTCCTCACTTCAGTTCTGCTTGGGGTGGGTTGAAACTGTTTTCTCCTTGTGCCTGAAATGTGGGGAAGAGGAGGAGTGAGGAAGGTGAAGTGGACTTAAATAGCTTCCTTCCTTCCTCCCTTCTTACAAGGGCTGGCTGTTACCTGTGACATCCCTGACAATCTCCTTCCCTCGTGTTGAAATCGCCCTATTCAGAAGTATGTGAGTTGTCTGAAGTGCTGTAATTAACCCATATAGTTTTGATGCCAAATTAGAAGGACCTAACTGTGAGAGTTAGGTTAACAAGTTGGAAAGTATAAATGGGAGCACGGATGCCATGGCAGAAAAACCTACAGCTGTAGTACGAACGGTGCGTGAATGTCAGAGGGAACCTGCTTGAATTGGTTGCCTTTTTGAAGGTTTCCCAGTGTTTCTAATAATTTTATGACTAGCAGTGCTCACGTAAAGGGTGCTTGTGTGCTCGTCCTCCTCATCTCAGATACGACAGTGATACTGCAGTTGTTTATCACAGGAGTTAGCTAGCAAATTATTGTAGACCATGTTTGTGATGATCGGGAGATGATTCTTTGTGTAGGTTTTTATCAAGTTTATCAGTACTAGTTTCCATATTGGGTTTAGCAAACGTGTTGTCTTTTTCCTGTTATCATAACACTAGTTTCTGGAAGCTTTCCCTAGACTGTTGCAAGATCAGGTTCACATTTCTACTTGATTCTTTAAAATGCTTTTTAGAGAGGGGAAAAATAATAAGATGCTCTAGCCATGTGGGTTTTGGCAAATAACCAGTTCAAAAAGAACTGTTTAGCCTTTTAGTATATTTTGCACTTTCTCACATCTTTTATTTTGGTAGTGATGAAGTATGTATCTTGCTGATTATCTCTTTGAAAATACAGTTTCTCTGAAAATAAACCCACTATCTCTCTGAAAATGCACACTAATCAGTGACTGTCATACTTGGGAGTGGGAAAGTAACTGTTCTTGGATGCAAAAGGGATAATGCAAAGCTCTGTGGTCCATGAAGCCACGTGAGGAGAACTGAGTTCTCTCAAACTGACTGATGTTGGTAGGAATATGATTTTTTTTCCAGCACAAACACTTGAAAAAATTTATATTCTTTAGCATAAATGGCAATGCAAATCCCCTAGCCTTTGACTCTGGTTCTTTTGCACAAGTACTGTTTGAAAATAAAACAGGTGGAGTGGGACTAACATGGTTTCAGTGTCAGACTTAAACTGCTTCAAAATTGGCTTTCTGAAGCTGCTGCCAATCCAAAGCAGCATGGGTAGCACAGTTACTGTTTGATTTTTTTTAAAAGCAGAAACAACTTTAATATCCTGTCAGAACTTTGTAGTTTTGCCTTCGTTTTGGGGTATTTGACACACTTCTAAAGCAGCTTTATTTCTGGTTTTATCTCTTTAGAAGTCTTTGCAAGTTACCTTTTTTTTTTTTTAATTTTTAAATGCATTATTTTTGAAATGCACCTGCATTTGCCAGCTGGTTTCCAATAGAACATTGTGAGGCTTTTTGATATCTCTTAGGTAGAGCCTAAACTACAAATGTTTCCACTGAAAGTACTTTTAGATATATGCTGTTCCTGCCACTTTTAGACACTGAAAAGTATCAGAAGTAAGGAATGCCAAAAAAAAAGTTAAGGAAAAGCCAGGTTCGTTATGACTAGCAAGTACAAATGTGTCAAAATGGGTATCGAGTTTGAAATGTAGAGTGACTCAAATAATACTAAACATAGTATTACTTGAAATGCTAGTGCATTGGTGCATGGAAGTAGCACTACACTACTATGTAAAATGGCAAAAGTATCCCCATGGTACAGAGGAGGATAATTTAATACCTTTTTTTAAAGTTTACTATGGTAATTCATTAGGAAAAGATTTCTCACGCCTGTGCTAAAGTGGAATTTCTAACCAGTCAGTTTTCTTCAGTACAGTATATTCACTTCCAAACTGCTAATAGATGTATTCAGGATCATTAACATAATAGTAGGCTAGATCTGCAGTACAGGATAATGATATGGTAGTGATTGCTGCAGTCATGTAAAACGTACGGCAGATACTTTCAGAGGCTGTTGTGTGTTGGTTTAATTGTTGAAAGATACCAAAGAATCAGTCTAAATCTGTATCTTACCAGGAAAATACACAGTAGCTGTTAAATAATATTTTTTTTTAAGATTTCACAAGGCCCATGTGCAAATTTTTGCCAGAAAAGCAAAACACCCCCATGCCCTCCCCTTCTGTGCTTGGTAACTTAGCTGAATATTCTAACTGGTTAAGGCATTTCTATTTCTGTAAAGTGCTGGACTCATTCCACTGGACACTTTTTTTGGTACAGGGTTATGATCTTACCAGTGTTAGTTGCTGTAAAATGCACCAGTGTGGTGTTTTTTGGCATTCTTCTGTGAAGATTTCCAGTGACAGAACTGCAACAACTACCCCACTACCTTAGCCTTCACAGCAGCGTCCCCTTGGTCGGCACATGGGTGGCCAAGTCCTCTGTGGCCCCGTCCTTCCTGCGGGGAGTCGGTTCAGGCTCCAGCACAAACAAACGCCTCTGCTAGAGCAGTGACTGTGCAGCCCCGCCGCAGGGATGCAGGGCACCGCTGCCGACAGCCCGTGGCTCTGGGCTCCTTGGGTCTTCTCAGGTTTTCCTCAAAAAAAATAAACCAATGCTATAAGAAAAAACTAAAAAGTCTTCCTCCTCCCCCCCAATTCTTTATAAAACTTGAAAGCTCCAAAACAAGCCTCAATCTGAAAACCTTTATTCTCTTTAACATTAACGATAGTGGTCTAAAATAACTGTTACCTCCTTTATCTGAAAAGACTAGAATTTTAGGAGGGGAGGAGAGCAGAAATGAGCTTACTGGCCTATCTGGAAGTCGGGAAGCAGGGGTTAAATAACTGTGCTAGGAGGATTTTGAAGGCAGAACGTAAGAATCTTGTGAGAAGAAAAATATCTGGAAAAAATTTGAAATGGAAAATGAGGAGGAAAGAGAAAGCAGGGTGAGAAAATCTTACCAACTAGCTTGTTGCAGCATGTCAGTTTGGAGACTAGATTAATTTCTGTATACCAGTGTGCTTCTGCTGGATTAGTTTGATGGATTCAAGGGGTGGGAAATAATGCTTCTGTTTGAAGAGGTGCTAAAACTGGAGGAGGAAATTAGGATTTAAAAAAAATCCTTCTCTCCTAACACTAAATTACAAATGTAGTAGGCACTGAAGCAAGATTTGATCAAGGAAAAGATAGACCCAGAGGGTCTTTCGACTTTAAAGTAGAAATGCTAGAGGAAAATATAAAAGAACAGTGAAGTGTGGAGGGGAAGTCTTGGTTTTCTTTAACTTTCAAGTTAGTTAAAAGAAAATCAGTATGATGTAAATTAAGTACAGTGTATTCTTGCCTCTTATGGAAATTGAAATCTAAAGATTTTTTTTCCTTAACCTTAAAGAATGTGACATTTAAACCAGTGGTTTCTTACAGAGTTTTGTTTCAGAGTAAGCATTGGTACTTGAGTATGTATCCCAAAAGAAATCCACTGTCAGCGCTGTTGTAAAATGGCCTTATAAGCATTGTGTTTGTTTTTATGCCTGGTGGACAATAAACTAGTTTCCTCAAGCTACTTGAAATGTTCCTTGTAAACTAAAGTGTCCTGATCAATTTCTCATTCGTATCTTATTAAAACTTGGGGAGGAAGTTGGGAAAACATGTTTTTGATCAAAGTGCTGTATAAACTAGTCATCTACTCCATTAATCTTTAAGCTACTTCATAAAATTTCTGAGAAGAACCCCAGTGGGTTCCTGCTTTCGAAGACAGCTTCATCCCACCTGGGTGCCAGATAGAGAGAACAGCTCCACTGTGTGATGGGAGGGCACGTGGGAGCTTTATGGGGTCTAGAGAAGAGGAGACAGTTGGAAGGTCTTGTTTTTCTGATGTTTATCTGGCTCGCAGTTTCCTGGTGGAATTCTAGAATTGTTGAATTCCATGAATAGCTGGCTGCATTCAAAATTATTTGTGTATGCTACTCTATTCTGTATGTTAATGCCTGTAGTTTTGTTGTGTAGTCAGTTCATGTTATATATGACAACCTTAAATGCCTCAGTGGTGTGCTTAATCAAAACACATTTTTTTTCCTGAAGGCAACAAACGTAGGGTCATAGCTCTGAGAAGTCAGGAATTTCTTGTTGGTTCTGGTGGTAGATGGCTGGGTGCTAGTTTTCAGTGACCCATTCTTGAGAAGAAGTTGAGCTGCTATCATACCATACTCCTTTCATAAATATATTTTAAACTTCTATACAGGCTCTTTTCAGATCTCTCTTCTATTGAGCTTCTGTGTATGCATCTTAATGAGTAGGAGACATCAGATCAGTATTTACAGCATCTGCTTCGATGCTTGATCTATGCAGCTATATTAAGATACATGGTTATGCACTTTATAAGAGACTTATTCAAGGAGAAGCGTTCATGTGATTTGCAATATCTAAATGTTGGCAATGGTAGGGGATGCTTTGAGCACTGTTGTAAAAGCAGTAGTATTGTGTTTTGGAGACACTCTGAAATATGCTGGTTTTGTTGTGACTTGAAAATTAAAGCTTTGTGTTTGACTGTGAAAAAAAGTATATGAGAAGTGGCCACTGCAACATAAAGCCTCCCTGGAGCGAGAAGCATGCTGCCTGTGTGGCGGCAGGATGATACCATGAGAGTAAGAAGTTGTGCTTCAAGAGATAGGAGATGGCAGTGTTGGAGGTGGTGTACCAGCTGATTAAAGGTTATAGGGAGGAAATGGGATAAGGAGGTTATGTTATTGAGAAAGCTGGTAAGAGATGTTAATCTGGTTGTACCAGCAATCTAGCCCAAAAGAGGGTGGGGGAAGAAAGTCCTCATCTGTAGAAACAGAAAGTCATTAGCTGTTCTTAAAGCAAGTTTTTTTGTGACTGATGTGAAAATTAGTGGTCTCAGTCGGATCCTAGTGGACAAGTATCCTCACAGCAGAGGAGGCCACCAAACTGAAACTAATTGGCACTCCTGTTGGCAGCCTGAGTGGCAAGGCGGGGGGAAGAGCTGCCCTCACCCCAGAGGTGAGCTGCTGACCATCATGATGGGCTGATGGCCGTGTGGGGAAGCTTGCTCTGCAGGTGGTGCATTTGCTGTCTGGATTATCTGCTGGTCTGTGAACGTGAGGTTATCTAAAAGTAGCAGATTCCTGTACCAATTTAAGTGGAAAAACAAGACTAATGGCCAAATTCGTACTCTCTGTGTTTTTCACTAATTGTGAAAAATAGCAGTTTGCTTCTCCATGCTCCTGGCTTTACCATCTTCTTCATAACTGTGCTGACTTTTACTGATGGCTTCTTGTGTCTAATCATTTCTTAATGAAGAAGATGAGTATATTTTATTTTATCCTGCATGGGCTTCTTTCCGTCACTTGTTCCTGTTTCCTTCCACTCCAGGCAAAAATTATTTCCAGCTGAGAGGGGCTGGATGTGTCTCATTCCATACCAATTGTAAATGACCCTACAGATTTGCTTGCAAAAAAGAGAACATATTTTCCCTCGGAGCACACCCCCTTTTCTCACCTAGAACGCACACAAGAATGGTCATATGAGGCCAGATCTGAGGGGGGTCTGTCCCCGTACCCCATCCCCACGTCTGGCCAAGAGCAGATGTCTGTACAAGAGAATAGGAATGGGTGAGTAGGTGACGCTTCTCACGTGGGTCTTATAAAGGTGCTGCCAGGTCTCCCTCTGAGGTGTAAGTGACGTGGCAGAAGGATGTTAATAACTAAAAAGCAGATATTAACATAATCGTGTTGGGTCTGTGGGATGAACGGACCCCTTTGCATTTTCCTCTCAAACTGTTTTGATGGGAATGTTGATTACAGACAAGGTAAACTTGTTTGTACTTCATTCATTAATAACAAACTATAAACTGCCCTGCCTCCCCTCCCCACAGGCAAGGCACTTGAGGAGATGCCAGGCAATTAAAGTACTTAAGACAGTAATTACAGTCAAATATACAACAAAAATAAAATCACTGCACATGATTTTTTTTTATGCTTGGTTTTGTTCTCTGCATTTATTAAACCACAATTCTTGCCTCACGATTGAACAGGAATCTCCTAACTGGTAATACCAAAGTGTGTGTCAGGTTTGCTTTGGTTCAGCTGGGTATTTAATAACCTCTTTGACAGTCTTAGTATTGAATTCTTCACAGCTCAAACTCCTGCTTTTTAGATGAATCTTGGCATACAAAGCCAGCACGCCTCTGAGTCTTGGCACTGGTCAGTAGGGAGGTGATACCAATGCTCTCTTGAAACTTTTCCTTTCTTGCTTTTCTTGCTAGTTTTCTTATTGTATAGGGAGTAGCATCTCTCTGGTTACTGTGGTGCTTAGGAGGGGAAGATTGAATTAGGCTGAAGCGTTCAGTTAATAATCCATAGTTGGCTTCAAATATTTAAATTTAGCTGATGCATTTTGAACTTCAGAAATACATGTCCACAAACTTGACTTGTTGTGAACCTATTTAATGAGTTAGCGTCCTGCAGTATAAACGTGTGTATGCCAGCTCAATGTATTTTTAAGTGAAATTCTTAGTGACTTCAATATTCCAGATAAAGAACACTTTAAAAAGACAGAAACTTAACTGTAATGAGATCCAGCTGGTGTGCATAAACCTTTCACATTACATAATTAAGTTGGTAAGTAATGTATGGAGAAAAGTTCTTGTTGCTTATTCTTTTGTACTGGAGTTTTACAAGGCTGTATAAATACTGTAAGTATTTAATGGGGGAAATGCAGGATTAAAAGCAAACAGCAGATGATGTATGGTACAAAAATGTCATAAACCAAATGCGTAATATTACCCTTTCGGTATTTAACACTAAATGACTGAAACATGACAGTATTCTGAATGTGACCTACATTAAAATAGCTCTTATAAGAACACTTTCCAATTGATTGCTTTGATTAATGTGACTAGTTTGAAGGTAGATAATTTTATGCTGGATGATATCATTGCATGGATTCCTTTTGAGTAATGTTTTGACCAGTCTTTTTTAGTAAAATCTACATTGCTGTGGTATTAAAAGCAGAGTACAGGCTCATGGACTCCTTACCATGACTTAACAACCTGTTCTCCTTTTAACAAAGTATAATTACAGAAACATAAACTACATCTTCATTTATTTCAATGGTAGAGCATGGGAGAGGAATGTGGGAAGGCATTGTTTGTGCCGCCATCAATTTAGTTGGCTACCTTGCAGTTGTTTCATAAACATCCTAGAAAGCTCCTGAAAATACTGAATGTAGAATGTGCCAAAAATGGTTAAAATGCAAGACTTTGTCCTCTGACAGACAAGCCCTGGCAAATCTTAGCTTGATGTTTCTGCCCTTGGCTGGCCTCCTCCTTTGCGGAAGGCTTTTTCTCCCTTGCAGAGTCAGCAAAAGGTACCGTGTGCCTGTGCTTCAGCAGCTACAATGAACCCTGGTCAAGGGATTATTATTTTTGGGTGCTGTCGTCGTCTCCAGCAATTCGAGTTGCGGTGTTTGGTCTGTGAACTGGAACATGGGAGGCATGGGCATACGGTCTGTTTTACCAGCTCTGCTATGGGGGTGGTAGCCTTGGGGAGAGGAGTGGTAAAAAAAGAGCAGCCCTAAATTGCACAGCTGTTTGCTGTGTGATGGTGAGTCTGAGCCCTCAGCTGTCCTCATTTAAAGGGAATGAATGGTCAAGCAGGTATCATAAGGTATTTAAAGCTTAGGTGGTTGCTCTTGTGAAGAGTGTAATTTACAATAATTGCTGCTTTTAATAATAAACTAATCTATTTGAGATGTCTCAGCGCCCACTAAACAGTTAAAGTGACAACTAATTTCAAGATGCTATTACCGATATAGGTATATTGACCTCGAGCTGTTCAGGGGGGATATTGTGGGGTGATTTCCATAGCAAAGGTGTATTACTCTTAGGCTCTCTTCTACAGACAGGAAACCAAATTTTGAGTTAGAAATAAACTTTCACTTGCCTGAGACTTACTCAATGAGAGGTGAAAGGAACAATCAGAATGTAAGTGAATAACAAATATGTTTTGGTTTTGTGGGTTTGTAAGTTCCCATAAATCAGTCAGCAAGTTCCCAGTCGTGACAACCACATGTCCCATGCTCTGACATTGCAGCCACCACAAAACTCAAGTGAAGGGTGCAATCAACCCATAATAAGAGTGGCAAGCCAAATGAGTGGCATTAAAAAAACAGGGTGCCGTCTTGCAGATTTCTGACTTAATTTTTTGCAGGCTGTCAGTACACCAACAGACTAAATTGCCCTCTTTTTCCTCTGTGGGTCCCCACCTTGCCCCTTGCTACTTCTAAAACCGCAAGCAAAAATCCATTATGGGACTTTGTGGGAGAACAACGGGCTGAAGACCTTCAATGGCTTATTCATAAGGATTTGACATGGCTCAGTATTTTGTGATCCTTGTTTTTAAGGAAACGCTTGTGTTAATGGGCATTTATTGTAAAATACGGAAATAGGTTAAAAGTCGAAGTAGTGGTGAAGAGTGATTCTCTAGTTTTTTTTCTCTGCTCTGGGGGGCTGAGGTCCCCACTGCTTCTGGTGAAGCCATCACAAAGAGCAGGGCCACACTGCTGGGCAACGGGCCTGTCTCGGGCTTTCCAGCAAGGGTGAGCTCTGGACACGCCACCCAGATGCCTCGGATTAAAAAAATGAGGATAGGAAGCATTGCTGCTCAGCAGCCTCAGATCGCTCAGCAGGGCTGCACTTCTCAACAGCTTGCTGCATACAGGGCTTGTGAATAGCCAGTGGACCTGCCCAAGCTGTGGCAGCAATGGTTGAAGGTGCTGATAGGGATGTCTGCAAGTGCCCCACACCTTGTGCGCTCCTACTGTGTGAAGCAGCCTTGATGGGAGTGAAGTGTGAGCTTGCTTTAGCCTTGGAGCGGCCAGTTCCAGTGCTCTGCCGGCCTCTATCCAAATGCTGGCCTGAACCGACCCTGCTTGGCTTGAGATCCAGAGGGATCACAGTGCAGCAGGAATAAGAGGCACTTTGTTCTCCATCATAGATATGCTGTGATTAAACTTGATAGTCATGAGGCTAGATTTACTGCTGTGCTCTCACTGTTTTGCATTGCACAACAGCACAAACACCCAGAGAACAAGTGAATTTGATCTGTGTTTCCTAAGGATTGTGAAATTCTCCTTCTGTATAAATTTGCTGGCTGAATTTTAAACATGATTTATAAAAGGAGCCTTTCCTCTTATAGTAAACATGATTTCCCTTTCTGTAGGGCTGTAAGACCTAGTTCTTAGTCTGCAAGCTAACTTTCTGAGCATACTATCCTTAACATGATTTTGGCTCATCTTCCCTGCTGCACACTTACTAACTGAAGCTATTTAACTGAGATGCAGAAGGAAAATACTTGTTTCTTCAGCATTTGGACCTAATACTGGTGTACAGGAAATGTAGAGCAAGGCAGGCATTTGTTTTGCACTGTTCAGAAGCTTTCTAAAATCCTCTGAAGTGTGCTGTGGTTCTTATTTTTGGTCCATTTCCTCCATCTGCCATTGCAAGTAGACTTTCTCTTGCTAATCTGCTGCCTGAAATACTCTTTGTTCAGGAAAGCAAGTCTCTTTCTGTTGTAATCAGGGCTAGGAATTCAGCTGCAGGGTCACTCTTGGTGCTGTAGAGTTCAGTGACCACACTTTGCTTCTGGCAGTCCTAGCTTTGGCCCCTTTACACAGATCAATGCCGGGCTAACCCCATTTATTGCTACTACTGAATCAAAACTCTGCTTCTCCTATTTAATTTAGCTCAAAGTAGACATAATGCAAACAAGCGTCAGCATGGCAAAAGAGCCAGAAGAAAGGGAGGAAGGAAAAAACGCACTCAGGATTTTTTTGAATTACATGTACCAAATGGTACCTTCAGATGGGAGGAATTAGTTTGCACTGTATCGTTAGACCCTTTATAAAAATCAATCACCATCATTGATTCTAATTTGCACGTGAGTATTAGAGTTTATCTGGTTGTCTTCAGTTCCCTTTCTGTGTTTAAAACCATTTCTAATGTAACTGCTACTGCTTAAGCTCAGCCATGCATTCAGGTTTCTTCTGGGTTTCTTAGTCCCAGATGAATCTCCTGGTTTGCTTCATTGTGCCCCCACTAGATAGACCTCCATCCTTATTACTAGATGCCTTACCACCAGTTACCACAGTATCAGCCTCCTAGAAACTTCCAGACTTGTTTCTGGTCAAGTGAAGTTGCTGTTGGCAGAAGTGTATTATTGTCGGTGAAGCTACTCGGTGCTGAGTGCTTCGTAAGGCTTGTCACTGTGAGATGGGTTAAGAGGTTTTGTTAACGCAAGTGTTAACGCAGGGAAGACTCTGTGGCTATCAAACACCATGGCTGCAATATAATATTTTTCTGTATCTGTGGCACACCTCAGTATGAGAAAGTGTCAGGATCCTCAGGACCTTACCTGAAGTTTAGATGACGAGACCTGTACGGTGTGGTTGGCATCCAGCCACCTTTCCCGGCCAGGGCTGGAGTTACAAATTCCACTCGCCACACCTCATTCCACACTGCTTGTCAAATATGTGGAATAAGGCACACACATACCCTCACCCGTTGTTGTCTTCTAGATTGAAGCTCTGTTCGTTGTGCAAGGCAGTGCTGATGGAAATCATGAGGTTTAGTGTTACTGCTGAAAAACAAAACAATCTTGCCATGCATCCTTCTACTCCACCCTTTCTCCCCCCAAGAAAAACCTCTCCCCACACTAATCCCCTTCAGTTCTTCAACTCGAGGGTGGTGTTAAACAGAAATAAAGCACTTGGTTGAGTGTGTCTGTAATAGGACAGAAGATGGCTGCCATGAGACAAATCTATAATTTAGGAATTGTTGCTGAAGTTAATTTCTGTTACTCTCAACTAGATGATCACCACAAGACTCCTGAAACCTTTCCTGTTTGTTTCAAATGGTCTTTTATTTCTGACATTATGATTTATCTGTTCCTGAAGGCAAGCTTTTCAAGTATTTGTTCCAGAGGGGAGACCAAAGCCTGTCAACCTAAATGTTTGTTTTGATTTTGGGTTGGTTTTTTTTAATTTCACCACCCTTCTCCCCGCTCTTATTGATTAAATGCTGCCGCCTTCTGCCTGCCCTTTTCTTTTTCTTGCAGGTCTTTGTTGTTCCAACAGGGGTTGCTTTGGTTTCCCACTCCCAACATGTGCTTTGCGTCTCTGTTGTCTCCTTTCCTTGTCTCTAGCAGGAATGGTTGTTCTTCAGCCTCTCAGCTTTCCTCCGCTTCCATGCTGGAAAGGGAGCTGTTGGTTTCCTGCACTGCTCCTCTGGGCAGGAGACAAGTGTAAAGTAAAATAGCAGGAGACAAGTATCAAGTAAGACACAAGCTATAAGGCCTTCATGATGTTTCCCTCAAACTTGCCTGGTTCCAGATAAAATCCTTTGCAGATGTTATCTCCAAAACTTTATCTGAAATTGGTCTTTTAAAGATTCCGGATGTGTTGCTGTATACGATTGTCCCTTATCTGCTCTTTTATGTGTCAACTCCTCCTCATGTGATGGTTTCTTTTACTTTTTAGGTCTTTGTTGGAATGTGGTGGGTTTTTTGCATGTGATTTTTAAAATTATTATTTCATTGTAGTTGGTGAGATACTTTTAGTTCTTGTAGTCTTGATCCTTCTTTAAATTTTTTTTTTTTTCTGTATTGCAGAAGTCAGGTGTAGTTCAGAGTTGTCAGTTTGGACCTGTAGAGGATGTTTCCCCTTATTGGCATGGTCTTACTGGTTATTACCACTCAATATTCAGTGAGTGAGTTTTCTCTAGCTTTAGTTAGATGAAGACTTCCCCCACTTCCCCACCAACCCAACAAAAGATTTCTTCAAGCTGCCATTTGCCTTTTTAATTTTGAGCTGCCCCTCAGAATCATCTAATGATATGATTCTTCTATGTTCTTGGTTTCTGTGTCATAACATGGCTATATGTACTATCAGTTTATGTTAACGTGTCTTTCTTGCTTTTCAGTTTTATTGAAATGTGTTGTACATTGGAGGCAATAAAAGCCAATGGCTAGAGAAAGTGAGATAGGCATTTCTTGTTGATTAACAGGCATAGTCTTTTCTGCTTCTTTAAACATTTTCAGGTCCTTTTGTTGTCCAGGCACTGGTGTTTTGCATATTAGTAATGACCAGAGAAGCACAAACGCAGACTTAGAAGTAGGCCATGCTGTCCAAAGAAATGTGTGTTGTATAAGATTTCATACCCTATTCTAAGATTATATGCGCGGTCTGTTGTGGTGTCGGGTCAAGTAAAAGCCTTTTAATATAAAATTAAGAGTTTGCTGACCTAGTTAGCAGAAGTCATTCTGTCTACAACTAGATAGTGAATTACTGCTTCATAAGGTTGGTAGTGGCAGTGATGGCTTCTGTTAGCATATAGCACACAATTATATAGATTCAGGGTTAATCCAGTCTTGTGGGCAAAAAACGCTAAAATTAGCTGCCAAATGGATGTTTTTATCATACGAGCTACAATGACTACTTAGAGAAATCCATACAGGTCTGAAAACAATAATAATCAAAATTGTATTTCTTAGCCTTGGATCCTAAAATATCTTTTACACATAATGGAATTGAATGAACCAAATCTAAAATATGCTTTGTTCATATGCCATACAGTTATCATCTTGCCAAACACTACTCTTGCCTTCCAGAGCAGACTCCTGTGTTCTCCTTTCCTCAAATCCTGCCCTTTGCGCTAACCAAGAAAAATTGCTGCTTGACCCCCATAGTCATATGCCTACCAGTCCTTTTCTCCCTTCGTCCCTAAATGCTTTCCCAGCATTTAAGAAAACTTCAAACACCAGAAAAGAGGTAAAATGAACTAAAAACTTTAATGCGCTACTGCATTAAAGGAGACTTTTGAATTTAACCACAGCTGTATTTAATTTAATTCAGGACTTCAGCCCCTTCCTACCAGCCACCAAAAAGCACACCTACTTCTCAGAGGGATTTAAAATCCAAAGACGGACAGATTTTAGTACGGGGTGGGGGTAGGGAAGTATCTGGGTCACTGACAGTTTTTGGTTCAGGTCCCGTGCGCTGCATGGATAGCCCATTTCCAGAGCTCTGGGGAGGCGCTCATCTTTGTGTGCTGCCTCGTATGTGTATTTTTAGCAAGAGGCTGTTCCCTGTCCCTACATCAGGAGCACCGGTGTGGTGTTATGCCGACTGTCCCGAGGTGTTAAGTAACCGACGTGCGTTTTGAAATAGCTAATGATAATACGATTTCTCTCGTGATAGTGTTCAGGCTTTTTCATTCTCCTGCTTGTTATGAAATCTGTAGGCTGATAATTTTAATGGGAGTTACAGAAGGAGAGGAAAAAGTCCCAGCCAGCCCTGGAAATGCATGGGATCGTGCTAGATTTGAGTGAACGCTCCCTATTGCAGTCTGTCTTAACAAGGACTTCCAAAAAGCCTGTCATTTCAGTAAGTTCAGCTTTTACCCTTTCCTTGCACTGTCCTCCCTCTTGGCAGCCTCTCTCCCTCTGGTGGGGTTTCAGTAGATTATAATTTTTGAGACAGGGTTGTTGCTTTGCTACGTTCAGCTTTGGAGACCTGCTGGGAGGGGAGGTGGATGGGAGAGAGGAGGAAAATGGAGCAATGATGTAGGGCTCCTAAAAGTCCTTTTTACCCATAGCATTGCATTATATCAAGACTGAAGTGAGGGGTGTATAATTTAAGATTACAGTTTCACACCGTATTTCTAATTCTCTACCAGCCTGAATTCTAACTGTCAAAATTACAGTTCTGTTTACATCTTCATCATAAATTAGGTAATTACAAATGTATGGCTTTAAAGCCCTTTTGTGCCTTTTTTCTGCAGTTAGGTTATAGATGAAGCTGTCTATCTGTTTTATTGTCTAGTCTCATAATTACTAAGTGGACGCAATGTCTTCAAAATTACGATTCCATCTGAGAATATTGTATTATTGGTTGCTGCAAGAAACATCTGGAGAGCACTTAGAACTCTTGTGTGTTACAACATTTCAAAGACACAGTTTTATTGGATCCTTATAAATTTGTCCCTTTCCTTTTTCTTCTTCATATGGCAGGGAGAGCTAACAGAGGCTTTCTTGTGTTTTTCTCAAGCCTGGTAAGGTGATTCAATATATAAAATTCTTGAGATAGTCTGAAGGTGGCTTTTTGCTGTTTGCATGTTCAGTCTCAAGTAGATAATGTTCTGTCGATATGTCCAATACCACATCTTCTCTAGATGGGTCAGTATTATCTCTTTCTGCTCCTAGGCAAATTAATAAACCAAATTTTAAAAGTGCAAAGGAAAGCAGGCGGCTGGCTGATTCAAAGGGAGAGGCTATGTTTTTCATCACCACCCTTTCAAAGCCTCTGAATCAAAAGAACCATTGGATTGCGAAGGCAAGACCTATGCCACACCAGAAGCTCCCAGTTCAGCAATTTTCCCAGGGTAAAATTATAACTCATGTTTCCTCAGCACAGGCTGTAACTGGCAGCGTTCCTTCTACTTCTAAGGGTGAAATTGCTGGGGGGGGAACAGACATCTAATGTGCCTCTGGAAGTTTTACAATGGGTGTTAGCCTCCCTTTGTGGAAAGGTAGATGTTCTTCTGGAACATACCCAAGGGCAGGTGCTATTCAAACTGGAGTGTAAATTAACTTCAAATAAGGCAGTGCGGGCTTATTTTTGTTCAGTTTGTGAATCAAAACTAAAGGAGAAAAACCCATTTCTCAAATTCTGACAGTTCATGACGATCTTCCAGTTATCCCACTGAAGTCTGCATTTTTATGGGTCTTTAAAATCTTCAGATATGACTGCAATTCAAGATGTTAATCTTTATTCATGTACTACTGATAGGATCTTAACTTGTAAACAAAACAGACAGATTTTAGCAATGCTTGTTTTTTGGTGTTGCTTCTCACCAGAAGATTATCGGACAAATTGCAGACTCGGTCCGAGAAGAATGTAACCAGTTGGTTTCTTTCCCACTCAAATTTTGACACCATCTTTAAGGATTTGTTTAACTTTGCATTCAAATGTACCAGCATGGTTCTGGCAAACAGACGTCCTTTCCTTCTAAATCCAGGAGGGAGTGGTGGTTTTTTTTTTTTGGCTTGTCCTTTTCTTATGTAAAGACTCTTACAAAATATGCACAGAGTGCCTGCTAGAAGTGGATAAAAGGCAACAACACTTGAGTGAGAAGTCTGACTAAAAATTACATTATTAATATATCTCAGCCTATGAGGCATCCACCTGAGAACAGTTGAAAGATGGGATTCCAGTGTTCAGAGCTCCCCTATCCCTTCCTGTGTCCGTTCCTGCTCCGAACCCCACCTGCGTGCATTGGGTGGAGGTGGTTGTTGCACACCTGTCTTCACTGGTGCAGGAGATGAGCTGGGAGATCCTCCTTACCTCATGGAGGTAACAGGAGCTGTTGGCTGCTCTGTGCTGGGCTATTCCCAGGGTCTGGAAAGAGTTGCCTGAGCTGCTGCCTCTTTCGGGGAAGGAGGTATAGACACTGCATGGAGCCCCAGAGTACGTATATATGCTATCTGCAAAGGTGGTGTCAGGCCACACCTCTTGCAGCAGAGATGAAGTGGTCCCAAGGTATTTGGATCGATGCTGTCCACTGAAATGAATGAAGTCTTGTACAGAGAACTGGTCTGTCATCTCTGTCCTTTGCCAAAAGGTGAAACTTGCTTTGTGTGCTTGCTTTCCTATGAAGTACAGGTAAATTCATGTTGTTTCTGCTACCTGAGGTTTGATAGAGGTAAGAGAAGAAAAGCAACCTATTTTCCAGGTTTAAAGGAAAGTAAATGAAACTGTCCTCAGGGCAGCAGAAGCAAAGACTTTTGTATCAGCTGTAGTGTTGTGGGCAGGGCTGCCAGGCTGCTTGCTAAAGGCTCTTCAGACCTGGCAGCCTCTTTCCCAGGGACTACTCATCTTTTTAATAGCGTTTCCTTTTTTTTTAAAAAAAAAAAAAGTGTCCACAATGACTGCAGCCTTTCTCTGCTCAGACCAGGGGATCTCTTGGCACTTAGTGGCTTGTAACAGTTTCTGCAGTATCTGGCAGGATCCGCCTTTTGCCTGTGAGAATAAAGCAAGCTGAGTGAAGGTCACTGAGGTGCTTCACTATACATGTCGTGAAATATTTTGAGCTGGGCATGTCCAGTTACAGAAGGCTCAGGCTGGGGAGTTATGCTTCCTTTTGATCACTCCTAAATCAAATTTATTGCTAGTTTGAGTAGAAACTGGTGCAGAACAGACAAGCTCCTGGTGGAACAAGCGGCCTGAAATGCCAGGTATCCAGTCTGCTCCTATCATAGGGTACCATTAGAAGCGGCACAGCAGGTCTGTTGACCTTTGGTCTGATGTCCTTCTGCATCTAAACACTGCGTCCTCCAGCGTGGTTAGGGGATGTTTTTGCCTGCTGCATTCTGGGATAAACACCCTGTGATTATACAGTGTCAGGTGGGCAGTGGTGTTGCTGTGCAGTAATTGAGAGCAGCTTTCAAATCCGGTTTTGCTTGTAAATTAAATGGTCGCTTTTACCGAGTGAGAATCGAATCAGTAGGAAGACCGTAGAAGTTGTCTACTTCCTTTATGAAAGCCAAAGTAGCTAGTGGGAGCTATGTGTGTTTGGTGGTAGTGAATCTGGGCTGGACCCCCAAGTTATATGTGGATTTTTTTTTTAATAGTGCAGTGGTTGGATATATGTCAAAGATCCTGCTTGTGTTATGGGCTTAAGTCTTGTCCTGTGTCAGCCACATTTACCACTTGCTTGACCAAAGCGTAGAGGGTGTGCACAGCAAGGAATGGGTAGGCAGTGCAGAAAGAACAGTGCTTTACTTGCAGGGCCTGAACATAATAAATGAAAACATTTGGGCTGACCTCAGCACTGCTTACCCAAACAAGCAAGGGGATGAGTTAATCTTCCATAAAGAGTACAAATTTATAGAATATCTTGAGGGAGGTATTAAACTTTTGTCTGCAGTTTCACGGCTTAGGGGGATCTTCAGAGAAGTTTATAAGCACTTGAGAAGATACATCCCGCCTCTGTAAACTTGACCTCTTCCAAGCTTTGGACTGCCTTTCCTGCAGTACTGGTATAAACACAGGTCTTCATTTGACTCCTGCCCTTATCCCTAAATCCTTCTTCTCCAGTTAATTAGAGATTTTTCTTAAGGTCTCAGTGGCCGGTTTCTGATGATGGTTAGAGCTGTTCTGCTGAAGTTAGCTGAGTGCTGCAGACTCGACTACTGGGCTCTGGGATTCTCAAAGTGTCTTCAAGTTCTTGTCCAAGGGCATTTTTAACTTTCCTGCATCTTCAGGTAGGCAGCTCTCTCCATCCAGCACAAATATCTCCTTCCCTCAGCCCCTTGCCTTGCAATTTGGTTCTCTGCACCTGTGGCATTTATTCTAGGTCCTGATCAGCTCTGGTGAAATCCCAGCAAGACTCATTTTACTGAGGAAATGCAACCACAATCTCTCCAGCACTTGCAGCATTGAGTGGCTGTAGTGCTCAGCAGCACCAGCATCTTGAGGAGGCAGCGGCTGTGGGCAGCCAGCATGTGGGATGTGGAGCAAGGGACCCCCGTCTTGAGGGGCCGGATCAGCGCTCCACCCTGGGGCCAGTGCCTCTAGGACAAGGAGGATGTAGCAGTTAAAATTGTCCTGTCAGGTAAGTGCTCCAGTCACCACTGCTATAGCCACTCTGGAGTGACAAGAGGTCCGTTGTCACCTTTGTAGGCTTGATCTGTATTTGGGCTATTGCAGGATACAGAAGACAGCCTAACACGGTTCCTGGCACCTCCAGGACAGGGTTTCATCCAGGGATTTGTTTCATGATGGCCTATACCCTACACCCTGGCTATGATGGACCCCTCTGGCCATCTCTGTGCCCTCTCTCAGGCAGCCTTGTGGCATCCACCTTTCTAAAATCCATTGCTGCATGTATTTCTGCAAATAACACCGAGTGCTGCAAGCATGGCACTTATGGTAGGAGGAGTGAGCAGCTGCTTGGTGTAGTAGTAGGTATTCTGTTGCGCTTGGGTGCCTCAGCATCTCAAGAAAAGCTTCCTACTTCTCAAGCTGTCCATTGTATTTGACTGTCTTGCATACAATAATTTGACCTTCTGTCACATGTTGCCAGACGTTCAGGATTTAAGATGAGGCTTTTCCTCCAGAGGTCTAAAATGTTAACTCTAGTACTATCACTGTGTCTGAGGGGACCTGGTATCTTGTCTTACTGTGGCACTGAATTGCAGCTTATAGTGTTTTGGGCCTGTTTCTCATGTGGCACTCAATTGTTTTGGAGTTTTGCTTTATAAACATAATTTGTAATGTTCAGAATCAGCAATCCTAAAGCTTGCAGCTGTGAGGGAAAGAGCAGTTGGATTATATTGATGAAAGGCAAAACATGACAGTGCAATTGGCATATTTTCACTGGGGAAAACAATGTGCTATTTCTTTGTTTTGCAGAACCAGTGGCACCAATACAGCCCAACCATGACCTCGGAGAGCTACCAGCCATTGGTGAAAGGGTGAAGAAGCAGAAGAAAGGGCATGGATGTGCTCGTGTGTAAAGACTTTTTGCCAAAGATCTGGGCAACTTCTTTGTGCTTCTGGGCTCTTCAGAGCGAAGGTGAAGAGGGGGCACCGCAGTGACACACACACCTTAAGAGACCAAAATGCAGCTTGCACACTCTGTGTTGTGCACATGGTTGTCTTTGACCACCTCGCAGGGCTCTGTCAGAGGGGCCAGCACAAGCTCGTGTCATCTGTGGATGCAGTGTGCCATAGCCAGAAAATTTGATGTGAAGACATTGCCTGCCCATAGAGGTGCACAGGGTGGGATTTTTTTCCCCTTCCAGCAGGACAAGCACCTGGGATTCCTCATAGCTCTGTATCTCTGCCTGCTTGCTACACCTTCCAGAAGTGCTGTTTGTACTCTACTGATATTGTTTATGTTAAATAAATGCTTTCTCCAGCCTCTTTGTTGTGGCGACTGTTTTTGCTGAATTGAAAAAAAGTGGGGGGTACTTGTTTAAGCATTGTGGTGAGACATGATCATGATTGTTTTTTTTAATCTTTAATGAAATGTTTGTTTTGAAAAAGCATATCCTCAGAATTGGGGACACTTGTGTGGGAGCCAAATCTGAGAGTAGTCCTAATGTTCCTGGCTTGGATGAAGGACTGGGCTTTCCCGCATACCACAAGCACCCCTAAGCATCAGCCAGCTGTTTATTTCGGAGTTAGGTGCATAGTTGTCCATGATACTCAGGTGATTTCTGCTTTGTACTGAAGGAAAAGGGATTTGTCTCCGACTTCTGAAGTTTATTCACTGTTTGGCTTCATTCCCTGTACAATGGGATGTATGTGTTCAGAGGAGACTTTTCTGCTGGAAGTGGCTGATGTGGGCGTGCTAACTTCTGTTGCCAGCTGTTCCTGGGCACCAAGCTTTTGTGAGGAGAAACATCTCTCTCATGTCTTTCTGTTGTGAAAAAAGAGAATGCATACAGACAGATTTGATGCTTTAAAATATGCATGATTATTGTTTCTAATGTCTAGACTAGAAAAGACAAGCTTGTACTCACCTCCCCCCAAAAAATGCAAGAGTTTGCAGTGTGTAACTTTGCGCTGTAATTGCATGGGCTGTGACAGGGAGCATCTGGTAATTTTAGAATTTGATACAAAGGCTAGAGCTACAGTGTATTGAGTAGCACCTGCTTGAACTGGGCTGGCCCACAGGGAGGATGTTGCCTACAATAACCCTAGCCAGCAATGACTTGACCTGCAACCTAAAATGATTCTCGCAGTCCAGTGAGTCAAGTAGATGTTTTGTACTTGAATGTCGGTCCTCCTGTGAGTGAGCTTGTAGTTGTCTTGTAGTGGCATGGGTTTTGTCAAGGTTTCTGACTTAAGAAGGGAACTGGAATGACTTTACTCAAGACCACAGAGTGTAAATAACACTTCTGAAACCACTGCTAATCATAGCAGTCTAACATAAGCTAATATTTTGAGGGGAGGAGGAAGCCTCCTGTCTCTTTGATTTTTGTACACTTAACAGCACATTGTAATAACTGGCGCTCTTCAGACATCTCTTACTTCTTCCACTTGCTACCAGAAGATTGACATGGTTCCTATGTTGTTGTTCTTTGGTAGACCAGTTGCATGGGTGTGCATCTCAGCCCTACAGCTACTGTGTTTTTTCAACCCAGATGTAAAGGCTTATTCTTTAACAATATTCTTGAATGGAGTTGGGGAGAAGGTGGTATAGAAGAAAAAGGCAGAGAGGAGAAGAGATCTGAAGGCTCTCCTCCATGATCCTCAGTCCCCTTTGGTAGAAAGACTTCAAAATCCTAAGGATTTTTTTAAATCCCAGGGAGCAGTTCAGGCAGGACTGCTTTTGCTTCTGTTGAGCCTACGGGAAGGCTTGCCTAGAGCACAGAATGAGAAGCAGGTTCAGATATACTCAAAAGACCTGGGCCTACAAACTGCTTGTTGTTGAAAGACTCCTTTAAATATCAGCAAGAAAGGGGAGAAGCTCCAAACTCTCTAATAGAGCAGTATTTCTGTATGCTGAACCAAAACTGAAAAGTTTTATGCGACCTTAATTCCCTAAACCTGCCTAGCGCACCAATTTTAGCACTTTTGAGTACGTAGTTTCAGTAATAAATTAATTCTGATTGGAAATCAGAACTCTTTTTTTTTTTTTTAAGTTGTTAGGGAAAAAAAAAAAGTCTTTGAGTACTAATAATGATAAATGTTTTACAGGGTACTTGAAGTATTTTGGTCCACAGGAACTGTTCTAAAACCTGGGATTTCCTGTCCTTAATTTTTTGTAGGGTAAACATTAAAATGTTTGAGAAGAAAAGGTACCAAGTGGAAAAGGGACTGTTGACAGATCAGGAAGGTCACTGCCCATGCAGGCTGCACAGGCGCTAGCTGTGCTTTGTGTCCCACTTGTGAATAAAGTTGGTGCAGTTCCTGAGGCAGACAAAAACCTCTGTGATCTCCTGTGTGGGAACAGCCATGGCTGGGCTATAAACTCTTCCTGGGTGCAAGTCTCACCTGCCTGACACCAAGCACACCAAGAAAGGCTTCTGAAGAGCTTTTTGATCCTTTTTGTTGTCAGCTGTTCTAGATAGCTTGCTAGATCCCATTGATTTTAGTTTCCATGACTCGATTCTGTTCTCCTGTAATTGTTTCTAAGGAATTATATTTGTAATCACTTTAGGTAGTAGAAGCTTAATTTACCAGCATTGCCTTGTTCTAACCACTTTTTACCTAAGCTTTTTCACTTACGTGTTTGCAATAATCCAATTCAAGCTCTGAAGAAACGCACATTCCTTCAGAGAGACTGTTTGTCCCGTGTTACCCTTTCTGTAGCTGAACCAATACAGTGAGTTAACTAGTGCAATGATTTAACTCTGATGTGTTAAATTTAAGAGTGATCTTAATGCTGTACCTTTGGATGGTGATTTTCTGTACTGTGGCTGCACTAGTGGATTGTGCCACATAAAAGAAACAGTTTTATTTAAGCACCCGGTTGTCTGAATCCCCTTCTTTAATTTCTCTGGAGCAACTTCAGTAGAAATACCATTGCTAATTTCAAAGTGGTCTCCAAAACAGTAGTGAACTGGTTTTATCCAGTGAAATGTGCTTTGTGAGCTAAGGCTGGAGCAAGGTTAGAATTATTGTATTTAATATCTAAACATTGAGCAGATGGGCGTTGTTTCTTGAGGCACAATAAATGCAGGTAACTTGAAGGGGGAATGTTGAAACGGAGCAGGGTGAAATAAGATAGCCAAAGGTTTTATTATAAAACATTTTTATTTCTTGGAAGTTTTAGTAGGTAAATTGTGTAAATGGCAGCTGGTTACGTCTCATTTTCGGAAAATTTGGTTCCCTTTTCTTGTATTTTATTTTTTCCTTGTAAAATGCCCACAGTCCTTTGACCTATCTCCCATCCTGGCAGTGATGTTTATACTACACATTCTTCTACCATTTCATGCAGTCGGAGCTATCGCAGCTATGCTGAATGAGGTCCCAGCCTAACTACAATATTAACCCTGCAAATCTGTTCATTTTCTCCTGAGCAGCCCCAGGCAGGGTATACAGGAGAATGTGTCCAATTGAAAAACTATTACAGACTCGGTGGTGCTGCAGTGTGCTAAATTGCAACAAGGCTGTGTTTTTCTGCCAGAGAGGATCCTGCTAAGGGAGGTGGTGGTGTGTGTCTCATACAAGTTACAGAATTAGTTTTTTGTATTAGTCTCAGCCTTTATTGATGATTTTATTTTTATTTGTTTCAAACTGATTGTCTGCTTTTAAGCACTGTTAAGTTCCCTTCCTCACACTCACTGCTTTCTTCCTGCTAATTGTCCAACATGTGCTTTTTTTTTTTTTCCCCCCTGGTTGGTATCACTCCTTGCCTTCTTACTTTCACCTTAACAGTTGTTTTTAATTTTTTCTTCATTATTTTACTAAATATCATACTGCAGATCAGTAGCATCTTGGGTGGTGGTTGTACCACATAGCATTTATGGCAGACATTAGTTTTGCATAGCGTGTGTACCTTATTTTGTCTGGACTTGTCTTCATTGTGCTGCAGGCACCTCCTCAAGCAATTGTAGTGATTAAGCATGGTATTTCTGCAGATTTATATTAACTTCTGCTTATAAAGAAACAGAAGAAACCCAACTCTCCCCCTAAACATCTAAACTAGATGTTTTTCTTCATCCCCTTCGTCTTTATCAGTATTTGACCTAAGCTTGCTTTTGCGTATGAAAGAAAATTAGTTAAGTACCTTGTGGTTTATAGATGCCTTTTGTTACATATTACTTGGATTTATTGTGCAACGTTGGCCTGTAAATCATTTCAGTTAGACATTTACCTGGCTCATGTTGCCTTTATGGTTTGAGTCTTTAACAGCCATGAAAAATGGAGAAATTATGTTTTCGGCAGTGGCAGACTTTGCTAGTCTGAATACCCTGTAACTCTCTCTCATGGCCGTGCTCTGCTTCTGTGAGGTGTGCTGCCCAGCTCTGCAGAGATGTTTACAAGGAATCCATTACCTTTTGCAGCTGAAAGACGTGTCGAAAGAACAAAGAGAGTTTTGTGATGAAGTGTATCTGACTTCTCACTGCTTTGCTTACCTTTTAAATGTAAAACTTAGTAATTTGCAAGGGCTTTTAGTTCTCAGGGCATCCCTATAAGATTCCACCCGTATGGAGCTTTCCTTCAGTCGAAAGCGGGGTTGTCTCAAAACCGCTCTCAAATGCATTTCTATTTTAATCCCCAACTTTGAATGCAGCCTGCCTTACTGGCTCCAGCAAATCGCCCTGCCCTGCCCCACCCGCCGCGCGCGCAGGCTGTGTCTGCTGTTTGCTGGCGTTACATCTCTTCCTTTGTGACTAAAAGTTGGTTTCATCAGCAAAGCATCGGCTCCCGCTCCACTCTCGGAGCTCGCCTGCCTTGGGAAGTCGCTCAGACCTGCAGCCTATGCGGGGCACACGGGGGCATCTGTCGCCATACGTATAACTTTTAAATGGAAAATGTCTTTCTCAAAGGCTGTCGATGTCCAGTGGTCTGCAGTCCATGAGCAGTTGACTAGTCCAGGTGTTTCTGCTTCTGTTTCCGTGCTATGTGAATTGGGAGTTCGAGAGAAGAGTGTGCAGGATGGAGGAGTTGAGGGTTTGTATTTCTGTTCTGACTGTACAGCAGTGACGGAGGGCTTGGGAAGGAACAGAAAGTCTACCTGGGGTCATCTTAATTAAGGAAAGCAGTAATTGTTCTTGGTCTTTCTGTCTGCAGCTCTTTCTGTCAGAACATTTATCAGCTCTTGAATACAAGAATGAGGGGCTTTCTTTGTATGGGTTGTCTATCATGAGCAGTATTCAGGAAGAGCTTGTTTTATTGAACATGATTTCTACTTTGCGGGTTTTATCATGGCATTTTGCCCCACTTATTTAAAACGTAGCCAGCTAAGACTCTTAGAGCTAGTCTGATTTTAAAAACTGCCAAATATTTGTCTGTGCTTTAACAAGATAAAAATCATAAGCTGAGACTATGAGACAGTGCTACTGACTGGAGACTGTGGGTTTCTGTGAGGTTTTTAAGGACATCATTAACCCAGGTCTATCTCTCCACAGGACAGTCGGCCCAATATGTCAAGACCTCTGATCACTAGATCCCCTGCATCTCCATTGAACAATCAAGGCATCCCCACTCCAGCACAGCTCACAAAATCCAACGCACCAGTTCACATTGATGTGGGTGGGCACATGTATACCAGCAGCTTGGCCACGCTTACAAAATATCCCGATTCCAGGTAACTTTAAAAAGCTTGTTCTGCATGTCTTTGGCAACTCCTTTTCTTCCATTTCATGCTTGGACGTCCTGGTTCTGTCTCAGAATGAAAAATATAGTTCCTTTTGTTTTGAAATTAAATTAGGTTTCTTTGTTTGTAGGAGGTTAGAGACTGACTTTTCTTTCCCTGCTCTACTGTTTCAGAGATATGGCACTCTGCAAATACCTTTGTGTATGTACTAAAGCAAAGTCACTAGTAAAGAGCACATACTTTCTACCGCCTAGAATTCTGGTTTTATGCCAGGGCACCCGTTCTGTGGTTTATTACATTCAAAAACTGTAGTAATACTGCGTTTAAGCAAAGGTGGGGGTGTTGGGGTATTTGTTTCTTTTGGAGCCATAACCGCTCTCCTGTACTGTCAAAGTGTAATCTCAGATGTATCACTTGAGGCAGGTTGAATGTAACAAAATATAGGACAGCATTAACTGAATACTTTTTATAGAATCTTAGGACTCTTCAGATAATTAGAGTCAACTCTCACGTACCTTCTGAATGAAACATTTGTGACTGATAGCTTACTGGTATTAAGCAGTTAGAAAACTTCTGTATGCATGAGCAAGTGGTATATGTAGAGTATATGAAATAAGAGTGGAGCTTTAAGAAAACAACAGTGTATTGAACACAGTGTGTGCGGATATTATATAGTGGTGATGGCAGATAAACACTGTAGTGATACTGTAATTCTAAGAGTTGGCTATCATTTAGCAGGTGTTGATTAGTATTAGTCTATACCTTGCCCTTCACCACCTGACCCTGCTCTAGAGGGAAGGCAGTGTTACCTTCGTGGTCTTTCCAGCATTTGAGGGGGCAGTATTTGAGTTTCTTGATCCCACAGCTCTGACTTGCCTTTCCAGAAGGTACAAGGTACACTTCTTGGGATGTCATTTTGTTCTAAGCATGGGTTTTACTGGTACTACTACATCTGCGGTGTTGCCTATGTAGTTTTAGATGGAACTGGAGTAGTGCTTCTGACACTAGGAGCTGACAGGGCTAGAGGAAGAGAACAGTAAATAAAGGCGTATGAAAGAGAAACAGCTGGGCACATGGCCTTTCTTATGACAACCTCCTCAAGGCCAGGCAGAGGAAAGTAATAGAAGCCGTGCCAAAGTGCAGGCCTGCCAGGAGAGATTGAAGCAAAGTCTAGGAAAACTTGAACTGTTCTTTTTTAGGACCTGCTTGTGTTCAGCTACTGGGATTTGTGATTACTTAGCGTTTTTTAGTAGTTGGGAGCAGTGATGATGTCTGAAGCTGTTGTGTGTGCAGTAAGAGGCTGCTGCTATTAATACATGCAGCTTCTGTTTCCATGTCAAATTCACTGGAACAGCATATTGCTTTAAGTGAAGAAACACTAAAATGTCTTTCATAAGTGTGTATGGTGGCAGTGGAATTTAAGCTTAATGTATTCCGTGTTCAATTGAGCCATTGTAGCACTTGAAAATGGAAGCTATGCCTGTAGTATCAAAACCGGTTTAATAAATTAAACATTTTAAAGCTCTTCAAACATAATTTAAAGAAAACCCAAACTCTGAGTTGTAGTCATTCTGTTTCAAGTCGTTCTGACATGCGTTTATGTTTCAGTTCTGACAGTAAGTGTCTTTTGAACGCCTTGATGACTGAATATTTCCAGCGTAGCTGTTAGAACCTGGAATTCCCAGCCACTTCCAGAATTTGAGAGATATTTTTTTTTTAACATTAGCAGCTTCAAAAGAGCAATTATTAAACTCGTTTGGATGTCAAGACAGTGGCATGAAGCAATAAGCTGGCAATAATGATATAGTCATATGGGTTTCATCTGTGAAATTTTACTTTAACATTTTTTTACCAATGTCTGTGTATATACCTATACATATATGGTGAGTGCTGGACACAAATTATCCAGTAATACTTGGACCTTAATACAAATTGTTCCTTGGAACCTGAACCAGTCAGTCTATATCTACAGTCTAACTTTGTTAGTTAATCCAAGGTTTTGGTCAACATTGCTTGCATGTTTTCTTTTTCTGCCAATATCACATGTGTGAATGAGATCAAAACTAAGGCAGGGTCTCATAGATACCTTTGGGCCAGTTGAAGCCTCCTGAGGCTTTCTGTCATATGAAGTATTGTCTATGAAAAATAAGGTCTTGATTATCTTGCCTGAAAGAGCACTGCTCCAGGGATGAGTCAAGGCATAGGTTGCAGGCTCCAGCATCTAACAGGTTGAGACATGAAAGTCATTAGGCTTCTGACTCGTATTACATGTAGTCTAAGGGCCAGAAGCCTAAAATGAACCTTTCATCTGTGGGCCAGGTATCAGAGTCATCTTTCTTTGTGAGATTGAAAGGGTGATATCCAAACCAGCAGCTTTGGAGCCACTGTGACTTGCTGGTGTGAAGGAGACCTATCCTGATAGAGCAGTCTCTGCTTTGGAGCAAGTGTACTCTTCCTTCTCCTTTTGGGTTCAATAGCATCTCATCTTGTGCCTATTTTCTCCTTCCTGGACAGTAGAGTAGGAATTGGAAAGAGTACTTTTAAAAAGGGTTCCTTAAATGATGTCAGGTAAAGACTTGTAGCTTTCAGGGCTCCTTTTCTATAATTCTTTTGTTAGACCCCCCTGCCTGGTTTGTGCCTTGATGTGTAAAATGCATACTGGCAGGTATCCATTCATTCCTCCAAAGAAAAGCAGGTGCGACTATAAAAGCATCTTGCTACTGATGCTGGGTCCCTGCCCTTTGCTATGGAAAGACCGTTGAGGGCTTCCCTCAAATGCTCTTGCGATTGAAGAATCCAAGGAATTGGAGCCTATCTGTGTTTTGGCCAAAGGCTGACACAGTGAAGCAATCCAACAGAGAAGCAGCTTATCTAATAGATGGTTTGAATTGAGTATTCCCAGAATTTTAAATACTGAAGCTGAAATAATGCTAAAAAACCCCACATTTAAAAATCCAGTAGCGCAGATTTCAAAGGAGCCCAGTTATATTCCAGACTGGGAGAACCTACTGTTTTCACAAGGAAGGTCCTGTATGATTATTTTATCTTGTCAACAGGCTTTAGGTTCTCCCAAGACACCAGTGAGACCATGACTCAGACATGATCTCATGCAGCTGTGAATGATACAATTTACCAGACTTAGGCTTTAAGAAGAGGCAATTTGAATCAGTATATCTACCAAAAAGACCTAACGTAAGGTCAGTCTGCTGAAAGAAAAAGTAATTTTCTTTAAATCCCTGAGGAGGGGACAGGTGTCCTTTTGTGTAGCGCTCTCCACCAAGACTGTAGACTTTGATGCATTCATCCATATACAGATTGTTCCTCCTGTTTTTGAGTCGTCAACTGATGGTTATTCGTATGTCCATGTGAATGAACTAAACAAATTGTTTCTATTCTGTGAGGAGTCTTACAGTTTTGGAATTTGTTCTGGTTTGAACTAGAACATGCCCTCCTATTCTCAACAACCTTTGGTTTACTTTAAATTAGCAGATCTGCAGGATGATATTAGGCAACATAAAGTTATCTGTTACAGATTTGGGTGCACTAATTTTTTGTTATTATTTTGGTTTTGCAAGTGAAGATTTTTAAAAAATAGGTCTGCTTTCCACTGTCCAGAAAAAAACTCATTCATTTTATTCCAGGGAAGATGGACACAAGATGAGGGTCTGCTAAAGGAGCCTTTCTCCCCGAGAGCTGAGGCACATGCATGCTGTCCCATTGTTCCCTATGACCACCAGAGAGTCTGAGAAAAATTGGTTGAAGTTTTAGGATTTATGATTATGAACAGAGGAAGCACAGGCCTGTTAATGCTGATATTTGTACCTGAGCAGCTTACTCTCCTTTTAGTGCATTATTGTCTCACTTGGGGTTGGCATTCCTACTTCTCTCAGCCTTAATGCTGTCTGTATGGTATCTACCAAAAGTTATACTGCACCAGGCTAAGACAACCTCAGCTGATTATCAGAACTAAATGGAAGATGTTTAACTTCGATCATATGAGCATCAGCTGTCTGATATCTCTGATATCAGCAATATCAGCAGTGTTGTCTGTCTCATGTTCAAAGCATCTGGACTTTTAATTAGTTCTGTCCAAGTCATCTCATACAAATATTTGCATAACACCATGGCATTGAATTGCCACATCCTGTATTCCCACCACAGAATGGGAAAATTTAATTTAAAATCTTGTATATATTTCTTTGTACAACCTTATGGGATATCTGTTTGCATTGCTACATCTCCCATCTTGAGTTACTCCCTGCATATGAAGATGAATTCTTCTTATATGGTATTTCACAATACTTCCAAATTTCTGCCCAGGGCTGTTTCAGGTTTTCATATGAACCAATCCATTCGTGTCCCAGTTTTCTTACCCAATCTTCACTCTCAGCCCTCAGGGAAATTAAATTTCACACACTTGGATCCAGTTAGGACACTGGCATTTTTTTTGGTTGGTAAGGGTTTCTTCTGCATTGAGAGCACAGAATTACTTCGGAGAATGCCCAAACTGTCCTTGGCCTTTTTGAACAGTTTGCGAGCAAGGCTAATCCTTCATAGGTTATGTAGGTAGACCTCCAAGGACATGCTATGAATTAGGCAGGTTAGCACTGTTTACTTGTTTCAGAGCTTTAGCAGTTTCTGTTGTCCGTAGACTGTCCCCAGTTCCAAAATAAGACACCGACATGGCCCTTAGTTCAAACTTCTGCTGGTTGCAACACCGTGCTGGAGACTTATTGTTCAGTAGGAGATCTGTTGTGGTGCGGGTGTTCTGCACTTTGCGTAGGGCTCTCTGTAACACCTCCACAAGACCAGCCCCATAACGAGTTTCCTACTCACCTTGGATAGTACCTCTCACATTGCTGTAAGTGATGCTAGTTCTTTAAAGAAATAAATCTAAAATTTTGTGACTAATAAGCATTGGGGGATTTTTTTTTTTTTGAAGGAAATATTGCCAGAGTAGGTGTTACTGCATCTTTATTTCCACTCTCCTTATTTGGTTTCATCTTCCTGAAAGGTACATCTCTATCTGTGGAGGTATTTGGTGATCTTCCTGTGGTAGCAACATCAAAGCCTGATGAGGTGGTAGTTCTTAAATCATTGTGACACTACAGTAGACTTGCACTTTTTGAGAACAAACATTGTGTTGCAGAATCTAAAAAGCAAGCTTCCTTGAGAGTTTTCAATATTGCTCTACACTAGCTCTGTCTGTTGCATTAGTGTGAATGGTCCAGGTTCCAGATTTTTAATATTTTGTAACATTCCTGGCAGCAGGGGAATAAGCAGAAGTTGGCAGAGGCTCAGTTTAATCTTCGTTACCTATCCTTGCTCATCTAGTTATTCACCTTTTATATTTCATCATTTGATTGCTGCATGGCCTTGTGGTGAGGGAAAGGGAGGGCTTGGGATAGGGAGGTACTCTCTCACTGACCCATTCTCTGACCCAAGATAACTAATTTAACTTTGAGCTTTGGTTGCTTCCTACCAAGGTTAACAAAAAAGCAATTTGTAGAATGCTTTGGGATGATGAGTGAAAGTGTAAAAGATTACTATCTCTAAGCATAAATATTTCTAGATGCCAGTAACTGAGATAGAAACAGTTGATGATGCTGGTATCATCAGTAACATGTGTTAGTAAAAAATGAAATGTTGATTCATGAGGACTAGACTCAATACAGTTAGGCAGTACAGTTGTTTTGGTGGGTGTAACCACATATGCAAACTTGGGGAAAAAATGAAACAGAACTGTGAATGATAGTATACTTTATGCTTATTTCAAGAAATTCAGAGAATTTACACAACTGATATTGTAAAGAGAAATCTTTTGCAACACACATCTGTCAATAAAGAGCTCAGAGGGGTATTTTCTGGTCCTGACTGAACCAAGATTAATTGTATCTAGGTGTGTATATTGAACTTAGGGCATATATTGACCTCATTTTGCCTCAATTAATGATCACCACAGGTCAGTCATCACTGTTGCCTCAGTAGAAGTGAGTATTTTCCAAATCTTAGTCCTGTAATATGTCTAACTTGCAAGGTCAGCAAGTTGTTGCTTGTGGCTGGTGACTCGGTGAAAGAAATAGCACCATCAGATTAGCAGGTTCTCGCATCATGTGGTCAGTAACTGGTGGTGAGTCATCACTGAAAGGGGCTACGGAGTTGATGTCTTCCTGTTCTGAGTGTCAGTGAAAGTGGGTTTGTGTATTATTTATTTGGAGGATAAAAAGCAGTGGTTTGTACTTGTTCAATGCTTTTGCACTCAAATGCGTGAAATGAGAGCAAAATCAAGATAGTGGATTGTTAGAGTACTCTTTGCACATACACAGACCCAGAGAAAGTAGATGTGCAGGCTTGATACTGCAGGCGTTCATGCCATACTTAACTATGGCTTCACAGCTATGACAGTGTGGATGGAGATACTCAAGGGAATAAATGTCTACATTCAGGAGTGTTACAAAGGTAAATGCTTCAGCTCCTTGTTTCTGAGGCTAGTAGTCCTCTGAAGTAGCAGACATTTTTCTTGATGGGAAAGAAGAAAATCCATATCATCAGTACAGCTCATAGATCCCTTTCCCAGTAGGCTTGTGTATGGGTTGGATGAATTTGTATGGGTTGGATCAACCTGTAAGTCACAGAGAGGGGATGTTGTCAATAACTAGTTGAAGGGTCTGTGCTCTGAGAAATCCTTTCACTGCAGAGGCTGCTTGATACCAGCTTGATATCATGCGGGTGGAAATTTGTCAATGAGAAACAGTTTATTGTTGTAGTGTTTGCACTTTTCTACTCAGTAGCTTCATAAACCAGGCTGAAGGCACCCAAACAGTATTTCTCGTTCTAACCGACCAAGAAAATACTTGGGAAGGAAAAAAGGAGTGCTGAGTCTATGGGTCTTGCTGGTCTGATAAGGAAAAGCCCATCAGAAGCTGAGGTGGCACTGAAGTATTCTGCTTATTGGTCATTTCTGATAGGGTCCAGGTTTGAGCCATAGTCTTGAGGTTCAGTGGTTTGTTTTGCCTTTTGCTGTACTCAGTCCTTACACTCAGGAGCATCTGTATGTTAGCACTAGGTTCTCATCCTGCTCCTGCATGAGCTGTTTGTGCTTCATTGGTCTTTCATAAATTGCAACGTAGTTGCTACGCAAATTGGCATCTGTATGTAATTGCAGAAGTAAACATTCAGCTTCCAGTTTTACCGTCAACACCCGGCCACCTCTTGGGTGTGTTTGGAGCTTTAGGATATAGATTCCAATTTCTGGCTTACTTCTTTCTGGTAATGATCAACCTTCTGGCTGGGTTTCATGTATACAAGTCTGCTTGCTACTTGGGGATGTATTTGCAAAGGTTGCATAGGAAATGGTGAAAACTGCTTAGGACCCAATAGTTATCTGCACTCATTTTAATGCAAATAACACATAAATGCTGTGTTGGCTAGGGGAACGTCAGCAGCTCCTGTTATGTGGATGTCTCCTCTAACTTAACTGGTCTGCAGTTTATTCAAATGTCATAACCAGATGACTGTCACCTGGCAAGCTTTATTTCTCCTTTGTCTTTTGTACTCAATCTTTCTTTCCCTTTAGTGTACAACTCTCAGGATGTCACTGTCTCTTTGACTCCTGCTACTCAGTATCTTTCTTTCGTCCCCATTCTGCTCTGATCATTGACCCTACCTTTATTGTCTGAATTCCCTCATTGCTTTGTCTTCCTTTCTTTTTCATTTACACTTTTATATCTGTTGGAAGGAGTCAGAGCTCACAAAGTTCACAAGTGATCTTTACCTCGCTAGATCAAGGCACATTGATTGCTTGTCCCTTTCTCCCCACACATCCTTGGTTTTCTGGCTCTTGTTAATGGTGAGCTTTCTTTGAGTAGTTAAGGAGCCAGCATATTTTATAGATATGCTTTTGCTCTTAGTGGCATCAGTTGAAAGGATGCTCTGAGACTCATTGATCTCTTTCATTGAGTCTTTAAATCAGTAACCAGATAAAGTATTTGCAGCTGTTATTAGCTTGAGTCTGTAGGACTCTTCCAGAACAGTTGTGTCTACACTCATTTGGACAATTTTCTAGGAACTTGCAAGGCACTTCTGCCTGCTTCGGAGAACTGAGGGGCTCCTGTAACAGTTTGAAAGCATTTAAGCTGAGCTTGTAGCTACTTCTTGGGGTGTGCCTTAAGGAAAGCAGTGGGCTCATGGTCACCTTCCCACCCAGTCCTTCCACTGTGCAGTGCTGTGTGCGTAGACACTTGGGCTACCTCAGGTGCTCAGAGCATTATAGCACAATGCTCCACCTGGACTCGTTTATCCTGCTTCCAGCTAACTCAGCTGTGCCACGTCTGGTACCCAAGCTAATTATCGAAGACCTATCTTTTATATTTCTACATACCACTGCATTTTGCAGAACAGACACTTGGTGGAGGAGAGCAGCACTGGCAATTCAGTTTCCAGAATCAAATTCAGTTCATAATCAAAAACCTTCTGTTTGTGAAGGATTATAAAAGGTGAAAGGGGAGAGTAATAGAAAGATGCAGGGGTTTTGTTCATAAGATGAGATGGTTGAGCATAGCAGTGTTAAATGCAATGGGGTATACTTTAGTAGTTCATCAATTTATAAAGATTAATTCTACCTCTTAGACCCCAGTGGGGTTTTCATGTTAAAATGTGACATGCCTGTCAGTCAAATGGTAGACATAATTGTTCTTTAAGTGACCTATTAAAATCCCATTCCTTTTAATTAAAAATTGTATTTGTGTTCTCACACAGGCCATATCTGAACGGTAAAAACTCTTTTCATATGAGGCACGTTGCAGGTAGAGAGCTGTCACAAGCTGTGTGACACACGCATGAAACAGGAGGAGTGATTGAGTCCCGGTGCAGGCATGTGGCTTGCCCTTGGCTCCCGCTGACACGGAGGGAGATGGAGGGATAAGCAGCATCTCCCAGGACCACACCCAAACCCTTTGCATTCCTCACCTAAGAAATTGCTTGTAGTTACTTCTTGTGGCATAGAAAGTTATAGTACACAGCATTTGCCATAAGTGTGTCACTTCAGAGCAAATGATGGATTACGTCCTTCCACACCCCAAAAGTCGTCTTTGTGCTGTAATTAAAAAATAAATGTTGCAATGTGAATTGGAAATATTTTCTGCCATACTATGAATTTGTTTTGTTAGGTTGCCTGGATGTAATTGCAACAATGTCAGTGTATTAAACCCTTGTCACGGGGTAATGGTTTCCTGCCGCTACACCAGTGCCAAGGACTGCTTTGCTTAGCAGCTCTATTGCTGTTTATCTCCATCAGCAATAGTGATTATTTTGCTTCTGTGAAGCTTTTTTTTATTTTATTTTATTCCCTGCATGCATACTATAAATTATAGTTCTGTGCGAATGCTAGCCACAAATCTTAAACAGTAGGAAGCGCTGCCATGCCAGAGAGCGGCTCTCCTGAGAGCTGGTTTCAGGTTCGCCCAAACTTGTCGGCAATCCGAGGGGAAGAAGGCGTTCCAAACTGTGAAGGTCTGCTGGGCCCCTTCTACCCATCTGAAAATTGATCCCTCTTAAACAGTTTAGAGGGCCCTCGGGGTCTTACAGCTTACATAAAAAATGAAAGCCCTTCCTGTCTTAGAGCAGCGCAAGCAGTCAATACAAAAGAGAAAAATGATCTTTTAAGTGTATCCCATTGAATCCATTATCTTGAGGGCCCATGTGTGATGCTTCATCAGAACATCATCATCTGTGATACATGGGAGAGCGGGTGAGGTGCTGTTCAGGGGATTTCAGAGAAAATGCTGCAGTACTCGCAGTGCCGTAGGACAGGCTAGATATGATACAAACCAGAAAATGAGAGCTGCAGAAAAACTGATATGTTCCTCCTTATAACAAATGGAATTCATATTTTACATGTCTGAAACAAGCAAATCATTCAGGAAAAGTTTTGAATGTTTCTTTTGCAGGTATGAAAGCCCTGTCGGGCATCTTGTATAAAAATGCTTTGCTTTCGATCAGAATACAAACTTTCAGATTTTTTTTTACATTGCAATGATAAAGAAAATAAAGGAGGAAGGAAAAATCAGTGTTTGTAGCATCAATGCATTCTAGCCTTGTTTTGGGGATGTAGTGAAAGGGTTGGACTGCTCTGTCATGAGCTGAATTGGTGTTGAATTTCTGGTTCTTGTGAGCAAGCGTCAGCACTGTTAGTTTTTAAACAGTGGAGTTTTAAATCTTTTGCATGCCTCTATGTAGTAATGATTCATGTGTTTTTCTTAGACTAGCATGAAGGGAAGATCTTTGATTTCTGTTGTTCTGAGTTTGCAGTATTTACTTAATGGCATAGTGGTGTTTTTTACCAGATTATTTGGTTAGGAGCTGATCTTTTGCTGTCAGTGTTTCTGTACTGCAAATAATAAGGATGTTGCTCTTTGGTAGATTATATGCAAGAAAACAGAGAAGAAATCAGCTTTGTTTCCAATAACTAGTAGTATCAATAATTCAGAAGTGTTATTGAAAAAATGTATTTTTGGAGGGCAAAGGAAAGAATGAAGAAGCAGTATTTTTGCATGCAACTGAGTTGTCAAGCGCACATCCTTTGAGGTGTCTTCCATTTCCTCTGGTGAAAGGTTTGCTTAAATAAACTGAGCAGTAGGCAGTGGGTGTGTGCCTTTGCACAACAACATACACCCAGGTGCTTTATTGGCCAGGGTGATCCTAAAGGCAGAGCGCTGTCAACATTCCTAATTGGTTATTACCCAATAACACACACCCTCCAGTGTCTTGGGACTACAAAACACTTTTTACCTAGCCTTCCTACATGAATAATGAAGCACTTCAAATATTCATCCAATTATAGGCAGCCTCTCTTTTGACTAAGGGTTGCCGAATGCAATTGGACATACTTCTGACATAGAATTTCAGGCTATGTCTATGTTGGAAGGGTTTAGTCACAATTCTTGACTTCTGGGGAGAGATTAGATAACACTATGATGTTAAGTGTTCTACCACTAACACTTCTGCAGCATCAAAAGCTATTGCCCAATTGATTTGTGCTATTAAATTCTGGTTTACTAGAGTATAATTTCAGAGTTTTAGAAAAATGCATTTTTAAAGAAATGTTATGCTTGGAGCTTGTCACATGAAACTGCTCATGTTCTGTTTGAAACAGGCTGATTTGCTTGTTCTTCAAGTGCTGTGGATACAGCTGCATGCAACTGAAGTCACCATCAAGAGTATAAAAAGCAGACAGTTAGCGTGTATACTGTTCAAACATGTGGACTGTATTTACTGTCCTCTTGTAATGTTTTTCCAAACATTTTCCTGCTCATCATGATTGGCTCCTGATAGGCCAGTGTCTGACTTTTAAGTAGGTTTTTCTCATGTTTTGTTAATGTTTTCAAAAACAATGTCCTCATCCCTTACAAAATATTAAGGTTTAATTTTACTTTACTAGCTTCTCCTATGAATAAGCTCCCCTGAATGTTAATCTTCCCTCTGGCCTTCCAAAACCTGACAAAGGTATTGTGCCATACCCCTGCTCATGGCAGTTTCCATCCCTGCTGCAGTAACGCCGTAGGGAGTCACGTTGGCTCCAGCATGCCGCCACAGAGGCGAACCCTGCGACAGTGTCCGTCTTTTTGGTGCAAAGGAGATACACAAGTAGGGAAGTGGTGGTAAATGTTATTCTAGGAAGATGTAAGCTAGGGAAGTGGTGGCAGGAAAGGTGCCTCCCTGCTTGTATTTCCCCCATGGAAGACCTAACTCACAGGAAAGGGAGAGGAGAAAAACTGCTGCTTTTCTGTAGCTAAAGCGTATTTGGAGGCTCCACTTTTTATCAGGCATTCTCATTTTCCCGGTTTCTAATACTGCTGTCTCATAAAGCTGGGCCTTGGGCCATGCCTTTCATACCAGTCTTTTCTTGCTTAGTAGCTAACCCTGATAAACTCATCAGCAGAGCTACAATTGCACTTTCCCGCTTCCACTTTGGATTAATGGTGTAGCGCTCTGAAACTGAATGGATGCTGCTCTCTGGACTGCAGAGGTCTGGTTCCAGGTGAGTGTTTAATTTTCAGCTTGGGAAGTAGAAATAAAAGCCCTAATCAGGTATGTTTCATGCTTTTCTCTTCGGTAGGCTCAACAAAAGGAAGGGTGAAAAGGATGTTATTGGAAGTCGCTGCTTGTCTGGTATCATTGCAAGGCATAAAGCATTGGTTTGAAAATAGAAGGAGCTGGTATGGCTGTGACTTTCAATTGTGTTTAGCTTCCATGTGGGTCACTTTATTTCCTATTAAAATGCTAAGTAGTTAAATCAGAGGTGTGAGTCCTTCTTCCTTCTCTTTCTTAATGAAGTCCTGGAAACATGACAAACATGAAGGGCCCTGGGAGTGACGAACATAAACCAGGCTTCTGTACCATGCAAAAAGCATAAAACTGGTAGCACAGTTCTCATTCAAAGAAGAAAATTAGTCATGTTGTCCTCCAAACCTGTCCCTGAGCCTGCAGAAGCTCTGCTGGGGCGTGCCAGGCTGCTCCCCATTGGGACAGCTTGGCTGCAGCTCCTCCAGGAGCATTTCTTCCAAGGGACCTTTCTGTTGCTGTGAAGGACCGCAGGAAGGACTTTGTCCCTTGACCTTGCATGGCGGAATATTTTTTTTTGCAGCATGTTTCCGCTGGGAAAGGTGAGTGGTAATGAAAGCTTTATCAGTTAGAAATTGCAGAGGCTGCTGACAGAACAAAATAAATGGGGTGAGGTCCTGAAAAAAACAGTCAGGGAAATCTATTCCTGATAAAGGTCGAGTTTGTTGTAGCACGTTGCTGACTAAATGTACGTCTGAAATGAGGGCACATCCATCATAGCAGAGTTTATTTTCCTCATCACTGTCCTAATATTATTCTGCTGTAGTAACAGAACACTTGCAGCGGTGAGGGAGCAGAGTGGGAGGGCGGGTAGAGGGGGGAAAGCCTGTCCCCTGCTAAGTGACTCTGCAGGGTTCAGCCAGCAGGAATGCATTTCTGTCAGCTTTCCCTGCTTCAGAGGTTGAGGTGAAACCCTGCTTTGTCTTGCCTAAGTGTCCAGTGATAATAAATAATAAGCCAGTGATGTGGTCCCAAAATTAGATGTGGAATTTAATTTTGCCTGTGTTCACAGACTCTAAGGAGCAAACATGTCTTGCCTGACTTTGATCCTGCAAAGAAGCTTGAGCCGCTATCCGCAGTGATACACTGGCTGGTTTCTGTACCCCTCAGTATTGTTTAGCAGAGGATTTTCAATGAAGATCAACCAGCCCTTGAAGCACAGTGGAGAAATACCCCTTCTTTTTGACAGTCTGTTGTGAGGCTCAAGTCTTAGTCAAAGTTCTCATTGATCCCAGCAAAGCCGTTGCCTTTGCATTGCTGGCATAGACTCCTTCCTTCCTTACAGCAGTGTAAATCCCTGGGGCATATCCTTGCCAGAGGTCTTTTAACATCAGAGCAGGTAGGTAGTGGCTGGTGGCAATTAGAGGCAGCAAAGATCACTTGTGTGCTTGCGCTGCTGCTGCTCACTGCAGCTGGAGCTCTGGGTGGGCTGCTGGATGCAGGGATGGTGTGGGGCTCGTGGGTGCAGCTGATGAGCAGTAGCGCTTGGGGCAAGCATCTGACGGAAGCATCTGCAAGCAGATCTCAGTCACCTTGCTGCTTTTCTATTGACTATATCACTGCAATATCAGTGGTGATAAAATCCAGAGCCCAGTCTGACCTCAGGTGCCTTCTCCCTCCTGTTAAAACCCATCATGAAGCTGGTGCTCAGCAGCAGGTTCTGCCTCACAACTGGACACCCGGGTCCATTTCACCTCCCGTGATTTCTTTTTTTTTGGTAAGCGTGTTGTGGTATACACTGAGGGAAGAAAAGCTGTGCAAGAGTGGGTGACCAAGGACTGCACCGTAGGTTTTCATCACGAGGCTGCTTGGTTAATGCAAATAAATACAGATTTTTGTGCATGTGGTGGTTAGCAAGAGAATATAGTTAGATGATCTGGCTCCATAGTCAGTTGGCTGTTTTAAGATGTTCTCTTTCTCCAGATCCCTTCCTTTCATTGCGTTAATTTGCTTCTGCCTGCCTCTAAACTCTCAAAAAGTAGTTTTTTAGGAAGGTAATAGGAATTAATCAGAATCTTCCCATAGCCCCAAACTGTTTATTGTAACACTGGTGGCTTCTGGAGAGGTGGGCGTGGAGAGTTTTGATGAAACAGTGCAGCTCTTGATTACCCCAAACTATTTTCAGGCTTCTGCACCTTTTGATAATGTGGTTCTGTAGATCTCCTGTAAAGATAGCAGAAAACAATTATATCTGTGCCTTGTGGTGATGCAAGAGAAAAAAA
Source organism: Strix aluco (assembly GCF_031877795.1). Lineage (NCBI taxonomy): Eukaryota > Metazoa > Chordata > Aves > Strigiformes > Strigidae > Strix > Strix aluco. The sequence goes on from NC_133931.1 coordinate 50,290,923, forward strand.
TCAGAAATCTACCAAAACACCTGGATTTCTGTTAAATCAAAATTTCATTACATTCAGAAACAGAGCAAAAAGTGTTGGTATTAAGTAGCTACACAAGTGGAGGGGCTAATGCAAGGTTGTTGTAACATGTTTTATTTTCAGCAAGCATGGAGAAGAGGAGAACTTTTTGAAACCCTTTTCTCTCCCTGAACCTGCCTATATTGGAACTTGCATTATTCTGAAAAACTGTGGTTCTGAAATTCAGGATTTTTTTCACTAAATTGTTAGCTTTCTTTCTTCTCGTTGGTAAGAGAGTTATAGCCTTTTGGCATACATACCTGTGCTGGTTGTTGACCAGGGTTTTTTCAGTCCCAGTTATAGTTCATTCAAGCTGTAATTTAATCTATCGATACGAGAGTTGTGCAGTGGTACCAATGTCTGGGGACAAGGGCAGATGCAGAAAGATGCTTAAGGAATGGTGCTTTTTTTTCCTTTTTAAATCCAACTGTAGTTAAATTTGGTTCTGTCTTTTTAGAGAAAGGCTTCAAAATTAAGTGAGTGAAATAATGAAAACGTACAAACTCAAGCAGTAGGCTGTTCCATGGTCAACATCTTTCTGTTAACCTAAAAGCAGTGTTCGGCTTGGTAGGCAACTTCTTTATTAACAGCCTGGAGTTGCCACAGGGAAATTTTGGCTGTTGGATTGTGTTGGTTTCTATCAGGAACATCACAACAGATGTAAGATCTATATCCTCACTACTGCAAATCCTCCAGACTGATGGAGTTATGCTTATTTGACTGTTTCTCCACAGATCGTTTCCCGCATGTTTGCCTGCATTCAGAATTTGTTAGTTGCTACATGACAGAGCTGTCGTAATTTTTCAGCTGCACGATCGCCAGTGCAGAGGCACAGGAGGTGTACGTGGAACGTGATCCAGTCCTGCGTGGGTGGGCTGGGCTGCCCTCCATAGGTGTCTGTGGCTGCCCGTTGGCTGTAGCTCAATCTAGAGTCAGCTCCCTTCAACACTCTGCTAAAATACTTGAGGCTGACTGTCCCTGGCTGACACAGTCCCTTGCACTGACCGCCTGCAGTTGGGAAATGGGGATCCTAACACACTTGCAGTGTGATACGGCTTTGGATGGCACTCTTCTGTATTTCCTCTGGTAAAGCTGCAACTCAGGAAGAAGCTAAGAACAGTCAGCTCCTGTGTGAGGGTAACCTGAATTGCAGGGTAAAATAGTGCTTAAATTAAAACATTACAAAGTCCTACACATTTTAGGAGCACTACAAACTATTTCTCACAATTTCATGTCACATAAACTTGTAATTTTTTATTTAAGAAAGTCTGATTTTTCTATTGAAGTAAGTATCGAGGAAGAGTAGTGTTAGACTTTGTTTAATACATGGATTTCGACACAGTTAGTTTCTGCTCAGTTTGTGAGTGGAATATACTCACTTTAACATGGGCAGCTAAGTGCCCATGCACAGTTCCTGCCTTGACTCCTGTGGCTGCTCCAGGAGAGCATCAGTGCCAGAAGAGCACCCTGTGCCATCCCCCAGCCCTTCAGGAGTCCCGGGAGATACCCTAGAGCATCTCAAGTGGCACCAGACACCTGTATTTAGGCAGCTGAATCACATCCTGGCTGTCGTGTATTAAAGACACCATGATGTAACACTTGGTTTTGTCATGTGGTATTTTTGAGGATTTCACTGGCTGCAATTACAGTGTCTGTTTTCACATACATGGATTAATTATTCCTTATGCCACTATTCATGGGGCTATATTGCTTCTGTACTGTATCTCAGTTCTCTTCCTTTCTTCTCTCTACCTCCTCCACAGAAATACATCTGACTTACTGTTGGGTTTGGTATGGCTGCAGGGATGATTACACCCTGACAGCATCTAATTTAATAAACAATAAAGCCACTGTTTTGTATATGTAAATATTGTCAATGGAAATAATGTTATCTGTGTGTTTTTTATCACCCCCACCACCAGCAGAATGTGAAGGTGTGGCTTTGGCATTTTTAACCTATGCAGTAAGCGTTATTTATTGCTCAGAGCCACTGTCTAAGCTGTTTTAGGTGGACTTTCCTGTCCTCTTAACTGATTAGCACACAGGTTTTGTTTGAACTGATTTGGTTAATGGTGTGATTTTCCTGGTGACTGAAATGCTTAAATCATTTCAACCTCTAGCATGGAAGCAGTTAAACATGTAAATGTATGAGAATGAGTTATACAGGTATAAACACGTCTCTCTATGTAGGCACATTTGTGTGTCCACACTAGGAATCACAGCAGTGTAATTGTAATGTATGTAAGTTAGAGTTAATCAATAGCAGTGTACAATCCTGTGTTTCTCATACTAAATTCTGTGCTCATAACACCCATGTTTTGTTGCCTCTGTTGTGTATGCTCTCATGCCCTCTCAAAGAATTTATAATCTAGGGTGTTAGCCCGGATGTACCATTTTTGGTCTAGGTGGAGGAATCTGTGAGCAGGTGAGCTAAGTAGTAAAGCAAAACACAAATGTTTGAGTATAATAAATGTGTTATTGTGTAGCTGGCCTTGCAGTTTCTCTCGCTGCAATTAAAGTCAGCTTTATAGGAAAAGAACATTATTAGGGCAGCCAGGGTGACCTTAGTTTGTCATCTTCATGGTTTATGTGTAGTAATACCATCTCCAATACATGATTGCCTGCTGCTGTGCACAGAGAAATGTGGTGCTTAATTACTAAACAGGTCATCAGCATCGCCTGTTCCTCCTCAGTTCAGCATGTGTCCTTGGGCTGTATTTTCTGCATATTATTCAAGTCCTGTTCTGAAGAGTCATTCTTGCATGCTTTCTTTGCAGCATTCCTTAGTCTAGTACCTTCTTGCTTCACTCAATGGAGCTCAAAAAAATAAAGCAGGCATGCTTAGTGGTAGCATTGCACAGGAAATCTGGCACATGCTGGCACAGAGTTAATTTCTCCAGGGCAGCCCCCATCTGCCTTACCTTGTTTCCTTCCTGCAACCCCTTCCTCATCCATTAGACCTTCTCCTACTCCTCCAACAGATGAAGCAGGGGTCCCATGGGCAACAGTCCACTACACTGTACAACCCTGGCTTGTCCTCAGCTTGCGTGATGAATTGAAGGTGATGTGGAAAACCAACAGATCTTTAAAGACTGAGTCTAAAGTGTTTCATGCAGAGGGAGGTTTGCAAATGATAGTTGCAGGAACGTCTCTAATATCTGACGTATCTTAACTTGTGAAGCTTGTTTTGACTACTTTAATAACATTCTTCATATGTTTATTTTTTTCCTTTGTCTATTCTTATAGGGCTTTAAAAAAGCAAGCTGCCCATCCTTTCCACCTTCCCTGGCAAATTTGTCTTGTGACAGCCCGAACCGAAGTTCAGCAGCAGGGTTGAAACCTGTTAATCTGTTTTACAGGCTTCTGCTGCACAACCTAGCAGTAGCAAATTGTTGTCCTCTGCGTGAACTGCACTTGAGAAGGATGTTACGAACTTTGCAAGTGACTTTCATTGAGAGCAGAGGAGTGAGGGTGTTCGGGAATACTTAACACTGTCTTCCAGAGCCCAGAATGGAATAATCTGGGGGCACAGGCTCCCCGTAGTTAACAACTGAAGATTTTAGAAGCACTTTCTCTCCCTGAATTTTATTTATTAACAAGAAGCTTGTAGTTAGGCTTTAATGTAGAATTGGCCTCTTTCTTGAGAAGCAAGTCCCCTTAGGAGCCCCGTACAGCACGCAGAGGTTAGTTGTACAATCTCTTGCCTTTGTAGGATGCAGTGCAGGAGGAGTTTGTGCAACTCTTGCAGAGGGAAGGGCAAGTACGTTCTTGTCCCGTCTATGGAAACGTGTTGTCCTTCCTCTTACAGGAGGCAGCAGTTAAGAAAACAACACAGACAGGATTTCTGGCTAAGCAGTCAGAGTTGTGAAGATCTTGGAAAGCTTGATTCATTATGGTTTCATGGTAATGATTGTTGTTTACAGGGGCACAGGCTCCAGGCATATGAAGTGTGATGCCTGGTTCCCAGAGTAACGTTCTGGAGAGGGGCAGGGTTAGCGACACCATAGCGCTTCTTACGTAGCGTATATGTGCTTAACTGGGGTATCTGTTGGTTTTGGATCCAGAACTCATTTTGCTGCTACTTTTCTAAGGGATTTCATGGAGAATCTCAGAGTGTTTCCTAATTTCCAGTGATTTCTACGTGGAATTTTGATGCTGAGTGTTCTTGAGGGTACAGAGGAAATACTGAGAGCTAATAGTGTTTTGAATTAAATTCGTGAAAGCTGAGGGACAAACTTGATGTACAAAGAAATACATCAAAGAATTTCCCCCATTCTGAGAAGGTTTTTTTGGTTGGTTGGTTGGGTTTTTTTTTCAACATCCAGATTTGTGAAAGGGAAATGGCTCTGGTAGCTTTTTCTAAGTTGCTTTAACAGTGTTATCTCTTTGTGGAATCTGCATTTACAGGTTTATCAGTAGGGATTTGAAGATGGGTATGGCTACCATGTCTTTTTTTAAAACTGACAAGCTCAAAGGAGAGTGGGTTGGAGCTAATACATTTTTGCTTTTTACTTAAACATGATCCCAAGACACAAGTTCTACTTTTTCACATTGCTGCCTGCAAAGGGGTTCAGTGTGCTGAATATATAGATTATCATGGCCTTTGGGATGTTGTGCATCCACCAGTTTAGCTACTTTCTGGCTTTTGGAATTGAATGATAAACACTCTGGTTCTGCTCCTATCCTCCATTATCTTTACTCACAGCAAACCTGACCATCTTAAACATGATTAAAATATAATTCAAAAGTTATTAGCTAATTATGACGCAAAGTACTTAATTTGCCATTGCACCCTAATAACTTAAAGGTACTTCTGATAACTTGGTAATAACCGTATCATAAGCAAAAGGACACGGTTGCTACTAACTTAATAGGCAGCTTCCCTCAAGATAAAACATAAATAACGCACCTCAATGAAATCGGATTCAAGCTTAGTAAAATTATCTTGGCAAGCAAAGAGAATATTTGTTAATTTTTCTGTGAAATGTTATCATTGCCAAGAAAACTTGGTTACAAAAAACAGAGATGGAAAAAGTATTTGCATGAATAATTGATTTAACATTTCATTGGTTTAAATTATTTTAGGAAAAGTGGTTTTGATATGCTCTGGAAAACTGAAAAGTTTTAAGGACTTACTTGCAAGATATCAAACACTAGGAGATGTGGGGCTTAAAGGCTTGCAGGCCTGCTCTTCAGTATATCCAGTGCGTGAGCAAGCCTTAAAAAGAAGAGAGCAAGGAGAGATGGCAATGTTAAGCATAAAGTACTGGTGGTCAAGCTGTGGCTATGGAGCAGCGGGCGTGCAGGTGAGCCGTTATGTGTAGCTGCTCATTGCCTGATGTCCTCACAAATGGCTGAAGCAAAACTCTTCTCGTGATGAGAGGGATGGCGGCGGGTATCTGCAGCCTCCTCCCCTGCTCCGAGTCTCCTTGACTTGGCATGTGGGGTGCGTCAGCCAGTCTCAGAGTGTTTCAGAGTGTCTCAGAGTCCTAGAGGAAGAGAGGGGTTGTGGTACTGCTCTGTAGATAGTGGTTTGGCTGAAGGAACAGCCTATTTTGGGATTGCAAGACTCAAGTTTTCTGGAGACGGATCTGTATGTTAGCAAAAGGGCTTGAGAGAGTGCTTGGTGTCTGGAGACAAGCAAAACCATGAGGGTCAGGGATAGACACAATGTCTTCAGAAATGTCAGCAACTTCAGGTGGAGAAACCTCACTTTGTCAAAAGTGATAGGGATTGTGGGGATGAGGATACTGTTTTGTTGGGGGGGAACAGCTGGAGAGCAGAGGACAGACCCCTCTCAGCCACATCTGAAGCCTGTAATTCAATCTAGAGGTTCAGGAGGTTTGGCTGCCATGGCATTGAAATTGCTTTTAAAACACTTACCTGTCCAGCCTTGTGTGAAAAGATGCAGATTTGGGTTGCAGCCTGTTCCTTTTATCTGTCTGTATCTCTTTGGTATACCAGAACAGAGAGAGAAGGTCTATGGTAAACAGAAACTCCCTGGCCCATCATCCACAGTCTGGGGACAGTGCTTCCGTGGCCTCACCCTTGCTGCCGTCGTGCAATGTGGGAGATGGTTTCCATCTGCCCACATATATAGTTTTCTGGTCATGAGTCACCAGCTCCTGACATCCCATCCCAACTATTTATTCCTTTCTTTTCTAAAATGTCGGTTATTCTACAAGTGCCGTTTGGGTCTGGGTGGTTGATGGTCCTGAGTTTGGGAATGGGGGTTTGAACATCCTGGAAGAAGGCTGTGACAGAGCCAACGTTTTTTGGCCTACTTCTGTTGGACATTCAGGCACCCTGCACGCACCGTAAGGCTGTCAACCAGTATGTTATGTACATCGGGGGAGTTACTTTATTAGCTCTATTTTGTAGTGTAATTATTATTTCTGGTGTGCATCTCCTAGGTAGCTAAATCACCTGTTTAGCAGGGAAAAGGAGGTTTTAGTTTTTCTTGGAAAAATCTCCTTTTTAGGCAGAGATTAGGGTTTTGCTCCTGACTTCTGGAGCCTTAACCATCCATTTTTTAATTCACTCCAATGTTTCCTGTGACCCACATACCCTCTTTCGTTCAGCTGTCATTTACTTACACGTCTCATCATCTCCACACTCATCTGTGGCGTAGAAAGCTGTAGTTCACTATCGTGTAAGTAGCATTCCTGCAACATGACTACATGGTGTTGTGCAATTTATTCTTTTCCAGTTAATGTGTCAGTTTGTCCATGTGGGTTAGATCCAATTACTATTAGTTCATTTTGTAATATGTCTTGATTTGCTTTCATCTCTGCTCCTGCTGCTGCCTCTGATCAGGCAGGTTATAGCAAATCCCATGTTTGGGGTTTTTTTTTGTCTGTGCATTCCCTGAAGATACCACCTCACTCATCATTTCAGATCCTTCCCATCTGTTCTTCACATGCTTTACTCTGCATTTAAGACTATTCACCACTTCTTGTCTGTCTCAATTTCTTCTAAAAGTTTTATTAGCCCTCTGAGCTTGCCCTTATCTTTCCTTTTGCTTCCATGCTCTAATAACAATCTTAAGATGTTTCAAATTATCTCTATGTAAATGATTCAGTTCTTTAATCTTTAGCAAATATTTCCACAAAGGTTTGACATCCTTCTACTCAGTATCTGGAATTTATCTGTTCTTTAAAATGCCACGTAACATTTTCTTTTAAATCTCATAACAACTGGTGTTTTAATACTTCCTCCTGTACATCCTTCTTGCTCTGTCATTTTGGCTCCTATATAAATACCTTTTCTATAGAAGGTTTAATGAGATTTTATGTTTTAATACATTTTTCCCCTGTTACCTTTCCTTTATAATCATTGTATTCATGCATGTAACAACTGTCTGTGCCAAGAAATCCCTGAGACTCATGGACATGAAACCTTAAATTAAATGTAAGGAGGAAGAGATAAGAACAAATTATAATAGCACTGAGAGCAAGAGATTACAACAGGGTATTTGGTTAAAATGCGGTTTTCATAATATATGTTCATGAAAATTGCAAATTTATTCTGTTATATCATGTTTATGAGCCAACTTTTGTTATGCAGAGTTATAAAGATTGCTAGGTATTCAGTTGCTGTGGATCCAAATGATGTGAGATAGTCAAAAAAGAAGAGCAGGATGTTACTGTTAAAGTAGTCCTCTGAAAAAAGAATAGAAACCTCATCATTTTCCACTTGGGTAGGATAGCGTTTCTCCGTGGCGTGGATACCTCTTCAAATGTACTAGCTTCTAGGGGACAGTGCAAAATTATATAATTTAGACATACGAGAAAGTAAAATTAAATAGCCATGAGATGAGCATACCATTAAACAGATCTAATTTATAATGGGCTCTTATGCAAATTGCCTTTGAGCACTTAGTAAAAGCAAATGAAAAGAAATTAATAAGGACAATGTGGACTAAGAAGTCACAGAGAAAAAAAAAAAAGAAGTAAAAGCCTATTCCAGCTCTCTCTCTGCACACCCCAGAGTGTTAAATAAGCATTCCCATTAGCTACATAAACGTAATATGTGATAGTAAAACTTGCGTTCACTTACCCTTTTAAAGGCCAAACCCCTACTCACTTTGCCACGGTGGCTCCAACCAGGTGAGTAACGTTTCAACTAAAATACTTTTTTTTTGCCTTGTCATTCATTATTGGAGGGAGAAAGATGTGTTTTCATGAGTGCTTTGCCCCTTGCCAGCCACTGAATACCCGACCTCAGTGGAGTCCCAGGCAGTTACGTGCCTTGCCATTAGCACGGGATTGCAGGTGCCAGGGCATCGCTGATGCTCCTCCTGCTGTATAGTTCCCTCTGCCGGGTTACTGAAAGGGCTTCACACCAGGAGTTTTCCTCCCTGTTTGTTGCTCTGCGAAAGACACAGAGAGCAGGGAAAGCTGACAGCTTAAAACCGTTGAAAATAGATATTGCAAAGATTTTTGGTTAGTTTTGTGTTCATAGTGTCCTCTGATAAAGATTATAATATGAGAAATAATATACTGAATATATTAAATAATAAGGAATCTGTATTTTCTCAGAGGAAAAAAGGTTTATTTCTACCTTAGTTTGAAAGTAACACAATATTCCGCATGCCTGCAAACATCAAGGCTTGCAGCTTTCTGTGTGCCCTGTATCCCTTTGATTACAAAAGGGAGGAATTTAGTTCTGTCCACTGAAGCCACTAAAACAATCTGCAAAACCATGTCATTTTTCTTAGTGTTAAGAAAGTTGTGAGATAGTTGACTTGTTTAATTAATATTGGCCATCTTATTCCAAATTATTGCCGCTTCCCCAAATTCTCAACTGAGGCAGAATGTACTAAAGGGAAGTCTTTCTCTTTATGTGTATAATAATATATATAAATATTTATACACTGAGAGAGCAAGGTTATAAACACACTATGTATAGAGTTTTGCTGCAGACTGGGTATATTTTCATACTTGACAAACAGGACTTGTTTCTGAAGAATTTGAAAAATCCTGTAAGCAATGTCATATTCCCGTGCTAGCTTTTTAGTCTAGAAATGCTGCTATGGGAGCACTGGTCTGTGGGGAGAAGGATCCCTACAATATTTTCTGGGAGTAAAACATTGATCTCTTCCATATCCAGCTGTTTTCTCGGCACTGAAACCAGGCTTGCGGCTGTACCTGTTTTGTGTCCTTAAAGTAAAACCAGATTCTCTGATGGAAGCTGAGTTTTCCACCAGTTATGTTCTCAAGCCTTGAAGCATTCGATTTCTGACAGTGGAATATGATACTTAAAGCCACAGACATTAATTATTACCCATTGGAGGTCGCACTTTCACCCCATGGGACATTAATTTTCCTGATATACAGAAAATTCCAGCCTGTTAGTTTTAATTAAATATTTCAGAAGTACATTTTCTTGTAAATGGACTACAGTTTCTTATCCTTTACCCTTGATATTTGGCTAATTCTGCATATAATTATCAGCTTATTTTGCAAGCCACCTTCAAAGCACTTTCCTGTTTGGAAATCCATTCAGCTGTTACACTATTTGTAATTTTAAAAGAAGTCATCTTTGCCAATCATCAGCCAACATTGTCAAGAAAGGGATGGGGAAAAACGTCTTTCAGGTTTTCTTGGGAAGTGAAATTATAGTAAACATGACTTAACAGTCCCTTCTCGTGCCAGCAGATTGATGTCTTTTAAGCATTTATAATTGCAGTGCGAGACCAAGCAGGAGTAACAGCGAAGTAACAGAGCTATGGGCGACAGGGAGGACGGTTACTCAAATCTTACTGTATAGAAAAGTTGCCAAATGAGGCACAGCGGAGAGCTTGCCGCTGTGCTTCCAGGAACTCAAGAGTACAGGGAGAGGCTGGAGGGTGAAGGTGTTGGTGGTTCCACAGATCCTGGCATAGCCCAGGCTCCTCTCCTGATGGGTGTAGCAAATGTATCTTAGGAAAAGGACTGTGCCACCAGATTTGAGTCCCATGTTATCTCAAGTCTTTCCCTGGAGGCCATGTGAAGGAAGCTGGAATCTACATTTTTCCATCTGAAAAGGAAAAAGGCTTTAATTTTGTTTACAGAAGTCTCTCTGCTGGGGGTCTGCTTTTCCAAAGCTGTTTTAACATGTGAAAGTGCAGTTGTGTATTGCAAAGTGATCCTGGGCTGGGATGCAAGGGGAATTGGGACTTGCAATTTCTTGGGTTTTTCTGCTGCTGCAAAGCAGCGGTGCACTAAGGCCAGCACTTTCTGTTAACTTGTCCAGCCCAGACCCAACGGCTTTCCGGTCCCAGGTAGCACTCCTGATGGCTGTACGCTCTTGTCAGCATTATGGTTTTCTCAGAGGCTCCATCCTCTGATACTATCTTGTTCTTCTCCTAAACAATTAATAAAATGAAGACAAAAAGCCTAGAGGTTTAAAATATGTAATTATAGTAGTAATTTAGAACTAGGAAGATGCTACAGAAACCAATTACAATTATACGTTTCGGTAATGACTGACTTGGTCAAATATATATGTTTTATGTGTGAATTCCATCATAGATTCCAAGATGACATGCTTGAGTATAGGGGAAGATTAATTCTAAATGCCGAGTGCATCCATAAATGTTGCTCATCCACCTAGTGAACAGGAACCTGTATTATATGGCCTGTCACAGCGTAAATTTTGAGCAGCAGGGCAGGCAGTAACAAGTACCTAAGGAAGAAAGCTTGAATTGTTGTAAGGGATGGCTTTCAGAAAAAAATATTTTGTACCCGATCATTCTGCAATATTTATTTAATTCCTTATGTTACAGATTTCACACAACTTGAATTGATTCAGGCATTTCCTACAGAATTGTAAATGGCCACTTGAGGTTAATGTGGTTTTATTTCTTTCCTGGGCTTCATCTCTCCCAACTGGTGAGAAAGAATAGATGAGACTTGTATTCTGTTCACAACTTATTACCAGATGTCCTACCAGAGGTCCCTGCTGTGGGCACAGACATCACTCCAAACTTCATTTGGGTTGCCTGTGCCATTTTCAGAGAGAGTGTGTATGGCTGTGGGTGCAACACGGCATGTGGTCACCTGGAGCCCCGTCCCTCTGCAGTTCCCCGAGACCTCGCTGCAAGCCCTGCCATCTCCCCCTCTTTGGGAACCACTTCTGTCTTTTCCCTCTTGAACCGTTCCTGGAGATGCCCTTCTGCTGGCTGATGGATGGGATGTCTCTCAGCCTGGGGTGCTTCATGCAGCCAGGAATTTCTGTTCACCTCTGAGGTTTTGGTGTTTTGGTTTTTTCTACTGGTGGTGGGGAATGCTTGTTTCTTCACTTCTTTCGTAACAAAAATAGTGTGGCATTACTGTTCATTGTGCTCACTCTATGCTTTTTGTGGGAAGACAGACTTGTACCTTACAAAACCATGAGTGACTCAGGAGCATTTTGCAAATGCCCCAGTGCAGAAACACAACGTGTATTTCGTGTTACTCTGGTGGGGGTTTTGTTCAGAGTTCTCAGCCCTTCCTGCTGCTCTAACTAAAGCTGGCTTGTGAGGCACACATCTAGAAAATGTTGTGTGTGTGCCCAGCGGTTGATGTTGCAAGAGCAGTTGGCAAGTGGAGGCTCTCCAGGTGGCTGTGTGGTTCTGGTGGTCGGTGGGTGGTCTCTCAAAACTGAGGCATTTTTCCTTGATTATTTTAGAGCGTGCTAATTGATACCTGCCACAAACAGTTAATTTTTACTGTGAAATCATTATCTCGTATTGAAATGTTACAACCTTTGTATCCGCAGCTTATTCCCACAATGTGCTTCCTCCTCAACTGTGCCTGTCCAAGTGTTTGTTGCAGTAAATGGCATCCAAAAAATGGGTTTAAAAACAAACAAAAAGCAAGCAAACAACCAAAAAAAACTTTCCCAAGTGCAATTTCCAAACTAAAACAGGTTCACTGTGCAGTCCCCCAGAAAGCAGAATGGAGTCAATCAAGGGGGTAGGTGGATCTGTGGGGATGAGGTGGTCTGATGGGGATATCAAGAGAGGTGTCCAAAATAATTGAGGGGGTGTCATCTCACGAGACACAGATTTGGGCAGTGAGGCTGGTGCAAGAGGCTCCTGCCCCAGCTGCTTCCCCCTCACCTCTCCAGCTGTGCTACTTAGAAGTTTCTGAGGCCACACTGGAAAACATGCAGCTTGAATTGTAGTTTGAAACCAGCCCTTTTCTTACGAAGCGAAGCTGCAGAGATGCGTTAGTGAAGATGGCATGAGGGAGTTTTGCAGCATAGGGCAGTTGGAGTGGCTGCTGAGCCAAGCTTGGTCTGACCCTGCCACTTGCCTCTTGTTTCCTCTCCAGAATCGGCCGGCTTTTTGATGGCACAGAGCCCATTGTCCTCGACAGTCTCAAGCAGCATTATTTCATCGACAGAGATGGGCAGATGTTCAGATATATCTTGAATTTTTTAAGGACGTCAAAACTCCTCATTCCTGATGATTTCAAGGTGAGATTTCAAGGGACTTGGGTGTTTTGCATGTACCTTGGTAAAGCAGGTATCTGCTGTGTAGTCAAAACAGAGCCCTAGATGAGAAGGCGGAGGGGGGACAGGGATGAACTTACAGAGTATTGTACGTGACAAAAGTAAGCATGGGATTACTAAAGTGGCACCTGTCAGCCTTTCCTGGAGTGGCATCAATATTAAATTTTCCCCTCCTGGCTATAGCATAATGGAGCAACCTTGCCATGATTGACCTAGGGAGATCAAATATCGTAGGATGCTGATGGAGACAGAAAGGATGTTACAATCTGGAACCGACTGCTTGCGAGCTTTGCTGATTACTTGTCCTCTCATCCACTTTTATGCTTCCCCTCTGATTGCAGCAGCTCCAGCTTCCACTCCCACGCTGAAATTCAGAGAATGGTGTGGGAATCACAGCATTGACAAAATAAACTGCACACATGGTAATATTTGAGCATTAAGTCATAGAATATTTTCTCCCCCAGACTCTTGAATGCATACTGCAAGTTTAATTTGGGAGTTTTAGAGAAGTCAGGGATGAATAGTTCCACATTTATTATTTAAGCTTTATTAAAGAGCATGCTTTCTTTTCTTTTTAATAACGAATTAAATTTGTGGTAGTTCACCATGCTAGATGTTAGCCTACAGAAGCACAGCTTCAGACTCCGCGTGCTGCTCTGTGTTTATCCGCTTGTAGGTATGTGGGTGTATATGTGGTGTCAGCAAATTGAGTGCTGGAGACCGTGGTTGCAATCAGAGCTGATCTTTATCATTACTTAATGAATGCATATCAATGTAGCTGGCTGTGCCATTAGTTCACCGTAGAAGATACAGCAATTCAGATTGAACAGGAGAGGTGGTGGGGAAGGGTTGCAGCAGTTCACACTGGTGTGCAGTCTTATCCCTCATATCCGAGACAGATTTTCAGGTGTTTGGGGCATAATAGGTGTGAGGTTGACTTCAAGAGCCGTATTGCAGCAACCTTTGAATCATCTGCTGTAAACGCATACGTACTTCTCCCATGTAGAACTACCTGAATAATGTGGGAGTTTGGAACTAGCCGATAAGCATCACATCCCTCTTTTGAAGCCTTAGCATGGCTTTGTGCTGCTCTTGGCACTTGTCCTGAAGGTAATCAGAAATACAGAAAAAGGAAAAGCCACCTTCCATGCAATATTAGGAAATCATACATGCAGAGCCTTTTAAACACATAAATATACTGTAGCTGTGCTGAAATTAAAAATGTAACTCCTGGCAAGTTCACCCAACTAACATAATGTTCAAAGGGGCATCCTTCCCAGTTATGCTTTAAGGTGTCCAAAAGATTGGTGCTTAAAATGAACAGCAGTCCTTGTTTCTTAGAAATACATAGATTTGGTGACTCTCTTGTTACATATTTAATGGTTAGCAGTGTTTTGAGCATGATTTAGGTGTCTCATTCTCATTAAGTATTTGGTTTCTAGCTCAAATTCAGGACCATATTGACTGTTAGCAGTCTTGTCTTGTCATTCTATTCCTCTGTCTTCCCTAATTCTCATGTATTGCTTTTCTCTGTATAAATATTTTCCAAATGGTCTTATGCTCTTAAGCCTAGAAAAACAAGATTTTTTTTTTTTAATTTAAAAAATGGCAGTAGGCAGACTCCTGATCATCAGTTCTAAATTACTTTGGTACTGGCTATGCTTAGAAATGCGTTCTCTCTGCTCTGGCATTTGAGATGATGTAGTAAACAGTACTGTCGGCAAAATGAGGAGGTATTAAAAAATACTTAATTTTTAAAATGCAGTAATATGTGCAATCCATTATGCAAATATCTGAATCATTTTACACTAAGAACCATTGCAGGCTCCCTCATTTACATTCCTATACCTGTTACAATGCCTGCTAGTATTGCTGTAAGACACGATGGATCCTAGTGATGAATTTTCTGAAACCTGATTGAATTCTGTTCCATCTGTTCAGTGAGGTCATTATTCTATGACATCACTATGGGCATAAAATATGGGAAAAAGTGGGATTTTTGCCTGGATTATTCTATAGCAGGAGAGAGTTGAGCAAGCATAGCCTCCCCCTCCCATCACAAGTGCTGCTATACCCAGTCTGTTTCAAGTGGCTGATGGTTATTTTTTGCTTGCACTGTTATTTTATTACACTTTCCTGCACAGTAATTACGAACTATGTCTGAAGGGTTCCAGATCTAGAGTGGCGCTAGCCTGAATAACCATACATTAAACGGTACATTAGCAATGCCTCTTTCTTAATTGTGTACAGTAATATGTGTGTCTTTCAGGACTACAGTTTGTTATATGAAGAAGCAAAGTATTTCCAGCTTCAGCCCATGCTAGGAGAGATGGAAAGGTGGAAACAGGACCGGGAGAGTGGCCGCTTCTCAAAGTCTTGTGAGTGCCTGGTGGTGCGAGTTGCCCCAGATCTTGGAGAGAGGATTACACTGAGTGGCGATAAGTCATTGATAGAAGAAGTGTTTCCAGAAATCGGCGATGTGATGTGTAACTCTGTCAACGCCGGCTGGAATCACGACTCGACGCATGTAATCCGATTTCCACTGAACGGATACTGTCACCTCAACTCAGTTCAGGTAGGAAGTCACGTATGCACTTTTTGGAAGGGAGCCTGCTGGCCAGGTACCAGTGGGTTGACCCTCTTCCCTGTTGTTGGAGCGTTTTGGTGAACAAAATCAGCTGGAGGCTTTGAGCTAGTTTTTTACTTCTATGGGTCAGGGCTGCTTTCTTGACTTAATTCACACATATCATCACCAAATCTCTCTCCAGTAGTGTTAAAAACTTGCTTTAGGAAATACATGTTTGCCTCAAGATAAAGACATTGCATATTTGGAGAAACATTTTTTTGACATTTGAATATAGGGCAACCATTCAAGATTGCTTCCAGTCCCTTGCCCTGCTTGTTAAAAACTGTTTTCTGGTTTTATGAGAGGGCACAGGGACATCTCAAGCCAGGGAGGGAAGATGCCACATCCCCACAGAACCTGTTGTGAGGGCATTGGGAGCTCTCCCTTCACCTGAGAAAAAGGTAGTGGAGATGCTCTGATTTGCCAGAGTCCACAGGAGCTCTGAAACTAAATAGGAAGAACAAAGGAGCAAAAAGGAGAAGCCCTAGTCCCTTATTCTGGGTGTAACAAGTAAGAAGTGAGGGGAAGGGGGAATTAATGTGAGAAAAAGACAATGGGACAGCAGCATTGGCCAGCTGCTGAAAGCAGAGCCATGCTTCCACAGAGGGAGAACACAGCCAGTGTCCTCTTTCTTCCTCCTCCTTCCTCCTGAAACAGGACCTGGTATTTCTGGAGAAGGGAGCAGCCTGCAGCCGCAGAGAAGGCATCTGGTTGAGTCCTACCCTCGTAGAGGGGACTTTGAAAGATAGCAGAGGGGGTGAAGCAAACTGGGACATCCTGAGAGGACTTTGACCCTTCAATGAGACTATCAGGCAAGGCATGTAATGTGAAGGATACTGCAGGGGGAAGTTATCACAGGTGTGATTAAAAACTAGTGTGTCCTTTTTCCAGTGTTACCCAGGTCTTTTGCATTTGATAAAGACCTCTCTAATACTTCTTGAATAAATCGCCATATACTTTTTACTTTGGACAAAGAAAACATGTTGAGTCTTCCTTCTTGCTGTGGAAACAAAAGCAAAGGCATGTCTGCTTATTGCCAATAGGGACCCATCTATTTCTGTGGTCTCAGGGAAGATCCTTCTCTTTTAGCAGTTTTTTCCTAATTTTTTTATGGCATAGTAAGAGGCCTGTTACAGTAGGAAAAGGGGTAGTGGTTTTCAGCTAAAAGACAGTAGATTTAGACTAGACATAAGAAGAAATTTTTTATGATGAGCGTGGTGAAACACTGCACCAGGTTGCCCAGAGAGGTGGTAGATGCCCCATCCCTGGAAGCATTCAAGGTCAGGTTGGACGGGACTCTGAACAACCTGATCTAGTTGAAGATGTTGCTGCCCACTGCAGGGGGGTTGGACTAGATGACCTTTAAAGGTGCCTTCCAACCCAAACTATTCTGTGATTCTGTGTAGCAGTATCTCAAATCAGTAGCTGTTATGAAATGGATTAAAAAAAAAAAAAATCTGGGAGACAAATGCAGGTAACTTCGGGAATAATTATAGTGTCATCTGTTTTATCCTTTCTTGGTTAAAAACAGTCTCCCTCACACACCTGTCTGCACCTAGTTAGCACATCCTGCACAGCCAGCACTTTGGAGTGAGAGCCCTTCTTCACATCTGCAATTGTCATTAGCACTCTTGTTGCTGTTTGGTTTAGCTACACTTCCTAAATGGTCCAGGCTCATGAGTGAGTCCTTACAGAGAAGAGACTTGCAAGCTGAACTTGGCATCTTCCCATCTGCCAGGTCCTGCTGTTCAGGCAGAGAAGCTCTGCTCTGCTCTCTCCCCAGAGGAAGCGAGCTGAGCACCGCAGTATGCACCGAGGGCTCACCAGGCTCTGCGTATGTGCTCGCACTTAGCACAGGAGTCTGGACAGACCTATCTAGACCTATCGAGATCTGGTTAACCCATGTTATGCTTGGACAGTTGTGTCTCTTACTGGCCTTCACTGTCATGCTGAAACATCAAAGTTGTTTTGTCATAGTGACTAATGCAGATTTAGAACAGCCCTACATGTAAGATTACCACTGCAGAGATAGGACTTTCAAGGAGGGTTATTTAGCCACACGTCATATGATAGTTATCAAAGCAGTTGTATTCTTTAGAAGTTTCTCTCTTACCCTGATGTTTACATTTTTGTCACACAAATAAGAATTGCCAAGCATATTTACTGATGTGAAAAAACTGTGTCCGAGTGGAAAAATATGCACAGGCTTCAATAAGGATGATGATCCGGTGTTGATAATGCTGCATCTTCCATTTTTGGAGGACATAAGCATCCTCCAGTTCTAATAACAATGTGAGGAGGGACAGGGACTACCAGTAGACCTGGAAAGTGATGTGCAGACTAAATGATTTGCCCAGGGCTGGGCTAGTGTCCTAACAATTGCTACCATCACATTTTTTTTCCATGGCCTAAGTTCTCTATTTTTCAGCGGCCCAGACTGAGACGTATTTGGGGGATTTTGGCTTATATTGTTAAAATCAAGAGTAAACAGAAATTGCACAGGTGTTTTGATGGTTGCTTCACAGTCTCATTTCCCACCCCCTCCTTTCTGACATTTGCCTGCTATGCAATTAGCCATGCTCAGGTATTTTGTAAAGACTTCTTCCAACCTGAAGCAATACATGTAAAAACATAGCATGTCTTGTTTTAGGTGTTTTTAAACCACAGCTCACTTCTCCCCTCCACCCCAGTCTTCTGCAGCCTTCTGCTGCTTTGCTTGCCCTTGCTGTCCCAACACATGTGAAAGCCAATTTGTTAATTGGTGAAGCAGCTGGGAAGGACTTGATAAGGCACTTGCTCCTGGCACAACCCCAGTGAGGTCTGGTCATGCTGGACAGAGGGTCCAGTGTCCTGTGGGGTGCAGCGGTGTCTGCCTCCCCCTGCTGCTGGTGGCCATTGCAGCTGACCCTGGTGAAGGCCTGGAAGGGTCTCCTTCGCAGGTGAGGCAAAGGAGGCCCAGGCAACAGAACAGATAAAGACAACGACAAAAGTAGCAATGAGTATAAATAAGGGAAAGAATGCCTCAGCCCTCCAGTTACAGTAAAACACCATGAACATGGATAACTAAAAAAAAAAAAAAAAAAGTGAAATAGTGGTGTGGAAGGAGACCATGCTTGTAGCAGCCTGGAGCCAGTGCTGGGACCTGAGGTCTTTACACCATCATTCATTGGGTGAGCTGCATGGGTGCATCCCCTTGGTGCTCTAAGAGCCCTGCCTGACTCCTGACTCTTGTTTTTCCTTTTTTTTTTTTTTTTTTTTCCTGCCATTGTATGTTCTGCCAGTGTAGGCAGAACTTGTTAGTGCCATAATTAAAGTTAAAAGGTCCCAGGTTTTATCACAGGTAATTGTAGCCACAGATCTTTGTGATCACAGTTGTTTTTTAAGTCTCTAGAAAATTTGATGGTAACTTTTCTGAAATTATGACCGCGGTATCTGCATTGTCACCATTTCGTTGAGGTGTTTGCTTAGCATTCCTCAGTGTCTGCTATGGAATCCTGTATTTGCCCTGTTGTATTGTAGATTTTGTGAAACAGAGAATACATTTTTCCAGGCATGTTCCTGTGGCTAGAAGGATACTGTATTTGACAGTACTAAAAAAAAAATAAAATAAATATATTCTTTCATTTTATCTCTTACTGCTCAGTGGCCAGAGTCAGCAAAAATCAGTCCAATACAATGAAGTCAAGGGAACCAGTTAGTGGGTCTGTATAACCACTTTTATTTCCTAGCTGGATTCATTTGAAAACAGCAGTTATTGTCCTTGGACAGCTAATAGTTTGTTTATCTACTTATACATCAGCGTTTGTTTCCTCTTTTTTTGCAGGTACTTGAGAGGTTACAGCAAAGAGGGTTTGAGATTGTTGGCTCATGTGGAGGTGGGGTGGACTCTTCCCAATTCAGTGAATACGTACTGAGACGAGAACTCAGAAGGACATCTCGTGCACCCTCCGTCATTCGAATAAAGCAAGAACCTCTGGACTAAAATGGACATGTTTCTTTATGCAAAAAAAAAAAAAAAAGGCAGAGAGAGAGGAAAAAAAGGGGGACGTTTCATGTGCAGTTTGGACTCCAAACAAGTCCTGGAACTAAAATTGAATAAAAGACACATTTATATCAAATATAGAGACCACACCTGAATTCATATGGGAACATTTGGAATAGTAGTAATAATAATAATAACCTCAAGGTGTAAAAGAAAACACACACATCTATATAAAAAATATGTATGTATATGTATGTATGTACATATATATATGTATGTATATGTCAAAGGGTAGGAAATGCAACAACAAAAAAGTGATAGATGAGGTTGGTGCTGTGATGGCCATTAAGTGTCCTAGGCCTTACTCAGGCCCACTTAACGGTGTACAAGCCATTACCATTGGGGGATACATACTACTCCTCACCCATTTTCCATTGCCAAACAGCCATCCACTTTTTAATGTGTACACACCTTGACTTAACTTTATTTGCATATGGAGGTTTATGTCTGTCTTTTTTAGAGGTGGATGGGCAGGTGTTCAGGAGATGACCATCCATTGCATTGGAAAGCTAGTCGACTGAAATTTTAAATGTAGTTTGTACAGAAGTCGCACACTTTTTGTCTGCCCTCACAGATGTGAAAGGTTAACTTTTCTTTTGAATGAGTTTTTTTGTTGTTTTTGTTTTGTTTTGTGTTTTTTCAAAGGGGGCCAGAATAATTAATATTTGGTAGAGATGCTCTGGTTTGAATCTGCTGCTTTCCTACAATTTTTTCAAATTTTATAATGTATTAAATATAATAAACTCTGTTTAAAATACCAAGGGTCTGATTTAAGCCAACAGAAGCAGAGAGGTGGGATTTAGCTCAGTGCACTCTAGTGCGTGGAGTGTGGCCGCTCTGGCAGGCAGCGGGCGGGCAGCGCTGCCCATGCACAGTGGAGTTAAAGGCAGCAGACACCATTGCCAGATCTGTCTGGTGTGCCACATGTTGCTGGTATTCCTTCAGTGCTGTCCTTTTTAAGCTTTGTCCCGGTTTGAAGAGAGGCTGTTGGTCAGACTTAAAAATAACACCAGCTCAGCCCAGGGAAACCCATCAAAAAATGACACCTGGTCTGTAACCTTCGATGTAACAGTGAATAGTTGCATCCTTCTGTCTTGACTTAAGGAGTTGGCAGCTTCAACTCTCCCTGCTGAGTGTTAGTCAGCCTGTTTGGTTTTACTGTTGTTCATTTCCCTCGTTTGAAGCTAGTATTCTTCTGCTTAGAGAGTGAGATGGTCAGCCCCCTGTGTTATGCCATCGGCTGCGTCAGTCTTGATAGCGGACGATAAGTCGATGTCCTGCGAGTTGTTCTCTTGCAGAGTCTCACTGAGGCCGCCTCTGCAGCCACCTGGTTCAGGCTGGTGAGATTTTGCAAAGGTACCACGTCACGATATCACTGCACGGACTATTCATGGGTTGATGCTTTCACCACCTAAGATGCACCAGCAACCACCACCTTTCCTCCAAAGTATCTTTTTATGCAATATTCCAGAATATGACTGTGTATTCATCCTAGTACAGAAGTTTCTATCGATGCAATGGTGCCGGCGTTCCATTCATTTTGGTGACACTTTGCTATTTATTTAAGAAAATTTAAAAAAAAAGGAATTGTTGAATACATGTAACAAGGTTTTTAATATAGTCTGATAACTCAAAAAAAAAGCTACCATTTTTCTGGTTTTTATTAAAATGTGTCAGAGGGTGTGCTTAAATAACTCTCTGGCAGCACATATCAATGGTTTTGAAATTACTGAAATGCAGAAATGGGGGGGGGGGGCTCCAAAAATTAAGGTTCATTAATGGGTTATTAAATCTTCAATGTGATGCTGATTTGTCTATTCACAGTACTGAAACAGCTGCCTCATTGAAAATGCTTGTTTTCAATTAGCAGCAAGTAGTCCTCTTACAAAATAAACAAATGCTTGCTCCTACTGCCCACAATTTGGTTGTTAGTTTGCATAGAAGTCAGAAAGCTAAAATCCTGGGAAATAAATATTTTTAACAGATTTTCAAGCTGTTGGGAATGGTATGAAATTTGTGATGTTGAAAAAGATGCCAGCCCCCGTGGGTTGAGAGTACAGGGGTTACCAGTGCAAGGCGACAGTGATGTTTCAGAGACTCTTTGCTGGAGGAACCCTCCCTGCGCTTCCAGGTGGAGCCTCACTTCTGAGGCCTCCGCAGCATACCCGGGGATATGTTTACACTCTCTGTTAAGCCCAAAGGTACTCTCAAATCCAGACCTGCCCTGCTAGCTGTCGTGTTTACGTATGGGCATATGCAGTCTGGAGCCGGGAGGCTGCAGCTCCTTTCCCTGCTCCCTGGCCAGCAGGTACCCCAAGCCTGTCTGGCCAGGAGCATCAGCGGCCCTGAAATCGGCACCGCAGTGTCTGCCCCAGCGCTGGCAGTGCCCACAGCCCTGCAGGCTGGGTGTGGAGGGCGAGGAGCTTTGCCACTAACGCTTTTCGCTTTTCGTTGTGTTGCTCCCAAAGCCAGCAGGTTGTGCTCAGCCGGTGGTTTCGCTGGCTCAGCATGTACCTGTCCAACTCAAGGACACTGAGGATACCTTTTGTGCTCCTCCCAAATCCCCAGCTGGCCAGTCACCCTCCCACTGAGCCTGTGTTCGTTGTTGGAGTCAAAACTCACTCTGAGACCCTGAATGTAAATGTCTCTGCGATTACGATGTGGTCACAGACAGAGATGGCTGATGAAAAATGTATGCAGGAATAAGCTAGATGTAGATTTTTAGAGAGCAAATGAGATTAGTCCTATTTGTAATTGAGGCTTGTAACCACGTGTTTTTAAAATGTTCTTTAGAAAAACTGATCAACAGACAAATGAGCAATATATCCAAGAAGGGGGCTGTGGGGGGAACCAAGAAGGACCAGATTACGGTCAGCTTGTTTCTGGAGGTTAGTAATTTTGACATGTACAATAGTTTAAATTTATCTAATTTTCTATTAAAAAGTATGACTCCATTTTATGCTATCAGTGGTGCTGTATTTAATAACAAGAGGAAGAGCTGCAGTGAACAGTAGCTGCCAACACTGTACTTCAGCAACTTGGTTAAGCAACTGCCAGAACTGCTGTGGACATGCAGAGATCACAGATGCCACCCAACACCCCATCCTACAATGAAACACAGGCAGAGGAACTGGGTCTTCACCTTTTGTTTTGGTAATGTGAATGCTGGATTTCTGCAATAACTATCGACCCAGGGTTTAGTTCTTCCCCTATTGCCTCCTTAATGTACCAATCAGCTACGTAATGTAAGTATGGATCCTGGCACACTTGGATGAACCTTTAAACCGTGAGTGTCCCATTGAAGACTGAGTTAATTTACTGTGCGCCGGAGAAAGTGAAGTCCTGCTTAGTCGCTAGGTTAATCTCTTTTTCCAGATGCACTACTTGTAAATAGATGCTGCTAATTTATTCCGTCTCCAGGTACTTACTGGCCAGATAGTCTGGCCCAGCAAATGTTTTTCCTCTCCATTACCATGTGTCTGGAAGAAAGCTGATCATTTCAGTGCTTGACTGGCACAAGCAGATAGAGGCATTGCTTTTTGATGTCCCATAGAATCCATAACAAAATCCAATAGGGACAACCTACTACCCTCTGAAAACATGAAAGTTGAGCCACGCATTCAATTATTTTTCCTCTATGCTAAACAGGCACTGATTTCAATTTGAGGAGAAACATTTTGTTCATGAGCATAATTTTTTGCAGCAACCTTTAAAAATTGATTGCTATACTAATTACAGGGTTTTTACTGTCACCCAAATGACTTGTCAAGTGCATTTTTCTTCAATGTTCATGTTATTGGGGACTTGGGGGAGGAAGGGTTTGATTTTTGAGGGGTGAGAAAAGAATTTTTATTGACCAATGGTCACTTTTTCAGAGAAATAAAAACATTTATTTCCATCTGTCATTTCTTGACTGTGGAATTCTATATTATGAATTATTTCTAGGGACAACTGGTATTTGTATGTCGGCATTCATGCTGCCTGAGGTTTATTTACAGTGGAAATGAAACCAAGACATCCTTAGGGCCTGTAGACCAGTTGCTTTTTCTTAGACTTCAGTTTGAGTGGTTTATTATTTCTTGAGGGTCTGGAGGGATAGCCACCACCAAAAATCAATATGTTGCATCAGGTCACTGTGTTGGCTTTGGCTGCTACCTCATTGATCTGGTTATTAAAGACCCCAAAACTGACTTAGCATTTGGGATCCTCTATTTGAGATCGAGAATGAAACTGCTAAAATCATATCGCTACTCTTCCAAAAAAAAGATGCAGGCACATAGTACATCCCCTTGTAAGCTGAGCTAGCTCTGCTACCTGGTAACCAGCATGCTAGGGGGGAAACCCTAGTGCCAGTCTGCTGAAGCATTGTCTGTTTGTGCAAGGATGAGCTCCAGAAATTGAGGTGTCCTCTGACAGATGGGGAAAAGTCCACTTTTCCTTGAATTGGTGATTTTTTTGAATTTGTTGCCTAGGGGCGTAATACATTGTTGAGTCCTGTGCCCCTAAAATAATGGAGACTCTATTATTTTTCAAATATTATGGGCCAGATCCCATCTTCTGCCTTCTGTATTCATGTTGAACTTGCCCCACCATTCAGCTCAGTTATGATGTGAATTACAGATTAGTGTAATTTAGGGATTATGAGAAGAGGCCTGGCATAGTGATCAGCTGTCAGTGTCATTGCATCAACAGCAATAGCGTGTCATCTCTGTCGCATGTTGCTTCTAAAAAATACAGTATTTTCCACTGTAGGTCAGAGGAAGCATGGTTTGATCAGACTTTTCTCTCTCAGCCCCATTGAAACTGTATGTCCATGAGCGCTTCTTTCCGGAGAGGCTGTTGCTGGTGTGAACAGGCTGGGTTTGTGCCCCTTGGGGAGCATGGGCTGCTGGTCCCCATCCCCTAATCCTCAGAACACAGCTCGGGCTTGCTGGTCTGGGAAGAGATGGAGGGAGGGAGATTTGTCTCTGTACTCTGGAGTTTAGACTGATAAACAATCTTGTCTACAACCCCAAATGGTCTAGCTTCTGTTCTATTGTGTGGCTTGTCAGTGGTGTTACTAATTTTCCCAAGGAAAGTGCATAGCATGGGATGGCTGGCCTTCCCTGCTTGCTGTTAGGATGCAGTCTAAAGGGCAGGGTGACGACCTGTTGACTGGGCATTGACTTAAAACAAAAACTGCATGTGCTGAAGTCCCTGAAACTTATGTACTACACTCATTCTGGCTTCAGTTCAAACCAGAGGGCTTAGCGAGGATCACCACTGGATGTTTGACACTTCATTTGATTAACCTCCAAGAAATTGCAAAAACAGAAGACAAAACAAGCAGAGTGTGGACACTAGTTCTGAAGATCTGGAGCTGTGATTTCACTAATCCCTGCTGCTTCTGAATAAATACTTCAGCTCTGGGTGGCTCACATTAAGAACTCTTATTACCAGAAAATAACAAAGTAGCTGTGCATTTCTTTCCCTTGCTTTCTCCAGTTCAGGAGGCTTGTTTTTCTTCTGCTTGGGGCTGTGCCTGGACAGCAAAAGAGTAATAATTTTGGCCCTAATGCAGTGCTTGGTCTCTTCAAAGCATTGTACAAACCTTCAATTAAGCATCCCTCTACCTGTAAGGGAAGAAGGTAGCAATAAGATCATCTTGCACCTGGGGAGGCTGAAGAGGCTCGACTTCCACCCATCCACGTGGCAAGTTGAGCTTCAAGAGTCATGCTCAGCTGCTACCCTCTTTCACAACCCCTCTTGCAGTACAGAAGGAGGTTGGAATTGGTGACATGCTATGACATGTGTTTTTTTAAAGCTGAGAGTTGCAAGCTATTCAAGAAAATACAGGGCATCCCTGAGATGTCTGAGTAAGCTTAAAAAATAACACTACAACCATGTCAGGCTTGATGTACCTTTGCAATTATTTTTTTCTAATTCCTTCCCAAGTGAGAGAAAAATAAATGAACTAAAATTCCCTTCACCTTCCATGTTTTAAGTAGGGTCTACTGATGTCTTAATCTCCTTCCTCTGGCTTAGGTCTTCACTAGTGACTATAATTTTCTGTTTAGGACGTTTAGGTTCCTTACCACAGAACTCAGGCATTACAGGGGGATGGAAAAAAAGCTGCACTGGCATTTGTGAAAGAACTTTGGTTGTTCACATAGTGGTCACAACAAAATCCTGACGCATGCCAGGATAGTTGATGGCAGGAATGGTTTTCAGGTGTGGTTGCTGAGATGGGGAAAGGCATGGCTGACTCCTGGCTTCAAACACTCCAAAATAAAAATTACAACAGTGGGAAACTAGGGCTCAAACCCTCATGGATTATCTTGCTCCTTAAGCATCTGCTCCTCTTTCTCACAGTTGTAGCCTTTAGATGAGTAGTGTAAAAGCTGTGCTATCGTCTCTGCCATAACCAGTGCGGGAGAAAGCTGCTTGGCTCAGGGACAGCTGTTCTGCAGAAAAATTCTCTTCTGATGCATTATTGATAGATGTAAGTTAAAGCCATAAAGCTCGCAGCTTTATCAGGCAATATCTACTAAATCCTGGAAGCATGTAAGATAACCTAAATGTAATCTACTGCATACCAGCTCCTTCAGTGATGGATAGCACAACAAAAGCAGGACTAATGAAAAATTAATGAAAACAGTTACTTCCATAAGAAAAATGATCTGTTTTCTCCCACCTTTGTATTGATTTTAACTGGCCCTGTAATTGGAAGTGTATAATTTTTTCCTAAGGTAAAGAGGATTGAGGGCGAGGGAGAGCGAGCGTATAATTCTATTCATGTTTGTGACATACTTTCAGGCTACAAAAACAAAGCATTTTCCTTAGGATGTTGAAGCCGCCTGTGAATGCAGACTTCAAGCATATTTTCTCAGCTCAGGCAAACTGCCACGCTGGTTTGCCTGAAACCAGATATTGCATGAGCAGAGTACTTGGAGTACTTTGAAGGCTAGAGAGGAAGTACAAAGAAACAATGTTTAAGAAAAATCAAATACAGTGCATGTAACTTGGTGGTTTTAACATGTTTCATGCATTCAAGTTCATTCCTGATTGATCTGCCACTTTCTGAAAGGGAAGAATCTTCCAGTTGCTCTTTGGAGAGTGAATGAATGTCAGGCTCAGAGGAAGGACCTTCTCTGTGAGACCAAACCAATTGCATCATGTTGTTCACGCACCTGCTCAGCAGTGAATTCACTGCCACATGTAGTCTCTTCTAACACATTTAAACACAACTGTCTTTTTCCCTAAATTGACTAGAGCGTTTCTGTGTCTTTTACCATACAACAGAAGAAACCAGTCAGATCCGTGACTGCTGTCAGCTCTATTTTAAATTATTCTTAAGTTTTTACTGGCTTAATGTTAATATATCCACTCAGCCCAAAGGGCACTGCTGAGATAATCAATCAATCAATCAATCAATCAATCAATCAGAGTAGCATATAGTTTGTTTCGGTAGGGAAAAAACAAGTGCATTTCTCAAAATGTTTAGGAAATGCTTCTTTCCTGTTCCCTGTTGTGTATGGTATGGGTCTTTTTCTAACCTCTTCCATCAAAGACACGATATGGAGCCATATTGTGATGAGGAGCTGAGAAGCAAGATGTTTCTGCACATATTGGTAGTAAATTTTACTCTTTATCTTTGTCTCTTTCTAGCATCTTTTAGCTAGTATGCCTTCATTTAAAATATGCATCTGTGTTTTAACTTGAGAGATTTAGCCACATCCTTAGTTGTTGCTTTTTTTGTTGTCTTTCTCATTGGCCTGACAATAGCTGCAATACAAGATGAACCGCCTCTTTCGATACATGTCATTAAAAATTAGGGCATTTAGTTGTCCTCAGTGTTTGGCTTGGCTTTATTGTGTTGCAGCAGTCTCAGCTGGTCCAGTCTCAGCTGGTGCTCCACACAGCAGATGTGGTGACTGATTGGCACAGGTGACCAAGGGCCACTTTGTAACGGTGCCCTCCCCAGCTCACTGGGCCTTGCTGCCTGAGCGAGTGCTCCAAGAGCAGCACCAGTCAGGACAGGCCACCCAAAAGTTGTCATGGTTGTAACCATCCAGTAGCAAGGGAGGGCTGCAGGCCAGGGCAGATTCTGTATCCGCTGTCAGGGACTGCCCAGGCTGCAGGGATGGGAGGGGTGCTGCTGGCAGCGAGGTGTCCTGGGTATCCCCAGGTCCCTTGGAGATGATACACAAAAGCCATCTGGACACAGTCCTGGCCAAGTGGCTTCCAAGTGGCTTGAGATGGCCCTGCTTGAGCAGTGGGGATGGACAAGATGGTCTCCAGAGGTCCCTTCCAACCTCAACCATTCTGTGTTTCTGTCATTTCCCAGAAGACTGGACTGACTGAGATGTGAAAGGTTTGTCAGGGAGCGTGAAATGTGGCCCTACCCCACTACTTGGCGCCACCAAGGTCCTCTTCTGTTTGCAGAGCAATGCACCAGTAGTGCAAAAAATTTCCAGAGAGGCAATACTGCTGGCTACAGAAGTGTGAGGCCAGGCCAGGAAAAGCATTGTCTGCATGAAACAGTATCACTGTAAACCTGGTGCTCACAGCCCCTTGAATGAACCAGCAAGGCTTGTTTAAAAAAATTACACCAGGGAAAGCAGGATGGAGAAGGGCATGAGAGCCTGTCATGGAAAGGCACTGGAGGCCGAGGGTGCTGGTGAAGCATGTAGGGGTGTGAGCAGGACATTACTGAGACGGGCCAGCTGTGTTCCCAAATGACAATTAGAGCATGTCTGAGTAGTTAGCTGGATGGAGAGCTCAGTGCCCTGGGTCCCAGTCCTGCTGCTCTGCAGTGTAAGTTTAGCTCTGCAGGGGTGGAAGTAGCGTATGGAAGGAAGAACACTATGTAAACAAGAAAGTGTCTTCATGTGGGAAAATGAAGCTATAAGTCATCAAAAATGGTTAACAGCAATGTCATAGAAGCATTTAGGATCACTGGCAACTCTGGCATTAGGTCTGTATTTTGTATGCCATACTTCAGGTTAGTGATGGCGAAATGTGGGAACAATAAATGATGAGGGCAACTAAAACGTGCGTACAACATACTTTTTCCATAGCATGCCAGAGTGAGAGAAGGACAGTAATTTGATTGAAAATGCATGGAGGAGGAAATTATCATGATTACTTTCATTCTTTAAAGAAGATAAACTTAACAGTTACACCTGTTACTGCAACAAAAAATATAGGCCAGCCATTTATGCTGGGCAAAAAAGAAGAGACATCCTGAAAAAGCCTGTTTTGTTACAGATGATGTCCTTGTTACTTTCTCCTGCCACCATCTGTACATTAATTACAAAGTCAGTCTTCTACCTGGCCATCACTTCATTCTGTCTTGCTCAACATGTGCTACAGACTGCAGGAAAGTCCATCAAAAGAAACAATATATAGATTTTTTTCAGAAACACTCATTATTTACACTAACACCTTTTTCTTAAAAATGAATATGCACTCTGCGTCTGTCTGTTCGCCAGCCTTGGAGTTTAATTGTGTTTTGAGAGAACCTGGGCAGGGCAGAGCCTGATTAAAGGTTTGCTTTGGGAAGCACAGGAAAGGAGAACTCCGCTCCATGCAGCAGAATGAATACTCTCTTGCAGGAAGATCTCTTCTCCCAAGTGACAACTAGGAATTGTCATGAAACAAACATAAATAAAAACAGAGCCTTTCGAGTAGTGTTGGAAACAGAATAGTCTGTATGTCTTACCTCAAATATAAAAAACATCAGGGAAAGGGCTTTCATGCTTCATTGAACTTCTCAGAGATCCAAAGAGGCCACAAATGCATTTCTTCCTCCCAGTGTCACTCTTATGTTACACTGTTTCTTTCCAGAGCATCACAATCGTCTCGCATCTTCTTAAAAGTAAGACATCACTTCATTCTGCTTTCCTCCCCTTGTCATGTTATATGGGGTTTTAATTCTGTCCTCTTGTGTTTTTTCAGTCAAGAGAGATCTTTTACAACATTTTTTTCAGTAGGGAACGGAATGGGAATTCAGTCCTAATGGGGGTTGAAAGTCATTGGGTGCCAGTGCTGAGCTTGATGTAATAACTATATTTAAAGTATTACTCATAAAAATTCTGCGAACAGCGAAGCTGCAGCTCATAATTACATGACATTGTTGCTGAAGAATGAACAAACAGCAGAGCTTCAAGAAAGGTAGACCCAGTACTCGTCACAGCACCCTGGTGGGGCCCCAATTTGGGAAGGCATTTCAAGGTGTCCTTAGCTGTTGGTACGGTAGAAGTTTAGTCTTCATTTCAATGGGACACTCACAATACTGAAATTGTGCATATATTTCCATACCTTACCAAGTTAAGACACAGGTGCTTAAAGGAAAGAGGGGCAAGAAGACACCAGAGAAAGCTTCCCCAAAGTTTAAAGGGCTAAATATTGATTCTTCAGCTCTGAAAAACTGAAGACATATCATCTTATTCTGCTATGTTCTCAATATGCTTAAAAAGAAAAATCACTCCATGATCACATTTTCCCCCTATAAAAACGTGAGCAATTAACACAGCAGGTTCTCAGTTCAATATGTATAATTTATTGTAAAATGTATATAATTGGTTTGGCAGACAGCAAATGCACCAACACAAGCATAAAACTTTTTATGAATCCATATGTAATACTAGATGTTGATGAATTATTGCTACAGCAAGATGTCATGGTAAATAACTGATGTAGATGTACAGTAGCAAATCACTGTTTTTGCCATTTTCATTAAAAAAGGAAACAAACAAACAAAAATCTTATTGACATCTCCATTATTTATTGAAGAATCTTTTTAATACACTCACTGCTGGAGCATCTGGATGTATTAAACAGCTGAATTCAGTATCACATTAAGCTAAATTGCCCACAATGGGCAGCTGCCTCATTTCACTGCTCTTAAAAGTCCAAAATGTCTTTTCTGAACATGAGCCATTTGTCTCCTTGCCGAAGCGGTATGCTGGTGAGTATTTCACTGAAGGGAGGGGGAAGCAGGTCGGGGGAGAGTGTTGCTCTGCTGCCAAGACCCTGGACAAACTGTAGTCAAAAATTTCCAAGCGCAGGAGAGAGGACAGGAACAGGAGGAGAGGTCAAAACTGTGCTGCCAGCTGCATATGCATGGATCTGGTTTAAGACCTTGTGGCCAAGGAGCATCACGTGCCATCACTGAGCTGCCCGGCAGTTATGGAACTGGGTCTGTGGGGAGAGCTGCCCTCACGGGTTAGCTCAGCAACCTCTCAAGCCCGCTGGCTGCCAAATATCTATGTACAGTGTAGGGGTCCAGAGGCAACACAGCATGCAGCACCTCGGCCACCTGCGCGGGCCACAGGTATCCCCCACCCCCGTGCTGGCTCACAGGCTGGGAGCTGCAGGGTGGTGCAAAGAGGGGTGTGCAGGTGTGTGTCAGGTCAGGGGGGACATGGTGGAGGAGCCAACTGGGTCTGCCCTGCTCACTGTGCTGCACACCTCTGCCCTGTGCTCCTCGGTCCTGCAGGAAGCCCCTCAGGAAAAAGCAGGGATTCCCGCAGCACTTGCCCAGGCTTGGTCCCTAGGGCACATTCAGCAAGGTGGGCAAGATGAAGGGACCCCCTCTCCATTCCTTCCCTGCCCCATTATCCCTATGTCTTTTTCCATAGAGACCACAAACAGCTCAAACATTTTCCAGCCTCTCTGGAGGCGTCAGTACTCCTGAGGGGAGCCTCTTCATGTCATCGATGGGGCTCAGACCCTGATGCCAAAGCCCCTGTGTCCATCCCTGCACCCAGGACCTCCTGTGTGTCACATCAACATTCCTCCACTTGTGTTCTCCTTTCACATCTTCTTTGGCCTCTTCATCATCCCAGAGTGGATTTTCCCATTCATTTTCCCACCTTTTAGATCTTCCTCCTCTATTAGCCCATTTTTCATCATCTCTTTCGAGTTGTCTGTTTTCTTTCTTCTCCTGTAATCCTGTACATTTGGATAATTTTCATTTGGACTGTTTAACATAACCACTAGATTTGTGTTTTAGCCTTGTTTGGCAGGTTAAAGGCTCCCTTTTCTAGCTTATGATGTTCTGCCTTTTATTCTCTCTCTTAATATGTCAGTGTTTGCAGACTTGGGACCCAGGTCGACTTTAGTGGGAAGTTTCATCAGTGATTGCCATAGGAGCAGGGAGAAAACATTCAAAATGTTCCAACGTGAGAGGCTAAAACTAAGTGTCTGAGTTTGTCTGTGGCCAGATTTTCCAAGCTCCTCCATCCTTCCAGCACCTCCCAGCTCCAAAGGGACCTGCAAGTAGAAAGAACAATGTTTCTGAAAAGCAGGCCACGTTTCCTTAGGTTACTGATGACACAGGCAGCATCCTACCTGGTTTAATCCAACGTGTCAGAGCAGGGATCTTATCTCCAGTGAGTCTCTGCTAGGCATTGTGCCCAGTCCTTCTGTTATATTTATCAGTAGTATGTTTGGAAGGAAGGAAAAAATCTTTTTCGCCTTCCAACTTCTTTCCAGAGGCAGCTCGTAGAGGTTCATGTGTTTCAGGCAAACCAGAAATGTCTGTCCCATCACCCAGCTTACACACTCACACATTATCTGATTGTGGTGCTGCCTCACGATAGTTTTCTGAGCATGTGTATTCTTTAGACATGCTGTGACCATCCCAAATCAACAGCTATGATGGGTGAAGCCACTCATCCACATAGTTAATCTAACAAAAAACCCCATAATGTACATTCAGTGATATGTTAGAAAATATGCTTTATTCCGTGACCCTGCTCACCTCAGCCAGCAAAGCAGGGACTGATGTGAGGGATGCCCACAGGAAGCCCGCTCAACCTCTGCGTAACCTGGGATGGTTGCACTGGCAATGCACTGCTAATGCAGCCCTGGAAATAGGCATCCCTGGTTGTTTCCAGCCTTGGTGTGTAGAAAAGAAGACTCCCACATTGTGCTCCTGTCACATTCAGATGGTTTTTTATTCTTCAGTTGCAAAACACTGCAGAAAATAATCCAAACCGATCTCAGAAGTGAAAGAAAAATGGAGCGGCAGTTGTTTTTTAGCGAGGCTCCTTTATCAAATGGTTTCTGTTCAAACCCCTTCTGTTCAGTAGGAAATACCTCACTAGAAAGAGTTCCCCATTTCCAGCTTATTTTTCCTGCAGCTGTCATTGTGCTGTTCATTGTTCATGAAGTTACCAGCACCTGTGTCTCCCCAAGATGCGATCTAGAGGCTCCCACTGTTGATTTCAATGTAAATATTTTTTTTGTTGAGAAACAAAAGGGCTGGAAAAAGGGAGGTTATGGGAATATTCAGGATGAGATAAGGAATCTGAGGCAGAAAAGAACACACCAATTACCTCAGCTCACACACTCATCTGCCAGATGAAACCTGTTTTACCGGCTGTTGCCCAAAGGCAAAACACCACAGGGCTTCTGATGTCATGTTGGCCTTTGGTTATGAGTCCGGGTAAATGGGTACCTGGCAGAGAGAGGAAAAGGGCTGTGCTGCTTAATGCCAGATTCATCTATTTATGTTCGTCTAGCATCAATTAAAAATATCTCTGTCTCATTTTGCCTGCCTTCCTGCCTGCTAGTGTGGTATTCATTTTCTTTCCATAACACTGTAGCTTGCCTTGCCTTACAGTTTACAGCAGCGAGAGTTGGCATTTGCCTCTGGCAGGACAGAGGACGAGAAACCATTTCACTTTCATACTAGTTTTCCTCCTCTCTGTCTGCGCAGAGCAGAGAAGGGGTTTGATGTGCCGGTTGTCGTGGAGGGGTGACGTACAAGGCCCAGGCTGTTGTTAATTTGCAGTGCTTGGATAGCATTAGCTTTTTCCTTAGGATTTAAATCAAATCGGTGGCATTGCTGGGACAATATAGTGCTGTAGATCTGGACTGTGTTCAATGTACTCATCTGTCTTTTTTTTTTATTATATTAACCTTCTTCCTTTTTTTTTTCCTTTTTATATCAGCAAGATCCAGTGAAGCAGACTTTATGTTGCAATAATTCTGCATGTTTTGGTTATAAATATCCCGAAGCAAAGTTAAGTTTTTTTTCATATAACTATCAAAGCAAGTGTCTGCTTCAGCATGGAGTGAAAGGGACGCTTTACACATAAAAGCTCACCAGTGGGTGGTAAACAGCTTTTGTCCTAATACATATTGCAAATATTCTGTTGCGGCACAGACTGACGGCTTTGGTGAAATTGGTAGCACCTGACTGAGACGCAACAGTTCCCTGTGCTAGTTGCTATCGTGGGAGCCTAACCAGGGTCAGAGCACTCAAGAAATCCCATGAAAATCAAGTCTTTTGCCTGTTGCACTACAAAAGACGTCTCTTGCATTTTAAATTTCCAGTTGTCTCCTTCAGAGAAAATAATGCCACGAAGTAATTTAAAAACAGAGGAGGTAGGTAAAAATCAGTAACTTCAGCAATAGCAGCATAGACAGTTTCCTCCACCGCAATCTCCCATCTAGATTTTCCGAGCAGACTCGTGATTTCAGCAGCTGCCTTGGCAGGTGCCCAGCGTGATGCACCTGAAAGCAGCCAGGCTGTCTGACAGTGGATGTGCAATGGTTTCGGAAAATCAGAGGTCTTCAAGAGTTCTCAAGTCGATCATCAAAAACTACTAAATATTTCACATTTTTCTTCTTCCTCAGTGTTGCATGCCCTAAGAATGGCAAATGCTTTGTGATCTGAAGTCAACACAACAAGCACTGCTGTACCACTGGCTTGCAACAGCATCTATTTGAAGGGATATTTTAAAGCAGTCTGCAGTGCTGGAAGGCAGCTTTTTCTGTACTGCTTCTAGCAAGGATGTGCTGATCTGAGCACTCAGCAGCATGATTTATTTATTAGAACTTCATACCATTTTTTTTTCTCCCCATTGACAGAGGATTAAAATTAAACATCCTTAACTGTGCAAGATGAAAGTATAGCTTAGCTCATCCAGGTATGTCTGTATTAGATACATGTGTAAGCGATTGCTCTCCCCTAGCTTGATCTTGCATTCGTGTACAGGTGACACTCCCCCGAGACGGCTTGCCCGAGTTGGATGTTCAGATGAACTGTAACTATGCCCGGAGGTGGCAGTGATTGGACTAGGCCAGGGCAAACCTTTGCAGCCTTTGGTTCTCTGAAGACTCAATCAATAGCTGTCATTGATATTAAGAGGGGCCTGTCATAAAGGCTGGGGTCCTTGGAAACACATCAGATTCGTGGTCTTGTCATTTCACCTGCTGAGCACAGTGCTGTACCAACAAGTGTTAAAGCTCAATAACTCACCTCTTCATGAGTTGGTGAAGAGGAGATGCGTTCTTGGGTCATGCACTTGCCTGGCTGCTGAGCACTGCTCCCCGGTGGTGCAAGAGGCCCTGGGGACACCAGTGCTGGAGGAGTCTGGCCAAGCAAGAGGCACCTCCACAAGTGACTGCGGTGCAGTGGGGGGTTTTGAAATTGTAGGAGCATTGAAGCAAAACTCGATGTATTGGCAGCAAGTGGGGTTTGCATTCAAAGACCCATTAGAGGTGTGCTGAACTGGGAATGGTGCTTCAGCACATGCAGATTTTGCACAGACCCCCAGGAAGCAAGGGAGTGCCAGGGAAAGCTGTGCTGGAGGCACAAGTCAGCCTCAGCAGCACAGCCTGTGGTCATCTGGGCTTACTCCACTTCACATTAAGACTTTTCTCATAGCAGTTACCAAGTCTAAGGGAAATGTTACCAAGCTAAGGGAAATAGTAGCACCTTACAGTGGTCTCATTCCTTGGTGCTACCTCTCCTGAAGACAGTCCAGGTAGGTGGAAAATGTGTAGCTGGGTGTTCTGCTGCCAGTGCAGAGCAATGTCTCACAGGGTGGCAAGTCCAGAGGAGGACCATGAAGATGATCAGGGGGCTGGAGCACCTCCCTTATGAGAACAGTCTGAGAGAGTTGAGGTTGTTCACCCTGAGGAAGAGAAGGCTCCAGGGAAACCTTATAGTGGCCTTCCAATACTTAAAGGAGGCCTACAGGAAAGATGGGGAGGGACTCTTCATCAGGGACTATAGTCATAAGACAAGGGATAATGGTTTTAAACTGAAGGAGGGTAGATTTAGATTAGATATAAGGAAGAAATTCTTTACTGTGAGGGTGGTGGGACACTGGAACAGGTTGCCCAGAGAAGCTGTGGCTGCCCCCTCCCTGGCAGTGTTCAAGGCCAGGTTGGACGGGGCTTTGAGCAACCTGGTCTAGTGGAAGGTGTCCCTGCCCATGGCAGGGGGGTTAGAACTAGAGGATCTTTAAGGTTCCTTCCAACCCAAAACATTCTATGATTCTATGATTGTGTGAAGCCAAAATGCTGAGAGCAGCCCTGGAGACACACAGGACCAAGAAGAGGGAAGGGAAAGCATCCCCCACCAAAGTTTCACTGTCAGGGAGGCAGTGCTGTCTGCTTTGGATGCAGGGAAAGGAGCAGACAAGTGCAAAAACCCAGCTGGCAGGGAAGGTGGCAGATGCAGAGCAAAGGGTCTCCCTGCATCCGGCCAGTGCCATGGGGACCCAGGTGACCCAGCCCTGAAAAACACTGCTGGGCCAGACTGTGCTGCTGCAATCAGGTTGCATTCTGCCACTCCATCGTTAAAGTTTCTCCTGCTCCATCAAGCACACTTACTCCAGTGTCTGGGCAGACAGGCATGACTTTGACTTTGGGGTTCAAACAGGACAAATGGGGGAAAAAAGATCCAGAAGATAACACCAGCTTTTCAGAGAGGTGGTTTGCCTGCACCTTTGCTTCCCTTGGGGTCTCCGTTGCCCTTGCAGCTGTGGAGGAGAGCGGTGGGATGTGGTCACTCGTCCTGGCTGTGTATCAAGGGGCCTGTTGGTCTTTTGCTGATGAAACGGTATGGAAAAGTCAGTCAGGCAAGGCAGTGTGGTGGTTTGTGGCATACTAGGAGCACGCATGGTGAAGACTCGCTTGGACTGAGCAGTGTCTGAAAGGGCCTTGTCGGGGATGCAAAGGGGTTTTTTTTTTAAAAAGTGTTGCCTACGAGGGCCCCTTAACATTGCAAAGTGTGGAGATGAGCACGGTGCTCTGAAAGGAACAGGGGGGACTGTGGTGGAAAGTGGGGTCTGATCGCTCTGCTAGGGCATCTACACAGCATCCAGCAGACCAGGGCAGATGTGGGTTTCAGGGGAAAGCAGCCCCTGTGGTGTTATCTAGAACTGAATGCTTCCCCAGCAAGGAACATGAAGGAGAGATGAAATACACTTTTTGCTGGAAATACCACTGAATGCACAACTTGTTGCCTTTTACACCAGCTACCTTGAAACACCACCTCATCTTGCATGCAACCAGTTACAAAAGCAAGGTCTACTTTATTCTTCAGGCTGCGCAGTTTCCCTCCTTTTGCAATAACTAACAAGTGTATTACTTTGTCCATTGCTCTCTGTGCATACATTACGTGGTGAAATATGCTGTGGTGCCTTGTGCTCGAGATTCCCCAAGCTTTGAAAAGGTGGTCTTGAACAAAAGCTATTGTTGCAAAGACCTTCACACATGGGTTGGCTGGTTGGTGATTACAGAGTATGAAGGGATGAGCTAGTAGAGCTTGGGCAGTTTTACTGCAAACACTGTGGTCAAAGTTATGCTGTAGATGTTGAGATGTCCTCATTCATGAAGCTTAAATCACACAATAGGAGAAGAAGCCATGTTACCAATGCTTTCAGAAGTGTAATGTATATGAAAGTACTTCCAGTGCTTCCATCTCCCTAGAAGTAAACAGAAATTAAAATCTGCTCTAAGTTTGCACACACAGAATCATTAACTTTGTATAGTTAGGGACTAGAGGGAGGGAGGGAAGGGGGATTTTTGGTAGATTTTTTTTTTCTTTTTTTTTTGCCCTGGGCAAAATTTTCAACATTAACTAATTAATGTTTATAAAGCACTTTGCATATATAGTGCCTTTCATCAGGGGATCTCCGAGTATTAGATTATATTATCTTGAAGGCCCCAGGCCTGTGCATACTAGCCCTATAAAGTATTAGCCTTATAAAGTTTAGTAATTCACTTTGGGTTTTTTTCTGGGTTTTTTTTTGGTTGGGTTTTTAATCTTCTCTCTTCTGAAAATGTGCCGAGCATTTTGGCTGTATATGTAAAAAGGCGGTAAAAAGGGTGGTGTCAGCCAGAATGACCATATGAAAAATCAGGGCCCCATAATGCACTTCTCAAATCCTCTAATTGCTGGAGTTGGGGAGTAGCAACTGTGCCAAACTTAAATTGAACTATAAATCCCACACGTCAAGCAGGGATCAGGAGGAGGCATCATCACCGGTGGATAAAGCAGCTCTGATATTTGTTCTGCATTACCTGGTAATGACAGCAGGGTTAGGGAAAGAAAGGGAGACCTCTGATCTCTAGCAGCATCAGGAGGCAAACGTAAGCTCCAGCGTGGGGGCGAGCTGGTGGCTCTTCTGTATTGCATTAAGTTTCTGTTACTGGTGGCTGGGAGCTGGGAACCCAAGGATAGGCATGAAAATGGCCACATTTAGCCCAGTTGCAGTGTCTCTGTCGCTGTCACCCTCCGGGGTGGAGGCAGGAGGCAGAGTACCCCAAAGCCATGCCAACAGTAGTGAATCTCCCATGTGTTAAATCTGAAAAGCCTGCTTGGGCGTGGGCTCAGTGGATGACTCAAACAATTACTTAACAATAGCTGGTTGCGTGAGCTGGCAGGGATGTAGCCAGGTTCACAATGGAAAAAATGTGTGGGCATCTCAGCTTTAGCGAAACACATGGGGAGCAGACTTGCTGCTGCATGCAGGAACTACTGACAGAGAAAGCAAGGCCTTGGGGAGCAGAAACTTGACAGGGACAAGGCAGAGGATGTCTTTGCCCTTACTTGCACGTCTTACAGGTGGAATTCCCCCAGCTGAATTTAGCTGGGTAAGGGCTGCTGCTCCAAGGGCAAAGACTGAGCAGCAAATCCAGTCTTTCAAAGAGTCAGCGGTATTCAGAAATCAAAAACAGAGCCATCCCCTCTGAGGCCATCTTGCCCAGACCAAAGTGCCCTTGCGAGCAGTGAAAGTTCACAGCGAAGGGTGGGAAATCCCTCCCCTTCAAAGGAGAAAGAGAGTTAAGCAGGCTGATGACACATGTAGCTAAAACCAGACAGGTATTTCTTCATAAAAACAACCCAAGAGCTCTTCCAGAGCCTGCACACATTGAAGAACTTGATAGGGAGCTTTGCAGTGAGTAAAAGCACTCACTTACCACTCGTGGGCTGATGTTCTGAGTCCCAAAATAACTACTGCATTTGACTCCCAGGGGAGAAGTGGTTGGGAGAAGTGTGCAAGGGGGCTGTGGGGAACAGCTCACCAGCTGGGGTTCAGGCAGCGTCTGAACATGGAAAGTCATATCAGGAAACCGAGCAAGTAGGATTCGCTCACCAGTCTCGCAATGTGGACAAGAGGCTTGGGAGGTTAAGCCTTGCAGCCCGCACTGTGCACTCCCAGTCCTGAGGAAGACTAGGAACCCCATGCAGATCTGGAGGGTGCTCACTGTCTGGACCTAGAGCAGCATTTGGATGGAGACACAGTTGTGGCACAGCTCTTGCTGGCAGGGAGCAGCCAGAGATGGTTTTGCCATGGAGCTCCACATCCTCTATCCCTGGAGCCAGCACTGAGCGACCAGGAGGTCCATGTGTTGTGTTGGCAGATCTCCTAGGAAGCATGACCCACATGGGCTGCTCTGTTGTTGTAAGCAAGAGGGTTGTGTGGGCCAGCTGTGGAT
Organism: Strix aluco; assembly: GCF_031877795.1. Taxonomy (NCBI): domain Eukaryota; kingdom Metazoa; phylum Chordata; class Aves; order Strigiformes; family Strigidae; genus Strix; species Strix aluco. Next base: position 50,329,859 of record NC_133931.1, read on the forward strand.
TGAGAGCGACTAGAGAGCCAACTTTCCTCCTCTAGAGACACCACAGTGCAGACAGTTGGCCTGGGAACAGCCAAAGGTCTCATCAACTTGCTCTAATCAACAGTGTAGGCTGATGTACCATATGTGACCCCAGTGAGCATTGAGAAAGATTTCTCCTGGTCTTCCCTCTCCCCCTCAGGTATCTGTGGTTGAAGAGAGACTGGGAGAAGAGGAATCAAAGCAAGAACTATGGTGGAGCATGGCTGGGTCTCTCTTCCCGGGCTCTGACGGTGCTTTTTTCCTGGGATCTCCACATGGGCTGAGCTCGTTTTGCTATTTCAGCTTCTCCTGCGCTACATGCACCGTGTTTGTCTCCCACTAGCAAATGTGCATTTATATAGAGGCCCCAGATAAAGGGCCTCTAACAAGGCAAGCAGGCACGTTTACGAGGTGCTGCTGCCGCTGGCTGTGAGTGTAAGCATTATTCTCACCTCTTCTTTGATGTAGACACTTCAGTTACAGGTTGGGCTAATATGCCTGGCCCTTCAGGCAAGGATACTCCCACACTTGCTTGTTATGCAGCAGAAGGAAGTGCTTGGTGCTATTGGTATTACCTCCAACTGAGGGCAAGCGTGAATTAATTCATGCTCATCAATAGGGAGCAAGGCACCTTCTCCCTTTCACCGAACTCAGGAAGCAGATGTTGCTGCACCAGGCCCCGGGGAGCCGGGAGCCAGGCATGACGGCTCACAGGTAACCATAAACTGTCTGTGAGTCATTCCTGCCCTGGAAGCCGACCAGCTCCTTGCTCGTGAGCTACTGTTGCAAGAGCTACTGCTCCTGTTAGACACGAGTGGTTTCACTGCCCGCTGGTTGCTGTCCCTGCCCATCAGTTTGGAAGTCACTTGCATTCCTCTTCCATGGGTGGGTGGTACAAGGGCTTTGGAGCAAAATACGGTGCTTGGCTTTGAAGGAGAAAGGCTGTGAGGTTTTACCCATTGCATGGCTGCAGCTCCACCCCTCACCAAAGCAGGTGCACTGCCAACTGCAGACTTCAGCCTCAGCAGGTCTGGGAGAACTGGCGCTCTTTGGTTGCTCTTCCCATTTGCATACAATTCCCTCTAACTCCTGAATCCTCTCCCTGCAACAGGTAATTTGCCTACCTGATGGGAGCTTGGGAAGAGCCACGAAGCCTGGGATTTCCCCACATTTCACACCAATGAGTCCTGATGGATACGCTCCTGTAACTGAGCTGGGGTGTAAGAGCAACAAGGGGGAAATGCACAAGGATGAGTGTGGCTTCTGCTGAAGCAGAAGAGATGTTGGCCCAGTGCAGGGAGGCAACACTATCAGGCGTGGGCTGGGGAAGACCATCTCGTGGTGCTGTGTAGGCAATCATCCTTGGGAGTCCTCTCCCACAGAGGTCTGCTGGTCTTCTGGTGTGGACAGCTGTAGCTGAGCAGCTGTAGCATGACTGAAGAGCTTGCAAGGACCAACATCGTGGCGCTGGCAGTGGCTGAGGGACTCCAGAGAGATAGACAAGAAAGGACTTGCAGCAAAGCTGACTCTGCAGGGCTGAGTTGGGCAACAGCAGTTTAGATCAGCTATAGATCTAGAGGCCCTCAAGTGAGGCAGGAGACAGAGGAAGCTTCCCTCTTCTGCCAGCACATCCATATTTGGAGGTGTGGGTGAAGGCTGCTCGCTGCCTAGGGGCTCAGGCGCCAACAAATGAGGCGACTTAGTCAAGCACTGGGGAAGCTCGCCACAGTGCTCTCCTTCTCAGGTTTTGGGGGGGTTTGGGTCACTTTGGGGGGAGAGGTACTAATTTGTACCACCAGATGATGTATCTTCAGCTCTTGTCTTACAGCAAGCTCTTGCATAGTATGGAAAGAAATTCAAGTCCCTCTGAAACAGGCGTTGTGGGCAATTCTCATTCCCTCGGGCAGTGCTGCTTTGGTTTTATGGCCCAGGCTATGTACATCTTTGAACTATTCAAAGCAGTGGCTCTCTCTTATTAAAGTCTGTGGGACAAAATAGAGACACTGCTTCCTCATCACCTATCCACAGGGAGAGACTGACCCTGGTGCAAGCTGCTGTTGTTCCCCACCATGTGAGATGAGCACTGGGGCTCAGCCATCCTTGCAGGCAGCTAAGCAGGGATGTGAGGGAGAGGCAGCAATGCCCTACAGCAAGGGAGAGCACTGCAATGAGGCAAGCTTAGGGCATGGGGAGGGTGGGATGGCTGTTTCGGGCTCCAGTATAGGGAGGATGGGTTCCTATAAGCACATGTAAGCCTCAACTACAGCCCATCAGCACTCTCTCCTCAGCGGAGGGCATGCAGCTTCCCCTAGAGCATTGAAAACATGGAGGGAAATACCCTTCAGAAACTGCCCAGATTTTGTATTTGAAATTCAGACCACCAGTCTTGTGATTCCTGGAGATCTGATTCATGCTTTTTGAACGTGTGGGTTTGGCAATCCTGTGCTTGCACTTACAGCCATTTCCCAACCCCTTATTTTCCCCAGAGGTGTTCTTACTTTTCCCTTTTTTACTCTTGTATACATGAAATAAACTGCTTGGGGGTTAGGGGAGTTGTTACCGATAGCAAAACTCATCTATTAAATTCACAGTGAGCTGCTCACTAAACAACAACAACAAAAAAATCCCCCACAACTTTATAGTCTAAAATAACCATGGCGGGTTGGAGCGACTCCTCCCCGCTCTTGCTTTGCCTTGGGGCGGGATAGACTGGGCGAGGGCTCCTCTCCCCAAGGAGCAGCAGGAAAATGCTGTCCCTCCACCGCAGCCACGCTGAGGATGGCAGACAAGCCCTGGACTGTCGTGGTGGATGTGACCTGTCTGTCCCCATGTGTTTCTGTGGGAAAGCTGAGTTCCTGTCCCCTCTTGGGAGGGAGGTCTGGGGCGCTCACAGGCACATAAGCCCCTTGGAGAGCATCTAAGGGCCTCTCCTGGGGTCACAAAAAGAGGATGGTTTTGTTTTCGGAGATGAAGTGTGAGAGTTTTGGATCCATATTCAGTCAGCAAAAAATCCTGGTTTTAACTGTCAAATATTCTTTTCGTCCAGTTGTGGCAGGAACTGTATCTTTATCGCCATAGATATCAATCAGGGGCATAAGTGCTGCCTTAGCTCAAAGAAACAGTACTAATTATCCGAAGCCTGTGCTGAGCACCATTTGTATTCCCATAGACAGCCTGCTGCTGGCATGATAGAAGGCAAAACCCCACACCCATGGGAGTGGAGACTGTTTTCCATTCCTTGTGAGGGATCCCTGCCCACTTGAAGACAGAGCAGCAATCAGGGAGCAAAAGGGAGTCCCGCTGAGAGGAAGAAGGTTTGCAGGGTGCCAGACCCAAATTGGGTGGCAGCATGCTCTGAGTGTGCGGGGCCAGGCAGGGGAGGTGCTACTGGGAGATGTGGCCTTGTTGGTGGGTTTGGGCACTTGTGTCTAATTTCAGGAAAGGGCTTTGTTGTGGTAAATATTAGGGAGGTATAAATAGCCCCTGCTACCCTGGGACTCCACTACCTCAAGTGACGTGCCAAGGAGATCCCCAGAGGATGGCATATCAGGAAGGGGAACTACCAAAACTAGATGGAGGGAAATCCCCAACACAGGGCTTTAGCTGCTGAGAAGCAAGTGCTTCCATCTCGCGGCATTCGCTGTGATGCCGCAGAAGCCTAACAACAGCAAGTTTGTATTGGCATCTCAGCAAAGCCCAACCTGAAGGAGACATCTGCAAGGGAACAGCTTAATAGCCTAAAAGCACTGCAGCTGCCTGGGACAGCCTGCCTCCTTTCTGCAGTAGGCACACGCAGTGGTCTAGGAAAGGAAAACCGTTCCACCCCAGCAGTCCTTCCTTGAGGAAAACGGAACCTGCATGTCTGACACTTTGGTAAGCCGGAGATGATGGTGGACACCTTTGCAGCCAGCACTCCTCAAGCCTCTCTGGAAGTCACATCCAAGATTTGGAAGCTCTTCACAGGGCAAGTGCAACAGGAGCAACATTGTCAAGTCATTAACAAAGATCACGGGAAGAGAAAGTAGCTGAGCCCTATTTTAGCCCTGCTGAATTTAACGTCTCAGCATGCCCAGAGGATCTCTAGGTGCTCACAATTTCTGCTTGTGCAGAGGACAACAGGTTTGTGCTCAAGATCTGTGAGCCATTAGTCCAGACAAGTGGCAGCTCAGGAGCTGTTTGTGCAGGAGATGTCTCCTATGGAAAGCAATCAAAGCAGTGAGTCTGAAGAAGGCTGGGAAGTGACAGTAGTCATCCAAAGGAAACAGATTATTTGAGGGGTGGGAAGGACAACTGGTGCAGCCATGGAAGCTGAAGAAGGTGGCAAGCTTTTGGGAAGAGCAGAACTGCTCAACAAGCTGTGCAAGATGAAGGTGGAAGCACTTGGTCTGCATATGGCTTGGCCATGAGCATTTCACTCAGGTTTCACCTGTGCACAGAAGTTAAAGCCAGGCAGGACAGTGCCTGGACAAAGCAGACAATTCACTCAGTGTTTACAAATCATTCCCAGAGCTTAAACCACTGAGAAAGGGCAGTGGCCAGGGAGACCAGCAAGGGAAGGCAGACAGTGTTACAGTGTGTTTATGCTGCAAGGCATGAGCATGGGGGCAAAATGCAAAACTAAGGCAGCTGGGGGTGAAAAGGGGAGATGGGAAGGAGATCCAACACCACAGAAACCAGGTGGAGGGGATGAAAGGCAGGAGTGGGAAAGACGAGGTGGGCCACTGCACCCACATCTCAGCCAGACGTGTCTGGGGATCTTTGTTCAAAGACCCAGGGAGCGTTTGTGCTGCATCCTGATGTCAGGAACTCGAGCCCCTTACATATGGCTTACCGCCCATGATGGAGTCTGGCTTGTCAGGGAGACCTCCTCAACGTGAATGCGTCTGGGGAAGCTAAGCATATGGTGCCATGACGGATCAAGGAGCACCCAGGGGGATCCATCAGCCCAACGAGGGATCAAAGCTGCCACAGCCAGGCCTCCCGCCCATCCGCTTACGAGCTCACCCTCTGGCCGAGAGCCACCGGACCCCAGCCCTGCGCAGCCAAGGGGCAGGGCAGTCCCGCAGCAGCTCCGTGCCTCTGGCAGGCTGGGCTGGGCTGGGCATGCCTGGCGGCCCCAGGGCAGCGGGGTGGTGCTGGCTCCTCTGGGCCCTCTGCCAAGCAGGCGGCTTCCTCAAGGGTGCCTCTGCCAGCGTAGCCCCACCGCCCTTCCTGGGACTGAGTCTCCGCGCAGGAGCCACGGGCGAGTCGCCCACGGTTCCTGCCACTCATTGTCCCCATACCACCCACCCTGTCTGAACCCTACGCTGCTTCGACTTCACGTGCTGAAGTGTCGCCCAAGGCAGGTGATAGCTATACAGGGTTTTAAATCCCTTCTCAAGCAGAAAACCTGTGTTTCTGGTGGGGGGGGGAAATTCACCAAAAGAGGCAGCACCCTGCCCCTGCTGCCCTACAAGGGCTGGGCCGTGCCCCCCTAGCTTTTTGCCCTTGAGGGATACTGCCCCTGGGGTCAGCTCGGCTTCCCTGCTCTCAACCACTGTCAGAAACTCAGCTGTGGCTCAGGACTGCAAAAAATTTAGCCTGTTATTGAGAAAAAGCCTGAAAAGGCAGACATCTACCTCAGAAGGTGGAGGAGTCTCACCCAGGTATAGGGAGGTCTGGAAGAGTCAGGTCCCTGCAAAGTTTTCTTAAGTTTTGACTTGATCAAGAGTATAGGGAAAAAAAAAAAAGCAAAAAAAAGCCTCCTGACTCACTCTCTTCCCAAGACTGCCCTAGCCCAGGGCATTCTCCCTGCCTTGGGAAGTGTTGCAAAATTTGAGCTTGCCCTGGAGGTATCTCTCACTAATTACTGGATATCCTGGTTTTGTGTAAGGACACAGGCAGAACCTTCCCACAGGTTCTTCTTTATGGCATGGGAAAAAAAACTCGAAACACTGATTTCTGTTTCAGCATCTCCAGCAGACTGCTGTGAAGGGCTGATTGCACACTCGAGGGGATCTCCTGGAGCCATCCTCCCCAGCTCTGGGGCATCGCTCACCAACAGTCTCTAAGAAGCAAGGAATTTCAAAGGCAAAACCAACCTTACTTTTAATATTTGCCCTCTGTACTTGAAGTTTGGGTCACTTTCAATTTTTTTCCCTTGTAATAAAGGCAGCTAAAGCTTTCAAATTAGAAGCAGAGATTCTGAGCACTGTGTGAGATGAGGTCTGTTTGAGTTCGTGCCGTCGGCCAGCCGTGCTGCAAAGGGCTAATGAATCGGCTGGTGAAAGTCAGGGTGCAGAAAATTACAGCCCTGGCCCTGACAAGAGGTAGTGCAACCCTGGTTACCATGTCTGCTCCATGCAAGGCGGATGCTCACATGAGGTTGTAAGCCTCCAACTGTGGTTTATTCACATCACTAGGGGAAAACTGCTTCAGCTCCAAGATGCTGAACAGCCTATGCTGTATCTACACAACTTCTGGTATCTACTATATCTACACACCTTCTGCTCATTCCAGCCTCTTTCAGCATCAGTCAGGCCACCAATCCCTGTGGATGGCACATGTCCCTCCATCCCGCATCTCACAGTGCTTCAGCTCTGTGGCTGGACCACAGCACAGGGCTGCAGCTGGCAATAATCCTTTTTGCCACTCCTTCAAACGGAGATGAGGTGATTACAAAGGATTTCTCCAATTTTAAAAGACATGAAGTTAAGAATGAAAACTGCATTGAACAGGAAGCAACAATTTAAGGGTTTCTTCCTCAATAAGTCTGCTTCATTAAATACATAACCTCATACACATACCCACCTACTTCGAGAGATTTTTTTTTTTCTAGAAAGGCCTTTTTCTGTCATTTCTGTAAATGAAAGCCTCTGCCAGAATGCACATAAAGGTATCACTGAAGCTCCCGAAGAGAGGAGCGTGCTCTGTCTTCGATCCTCCGAGTGCCTTCTCTTTTTCCTACCCTCCCTTCTTGAGAAGTCCCACTGATCAGCTCTTCAAGGGAGTCTTTATTCTCTGCCCAATTTTGCACAAAGGTATCAAAGGATTTTAACATATTAAAACCTGCAGCCTCTTCAAAAATTTGTCTCCTTCCTCCCTCTCTCCTTGTTGCTGGAGTTTCACACCTGGGAGCTGTTATAACTCAGTCTTTACAAGAAGTAGGGTATTTCTTTTTAGAAGTTACTTAGCCATCCATATACACACAGACTACATGTATATTCACACATAATTACTTGAAAAAAAACCTTCCCCTCCTCCCTTCCAGTTTCTAAGGACAGAAATAATAAACACCTTCAAATAACTGTAAATAATAAACCCCATCATGCTAAACAGTTCAAAGTGGAAGTGTAAATATCTCGAGAAGCTTGGGGAAATACACTATTATGAATTAGCTCTCAAAAACAGATACAGATGATCTGTCAGATTATTTTCCAGTCCAAATAGATTTAAAAATAATATTCCCTGTGATCTGTTGGAGAGTATCTGCTTACTGATAACTGCAGTTCTTCAAGTAAAGCCTGTGGAGCAGCAGCACTCATGCCAAGCTGCTGAGATGAGGACAACTTTTTTGCCAAGCTGCTGAGATGAAGACGACTTTTTTGCCAAGCTGCTGAGATGAACACGACTTTTTTGCCTTAGCAGTACCAACGAAGAAGACCCCTACCTTTCCTTTACCCCACCAGGGCACAGCCCCAGGGCTGGCAGTCCAACAGTGAACTACTGATGGGCAGAGCTCTGAAGAAACACGTACTGGTCACCCCCCGCAGGTCCAGCGCAGGCCCTAACACCACCTAATGTCCACCTGAATCACACAAGACATGTCTCTATACCCTTTTCTACTTCTGAGACAGAAACAGACCGAAGAGGAGATACCAGGAAGAGCCGTGGGACTCTGAGACGGGAGTTGAGGAAGAGAACGGATGACTGGCTCTGATGCGGTCTCCGGCAGGAACTTCTGGTGACTCTGTCAGGGAAACATCCCTTGGAAGGTGGGAAGTAGCTACTGCTGCAAGGACCTTGTAGAAAACTCTTGACTGAAGTAGGACTTAATGGTAGAAGGCTACCATGAAATACAAACTTCCTGCCAGGATCTGCTCCCTGCACAGAAACTAGCAGCCTCAGGGATGACGTGAGCTGACCTGCACCACCATCACTTCCTTCGACTCCAGCAGAGCCATTCAACTTTCAAGTCCAGGATGGAGATCCTCCTCTTCCTCCCTCCTTCACAGCAAAAACCCTTTCAAAAGCAGGATGCCTGGAGACAACCAGTGAACTGTGAAGCAGGAGATCCTGAGGAGAGACTGGGTAGCAAAGTTAGCAGCTAACACGCCAGGATAGCTGCAGAGAGCAGGCAAGGAGTGACCAGCTCATGCCTATAGTAGAAGAGGAAAGAAGAGGTGGTAGGAACAAGGACTGATGTACCTGGAAGGAAAAGACAGTTTCTTGCTTATTCCTTTGAATTGTTACAAAGCCAAAAGGGGTGCTGCTCATCTAGTTTACAAAAGGCCTGCACCAAGCAACATACTGGCATCGTGGCCTGTGGGTAGGCAGCCTTTCTACCAGATGAGGGTGGGACAAGCCACTGACATACCGTAACAAGCCCAGTACCAAAAGTGGCAAAACAGAGAGGTCCAGTGGGTTACATTCTTCAGTCTTGGCACTCAATTTTGCACTTATCAAAGGAGTAAAGCCTCCACTGCAGATTGCAGTTCTCTGCTCCAGCCATGGGACTCTGGATAACATCGACTGGATCCAGTTCTCAAAGTATGTGTAGACATCATGTGTGCTACACGCAGAGGGAAGTGTGTGCAACACTTGGCCTCAGAAACCCAACCGCTCTCATTCAAAAAGTTGCTGGGAGCAAGCCCGTTTCACTAAGTCCAATGACTTATGTCTGCCCCTTCAGGACATCTTCATTTGCTTTAGTCTTTCCTTCTTCACCCTAGTGATTACAAATGAAGAGGAAAGCAAAGAATAGAACAGAAGAATGAACCTGGAGAACAGCTGACAGCATTTTTGCAGAGCACCGTGTACTCACATGGCAGGACACAGGTGCCTACAAGTGAGTGGGCCTAGAACAACTTGATGCAAACAGGAGCCTTAAGCTACTCGTGTCAAAGTGTCCAAGAGAGTGCAATGGCTTTGAGGAATTATCTAGCAACCTCTCACAGGCCCCCACGACCTTCCTCATTAAACCACGAACAAAGCTGCAGGGTATGTTAGTGCACGCCAGCTAGTCTTTGCCAAGGGTGGAAGGGAAAAGCTGGAGTCAAAGACAGTGCAGAGGGCTGGATTCAGTGGTAAGACTTGAAAATGGCAATAAAGGGAAGAAGCAGGTGTTGGAGGAGAAAGAGTACAGGGCCCCTTTTCACCACGTAACATACAAAACTTGGCCTACTATGCTGCTAAGACAGTAGTAGTCAAGAGCCAGCAACAACAGCTTTCCACCCACAACCGTATATACTGTTTTCTCTAAAGCCTGAATACTTCAGTGGCAGGGATAGTTGCCCAGACAGCTCAGTGCATCAGAAATAGCAACTAGGCTAGCAGGCTACCTGGACAGCAAGAAGTGCCTAGAACAAGCCTTAGATCCCTCGCAGCATCAGTGGCATAGACAGCTCTGCTGCTAGGTTCCCAAGCTTGAACACAAGCATGCCAAGAACAAAGTGGCAAGGGAGCATGATGGAAGGGTTTGTCCTCATCACCTTACAGCTGGGATTTTAGTATTCCCATAAAGGGCAGCAAGATTGGGGAAAAGGGAGGAAATGAACCCCTGGTCATCTCTCCTTTAACTCCTGGTGTGGCTGAGGAAAGCCCAAGTGTCTTCTAAGTGCCACTTTAGAAGACTCAGAAGCAAAGTTGAGCTTGAATGAGAGGCAGGTTGAAGCCCTGGGAGCAAGACAAGTATTTTTAGCCTTTGCACCAAGGCTATATCTGTCCCTGTCTGAAATTAGGCCTAAAGACCCGCTGAAAAATCTTTCTGAAAATGTCTGCTACTCCTTAAAGGCTAAAATTTTTGGGGTATGTTTTGGGGGGGGTGGGGGGGGTGGAGGTATGTGTGTGTGCAAGGGAAGAGGCGGCACACAGGGAGCAACTACTGGTGAAAGAGGTAACTTGCTATGGCAGTGATGAAAGCATGCAATCTGCATCGTAGGCAGGCCATAAAAACACTTGAATCATCTATCATACTTTATATATATCTATTTATCAATTGAGTTATTTTCTCCAACATTTTTCATTTTAATATCGCATTGGTTTAAAGAAGATGAAGAGACAGGCCAATACGCAGATGTTCATCTTCTGTTCTCCAACCTGCACTTAATTAATTATGAGCTGCTTTAAAAATAGGACAATGCTTCCACTGCACATTGCTGAAGTCTGAGACTGTTCCTGTGTTTTTACTTCCCAGAACACATGCAAAGCACTCACCTCTGCCCAGCTGTTAAAGAAAACCAACCACCCCAGCCTCTGTGCTGACTGACTGAGGAAAATCAGACAAATGAGAGGTTGCTTTTTCTCCCTGCCCACTCCCACTTCAAGTAATCCTTTGCTCTGTCACCTGGTTCTGTTTAAAAACCTTAAAATACATATGTTTATCCTTGACACGTCACATAAGGCAACCATGCCAATTACTGTGATGGGCAGATAGCTGGGGCCCGCTCTCAGAGCCACGCCATTAGTCATAGTGATGACAGCTTCAGACGCTGAATTTCTCATGTTAGGAAACAAAGTTACCAATTTATTATTTTTAATAAAATAATTGCTTTAATGTAGTATTTAAAATAATTTTAAACATCTGATCAATAAGATATAGTACACAAATATGGAAAATGCTGCACTTTACATAAAAAGTAAAGCTAAGCATTTAATTATACAAAACAATTTTGCCTGATGCCGTCAATATCTTGCAAACTATAGCTTAGTTAAAGTACTGCTTTTCTTTTATATATATATATATATGCTATATATACATATATAAATAATTTACAGCATTCATTTACTAGGTTTGTTTACTACTGTTCCAACAAAAAAACCCATAACCAATTCAAAACTTATTGAATTTGGTAACTATCTGCAGTAGTTCTGACGGTGGAGGGCGTTTGAATCATTGCTTCAAGTTTTGAAGTAGCATGCCAAATAACCATAGGAAGCTTGTTCCTTAAAAGTTTCAGCAGGAAGCCATTCAATACAGTCAGAGCCTTTCCCGCCGGTCCTGGGAAACAGCCATGCTATACAGCACTGTGTCATGGGAGGCAAAATGTTTGGAGGCTGGGGAAAAGGGTGACCCAGAAGGTTTTCCTTCCACCACAAGGCAGTCTTTACCAGCAAGTAGAAAATCTGTGAATCTATTCTAGCAGTCTTAATAATCTGGAGTCGTCCTCCTCACTCAATGGAAACCAAGCAACTGTCTAAATACCTGCTATTTGGGAAGTTTCCCTTTTATACCACATTAAGGTATTAAATCAATATTTTAAATAAAGCAGTGAATCCCGTGCTTCACAAACACTGCTTTTCTCCTTAAGAGAGTCTCCAGCTGCTAAGTTTCAGTGTATCCCAAGCTTTCCCTTTTTTTGCAGTCAGCACAGGTTGCTTTTGTTCATTTCTTTCTACATCTATACTCAAGTCCAATGCTATTTTTTTATCTACAGAAAGATAAACTGTTTCTTTCATTTATCTTTTCTTTTTAGGCTCTTTCACTCCTTGTATTCAAATTTAGTAATTCCAAATTTTCCCTGAACATCGAAGTATGCCCAACTACACTGTCTGATGTACTTCAATCATGAGAATGACTAATTTTGTTCACTTTCCCTCAGTCGTTTTCTCAGAGGAAAGGAGGAGGGCAGTTGAAGCAAGGTGGGGGGTTGGAGAAAGCACCCCTCATTCCTTCTGCTTGCGACTTTGCTCTCCACAAACGAGCATCCAGTAGTAATTCTAAAACCAGAAAACTTAAGGAGATGCTGAGTTAGGTAGGCAATACATTAGCATGTTGACTGACTGCTGGTTCATGATTAAATACAGTTGCCATGCTATGCAGTGCCTTTAAAGTGTTATTTGTTTCCCTAAATGAGGTTGGATTAGAAGAAGGCACTACACGTAGAACAGATGTTGCAGACTCTGGAGTACTGAAGCAAGCGACATACATAAACCAGGGACACATATCAAGCCCTCAGAGCCTGCAAGACAGTTAAATGCAAGCAGGTAGTCAGGTGCTTGTGTTTGCAGCTGAGTATTTTCACTGGTTTACAGACTGGTTTAAGCCAAATATTATTAAAAACCCTACAGGTGCTAAGTTAGGTATTTAATAAAAATGTTTATCTGTAAACAAGAGTTATCCTTACAACGGATCATTTTCCAGAAATTGGAATTTCAAGACAGTGCAACAATGCTTCAGTGTTTTCTTTGGCAGTAGACAGCAAGGTGAAATGTAAAATTCAAATCACTTCAGAAGAGCACGGTACAAGGTTAGAGAATGCTTCATCTCCCTCTCTTGTTCCATGCAGAATATCAAGTCCCTGAGACAGACGCGGGTTATTCTTGGACAGAGCAGCTGTTTCGTAAGGCTAAAACCTGATGATCCAGAAGCAATTCCATTGCCATTGAAACCCTAAATGGGGGAGGGAGAGAGAAAAAAATATTAGAATTTCATGGAAATGCAAGTTTTTAACCAAACTGGTTGGATTATACTGCCTACTTGCATAAAACTAGCCTGCTGATGTTTAGCTTTACATGTTGAAAACCACCAATCCAGAAGTTCTTGCACGTTAGAGACTTTAAAAGACAAAGCAAGCACTTGCCAGTTGATGGTTTATTTCAGTCAAAGCAACCAGAAAATTCTATCTTTCTTTAAAACTATATTATTATAGTAAGATAAATAACTGCCCGTGTCTGTAGTATGACTGAAGTCATACTACATAGACACTTGCACTGAGAGAGGACAAGCTAACTACAAAGAATGTACTACCACAGTTCGTATGCAGAGCCCTAGGTAGTGCAATGGCTCTTACTCCCACTTGCAAACCCTCGAGCTCCAGATGTTCACTTCTTGAAGAAAACCATCACTGCAAGTGGGCTCTAACCTTGAAACACAGCTGGGAGAAACTCTTACCCAAGCCATCACCTGTGATTTGTCCTTTAAGGGAGTATGAAATACACACAGTGGAAGCATCTGCATGTTCAGAACACTGTATCTGAGCCTATCCATCTCAGTCGGCTGCCTCGCTTGGTTATGAAAGCACAGTTGGTAGAAGATGATGATGTTTAGTAGTTATACATTCAGGCTACTGGAATGAGCAACCCCCACGCATTCCAAAATGCCCCAAGATTTATTATTAGGGGCGGGGAGGAGGAAGATTACCATGAGCTGCACAATAGACTGGCTACTTATCTTGGAGCCAATCTATGCTACACAGCCAGTCTCTTATCACTACTGGAGGGTTCTTGGTAATGAATGCAATTTGTACAAATACAAGTGCTCAGTCTCTGTAACTTCAGCGAGGCAATGCCTGCCAGCATCAACACCACTTGGAGATGGTGTTGCTTGGATGCAGTGTTAACTATATAAATTCTTACCCTAACACTCTCTGCAAGACTTCAGCAAAATGACTTTGCCCACTTTGCTTAGAGAAATCTGGTTAAAAACCCCATATATTAGAAACAAATACCAGTGCTGGACTATCTATAGCAGTGAATGCTACTGTTGTTAGGGGGGAAGCTTTGAAATTTGTTAAAAAAATAAAGAGAATCACCAGAGAGCACACACTAACCACAGAAAACCCAGGGCATATTGCAGAAATGGAAGCTGTATTTCTTACTAGCAGCATGCACGGTATTCAGCACCATTTCATTTGCTTTACAGTCGATACTATTAAACACTATGAAATGCCATCATTTGAAACTTTCAGTTTGTTAAATGGCTTGGAACAAATGCATGTGTGGGGAAGACTGCTGGCCACATCACACAGAGAGGGCACTGCTGTCCTGGTAAGACACAAAGGGGTCACAGTTCAAGTTTGTCATATGACAACCCTGAAGGATCCAGGGAAGAGATAGCTCTGCAATGCAGCTGCCAGCACGGGTTGAAAAGGAGGTCAATTCAACAGGATGCAGCAGAAGGCCTGAGGCAATGTTATAAATGAAACAAACCCCAAGGGTTTTCAGTAACCCAACAGCAATGTCCTTTATAATTCAAAGAACTTTACTGAGGTGAAAGTATTTTCTCTCTAAATAGTCATTAGACTAGAAGTCTTACCTTTAAAAACAAAGGTACCCCAATCCTGTTCACTCCCTTACAAAAGGAAGCAGACAGCACAAATTCCCCAGCCTGCTTTGGAAGCTGTTGGAGATGCAAGATGCTACAATAGGGCAGAAGCACCAAGCTGCCTGTGTTTCAGACAGTTATGAATTTGTTTATTCTTAAATTCTTACCCATCATGCCCAGTGCAGAGACGTAAAGCGGTGTTATGCTGTAATATCGCATCCAAAGCCAAAGCTTAGACTGGGCTCCTGTTTGCTAAGACAGCCAGTGCATACTTCTTAAATTTCACGTAGCATTACACCAGTTTATCAGAGCTACTGAGTACAGCACTTCAAGGGCCAGTTGGACCAGTTACTGACCATATCTAAACCAACAGCTGCTACCACATCCAAGTTAAAAGAAAAGGTTGTTCTCTCAAAGTGCATGACAGTTTAAAATTGAAGAAGCCAACAGACAGCCTAGGTCATTCCAGTCCAGACTAGGACTGCGTTGGGGAACTCACTCTGAACTAAGTTTATACAAGCATGAGCACTAACTCTTTTAGCTACTGTCCTCCACAGCTGCATCAAAACACTGGTCTTTCATGGTTTTGTTTTGGACTTCAGACCAAGCTGTGGAGCGTGATGTACTTACTGCCTTTTTGTAATAAAATATTTAGAGAACCAAAAGTGAAAACACTTGATGTTAAGATGCCATCTGCGCATCAAAATGAACCACGACAGGCGCCTCTGTTAATGTCCAAGACCTTATTTAAGAAGTGTCCAACTCTGAGCTCTCCAGCTGACACAAGGGACATGTTAGGGGAGGGTCCTCTGCTGCTCAGTTCTCAGAGCCTCCTCTTGAGCAAGCTCCTGTTGGGCAGCAGGTTGACCTTGTCTGGCCCTAGGCAACAATCCTCTCCTTTACATCTCATATGCCCCTTCCTGCACAGAAGGTCCACCACACTGCTTTTGAGACTTTAAATACCCTGGTTTAGAATACCACCAGCCCACTCCTTGCTCTCTATTACATTCCTTCTAGTTGGGCAGCAACTGCTTGCATCTTGCTATTTTGGGAGATTCTTCACTGCAAAAGTCTTCAGCCTACCCTGAGACAACTCTGTGAGCCTCTTCTGAGGGGAAGCAAAAAGTGCCACTTTGCAGTCAAGCCACAGACAAATACAAAGACAAATGAATATAAAATGCATCCCTGTAGAAGCAATTCTAGCAAAGGGTACTGCATCAGCCTACACCCCCCTTCTCCAACATTAGTGCCTTAACTAGAAACTTTTTTTTTTTTTTTTTTAAATTGGGAACACTCCTCCACAGGGGAGGCTGGAAGATGTCAGCCATATCCTGAAGTTCCTGCCTTTCACTGAACCCCCAGCACCCCTCTTTCCTTCTGAAAGGGAAATGACACAGACACATGCAGCCCAGAAGGGGTAACTACCAGCATAGATACTACCAATCAACCTGGATATCAACAGCTGACAGACCCTGTTCATAAGCCAGGTGAGGTACTGCATGGCTCTGCACCACTGGAAATCATCCTTCACATACCGAGAGCACCAGCTGGCTTAAAACCAGTCCCAGGAGGGCACAACTGCAGCAGTCCTGCTCTTGGTCTGTCCTCAGAGTCAAGTCAAATCAGGAACTTTGCCAAAGCAACACGCTGTTGCCCTTTCTTGATCCTTAGAGCCTTTTATATACACCTGACAGATCAGTTACTCTCACTGATCTTTGCAGCAGAAGACATTGTGGAGCTCCTGCTGTAGTCCCATGCCTGTTGTGCAGCTAGTTTTGTTGAGAGGTTGTTCCTGAAACCTGTTTTAAGATCTCTAGAGCTCTCTCCAGTGGCTGGACCGAGAATTAAACACCCACTCTCTGAAAAGGCAAGAGTTGATACAGAGCCACAGCTCACAAGGCTCTTCCTTTACCCAAGTGACCATCACCACCTTACTCCTAGTCTCCAAGGTATCTGGAGCATGTGATCTGCAAGTCTGCATCACAGGTACTGACAAGGACTTTAAAGTTGCTCAGAGCTATTCTACAGTCCCCGATACAAAGATCAGAGGGGTCAGCAGACACCTTCATTTCCACCAAATTCGGGTCAGGCTCAGTGAGATGTTCCTGGCAGAGTACATGCTCCCTTCTCAAATTCAATGGCTTCACACCAATCACATTCAAAATTTTAAACCCTTGAGAGAGGGGCACTTTAAGAGGGCAGTGTTCAGTCAAAAGTCAAGCCAAGAGTTTTCATTTCAATTTTTGGTGTGGCATAAACACATCCCAGTCCCAGAGACAAGATCCCAAGAGAGCAAACTGTCATTGCAGCTCTGCTGCATATTGTAAAAATACCACCAGCAGAAGGAAGCAAAGTCACAAGACAGTTTTCAATGACATCTCCAAACACTGAGAAATTACAGCTGTGTGCAGCAGAGACGTTGTTGAAAGGTGGTAAGAGCACCTAGTGAATTGGGGGAAAGGCATCCAGGTTCAACCCGCAGCTCTGTCACCTGCGGTCACACTGAGGTCGGTGGTGTCTAGTGTACCCTGTACATTATTTTTCCAGCTGTAAAATACAGAATGCATTCCTGTCTCATGGAAGGAAAAAAGGTTTAAAAGCCGTTAACACGTTGTGGAGTGCTCAAACACTTCCCTGGGTCTCCTCCAAGGGGAGGGAGGAGGTGAAGGGGGAAGGAAGAGACCCTGTCAGAATTGTGACAGTTTTGCTTGTACAAATAAGTGCCTCATTTAGGCCAGAGAAAACAAAGTGAAAGAAGTTGCTCTTACTTTGGTGACAAGCCAGCCTACTGATGCTTGCCTATTCTAACAAGCTCAGGCTAATAGAAATACTCCCAAATTCACAATACTAAAATACTACATTACTCAGTATTTATATGATTTTTTTTTTTTTTTTTAAATAAAGTTGGTTGTGTTAGGTGGTTGGGGCTTCGAGGATTTTTTTTTTTAACCTTAAAGACCAAGCCAATGTCTGAAAAGCTTAGATCTCTATGTCCAGGCTGCTTCTCATGCAGCTGAAAACAAACATGTATATTTATGATGTTACCTGCAGCCTACAAAGAAGCCTCACAAAGCTGTCAGATCCATATAACAGAGAACAATATTCAGTTACGCATTTTTCCTCAGAGTTCATTGCAACATTCCTACAAGTCCTTTCAAATGTAGGCAACAACATGTTTTACATATTGGAACAAATTACTGTGAATGTAATGTCAGTTTATTCACTATTATGCCCAATATTCATGTACGCATGTCACTTCATATGGCTACATCAGATGCTTAATCTGTACCTGGAGGTATTGAATACTATACAAATATGTCATGTTAGTTAATAGACAATTATTAAGCTGAAATTTTCTGGCTCTTTGCCACATCATTTTAAGCAATGTATTGTCAACTAAATTATAAATCTCTTGACCCTTCACATGTCATCAACATTTGCACGTTACCAATATGTTCAGCCTAAAGCTACAATGCAATTAGTCATTTAAATTGCAGATATCTTTCACACATAAGAAGAATTAAGTTCATCTCTAGCAGAGAGAAGGCACGATATGGGCCAATGAACTGTATTTCTGAAGTGTGTGAATGGCAGTCGAGAATATTTTTTGCCGATTTACATGGGGAAAAATTCACATCAAGTGTATGGCCTAGACTGACAACAGGCAGGAAATTCAGCACTGGAATTGTAACTCTCTAGCTGACAGAGCTGTGATTAGGTCTTGCAGCAGATAAGTAAGATGCTGAAGCCATATTTTATAATTGCAGTAACATTTTTAGCTCCCCTCTTCCCCAAAGGTATGTCCACGCAGTAGACTTCAATTGTCCCGACAGCCTGAGTAAGAACTAGAAACTGAAATCAAGTGTCTGCATATGTTAAGCATATGCCAAGTAAAAAAAAGAAGAACCCTCCTTCAGACCTAAATCTCAAAATGGGCTGGGGGAAGGGGTGGTAGAGACACAGAAAAAGAGAAGGAAACCCCTCAAGTGTAGAAATAGATTTTGTAGCCTTGCTCTGAACACCTACTTACATGCAAGTAGGATAGGTCCAATTTAAAGTGATTGCTTTTAAATTAATTTTCTGCAGCTTTTAAGAAAATACTTTAGCAGACTATCATGTACCAATGCCAAGCACCAGCCAGCAGCCTCTGCGCCCCATGGATATACAGGGAGCAGCAAACCCATCGTCTATTCGCTACAGAGCCAACTTCTGCGTTTAATTCACATTTAGACACAGTCACATCCTTAACACCAATACTGAAGCTGATGAATTATGCTAGCATGTCCTCTCATCAGAAGAGCTCATGGCCAGAAAGGCAGCAGTAACTTCTACAGCTATCACTTGTAAGAGTGTAAAGCCAGACACTCCTTTAACTACCACACAGCCCTCCTGCAAACACCAAAAAAATGAGAGTGATTTGATTGCCACACAGTGGAAAACCCCAAACATCTCTCTTTCCCAAACATTTAGAAGAGTTGGGGTTTTCTTTCATTCAGCAGAAAAGGACTTGTGCTTAAAAGCTTAGTTCTTCCCAGATCAGCCTAGAGAGCATTTCCAAAGCTTAAACATGCACCACATACAGAATACATTTGATCAACATGTATACCGGCATCCTAAGCTGTAAAGCAAGTAGGGTAAGTTTAAGTTCTGCTAACAATGATCAGATGTGGCAGACACCTTGACCTAAAAGAGAAGACAACAAGCTTGTTTTCTCTACCCACAATCAATACTAAAAATGGAACAATGACCAGTGTGGTAAACAAGACACTTCTTCCACTTCTTCTTGCCAAACTTCTTTCCCAGAAGGAGAATACAAGCTTATTTGTGGGCTGCTGTATTGGAAGATGTGCATCACCCTGGAAGTATCACATTATTTTATGCATGTTGGACAGAGCTAAGAGTTTGACAGAAAGAAAGTACTTGAATGGCTCTGCACTGACCCCAGGATATCAGCTGCATCATTTTACTTCTGTAGCAGCTACCTGCAGTAAGCCTAAGTTTCCACAGCAGAGCTAGACTATGGGTGGCAAGGCAAGACCCACACTTACTAATGGAGCAGCCAGTCTTGGTGGGGGACAGAACAGGCACAAACTATCTGGAAGGAGGAGATTTCCTTTGCCGTTGGATGAGGTAAAAAGAAAGAAAAGACACAAGATTTACTCTTGAGTCAGTCAATGTGACAAACCTGGAAGGAGGCAAGTGATGGACAAGTGAAGGACACACCACCAACAGCACTTTGGGGCAAGACAGACTGACAGACTGCATGCCTTCCAAGTAGTTAATGTGTTATCACTGAGCCAGAAAATGGATGAGAAGCAAGCAGTGTCCCAAAAAACATTATACAGAAGTGCAGGCATCCAAGTAAGTTTTCTTGTATAAAGCAGAAGAATGGTCCAACCACAGCCTTCACAGAAGCTGACCATAAGAGTAATTGCCAGTCTCCTAACTCTACTTTCAAAAATGCGTCTGAACTTTTTTTTTCTCCCTTCTGTGTGATAGCACACAAATATACTGCTCTCAGTTTAAGGCCAAAGATGAGCTGGGACCCGGGACCTTTGCATAGAAGGAAAGAAAGTTTAAGGACTCAGAACTGCAGCCCGTTTCCTCACAGAAAAAAAGCTTTAAATATCTGCAAGGGTTTTCAAACTTCTAAGACTCCAGTTACAGTGAGAATGAGACAAAGCTGTTTCCAAAATAGCTCTGTCATCAGAAAAGCAGTAAAACTTAATCCAAAATAATCCTTGATTATTTCTCGGCATTGAAAACATTATGGGTCATGTTACCAACCAATAAAAACTACGAAACAGAACACAGAATCAGAAAAATAAGTCTGTGGCTTCAAGTTCACTTTTTTCTGATTTGTTTTAGAAGTGTTCTCCCTTCTCAAGAGGAGTTATTTTTCAATTCTTCCCACCCTTTAATTCATTACTGTTCACGCATGCCCCCCTAAAAAAGAAAAGAGGTGGGTAACAAATACACAAACCCGAAAACACATATGAATGAAATCCAAAAGCCTCTCCCGTCATTGAATCCAAGTGTCCAGAGGGACCAGAATGAGAGAGATGAAGATATTACCACCTCTGGAATACAAGTAGCACCAATTAACACATTTGCACAATAGGGGGATTTTCTTACCAGGGCTTTCTCAAATTACTCTTTCTGAACAATGCCATTCAAATGTTAAGTTGTAGTGAAGAGAACATGCAAAATAAGTGTTTCCAACCAGAAGAGGGAAAGAATTCCCATTATACTGGTGCCTTTTTTCTTTTCTTTTCTTTTTTAATTAGGCCTAGAGCATTACCCTTATTTTTTTCATTCCATGACCTTCATGGATTTGCCTCTATTGCTATTTCAAGTTTAGCAATACATAAGAAATAATCATGGCAAGATATAGTTCTGTCTTTTTATGTTACTTTTAGGTCCAAATTAGTTGACAGATACTCCTGTGGGCAAGAACCTCTTTCCTTATTTGCTACCTGCCACCCTACAAAATGATATGGCTGCTAGTAATCAGGCTTCTAGCTGTAAAGCACGTGCTCATGTCACCACATGTTCTAGTTCCCAGATTAAAATCATCCATAATAGGTCTCCTTAAAAGACCAAGAAAGAAGAATTTCAGAGTACAGGACAGGATGAATGTGCAGGAATCAAGCATTCAACTATCCCAGGAAAAATACTTTCCAGAAGAGGTGCAAAACCAGGTGGCAGAGTACAGAGGAAGCAAATACCTAGGGCTGAAGAACCATCCCAATTAAACACAGATATATTTGAGAAGAAACGAAACATGGTATGCTAAGGAAATGCTGTTCCCAGTCCTTCACTCCTACTGTTACTGCAACAGAAGGTAGCAGAGCCATACCAACCCAGTCTGCTGAGCTGCAGTACCTTCCAGTACCCATCACATTTTGGTACTGAATAAAGAAAGGCAAATATGTAACAAATTTGCTTACAGAGTTTCACTTTTTAAATACATACTGTAACTGATTATTTCTTCCCTGTCTCCCCAAATACCTTAGGGCTTCGGTTTACATCAATAATGGCTTGAAACAATTCCTTTCCTTTAATTACTGAAGTAGGCAACAATAAAAAGAAGCTGAACAGCGTCAGCTTTGCTCTAACACAGACATAAGAGATACAAACATTGTATAAAGAACATTATCCAAGGAAAGTTTAAGTCTTAGTTAAAAAAAACAAATGCAGTTAGCACCAGTGATTTCATTCAGCACTGTCAAAGGACCATTCATATTCAGTAACTTCTTCCATCCTACCTGTCTACCAAGATAGTAGGTTTAAAAAAATAAAAAAAAAAAATTGGTCACAGGAGTATTATACACAGATTTGCTCCTTGCCATTGCATAGTCACGAAGTTCTGACATTTAAGATTACTTGAGAGTAAAGCTGTCTGTATTTGCAATTTGAAATGAGAAAGTACATCCTGCCTGTTTAAATTATTCTCAGACAGGTTGCCCAAAAAGATGATTTTAAAGATGCCCAAATGTGTATCAGCCTAAGGCCATATAGTACTTGCCTTCAGTTTCAAAGACCTCCTTTCATCTCTGAAGAATGGAATGTTGTTTACTGCTCAGGATGTTTTGCCATGTTATCATGAATGTATTACAAATGTTCTGCTTCTTGAACTACAGAGTGTTTGTCAAAACCATTCTTTATTCTACATGAGAAGTCTTAAGCCTTTTATAAATCCTCTCAGATATATTGGGACACTTAAACGTCTAAGTCTAAACATCCTTCTCAAGTTTGCTAGCCTGAATAATTTCACAAAAAAGAAAAAAGGTCCATGGAGAATTGCTTTCTGGTAGCATGAAGCCTAAGTACTAGGCACTGGAATGCAAGATTGCATGTGAGAAACTGAAATAGTTTCATTGGGAGAATTACTTTCACCTCCCGCCCTTACAACTCCAGTCTAGTAAGGCAACCTGTATGAGAAGCGTCTTAAAATACAGCAGGTAAATGTGTGTCAGCGAGATGCTATCAAGGTTTATGGTCAGTTTTAGGCTTATGTCCACGTTCTTTTAAACTGGCAATGTAAATAATGGATCACCACCTTTCAGAAGCAACATTGTTATCTGTCCCACTTCGGCACAATCTCATGAAGCTTTTAATAAAGCAGACACACCGCAGACGATGAGAAATAACTGAAAACTACCTAACAGGCAGACTTGTTAAATATTCAGAAACAAATCCGGCAATAATTACAGAAAACCACTACGAAGAACAGGAATAGTTACTCAATAGAAGCTTGGGGGAAGAGGAGAAAAGGATGGGGAAAACTGTTCTTGTACTAGACTCATTTTTTCAAGTTTTTCCAGTGGTATTATAAAAAAAATAACTATACCTTCAGCTTCATGTGAAAGTGCATTAAAAGACTTCAAAGAATAGCTGCTCAAAAGCTGGGAACACTGCTTTCTGCAGCTTGTTTAGATACAGATTCCTTCACTTGCAGTAAACAAGGAGCGTTCAAGGAGCTAATTGTGTCTCCACACCAGAAAAAAAAATAATCAGAGAAACAAGTCTACCTCACCTCCTTACAGAGGTCTCTTGTCACAGCCCAGGCCAACAGAGAACCTACAGGACAGATGCCACCATTATCTCAGTTACACTGCAAATAATTGAGCTTTATACAAGGTCCTTCCAGACTCCAGTATGCAAAAACACTGGAGTATTTTCAGTCCTAGCATCTATTTCAGCCTCCTGGTCCACAAGAATGAAAGACTTAAGGTTTATCAGAAGGACAACTTTCCCATCACTTCTTCCACGCAAGAGTTACTTCCCAGGCTTCTGTTCACTGTGCTTGGGTCACAAACCCATCAGACGTTCACTTGAGCAATGCTGAGGCTTCATGAGAAAGAGGAGCAAAACTGGCAACAACACTTGAATAACAGTCCGCAACACATTTCTCCTGTCTCCATCCAAGATGATCACTAACAGAAGTAGGCTGTCAGTCTCCTTGGAAAGAACTTCTGCAGTCCTGTAAACTTCCCAGGTCCCAGAAACAGTTAAATCTCCGGCACAACATTAAGAGATTTGTTCAGACCAAGATTTGTTAAAAGCACCTTCAAGTCACTTTTAAAATGCAGCATGAGCCAGAAAAAGTGATCAGGCTCATTGCAGGAATAGAATGGTCTAGCTTTATTTATTGATTGATTGATTTGGGGGGGGATCTAGCCAAGGTGAACTCACTATATTTGAAAAGAGTCCCTATGCCTTGTGCATCGAAAAAAGTCCACAGCCAAATATCAAAGCAAGAGCCATTTCAAAATAGCCATCAGGACTTCAACTGAGGGGCCATGGCAACTAGCTGCTGTGGAAGACCACCACAGCTTTGTTACCCTCCACTGCAGATGGAAGTTTCTCTAAGACATCGTTTCATTCAATCCTTCACATACAGTGCTCCCATCCACAGTTCTTCCTGTAACACACAATTAAACATCCCCATCAAATTCACCAGAAACAATCCTTTCAAGTATTTAAACACAGACTGGTCTTCTTACAGTATATAACCAGCCATTTCACATAAGAGAATTCTCACTTCTTCCTACAGGGAAGGATAAAAATAATTCAGTATGAAGACACAACAACATGTAAGTTATCTCTGTACCTCCAGCCCAGATCCAACGTTTGATGAATCCAATGGTCTTTTCTTCCTTGGTCCAATGGCTGCCAAAGCTGTGAGGTTGGCTTCTCTTTGTTGCATTTGTGCTAACTCCAACTGTTGCATCTAATTTAAAAAGAAAACACCTACATTAATTATGATATACAGTATCCTAAAGGTCTTGTTCTCTTTATGGCAGCTTCAGATGGCTCTGCAGTCCCTACTGAAACAACGTACTTCACAGCATCTTTTCCCATATTTCTGGATGCTTTTGACAGATTCCAATACTCAGTCATGCTTAATAGTCTTGAAATGCTAATAGCCCTACGGTGTAAGTAACACTTTTTATGGAGACTGTACTGTGGTATCAATGCAGTCTTAACAGGAGCCTTGTTGCTGGTTCCTCAGCTCATAAGCTTTACCATTTCTAATTAACAAAAAATACTGATCAGAACTGCTTTATGAGGCTGGATTAGTATTAAAAGTTGAAGTTAATGAGTTCTGTGAACTGGGCATATTCTTAATTCAAATCTCAATTCATGACTGCACAAGCAGGAAACTCAATTTCTTCATGCTGTATTACCTGAACCCAACACTCAACATTGCATTCTGAAACATCTTATTATCCAACTGAACAGGATGCTGTCAGTCCACTGATATTCCTCTTTTTCCCAGCACATAGTTGAATGTTCAGGCATATCTAAAGCAATTTAGAGATATGCTGCTTACGTTTATTTTCACTCACCTCCAAAAACTGTTCAATACAAGGAAATCCTTAGAAACAACCTCTACCTGGGTTAGGTAAACTTGGGATGGAAGAGAAAGCCATAATCAAGAGGGTTTTTTTAAAAAAGAAAAAGTTTTAATTTCTGCATTTCGAGGTACATACTACTACATACTACTTCATTCTGTCCGATAACTACAGGTGCCAGCTGCTCTGGAGCTCCACCCAGTCAAGTCTCCTAATAGTCTTACCAGCTTGGATTGGTCACCTCGCTAATGTAACCACTCTGCTTTCAGATCCGCCAGCTGTCCAGCAGGGAGCATGGGTGGAGAGGAGTGCTCTCTCTGTAGAGAAGGAAGCTCTTCTATTTACTCAGGTTGAGTTTGTCCTTAAACACAAACTCTGGGTTTGATGCTAACCCTTAGATGATCTGACACGCAGCTAGAACAGCTCCTTAGCCCATGCCCTTCTCCCCATTCCCAGGATTCATCGAATTGTTCCGATGGGAATACTCTGCATGCATATGTGTGCACATCCTTAAAGAAATTACAGCCATATCATGGTAGCCAAGCATGCGATTCGCCTCCCTTACTCCCCTTCACCCCCGACAATCATAAAAACAATTTATTGGAATTTCTCATTCAGTCAGTAAAAATATTTTGCTTACTAAGCTTGCAACACACTGCTTTTGCTTGCTTTTCAGCTCTCAGAAATCCCACTTGGGGAAGAGAAATTCAGTGGGTAAGAACTGAGCTTGTAGCACACCTGCATGGCACCACTCCCCCACTTGCTACTACTTAAATAAAGATGAGTCCACAATAAAGAAATACTGTGGGGTTTTGCGGGGGGTGTTTTGGGGAGGAGGGCTGTTTGGTTAGGTGGGTTTTGGGTGGGTTTTTTTGCAAGTCTTATTTTACTTCAGATAGGTGGACTTGTTCTTACTTTAGTGATGCTGGCAGCTTCACATCAAGTACTGCAGCAGTTGGCTATTTAAAGAAAAACGGTATTTCAGGGCAAGATTCCTAAAAGGACATCCACCCCTGTAAGACTCAAACTACAGACATGCTCAAGTTTTTTCAGCAAAAGTCAGAGAATGCAAGACTTTGACACACATATGTCGAGAGCAGTTGTTTTTTGGGGTTTAGTGTTTCTAAGGTTTTTTTGAAGATGAGACAAATGCTTCAGTTACAAAAAGTCAGCTTTGATTATACTACATAGGCTTTTGCTTACAGAAATGCAGTAGTACTTCTAGATACCATCACTTACCACACACGCTATTCTTACTTTTGTGTGCAGTGTAAACACTTATAAACCTATTCTTTTGAAATCACTCAGTTCTGAATGGAGCTTTGTTTGTTTTTTCAAAGTATACCGTATTACTTTCACGAATATTTTAGAGATCATAAGGTTTTATGTCCCTTAAACTTGAAAACTAAGTGTTCTGCAATTGTCTGAGGTTACGTCCAGCCAGCCTACTTGCATAAAATATTTAAGAAAAACTTCCCTTTGATTTCAGTCTTAAATATGTATATTTATATTCAGGAACACATTGCAACTAATCAGAGATGGCGGAAAATAAGACTAAATCTGAAAAAGTAACTTGAAACTTCATAAACTCTATGAAACACTGAGGCTTAGGAACTATTTTTATGCAACATCTTCATCACTTCCTGGATTAATTGGGAGCAAAAAACCACTGAGATTCTTTGGCAGAAGCATGTGCTGACTTCCAGCCCCAGGTGCCCAGGCCCACTTCCAGGCAGCTACGGAGCATCCCTGTGGAAGTACACCTTCCTTCTAGCACTGCAGAAGGAAGTCACGGTGGCCACATCTTCCTGCCATGAGAAGAGGCATTCCAACACACCTTGCACATGGCATCCCTCCGGGGGCAGATTAAATTCCAAAAGGCTCCAGTGGCAAAGAAAACCAGAAGGGGAAAGATGGCTTGCTTTACTTTTAAGAATCATTACACTTACAATGAAAAGGACTTTTAAAACCATTAAACTTGAAACAAAAAAGCAAAACAAAAGCCTTTATTAATCTTGTGCTTCCATTCTTGGGAGTCATTAGAAAGCATATCCTGCCTCTCCCTCAACCCTACAAAACACATACAAACCAGCTTCACTACAGTTAGACATGTGAAAAACAGGTGGCTGCTGAACATTTGGTCACTGGCTTGAAGCAGCATTGAAATAAGACCCTCTTCTTTTCACAGCTGATGTTGATGGGCAGCCATGGTAAAGACAAAGGACAAGAGGCAGAGCTATGAATTAAATAATACCAAGGGGGCTTTGGGTTGGCATCAGCATGGGGTGGAAGGGACTGGGTGGGTTGAGTACCTCTTGGTGGACTACCAGACTGCTGCTCTGGCTGAGGACTGGGTAGCGCCTGGGCTCCATCACCATTTACCCCACGCAATTCAAGCTGACAAAGCATGCCGCCGACACAGACGCCTTGCAGGAGCAAGCACTGCTGCTTGAGGGCACTGCTGGCAGAAAGCCTACCGCTACAAAGGATGGGATGTCACTTGGTGGACAGTATGAAAAAGGTGTTCTTTCTAGAAACAGAACTGATGCATCTTTGACCACATAGTTCCCAAGACAATGCCAGAAGTGCATGTCGTTACCATCATCTACTCTACCCAATATATTTTCCACCTCGTAACCAGTCAAAGGATTTTTCAAATCAGGAATAATCTCACCGGGGTTTTGGAGCAAAAGAAAAAAAGAAATCATAGTCTTGTTGCATTCTAGACATCTCGGGGATTTTTCTGAGAACATAATTAAGACAAATGAATTTAAACACTCAATCTCCATAATGGACTCAACAGATCCCCATTAAGAGATATGGGCAGGCATCCAAATTACCCTGCTGAAGCCAGCAAAACCATCTTTTCATCAAGTTTTGTTCCATTAAAAAGTGTGAGATTAAATGTCCAAACATTGTGTGAGCAGTTAAAAGCACAGGATAAGGAGAAGACAGGCAGATAACATCAAGGGATACCTGAGGATACTGGCTGGCTAACTACTGCCAGATTTTCCTAAACAAGATTAGGAAAGAGTAAGAGGCAACTA
The DNA here is from genome assembly GCF_031877795.1 of Strix aluco. Taxonomy (NCBI): domain Eukaryota; kingdom Metazoa; phylum Chordata; class Aves; order Strigiformes; family Strigidae; genus Strix; species Strix aluco. Next base: position 50,357,527 of record NC_133931.1, read on the forward strand.
TGTTGAGTCAAATCTTTCTTTAACAGACAGTTTTGTAGCATACAAGTTAGGGCAGAAAGATCACTGCAGCAAGCAAAAGACAGTAAAAGTAGTATATACATTTTATTCAAATATAACACAGAGAAGCTGCGTCTAGTATCATTTCCCTTCTATGGGCCAGTTTTACTAATAACGGTGTCTCTGACTAAACAACCAAAGAGGAACCTAGGTTGGTATCTTGAAAACAGATTATTTTTTTCCCTTGAAGATAAAAGTGTGTAATGGCCATTCAAGAGGAACAGGGGGAACCTGCACCATACATTGAACCCACAAACTAGCAGTCTTCCCCTCAACCTGACCTACTTCATCTGTTGAAAGATGATGCTGTTCCACCACAACACAGGAGCCCAACACATGTTCTGTTCAAAATTCATTCTTCAAGAAGGGCATTGAGAAGGGACAGTCTCCAGGCAAGAAACAAATGAATGTTCATGCCCCTTGTCCCCTCTTTCTGATTTTTACATATGCTGAGAATCGCAGTACAAAGAGTTCTAAAAACCTGTGTATAAAGATCAAATTGCTATGAAAACGTCTCAGAACTTGTAAAATAGTCTTTGTTGCTGCTGGCCTTTTTAATAATAAAAATAGGGTTTAAAGTCTGGTCTTGCAGCAAGCAGGAATCTCTAGGGTGACACAATAACCATTTTAGTTAATCTGACCTGCAGCACAAATCAAGAAGTAAGGTATGTTTTAAAGTCCTCCCTTATAGTGAAATGGCATTTGCAGCATGGCTGTAATCACACAAAATGAAAGGTTTTAAAATTGACCTCTCTGTTCTTCACTCAATCCTCTACTGAGAAAAATATTTCTTTTACTGCTCACAGAAATTCTCTCTCACTTATGTCTCATGTTCCACATTTCAGAAAATACGCAAAATCTATTTTTACTACTATACCAATGACATTTTTGTGGCATTTTAATATCAAAAATTAAATTTCAAGTTGCATAAGAAGACAAGAAATACTTCAGCTATGAGATGCCAAGACCTTTTTTTTTAAAGCAATACTGCAAGTTGGTTTCAAACCCTTTCAGTTACGAAGCACACGATATGTGGTTGTTAACATTAATCAGAGCTCAAATAATTCAAGTTATGCAAATCTAGCAAGATTTTCCCTAAACACTGCAAGGAAGAATCCCTTAACCACAACTGAAGAAAGGAAAAAGTATGCTCTACTACAAATAAAGTCAACTAATTCACACCAGTTAATCCATGATGTGTACAGCAGAAGGTGGCTGTATTATCAAAGGGGGGAAATGGAAGAGCTACCTAGCTGAATACACATTCACCTTTGAAAAGGAGTAAAGAAAACCCTCAGGTCTCATCACAAAGTACCCAAATCGGAACAGGGTATAGCTTTCACAGAAGACAAAGTATATAAAACCTTTACTGTCTAGATCCTCAAGAACAGTTTTACCAGGAAAGGCTTCTCTAAAGGTAGAGACAAGAAATTAAACATCTGTATTAGCCAGGGCTCACAGAGCAGTAACAGGTCTGAGGTTAAAGAAAAGCCAAATGGGTGGCACTTGCCCAGCACAATGCTGGCAGGTAACATCTGTCTCAAGAAATTCATACCACTGTCCACTTCTGCAGGAGCTTCAATATACAAAGTTCTAGAAAATAAATGAAGAGAGATTTCTTTTCTCTATTCCTCGGATTTAAGTGTTAGGAACTTATTTTAAGAAAAAAACCCAACAAAATCATCTTGGCAACGCAGTAACAAATAAATACAGCTGTATGGATGTAAATGAGCTCAGAAGAAATGCTGGTAAGACAGGTGGGGAAGCTAAATGCCACAATTCTGGACTTGGTTATTATTAATATAAGGGAAAGACTAAAAAGCATATGTACAAGATACTGGGTTTAATATAAAGAAAAAAGTGGGGATGACATTGTAGGTTGACAGAGTCTGGGACAGATTAAATAAATATTTAAAGTAACAGAAGAACTGGCAGGAAAGGAAACCAGGGAAGGCTGAAGACAAGTTAATGTATGCCTAAGGGTTATGCGTGCTATCCAGCAGTAAGTACTTCAGCAGTAATAAAAGCACTGAAGTAGATGAACAAGAATTTGTATAAGACTTGCGGGGGGAAAAAAGCAAGGAATATAAGCACACAAAAGAGGTCCAGAAACCTCCTATTATTTCAGCTTCCACAATAAAGAAATTAAACAATAAATTAATGAGTCCTAAAATTCAAAATAAGTCAAAGCAACTGTGACCAAATATCAACATTTGCTTTTTTCTAGCTTGCATCAGTGAGAAAGTAACCTGATCACCTACATGGGCCCTTACTATTGCCCTTTACTGGACATTTTTAATGAAATAAATAGAGGTACCTGTTAAGTGTGACCACTTATCTCACTGAACTGACTTCTCTCTTTCTAGACATTTTTTTTTTCTGACCACCTTTTTCAATCAAAGTTTCACTGGATTTCATTGTGTCCTCCATTTAGTGCTTTGAAAGTTTTCTACTGCTCTCAGTTGCTTCTCCCTTCATTGTCTTTGGAAAAAAAGAACTCAAATTTTTTCACATTCCTTTAAGCATTTTAAGGAACTTGTGACAAAAATGAAAAATAAACCTTAAAAATCTGTTTTCAATCCCAAGCCTCTCACACTGCTTGTCATAAAGCTCAATGAGCATTACTGCCTCCAGCCTCTACCTTCCCTATACAAAATTTTCTGCCCTACAGGTTGAATGCGGCTGAATAGCAGACTTCTCATATGGGGGACATTCTCTGAGGAAAACTGACATTTGAAGGCTGCATATTTAAACATTTACCATCCTCTTCTCTTGCCTATAATGCAATTTCTCTTCTTGCAATTGCTTCCTTTCAAACTGTTTTAATTAGCCATACAATTAGTTTCCACTGACTTTTCCCTCTGTTGTAATTTAGATTTAACAGCAGAAAGGCAGAATAGCATGCACCGGTTTGATATGCAGTCCCCTAACTTATAATAGAGCTATATGTAATACTGTAGATTTCTTTCAGGTTAATATTCCACATACATGCTTGAGTGGCAGCACAGGCCCTGCATGGCTGTGTCCCCCAAGACCAGGTGGCTTGTCTGTCTAGAACTAAAGGGTGCAATAAGATGTTTTGGAGAACAACATGAAGTTTTGCCAGGATAGCCATGAAGTAATCTACCCATAGGAAAAAAAAAAATCCTTCAGTTGATATTTGACATTTCCTAATATGTAACTTCCCACAAGACTTCAAGAAAAAAAATCCAGGGTGCAGTGACTTTCTGATTCCTTATTTTGCCTATTCTTGTTAAGCATCTCCCAGGTGTGGACTGTGTATTGTCTTTTACCATTTTTTTTGTTTTGTTTAACAATTACTGATGCGTTTCTGTGTATTCCCCTGTGCAGTCCCATCAGCTTGCCTTACTTGGAGGCCCAGGGAAGTTCCTGGGTGTCTACCATCCAGCATCCCGCTCTCTGCGTTTTCAGACACTGTTTAAGCTATTTTTGTGCAAGGCCAAGAAAAAGGCTACAGCCCACCACACCAAAGCAATGTACTCCATAGTTTTTGTTTCAGATGCTATCACTTGTAAGAAGGCTGCTCAACAACCATCAGCAGACCTACATTATCACAATGGGACAGCGTCCAGCCCTTGCAAGACATTACTTTAAAACCGATCATGGTTATTCCAAATGCACAACATTTTGAATGATTTTCAGCTGCTGTAACACTGCGTGTTCATTCACTCACTCTTGAGGTCTCAAAGCTAGAAAACATTTAAGATTTATCTTCTACCTTCAGGTTTCTCCATCTCATCGCGCAGTCCACCCAACACTCGTTCTGGGCACAGAACTCTGTCCTAAAATTTCCTCTATTAGCAAGTTTCTAATCCAAGGCCATACTTTCAGCAGGTTACATGTCCATTATAGTCTTTCAGAGAAACTTTGAAAAGGTTATCTGAAAATCCATGAACAGGCTTAATGGAGCTTTGGGGGGCTTTTGTTTGTCACTAGATAAAGATAGCTGTTATCATCTTCCAGCCAACTGGTTTTAGGTTATCCAACAGTATCTCAGCTGCTCTTTTTTTACGCTCCTTCAAAACACCAATATGAATGCCACATAATCAGGGATTTGGTTCACTTTTTAGTTTGCTCAATCTAACACTTTACAGGATTTCCACCCCTGACTTTCTGCAAGACTTGTAACATACTACATCTCTGATAATAGCCTCTTGTTATGTGTAGGGATACACTGCAGGGTAACAAAATTTATGTCTGTTCAATAATCATGCCTTTTTTTTCTTTCCAAAACATGTAGAAGGTGACAAGAAACACTACAGAACAATAATGATAATATAAATCAGATAATTAAGCAGAAGCTCTCAGGATGTCACTGAAGGCTCATAAAAAGCCAATTGATCATGATGAGATCTTCTTTTGCTCGCAGCATCTTGTTTGCTTTTTTGAGAGGTTATGGTTAACTAGGGAGTTTCCTTTTCCCCTGGCACAAGAGTGGTCTTAAAGAATTTGAACCATTAGGTCCAGAAGACTAAACACAGAAGCAGCACGAGATATGGGGGGGGGGGTGGGGGGAGGAAACAAACAGCTTCAAAATGTGGGTTGGAGAGAGTAGGGAGAGCAGCAAAGAATGAGGTTACAGTTACTTGTTATCTGAGAATGTGAGAAGAAATAAAGGAGAGAGTTAGGATGGACACATGAAATAGAGAAAAGAAAAAAGATTATTTTTTGTAAAAAGATACTATACAACAACTAAATTTCAGTCATTGCTATATAACACCCAGGAACTCATCAGAATCATACAGACTTTTTGTTCAATGTTTTTGATAGGGTTTGTTTTGTCTCTACAAAAAAACCTAGGGTCTGCTATTTTCCTCCCAGTCAGTTGATATTAAAAGTACTGAATTTTCTCAGCATCTCATCTACTGCCGTCTTGTGACATCCGTATCAAACTCATAACAGTAAAATGCACAAGTGCATCAAGCAGGCAGGAACAAGGGACTGGGAAGACCTGTGCAGCTGTAAGTGAACAGAGCTGCTGGAAGAGCAAGGAATGGAGCAGGCAAGTCTGCTGTCCATCAGCTTGCTCCACTCGCTCCTTCCCCTTGTTCAAGATACAACTGCTCACCTTTATCCACCAATAGATGCTGCAAAGTGCCACAAGATAAGAGCAGAGAAGGTGGTAACTACTGTGGAATAAGCAAAGATGCTCAGTATGACACACGTTCACCTGCTCAACCCCAAGCAGCAATCTTGCACACACGCAACCTGAAAGGTTTGCCCAGCCTCAGCCCTAAGCTTCCTGAAGCCGTATTACCAGCACACTCGCTTCTGAAGACAAGAGACAGAAGTAGAAAAAAATCAGGGTTTATATTTAAGTTTACAGTGCACACTGTTTAATACTGACATTTTTACAGGTCTTCTGGGATGCACTGTTCATATGGCATGCTTGCGCATTTGACAGTATCCTACACCTACTCAATTTAAGTAAACTCATTTCAGAAAAGGGATGAAGCCAGAGATAAACTATAAATACAGCTACAAGAATTGCATCAACTGAACATTTTCTTTGTAACTGGAAGAATAGTTGAAAGTAGAACAGGAAATGGCAAAAAGCACCTAAAAAAAGTTATGGTTTAAAAGTACAAGCATCAGGGACAATGCAAGGACTGTATCCTCTCAGCTTGAAGTGGCAGATAAAGCTGAATGAAAAGCAGGGGTAATTTACCCAGACTTCAGGAACACCACTGCACAAAGAGCTGGCCCATGAGGTGAGCAAGGACAAAATTCTTGAGCACACAAAGGAGCAGCTTGCGGCAAGCCTTGCAGCTGTCTCAGAAGGAACACGCACTTTCCATAGGTATTAAAATCTGCTGAAACAGGTGAAAGGTGGAAGTAAATAAAGAATTTATGGCAAGTTACATAGACTAAGAATATAGGAAAGTAAATGACTTAGCACAGGGGAAGTTTGAGGCAATAGGTCATGCAAAAAGGGATGAAAAGGTCACAGTAATTATGTATAGGCTTTTGGATAAAAGAATCCACTGCCAAGTCTCTGGATGTACTTCCAGCAACGTTAAGATGTTGCCTCCAGCTGCTGGATGACAGCACATCCTGGATTTATGAGTATTCATTGTTAGGATGTAGACACTGCATTTTGGGAAACATTCCTTTAGAACATGCTCCAGTGCCATTACCCCACACTCTCTTCCTTCTCTTGGGGGTCACCATCAACACATAAAAGACAGCTTTGAGGAAGGAAGGCCCATATTCATTCTTAAAGAACTTTAAATGGATCAGGTCAGGCTTTCTAGTGGATACTCAATGAAAGCAGCCTGGAAAGCATCAGATTCCAGCTGACAGAGATATCAAAATTCCCAAGTGTGGTTTCTTAGGAGCAGGCTACACTCATAACACGACAAGACAGACAGACAATGGTGAGCCTTTTCAGGCATTCAACCCAGTATACACTGCGCTTACCAGTTTCAGCCTTAGAATATTTGTTGATTTTTATTTTGCTCTTATTCCAGCTCTACTCACGTTTGCATTTTTTAATGCAAATGTGTGCTGACCATTTACCTCCAAACTGTCAATAAAGTGACAAAACTGACCAGCTGCATTTAGGCTCATTTCCACTCAAGCCTGAGATGGTGTCACAGATAAGAGAGCACCCCTGGCACAGAAGGCAGGTTTCCCATGAGAAATATGAAGCCTGGAGAAGTTCTGGCTGCCTCATTCTCCAGAGAACAAAGCAGCAAGGCAATACCAACACAAAGATCTGCCTCCTCTTCTTTTGGTGAAGCAGTTGGAGACGGTCACTCTGGGAGCAGCACAGCATGGAGAAATATGCAGGACAAGTGCAATGAAGGCTGTGTTAGTCCGGCACAAGGTAAGATGCACGGAAGGAGGTGAACTCAAGCACTTAGTAGAACACCAAGCACTAAACTTAGACACACCTCCTCTGTTGGCTCCTTTTTTGTACACCTATATGTCACTTTTTAAGAGATCTCTCATTAACAATACTAAGCAATCTAAAAAAAACCCAAAACACATACCTAACTGATTTCTGTTCTAAACATCCAAATCATGGAATATTTTTCAAAATCCTACACATTATTGTTCATAAGAAAAGAGAAAAGAAAATGCATAAAGAAATTGCTTTGTAGTGTTTTATTAAAAGAATGAACCTCTAGAAACGACCGGATGATGCAGAGGTAAAGCCACCTACAAAACAAGACAAATTAGCATCACCCACTGACTGTTGATCCTGGTGGCACTAGAGGCAAACTGGGAAGAGCTTCAGGGCAACTTTGTACTCACAGATTGAAAGCATGAAGAAAGAGTTATAAGCAGAAAGAAAGAATTAAAAGATAGATAGTAAAGCAAGTTCCTTCTCTCTCCTCTTATTTCACAAATTTCTTTTAGTATGGTGCAAATCCAGAGCATTGATTCCAATACTATTTTACTGGATTTCCATTTGTCTTGCCTGGGCTCCTACATTAATCCAAACAATAAGGGCCTTTAAAGCATTCATAAATAACCTGCTGCTGCTGCTGGCACCTAGGAGCCAAGTGCAGCAATGTTAAGCAACAACAAATTTCATAGTTCAAGAGGCACAGTTAAGGAAAAAGGTTGCTCAGAAAATCACTCTCATTTAGCACAAAGATCCTTAAAAATTGCATGAAATCAGTCAAGTAACTATAGAAACCAATTTCTTCAGCTCTGTATCACACGTCTCACACCTCAATTGTCTTTATTATCGTCTGCTGTCAGATCCTTAATCAGAAATGTGAACAGGCTTGATGATTTATTCAGCAGGGAAAAGAATCTGTAGGTCAAGTGAAAAATTTCACACACACATACACATGCACACACATCTTCAACCTTAGGTACTTTCATTTCATTCTGTTCCCAGTAGCTCTGGGGGCAACTCCAGTGAGATCCAATATTAAGGCTCAATTAAAATAAGCTCCAATTAGTGGAGCTTTTTTCTCTCAGGCTAGAAAAGTCAGGAAATGGATATTGGGAAATGTAAAAAGTCAGCTACTGAGAGGAGGCTGCAGACATAAATGAACTTATTTGTTGATTTCTACAGTTGCTATGCAGAGGCCTCTGGGAGTAAAAGCTTAACCAGTCTAAGCTATAAACTAAAACCCCTGCAGCTAAACATGAACTGTGTGAAACAAGGGCTCCATTCCAGAACAGAAAACTGCTGGGCCCAGAAAATTAAAAGCCAGAGGCGTTTTCCATTTAAAACTAAATCCCAGTACCGCCTCCCAGCCAAAGAATTATAAGCAGTATCAGATTTACAAAACGAACAATTACCCTGGAAAAATGTAGCCTATTGTACAGTCCCAGATGCTAAATCTCAAAGTTTCTTTTTTTTTTTTCCTCCCCTCTAATCCCACATTATATTCCTACCAAGTGTACTGCTGCAGTTTACAAAGGACCATTTCTAGACAGGACTGAAACTACGAAAATAAAATGTTAAAAAAGAGAGCTCATAATTCATTGACCTCATTTGAAGCACTGCCCTTGCCTGTGGCAGTTCCTGTCCTTCCCCAAGGCCTCTGCAAATGGTATGCAGCAGCAAAATAAACCCTGACCTAATTGCCAGGACAGGACTGCCAACCTTCTCTCAACACACAAAGGCAAGCATGGTAACTGCAAAGTCCTACCTCTTTCGCTTTCTGCTTTAACCGCAGTTGCTCTGGATCTTCTTTATTGGAACGGCTCTACCAAAGGAAGAGGAAAAAGATTGAATAGAAATTACTGGCATCCAAACACCATCGTATCCGTTAAATATTTAATAAATGACAATTTTCTCTGGTGATTGAAAGATTTAGCTTCAGGGGTGAATGCCTCAATCCAGACTGGCTTCCCTCCCCCTCCACACACATATGCACACCCCCCTCCTCATCTGGGCCGGCTGCCTCTGCTCTAGCCTGAAGCAAGATTAAGCTGAAAATGATGCTAACACTGTCAGTCAGGTCCAGTCTAGGCATGATGTTGTTCATGTCAGCAGCAGACACTTAAAAAGAACAGGAAGTATAGGAAAGCAAGGGAGTCATACTCATGCAAGTACAACACAATTCTTTCAAGTCTAGATTAGGCTTCCACCCAAGGGGCTCCAGAACTCAGCTTGAAACAAAACCAAAAAAACAACAAATAGAAGTTGATCAAGTCACATCTGATGGAACAACATCTGTTGATTTTTTTTTTTTTTTTTTTGCTCCTGTTCTTGAGGGAAGTGGTAAGAAGGGTACTTATTCTGTACTAGCAGTGGCTAGGGTACCAGCTCCAAGGATAGCCCTCTGATCTGACTACAGAAAACAAATACATCTGGCAGGGTGGTGGATCTCACCAGGCTCCAGCTTGAACACGCACAGTGAACCCATATTTTCAAACAGTGCCATACACAGATGTGGAGAAAGATTTACCAATTTCAGAGCCAGAAATAGAGCGGAGGGACATTTACAGCTATGTGAATACTTCTTTTACTTCATTTTCACCAGTAGGAATAATCTCAAAAGAAGAGTTCACCCCACCACACATTTGAAGGAATTCCTGTGATATTTTTAAAGAATGTAAAAAGCTAAAACCCTTTTCAGTATAGCATAAGCTATCCTAAACATTACAGATTTCCAGTTACAGGGTTAATGGTTACTACACTTAAAGCAGAAATAGGAGAAACCTGAAGATGTTCACCAGTCTAAAGGACACCACTACTTCCTTAGAAAGCAAGAAGTGAAGTTCTTACCTTGGCTGCTCGAAGCAACATTTCACGTTCCTCTTCGACCTTTCTCTGCTTTTCTAGGTGATCAAGCTTTTCAAGAAATCTCAGCTGCGCTTTAGTGTCACTAGATACGATGTACCTATCACTCCCCTGGAAAAAGAAGTTTGTTACAGACAACCAGACTTTTATACACACCACTAGAGCTATTAAACCCAATGGGAACAACCTGTAAAGAACAACCCTGTTTTTTCAAAGCTGACAAGTGTAGGCTGTTTTAGAAAGACTACAGGTGGTAGGTAGTCATTTACACATTTCCTCTCCTCTGAAGCATGTTTCCTGGCATCTGCGACTAATAAGAGGTTATTGAACAATTGACATTAACAACATCTAGTCTCTATTGACTGTAACAACAACGCCTTTAAGTCTAAAGGCTAAAATTTCGTTTTAAACAGCAGCTTCATATCCAGTAAACATTATGTACAAGACTGTCTTCTGGACAGGTTAACACGAAAAAAAAAAAGAATTGTAAAGCAGCAGAATATCATATCCTTTCCTCTTTAAAGAGAAAAGGTAAAAAACCCCTAAATTTGACATTTTAAGTTTCTAGTGTTTGGTGTTCTAGTTTCAACCATTTAATCCACAATTTGAAATAATCCTCACCCGGTATTTCCAAAAAGAGGTTTTATGGACTAGAGGAGTGGTTTAAAACTAGTTATAATGAATCTTGGGGGTAGGGAAAGTGACATAAATTATGGTTTATTATAGCTTTACGAATACGAATTTTTGCCTCAGTGGATTCTTTCAAGTCATAGACTAGTTTATGTTGAAAGGTGACCTGTGGAAGTCATATGGTCCAGCTCTCTGTGCAAAGCCAGGCCAGTGAATACTAATTAATAGTTCCAACAATAACTGAACATGCATGCATTGAAACAAGACTACGGTCCTTTTGGTCAAAAAAATAACAATCAGTAGTTTATTTTTCATACTGTTTTTGCCCTCATTGGAAAGCCTGAGTTTAGTTTTACTTTAGATAGGAAAGATCTAAAACATGGTCAACTGGCAATGAAAAGCTTGTTTTTACTATTCTGCTCTTCCAAAGACAGGCTGTTAAGCCATGCACTGGCTGCAGGGCATTAGGCAAAACAAGGCAGGGAGCCTATTCTAGATGAGGCATGTCTGTGCCACCTGTTTGTACCACTCCGTAATGCACATCATCTTTCTCTGTTACTTTGTGAGCTTTTCTTTTCCTCAGAAATTTGTCCTTGGGCTTTTACCTGCCAAACACACTATATACTTTCAGCAACCCTTCTTTCTACCCTACGTCAATCTCACGCTTTAATGAAGCAACCCTGACACACAACTATTCTGGAATAAACACAGCATATTTTACAGCTGTATTTTAGGGAAGGGTATATTTTACATATACGGACTAACAGTGACTTCAGTTGCTAAATTTTTTTCAAACACACTATACTCAGACTCTTCTTCCCACACCCAATCATATACTTTTAAAAGCTGGAATGAAGGTAAAAGTCTTCTTGTGGGGCACCATTGTCTCCCAATCTGAATTCTCACAACCCAGCCAGAGCATGAAATCAATCCCTCTTCTGGTATTAAGTTTGGTCCTTTTCAATGAACCACCACATTGTCACATATTACCAGTTGTGGCACAGACCACACCATGTGTTGCAACCAAGGAGACTTTCTTTCCCAAGCAGAGTCTGTGGCTCTGCAAAAAAAAGTCCAACAAACCTTTCCTCCCTGCTTCTGTCACTGCTCGAGATTTTTTATTTTTTTACATTTCTCCCCACAAAGCATACGCTACTTTCAGTCTCAGTACATTAGTACAATATTTTGAAAAAGCAGTTTATAATAATCTACCAACACGCTGCAGTCCTTTTAAAGGGACAAAGAAAGCCGTATTACAGAAGATTATTTTCTCCAGAGTTTAGAAGTGGTTTGCTTTGAAATGCCCAAAGTCAGATACTCACATTTTTTAAAGCCATATCCAAGACCCTATGCCAATTAGGAATGCAAGCCTCTCAACCAGAAGCACCCCAACGCACTACCGTGAGCTTATATGGAACAAGAAATGGGTGCATCCATAATAACAGTATTTCAGCTCATCAACAACTATTTTAAGATACCTTATTTCAGGAATTTTTAGAAAAGGAACACCTGCAGTTATACCTTGTCCTACTCAAAACTTGTTCTCTGTGATCATTTAGCACTGAATTGCTTAGACAGAACACATTATATTTGCACACCTATTCAGAACTTGTAGCCATTATGATGAAGCAAGTTGGATTCAGTGTTTGTCCGTGTAACAGTTTAACTTCCTCACATAAGGCCAAACTGTTCCCAGCTACAACAGTGCAATCCCAACAAAACTAAAGTTACAAGTGTAATTGAGACCAGAATTTAACTTACTGATAGATAAAGCACATAACCACAATACAGAGCATGGTTAGATTTGTATGTGCCAAAGCTGAACTTGTGTATCTGACAGTTAAAAAGTAATTTTTACTTTGAGCTAAATTTAATCTGGAGTTCACCAGAAGTGAAAGAAAGTTTTTCTGCTGTCCTGAAAGAAGCTATTGCTTTCACACAACAAAAGCACATTAGCGCATCTATACAATCTTGTTATTAAATTCATTCCTCCACACTTTTTCCTTCAAGAGAAATGCATACACTCAAGACTTCCCCACAAATGCACTCTAAAGCACAGCCAATTTGTCCCAAAATTTTTACATTAGGTTTTCAAATATGCAATGTTAGGTTTTGCAACATGCAGTATTGAAGCAAAGCATTCCCAGGTATGTCTTTAGTGAGAAGACAGCTGGCAACAAATTCAAGAACAGTTCTATGTCTTGTCTGCAATTTGCAACTTCCTTTCTAGATTAACACATACCTGTAAATGAATCTGAAACCTGACTAAGACAATTTAGCACCAGAAAGGTACTGCATGTCCAGGGGCAGAAAGGAAAAACCCACATACAAGGAAGCTGCGCTCCACTTCAGTCCACCAGGAAAGAAGTTGGAAGAATCCCACAAAGACTAGTTCTCCCACAAAATCTGATCAGTTTAAGTCATGTTGAACAGATTTGCTGAGGACAAAGCAGGAATGCAAGCAGTTGCAGAGGCTCAGCTACTATGTGGGAACCTATTAAGCTTTGGCATTTATACAGTCAATCCCTAAACCATGTTAATAACAGAAAAGCTTCTGGTAAGCTACTTCTGCACTCCGCAGTTTGATGGTGGCATGGGGGTGGGTGGGAGGAGGCTGGCTGTTTTCACATCTAGGAGCGCTCACTCCTTCATTACATTTAGAGCTTACCCCTTAAACCAGTGCAGCTGCCACACCATTACTGCCCTACAGATAGTGCAGCTCAGGGTTGCAGCGCTTGACTGCTACTGCACATGGGGAAAACGTTCTCATGGAGCAATGTTTATAGCACAGCACCCTATCATGCCTCTCGAAGTCATGTGCTCCTGAGCTCCAGACACAGGAGCACGGCAGTCATCTCATGCTGTGCATCAAAAACTTTTTTAACCACCGTACTGTTCAGTTGTCATTATTAATTCTGGTCTTGGGTGTCATATTATGTCACATGCATGCTCATACCTCAGCAATTCTCCAGATTCTAGGAGGGAAGCAGCCGAGGAACCAAACCAGCTAGTTAACTGCCTTTATGGTCTTACCAAGGCTCTATGAAGGCACTGCAACAAGTCACAGCACAGAGAGTGGCTTACAACAATCTGGAAGGCTATTCCTGCTTCAGATAAAGAGACCACCATGATAATTTTATCCTAATTAAGTTAGTGACTTCCAATTATGTAACTTTTTTTCTTAAATTTAGCAAAAAAAGGGCAAAAGTTGAAAAGTCTATATGATGGAATGGTGTGAAACTTTTTTTTACCCTGCCAGCTCTCTCTCTCTGAAGGGCTACCCATCAGATGTAAGCTGCTCGGCATGAGCTGAGCAAACTGGAAAGAAGAGTTTCCCAAGTATGATCCCATGAAGCATTGGCTTTTTACACCAACTTCTACCCTAACAATAGTTACCTTGGCTTCACACCACAGCTACCCCTATTACTGTCTGTCTTTTTGTAACAAAGATAGGCCAATACAAAGCCTTACAGGGCAACTACTCAATCTTCTTGGAAAGGCTCTGGATAATTCTCTGAAATACATGGAGCCCACATTGCACACTGGTACTTATCGATAGCCTAGAAGGAAGAGAGGACAGGGGCAAGCAGTGGGGGAGATGGTATAGAGGGCTGTGTAAATACATATATAAACACATAATAGGGCTCCAAACCCCTCTAGTGTTCTGTTCTTGAATTTAGATCTCTCACAATATTACTCAAACACGCAATCCTGTAAGACACTCCTCTAGTGTAATACCATCTTTCTAACAAAAGAGGGTACCTGTGACTCTAGGATTAGTATGCCCATTACTTTTTTGCTTGTTTGTTTTGTTTTTGAGAAAAGAGGAAAAGAAAGCAAGCTTATTGTAGTCTTACAGTATTATCATTGCTTACAGCAATTCAATCAGACAAAAACCTATCAGTTTTTCTATTGCTTTAGTTCAATGAGAAAGAAATCAGCCCTATCAAGCCCACTGTCCAAAAACATTCCCTCGTGTCCTTGGTGTCTGCAAGACACTAAGTCCTACTGGTTACTCAGGACTTAAGCTTCCACCTCACTTTTGCTTACAAGCTCTACTGGATCTCCCACTTTGGAAAGACAACACAGAACATGTTCAGATTTCTAAAGACTTCTCAGAAAAACTCTGTATTTTTTCTATATCAATTTTTTTTCTACTGCATCATTTTCTGGCAAGGAACAGCATACTCCAACTGCTCCAGACATCACTATAAATACCTGGAAGTTTCCAAATAGTTCCTGCTCTTTACTATTGCTTCTCCAGTGCTTAAAAGACTATAAAAAGTGTTCAGTACAAAAATAACTCCTATCCCATCAGTTAGTTGCTCTTGTTAAATTTCATTAAGTATAAAGCTCCTGTAAAAAAAACCCCAAACATACAAGAACTTAAGAATTGACAGATACATCTGCTTCTAACTTCCATTTTTTTTTCTAAAACAGCTTGATACTGAAAAAAGTAAGGACTAATATCTTATTACTGAATGAAAAAAAAGCCTCAAAAAGCTATTTTGGCCACTGCCAAGTTATTGCTTTCCCATTTGTACCATACAAGCATCTTAAGGGAGACTGGGTCACTGGAACCCAATATACTTTATATTGAATGGAGCTAATACAAGATTCCCTCCCCTTCCTCTGAAGTGGCACTGGCAGGAAAAAGTTCCAGAAACTTTAAGATCAAAGGGGTCTCTGCCTTCACATGAAGCACTTTCTAAAAATAAAATACTCAATTCAGTTTCTCAAGACTTTTTACAGTTCCACCAACAGTAAATGCATAAAGCAAACACAAGCCTCTAAATCAACCTGACCATCAAGAGCATTCAAAAATAGTTTCACATTTACCATGCAAGACAGATTTTGTATAACAGCCACTACTTCTGTGGAAGAGGAGAAATGCATGCATTTACTCTTACGCTGGCTTTTAAGAGCACCTATCCAACAAGTCGAATAGAAAACATGAGGAATAGTTAGAGGCTATAAACAGTTAAAACAAAACCAGCCTTTGGTAGATATTGAAAATGCACATATTGCATATGATGTGCCTATACTTGGAAGAGGTTTACCTTCAAGGCTGCAAAGCAGGAAAACTTTGGTGCAAAACTTGCTTAATGATTTCCTTTACCTTGTGGGTTGATACTCTGTGCTGAGCAATTACAGTCAGTTTTTCTAGGAGCCCTCGTAATCTCTCCTGTGTAGCATGGGAGATCAAGTTCACAACATCAGAGTTAAGTTCCATAATGTCATGCCTTTTACCTGTGGAAGCAGAGAAAATCCATTACGTGTTTTAGTAGTAGCTGATAATTGAAATAATTAGCACAGCAGGTATTCTGTTCCCCCTGGAAGTCATACCCATTATGAATAAAGGTTTGGAGATTATGATTTTCCTGGTAAAGTCACAACTTCAAAGATCTCAGACATTACATTAATAAAACTTAGCCTGGAGCTTCAGAAAATATAGACATTGTTTCACTTAGCCTCCAGAACCACTCTCCTTGCAAGGTCATTTATAGGACAAAGTTAATAAGAACACAAATCAAGCTTCATGTTCGGGGAGGGGGAGAAATGGTAGCTGTAGAAATTAGTGCCATATTCTGTTAATTCCAGTAATTAAAAAAAATAGAGAATTACATTTTGCCCTGCTTGACACTGTGCTTGTTAACAACTCATGACATTTATTCGATGAGCGGGAATGGTTTTTGCAGCGCACTCCAGGCACATGGGACCCTCTCACCTGCCTCAACTGATTGGCACGGGGCAAACAGACTCAACCATCCCACAGCAGCAGCTCAGAAAACACAGATCAAGTCCAGCCAGGGTCATCATGCCATCACCTTCAACCTTTTCTCTCAGGCTGCCACTGCCTCTCCGCATTTCAGTGGCTGCAACTGAGGCTGGCAACAGCTCCAGCCAAAGCTGTCCCAGCCCTGTGCCCAGAGCCAGGCATCACCTCTGAAACCTTCCTCCGACCACAAGCTGCTGACAGAGAAGACTTCCCGTGGTTGGCACCATTGATCACTCAACACAACTCCATCAAGATACCTGGACAACAGCAACTTTTCCCTGGTAGGCACGGCAGGCAGCTGTTTCACATGCTTCATATGCCATACCCGTCAGAAGCGATTTTTCCTTGCCCCTCACCGCATTTACAGCGGCTGTAATATTTTATGATGCAATATATAGCACGCCTTCAAAACCCATTTCGGTATTTATTGCTAAGTGGAGTGTTAAGAATGGATAAACAGTACACTGTAAAAAAACTAATCACCTATTTCATTTGCCTTTGCTACTCTAACTGAAAATGAATAACTATATCTCAAGTCAGGGAGAATCTACAATGTTCTCCCAGATACGATCAAATTGTTCCCATTATTTGATCTTGGCCAGTAAGCACTGGCCTGTATCTCAGCTGAGTGCAAAGCTCATTTTGCTCAAGCACCTTCCAATGCTTCCTCAGCAGTTTCCCACTATACTATCAGAATACTGAAATGTCAACTTAAAGACAAAACAAAATCCCCCCCCCAAACCTCAAGACCTCCCTCCACACACACACACTCCCCAAAACACAGGGCTCAATTCAAGAGCAGAAGCGTTCATTTTCTGAATTGCTGTACTCCCTGGCAGTATTCCTTTCCTCGCAATCAAAACACTTTTCATTTACGACATGAATTATTATTATTAATGTGGAACCGCTACCATGCCAGCCATGAAACAGCCAGGCTTGTATTTTCTGTCTTTCAATGAATTGTCTTCACATCCCAAACCAGACAATTATTCTAGAAGTACTTTGTCTTCATGTTTTTGTAGAGCTCTTCATTTTTCTTTCTATCTACTTCCCATGTGTGACCCTCTACTGAATTTTGAGAAAAGCTTCTGCACCAGTTTCAATGCGTATTTTCCCTTTTCCACTAGTAGCACAGCACTTACTTCACTCAACTATGCCCCATACAGCTCAGATGGCACATCTGGCTAACTAACATGGGATGCATTGAGGTAGCATTTGCAGGTTACATGCTTGTCACAGGCTAGCTGCTTAGTTTGGACTAAGAACAAGTTGCATGTAGGAAGACTTTGAGATCATGTAGTTAAACCACCATGACAGAATTATGACTGCACGTATGAATTGCAGGCTCTCCTGAATGCTCAGCTGTAAAACTCGCTGCTCTGCTACCAAGCAGAGAGCAGGAGCAAGGAGTTGAGCAACATTCATCAAGTTTGCTGTAGTGGTACCAATCAGTGTGGTGCTATACAAATGTATGCTCCCTGCTCTGACATAATACAACATTGCTAAGCAACAGTTATTATTTTGCTCAGATACAAACATTAAAAACTTCCTATTTACAGTTTAGTGTCAGCCATTCAACATGCATTCCACAATATTATTCACCGATACAAACAGTTTTAACATCTCTTTTGCATAAAATGAAAGACTTTTCCATAAAGAAATTGATAAACAGAGGTCTGCCCTGTGCATACTGACAGTTTGAAACTTCCTCCTAATCACATGGGCAGGATATGTAATGTTGGTCAATAGAGTACATATATCTGAACAGGCTGAAGAATGCAAAAGCTGTTAGCAAAGTCAGTGTGATGCATCAAGTTAGGAGCCACAGAATACAAGAGCCTGCTTAAGTGTCTGATTTGACACTAGCATCTATATGGTTATGTGTTCCACTAACTTTAAGAGTAATAAAGTTGTTCAGTTCTCACATGTAAAAGCAGCACCAATTTCTTTTTTTCTTAAAAGTACAGTTGTTTCCTACAAGGGAAAGTAAAAGTTGAATATCGTTGGGTAGAAACACATGAATTGAGATGGCAGATCTTAATAGTTTCAGCTCCTTTTTCAAAGACTGGAGGCAGGCTGATGAAACAGGCAAGAAGATACTACATCCACACATATCTGTTATGTATGCTTTGTTCTCACCTATGTTCAAGATCTTCTTCTGAAGCACTTCTGAGGAGAGAAAAGGTTCATCTGCACAAGAGCGGATCACTGTACCAATGAGCTCAGAGTTTGTTGCCAAAATGCACGCATTCTCCTCATTCAGGTTGACCCCAGCCATAGAAGTCACATCATTTATGTCATCTTCATCTCTACTAAAGAGAAAATCAACATTTTATGCTTAGTTCAGAATGGAAACAAAAAGAAAGCCTCTTGACTTTCAACAAACAGCCACATTCACCTATACGATAGATTTTAGTGTGGGCTGAACATGGACAGACAGCTCCTAAAAGCTTTCACACTTCAGTGAAGCGACTCTCAAACCTTAGCTTGGCTAATGCCTCAGTTGCTAGGCATGCAAATCCTTTACATGAAATCGAAATTTTTAGAAACTGGGAAACTAAGGACTGAGGTAAACCTGGATTAAAAGTCCCCACAAGCCCCCCACTCTTACAGCCTAATATTTGTTCTAAAACTCCAATTCACCAGGTAGAACCAAGTGTTGAACTAAGTTGAATACTGACTCATTGAACTTCTAAACAAGCCCATTTTCTAACCAAGATGCTTATCCTAAGAACTGAAGCTTACAGCACATGTGTATTAGCACAAACCTGATCTTCAACTTTGCTTTTAGTGAGCTCCCTTAAAAAATAAGATACAAACACTCCTTGTCAAGATACAAACCAGACCTTGCCCTTTCAATCATCCTACCACACAGTACTTATGCACATAGCAGGGACGATGCTATGCTTCTGAAAAACAGCAGCAGAGCTCCAGTTCTTAACATCCCCCTATTAGCTGGATTCTGCTGTAACAGCTTTGGTCTACACGTTCAAAATAAAAACTCAAGTCTGGCATACTTAGGGCTAACATAACTAAGACTAGCTATAATCATGGCAAAGCTCACGCTAAGCAAATAGCCTGTGTGCCTCAGCTTTTTTTTAAAAAAAGATCATTTTAGTTAAAATATTGAATGAATTTTATACAGGAAAAGTTTTTGCAAGACGAACACAATGCAAATACCCAAGTTATTTTCAATTAAGTTTATATCACCAGAAGAAAGTCTTTTTTGATTCACAAAGTGACAAAGGCCCTAATGGTGCCTTCAAGGGCTTAGAACCAGAACACAAGTCAGCATAATTAATACAGACAGGTGGAAGCACTCATTTGGAAGGTCTTTTGATTTGGAAAAACAAAACCAAAACCACACAGACCCCCCTCCTGTAAAGTAGTCGCTGGCAAGGTTTGATAAAGTTCATCTTCAGAAAACACTGTGTGGCCTACGTAACTCTTGAGCAAGGGGTTAGTCAGAAACTTGCCATTATTAGAAGAAATGGGATCTCCTGGAGGCTGTCTTCTGACTGGCAATAGGTAGAAGCTGAAGTTATTAGAACATGTGTCTTTTGAGTATTACACAAACCCAACCCAAAACAGTATTGGGATTTTTTCTTGAACTATAAATGCATTTTCTCCACTGGGCTTCAATAGGTTTCTATGGTGCAAGTCTTCTCTCCCACAAATTTCTGGAGAGAAGCCTGGCTAGGTAGGAAAGGAGCCCAGCCTTCCCCTACTCCTCCTGGCCTTTGTTTGTGTGTCCTCAAGGCCAGGAGTTCTTACGTGATTTGTTCAGGGAAAAGGAGACCCAACAGATTCTCGAATCAGCTTCGTTCATTAAGTCTAACTAGACATAGCTTTCTGACTAGGCTTGTGCCCCAAATCCATTGTGCTAAGAGAAGCATTAAATCCTAGGACTGTCAGAATGGTTAAGTGACCACAGTTACAATTCAAAGCTGAAGTTTAAGTCACCACTGCCAGAACAGCTTCCCTCCTCCTATCCCTTCACAAGCAGCAACTGAGCAGTTCCAAGAATATACTCATGCTCTGTCAGCCTAAAAGAGACTCTGATCTTTCAAGAAGCCTGTAAATGAAGCTTCACTGCATGCTAATTGAGTGCTAACTGATCTTCACAAGTACACTCCAGTTTCCTCTTCTAAATGACCACTACAGAGAAGTCTTTGCTGGTAGCAGAGACAAGAATGCAGTGACTGCCACGAATCTGCTGATAAAGGAGATTACAAAATCAGCACAACTAGCACCAAGAACATAGATCACAAGCCATCAGAGCTGCAGATGCTGGAATCTGACATCACCCTGGTGGAGCTGTCTATGGAATCCAAGTAAGCGTGCTTATACCTCAGGTACAACTGTATAGCATGCAGTTTCAGTAAATAATTTTAGCTTTTAATCTGGCCACATACTCCAAATACTCAAGCAAAAAGGAGGTAAACTTCTGTACTATACATGTACCCACCTTTCTACATACACACGTTTCAGTTCTCTAAAACCAGACTTTATCAGGTTACCATTTTCTTTAATACTTCCATGCACACAGTCTCTGTTGTGAGTACACACATACAAGAGCTTATATGCAAGCAGACATCTTCACCCGTACTGTTTTCAAGGACCAGTTCTAACTTCTTCACTGTGGGACATAAGTTTGCGTTAAGTCACCAAGTCATTAGCCTTGATGAAAGATTAATTTGCACCTATGAAAACACTGCTGCACTTATTTTACTTAACCCAAAGAAACTATCACTACATTTCCTCAGGAGTAGCGCTCGCTAAAGATTAATGTAAGTTTCAGAAGCCATGTTAAGTTTGTACTTTTTATTATTCTTTTTTCCTTGCTGTTCAAACAAACCTGAGTCATTTTAAGTAAGGTATCATGTACTTCCGGTAAGCTGTAAAAATCATTCTACCAAAATGATAAATTTTAAATATTTCAGAGTGTACATGCAGACATTTCTGCTGGATATGGACTTGCTTTCATTTTCAGCAACCCCTCCATAAAGCCCCTCTTCTACACCACCTCCTTTAATGCTTTTTGCATTTGATCATGTCACATCCAGAAATTAACAAGAAAAACTCTCCCAAGTGTTTTAAGTCTCCAGAGATTTAAACTTATCAGGACAAGGGGGAAAACAGAAGACAGAGTTCTGAGCATTACCCTGTATGAAGTCAGGTTTGACATTTATACTAAATACTCCACTGGAAAAGAAGCCTGAACAATGCAGCTGCACTGCACATCTACGCATTTGCCTGTATTGGCTGAAAAGTGAGTCTGTGGCACCCTCTGGTGTTTGACCAACGCACATGTCTTCTGAACCCATCTTTATTTACTCCATTTTATATAACAGTCAAAGGGAAAACTAGCAAGGCACGCTTAACACAAACCTCCATGCACCATCATGGACAACTCATGAGATACAACAATTCCAGCAGAGCAAGAACCACCAGCGCTCCCCACCACCACGGGGCAGGAGGAGCAGCTGCCCAGATCTTCTCCACTCCATCATCTCACTCCTGTTTGTCTGCTAGTTGAGATTACTAGTATCTTCCAGACAAAATCCACAAGTCAGAGTTGTATGTGCTCTGGAGAACAACTCTATTAAATAGAACAGATGCAAACCAAATATTTTTTTTAGAGGGTGCTCTCTAGCATTTACTTTAGAGAAATATGTAGAGCAGTTCATAAAAATTTTGATGCCTTTAAAACAGACTGACCTTTACAATATGTGCCACGGGGCAATCAAGTGTCAGCCATGCCCATGCTTAGCTGAAATAATTTCTGCAAGGTTTTGTGGGTTTGGTTTTTTTGGGGGGGGGTGGGGGGGGTGTCACCATTTTTTCTACTGCTCATCTCAAGCAACCTAAAACAGCCCATTAAAGAGCACACATGGTCAAATTGCAGCTTATTAAGTACAGCTTAGCGAGTATTATGTTCTCAAATCCTAACATAACCCAGTCACACAATGGCAGATGGAATCGGGCTCGATGACATACTGCAATGACAGAACAGAGTTTGAATTGTCACATGTACAATCACATCAATTACAAGACATGCTCTCTGTCCATAACGAATCTCATCACAAAACCTGAAAGGGGACCATGGTGCTTCTCTATGCCTCCCACATGATCAGCAGTTGATGGATCACAGGTCACAAAGAATGGCTGTGCTGGGAATACTGAAAGTCTGGACAGAAGAGAGCAACCCACTTCATGGGTTACTGGGGAACATCTATTACCCAGGTCAGATTACACTATGTGGTGCTAGACCTGCTCAGAGAACACAGATACATGACTGAGGGAAGCCAAAAGTTCAGGTACACACTGTCCAGGTTCAGATATATGAAGATTTTCATATGTAGTCTTTAAAGTTAGAAAGTTTGGTTATAACAGTCAATAGAAGCAGCAACAGGGGTGTATTTGAAGACATAAATTCTTCAGAGTCAATAGACTTAATAGAAAAATTTAAGGCAAGTTAGAGATTTCAAATCTGAATTCTCATGGACTTAAGTTACTTTGAAAATCATAATACAAAAGCAAGAACAGAAATCCGTCTTGGATCACACTGTAAAACTAGAGTTTTTCCTACACTAAAAGTTTAACAACTTAGGGAAGGAACTTCAAGAATTCAAACTTTTTCATGTAAGGCAGTTGATATATTCCAATTGGAAGATCACAGAAAAAAAAGTTTCTATTTTTTGGGTAGGAGTTGATTTATTTGCTTTTTGGTTTTTTTTTCAAACTATGATATTTATGAAGACTTTTTTTTCCCCAAACATCACTACCCAAAAATTACATCCCAAATTATATTCTGAAATATATTTCATAAAAACTTGAGGTAGCTGAACAGAGATACTGCTTTAACATCAGCTTTTCATTTCAACTTCTGGCTACCAGTGTTTTAAGTGTTCACTATATATTGTATGTTACTGTAAACAACAACAACTCTCTGTCTATATCAGTGCACAAAAAGCTGTAGCTTTCAAGAGATGAGAAGTCAACTGGTCAACAAGACAAAAGGTGTCATGTCTGCTTTTATCCCTGGAAGAGCATCTTCAAGCTTGACTTAAAAGTCGTAAGACCAGTAATGATTATGGCAGTCTGTACCTCTGTTCCAATATTACATTTCAGAGCTACAGAAATAATTTCTGCTTTTGAGAAGTTAATCAGATACCAGAACTAAAAGCTTTAAGCACTCTTGTAATCTAAAGGCCTAGAGAATATGCCAGAAGCCATAATTAGAGGTGTAGTCAAAGACTTTCACCTCTACATACAGGAACAAGCTTGTAAGAGGAGCTAATAAAAGATTTTGAAATACAACACAGAGCTTTAGACAGGTTACCAGCCAGCCCAAGTAACAGTTCAATGTTATTTGGCCGTCTGTAAAAAACAGGTTATATCTGTTCTAATCCCATGGAGAGCTTTCAATACAAGGTAACTTTGCTTTAGATTAGTTAATGGTACTCACAGGATAGAGATCAATATGCCTCCTCTACAAGTGAAAAACTAATACATATTGATGGACGCTGTTCATATAATTGCACTCTTGCGATAGCATGATGAAAATCCAATCTCATCAGGACAGTTTTCTTATATTACAAATAATTAACATCTGCTACGAGGTCAAAATTTTTAGATTCCCTCTTGCCAATTAGTATAATAAACAAGTTTCTAAAGAAAGTTGCTTTTATTTGGGCTCCATTCCCACCTCTATACTTGCTGTCTGTTCCTTTTGTTCTTTCCAGAAAAACATCAGTAAACTTCTGATATTGTTTATCTTTACCTGAAGGACGTTGCTCCATTCTCTTTTATTTTAGCTTTTTGAACAGGAGATGCTTGAAGCGACAGAATTTTATTTCCCGGCAGGGTAATTTGTTTCAGAATGGAACCTAAAACAAACCAAAGAACATGTCATAGTAGAAAGCAAAATGCTAAGACAACTGTTTAATCAGTTCATACTTCTAGCAAAGGCTACTGCAGAATCAGTAACAACAAAGCAGGTCCATCTGAAAACCAGACATTCTATAGAGTCTTACATTCTACATGTTTTGTATGGCCAAAAACCCTACACGCTCTCAGCAAATACCCTCCTCTGTGCTGACCAGTGAAAGGTTTTATGAAAACTCACTAGCTGAGACCAACTCATGTTATGCATCAACCTGGACCTGTTGAAGGAAAAAGCAAAGTCTCATGAAACGATTCTCAAAAGCATCACAGTTTAAAGGAGGTTCACTGCAAGGAGCTTATTCACAGTATTTTAACAAGTACAAATGTTTGACTGACATGCTTGTGACAGGTGCCAGAAGCAGACATGACACTGAGTGCCATCAGAACTCCAAGCAGACAGTAAAGACATTTAACTTACCGCAGAGCTTATGTAGACAACCACTTTACATTCCTACAATCTACCAACAGCCTGCACTTATTTCTATACCTCAACAGCCCTCTCCCTTCTCCGTTAAAGAGATTCCACTTTACCTGTAGGAAACTGATTAGTTTGAACAAGCGTATTCAGTGGCATCCTTTCCTCAGTAGATGTCTGTAGGGTCAGTGTTGAGGGTTGGGGGAGTGTGGATACTTGCTTTACAATAGTTCCTGATGGTTGCTGGACTACCTGGAAATGGAAAATCCATTATCAGGAGTGAGAAGAGCTAAACATATAGAGAAGTAAATAGTATCAACATCAACATGTTCGTTTAGCCAGAAGTATCACTGTGCAGGCATGCATGTCTACCTTTCAGTTTAAAGCAAACAACACGCTCAGAAAAACCTCACTTACTTTCTTCTACTTCATGCCAAGAAATCTTAACAACTGGTGGTAAGCTTTAGCTCCAGCTCATTCAGTGAGCTCTAACTGATGCTTCACCCCTACTCTCTATTGATAACCATATTAGACAAGTTTCACTGAGTACTACACAATCCATTACACTAAGAGGCTTTTCTCTCCCTAAGTCTTGCTTAACAGACTAACAATTGAATATTGAGTGTGCCTG
The DNA here is from genome assembly GCF_031877795.1 of Strix aluco. Lineage (NCBI taxonomy): Eukaryota > Metazoa > Chordata > Aves > Strigiformes > Strigidae > Strix > Strix aluco. The sequence continues at coordinate 50,382,725 of NC_133931.1, forward strand.
ACAGTAAGTTCAAAAGGGTAGGTATCACATACACCTAGTTAAAAAGAAAGAACACCAAAACAAACAGCTACAAGTCTTGCATGAAATCCTTTTCCTGTCAAGAATTAAGAGTACACACTATAAAGTTACCAATGCATTTTTGGAGCCACAACATCAACTGTAAATTGAGATGCTGAGTTTCAAAGTGTTAAGTGAAAGTACACTGACCACCATCAGTTAGTGGGAACATGAAGTACCAGCTAGCAACACCTATAGGGAGTACAGCCTCTATACAAAAACATCAGTACACTGCTGAAGGGTAAAAAGGAAGGGGGTTGATAGTTTTGTTTAAAAGAGGCTCTTGAAAGAAACAAAACCAGACAGCAGGACGCCAGCACAACACAGACCTACAGGTACAGTCCATAAATACTAATTCCTCCTCTTCAGGGGCAGCTACTGAAATGCAAGAAAGTAATAAAATTGCAGCATTCTTAAAAGCCTCATTTCTAAGCCTCCTAGCTAGCAGAATGTGGGCTGCAGCTTTTGATACATCCTTTGGAAAAGTTCTTTATTACAAGGAGTAGAAAGACATGCTTTTACCAAAGCACAAAATTATCAACATCTTCAAATTGAATCCTATCTTTTTAGCAGCAAAAATCTAATACAAAGGAATTTTCAAGGTCAAGAAACCACTTTTTCTCCTCTACATCATTTATTCTAACTTCAGAAAGTCTACAGAGTGCTTGTACAGCAACACTGCAGATTTAATTAAAGAATTGACATTTATTATACTTCAGAAATTAGGCTGTCTCCTTCTGTCATCTCACTTCAGATTTATCAGTAAACATCATCAGCATAAGCATCACACATTCACAAAAAGAGGTACTTTGTGTATGAAATAGTCAAGATACAGCCCACCCACCCCCATATTAATAGCACTGTGGTTTGGCATAGCAGCAGTAATGTAGAATAACTAAGCTGAAGGTGATGTCTGAAAACCAGACATTGAACAGGCAGTTCTTGAGAAGAAACATAAGATCCATAAGAGGAAAGAACCAGACTACAGGGACAGACTGTGGACAGAGTCCAGGCTCACCCATGCAGCACTTCCTAACATTTGCTTCTGTGTGCTTTTACCAAAGCGCAATTTGATCTTTCTGAAAGATCCAGCTTCCATACAATGGAAGTTGCAAATAAATGTTAACAGCATCATTTATGTGGTCAGCTAATTACTGAGCCACTGACCAGCTTGGACAAACTACTCACAGGCTCTGCCAGCACCCACACTGACATGCACCTAGAGATCCTCCCTACCACCAGTAAGAATTATGCTTCATCTTCAGCCTGCAAGAAACTGAAACCGCACAGGAGGAGGCATAAGCATTCAACATTAAGGTACAGCAGACAAAAGAACAGAGATAGGCAATGTTAAATCAACAGTCTAGGTGGAGATTGGGAAATAAGTCAAGTAACCAAGGAGACCAGATCAACGAGAAACAGAAAGGATGTGTTGGCAGTAAAGCTGATTTTCTGTTTGCCATTCTCGCTGCTAGACTAACAAAAGCTGGAAGTCCTTGGGACTTGCAACAGGAGAGGGCAACAATCCTAGAAATATCGACAAGGATCTAATGCCAGAAAGAAGCATTACAAAAACAGGTAGTATCTGTGAGAAAGAGTTATTGTCCCTTTTCTTCAGGTTAGCAGCAAGAAGTAATAAACAAAAGGGACTGTTCCTTTGTGCCTCGTTAAGTAGGTTGACAGAGACATCAGAACAAAAAGCACCAACATGCTTTAAGTAAAAAAAAAAGAATGCAATGCAACATCCAGCTGACAGCATAGAGACAACTGCCTGAGAGAGACTTTGATTGGTCTTGCTTGAACCTGTTTTACATTCATAAAGCAAAGTTCGAAGATCAGCAGAGAGTTGAGGTATCATCACACACTACAAGCAGTATTGCTTCATGAAGGAAGCCTCACCAGCTGAATGTAAAACCATACATGCAGAATAAAAAACTCTTGAAAAACAACAGAGGATACTCTGTTCAAGAAAGCTCAGTTCAGCTCTGAGGGGACTCAACAATAAGAACAAGTAGTTGGAACAGCACAAGCACTTCACTCCTTTCTTCAACCATCAGCGATGTCCAGGGAGCGTGTCTCACCGGTAACTGCAGGGACTACACCATAAAACTCTTGCTCTTTATGCTTAACATGAAGTTGTAGTCTTACAGCGGCTTTCTCACTATTGGAAGCCAGCGGCTAGTAATGTAAATTTTCATTTATTGTGATTTAACAAAAGACAAAGCAATACTACGGCAAGACAAGATTTATTTCCAAGATGAAACTTCTTTGTAAGCCGGTGCCCTTAAATGAGGCTGTGTTAAGAACATCCCCAGGAGGGAACCCTTTCAAACATGCAACTCTCACAGCATAGGTGTGTGATTAATCCCAATAGCATCCCTGCAGAACAGGTCCCTCTCTGTCCACCATACAAACCCAGAGTTTTGATAATCATGCTACAGAAATAAAAGTTACATGTTGCATCAGTTCAGTCACAATTTTGATATTAAAATATTGTGTTGCTGCATTCTTAAGCACCACCAACATTACAACGGAGCTAACACATAAAAGTTTGCTTTACGTTCCTCAAGCACAAGAGACCTAAATTAGAAATGGGCATGCAGAGGGAGTGTATGGCAACAGAAAACCCTGCGGGCTGGAAAGGGAAAGAAATTTCTGGCAGCATTGTATGGACAGATTTGCACAGCTGGCATGTGCTTCTTTTCAGCTGGCAGCAGGACCCGTCTGTTTAGGGAAGAGAGGTCCAGATTTGTTGTCTTGTGGGAGGAAACTGACCCTCTGTCCTTTCAAGGAAAGGCATCAGGGAAGCCCTAGAAGATGCAGCTGCTTCAAACTTGCTCTTTGTACTAATAGGATGTCTGAACAAACACCAAGCTCCTGATATGGCTAAGCTGTGAAGTGGTCAACTAAGCCCTTCAACTACATCCAAGACAGGAATCAAATAGGTATTTTGAAGAGCAAGTATTTTAATCACTGTGCCTGGGATCTTCCCAAATGAGGATAAAAACATGTTTTGTATGCAAATCAGTGTTTGTAAGGCACAGTGAAGAAAAGCAATTGCAATAGGCTGCCACACTGCAGTAGTGGAGGAGGCAGAAGTAATTTCTTGAGTTCACCAATATCATATTCAAGAAGTGTTTTGACTCTCCAGTGTAGTTAAGCTTCCTCGTCTATTTGTACAGATGGTCAACCTTTCCCCTGGATTACATGGCTTGCTGCGTAGCCAACAAACCGCTCTCCAGCCCTTGTACAACCTAAGAAGCCCTCATTTTCTTCTGGCTGGAATTTCAAATTTAGTCCTCAAAGACAGTAAGGGTACCAACTCCTTTTCCAATTTGGCTTTAGCTACTACTATCGAAGACTGTCAGTGCATATGCTTGATAACTGTTTGTTTTTGAGGGTTTTTTTTTGTTTTGTTTTTAAAAAACAAACCCACTCATAAAAAGGACCCCTCATCCCCTCCATACAGTTCAATGCTTTGTTCTTTTTAAGCAAGTCTGGAAAGGTGAAAAGCTGGTAGCATAAGCTCTTTATTTAGAATGCAGGATTCTTGTATTTTATCCACCTTATGCACTTTGAAAGGAAGAAAATTAAAAAAGCAAAACATTTTAGGGGTCTGAATACTGTTAAATCAAGTATACACAATAAACAAACTACAAAGGAAATTCACACACTAGATTCCCTGCTACAGATCATCTACTATACTACTTTCACAGGAAGTCTAATGTTTTCCCCTCTTTTAAGGAAGAAATCTTTACAAGGAACTCTTATTCAAGAATCGAGTTCTTTATCTGCCAAAGGGAGACTATTCTCCCAAAATACTTGAGAACATTACTTACAGGTAGACCAGTTAGCATATTACTTGGTATCTCAAACACCCATAAACCAAACCTACTGTATTTCACAATGTTGCTCTTTTGGGTATACCTCCGATCCACAGTTTGTTGGTATTTAACATTAACATTAGCAAGAAGTTAACCTGTGCCAAGAAAAAAAATGTTAGCACATTGCTTTTGAGGGTATTGTTTTAATAAGACATTTATTCCTCCTGGAATTTGTTAGCTAATGAGGCCTGATTGGAAAAAAGCTCGTTTTCGGATGACTTCATAATTAACATGTCTTAGTAAATTTGGAGGTCAGAACTCTGCTCTGAAAAGCTCCTTGAGCTAGTTCATACATTTCAGTTAACGTATCACTAAACATCATCAAGCCACCTGTGCCTGCAAAGTATCCAAGGTAGGAACTACCAAGATAGAGAGACTGGAATCCCTGGTGGTTAGCTGAGGCACAGCCCTAACAGGGCATCTAATAGTAATTAACGTAAGCAATTTTTGTTTCTAACACTAGCATTTCCTGCCTTTTCTTCAGATGCCAACCTAGCCTGGCTGCACGCATAGCAGGGGTCAGAACTCCTATTCCCTCGTTTCTCAAGCTGGATGTTCAATTTGGTGGAATGGTAGTCAGCATGTCTTGCAAGAGATCGAGTTTACAGCTTGGCTTCAGATTCACCTTTTCAACAAGGGCTCAATATCCCTAAACTGTAACAAACAAAATTAACTAACTCATGACAGACTAGATTCATATGTTTTTTAAAAAAAAAAAGCTAAGATCCACATTGGAATCCTCTTTACGAAACAGTAAGAGTCAAAATGACGATCAAAGGATTGGGAAGCTTGTCATATAAGGAAAGGCTGAGAGAACTGGGTGTGTCCAGCCTTGTGAAGAGAAGGCTTAAGGGAGACCCTATCACCATGTTCCAGTATTTAAAGGGTGGCTACAAAAAAGATGGAGAATTCCTTTTTACAAGGAGTCACATGGAAAAGATGAAGGGAAAAAGATTCCTGAGGAGATTCCAATTGGATACAAGAGGAAAATTTTTCACAATGACAACAATTGGCCACTGAAATCATCTCCCCAGGGAAGTGGTGGATTCTCCAACACTGGACACTCTTAAGATTCAGCTGCACAGGGTGCTGGGCCACCTTGTCTAGACCTTTCTTGCCTAGAAAGGTCAGACTAGATGATCCCCAAGGTCCCTTCCAACCTGGTATTCTGTGATTCTTTGACTATGAAACTAAAGAATCCCGGTTACAGAGAAGCAGAGAAATTAATCTTACCAACTGTTTCACTTTAACCACCTGCTGTGCACCCACTGACTGTGCAACAATGGAGTTCGGCTGTGAGATTTTAATACTGATAGGGGTTCCAATGACTGGTTTCAGAGGCTGGAGAGGGGTTGTTGCTGAAGATGCTGCTGTAGAGACCAGCATTGGCTTTGCAGACTGGAGAGATGATGTTGCTACTGCAGAGGTGAAGACTGGCTTGGCAGTTTGAATAGCAGTTAGCCCTGATGTTGCTATCGTCGTGGTAAGCACTGGAGCTGCAGGCCGAAGAGATGCTGTCACCACTGCAGAAGAAGGAACAGGCTTCGCAGTCTGCAGAGAGGCTGTTGCCAATGCACTAGCAGGGACTGGTTTTGTAACTGGAGAGGCTGTGACTGTTACAGAGGCAGACACTGGTTTTATAACTGGAGAGGCTGTGACTGTTACAGAAGCAGACACTGGTTTTATAACTGGAGAGGCTGTGACTGTTACAGAAGCAGACACTGGTTTTATAACTGGAGAGGCTGTGACTGTTACAGAAGCAGACACTGGTTTTATAACTGGAAGAGAAGTTGTTGCTACAGCGAAGGTTGCCACTGCTATCGAAGGAGCTGGTGCTGCAGAGGTACAAGTCGAAAAAGCTTCTTGGGTTGGAGCTGACTGCTGCATACACTGCTGGATAAAGCTCTGAGCGTTGGGCATTAGCTGCCGTAAGGCAAGCATGCTTTTCTAGAAGAAAAATGAAAAAACACTGGATGTAATATCAGTCTTCCACAATACTGCTACATTAGCAACTGAATCCTCTTCCTCATTTTCCAATTTAATTTTTCATGAGGCAACAAATTCCTTATTCCAAACAAGTTTTGCTAGAATTCAGGCACCCTTAAATTGATGACAATACTACTCAGTGAAGACCACAAGATTTATCAGCACAGGCTGAGCAAAGGTCAGTCACCACAGCTTCACTGCACGTAGCAAATCCCATATAGGGAAACTGACCCTTAACTTTGTTCCTATGCTTAGATTTTTCAATTTGGAATTTATGTTTCAGAATAAGAGCATTTTAGCTGCTTTACTACCTCAAAAAATTTTGTTTTACCAAAACCCCCTGATATATTATAACAGCTGCGCTTATTTTATGGAGCCTGTCTGACAGAAAACTACAAATTATCCAGTAAAGTCAGAAGCAAGCTCTGAAGATACTGGCACTTCTATAATAATACAGCTGTATCTACACTAGGGGGGGATACCACTTTAATAATCTCTGTATAGCTGCAGCAGCACAACTTAAGCCAGAATAGTTCTCTGCAACAGGAGAACATTAGTAAAGGTATCTGGCAACATCTCATTTTTACTACAGCTGTGTTTGAGAAGGTTAATGGACAGAATAATCTTCAAGCTCTCTACAGATTTTTCTCCCTGACTACGTACAATCTGTTATGGCTCGGAACCAGGGGAAATCAGTTCTGCAGCTACCTGTATATTCTCACAAACCCTTTTTTTTCCCCCTTGACAGTTTCTGAAGTTTGTACATCTCAGCATAGTGCTGTTGCTCTGGGCTTCATGCAAAAGGAACATGTCTCACATGCTAATATACCAAGTGAACAAATTGTTTGCACATCTGGATCTTCTGCAGCACACTTATCTTTAACATTCACTTCCTTTTCTTTTAAAAAGCTGCTCAGCTTTCCTCATGCTCCTGATGCAGTTTATTTACCAAAAGCATCCAGCAAATTTCAAAATCAAACAGGCTTCACAGCCAAAGTCACTGTACTTTTCCACCTATTTGAACAGACAAAACATGTGCAACAACTTCATCAAAAACCTGCAGCTTAAAGATAAGAGACTACTCCAGAGAGTCCTCCCTAAAACTCCACTTCAATAGCTAAAAGTGAATTGGCAACAAGCCATATCACATGTCTTTCCAGACTCGAGTTGCAGGCATTTCCCCCACAAACAAGGCCAGCACCGATCCCCACAGCACCTTACAGAAGTGCTCCTGAAGTCAGCTTCCATTTGGCACTCAGGCCCATCACAGCTGCTCAGAGTTACAGACCAGACCTAACTGGTGAGTATCAACTACACATCCTTAAGGTATTTTGGAAAAAAAGCTATCAGGGTGAAAAATGTTTTATAGGATCAGTAACACTACAGAGTCAGCTAACTGACCATGACAATGTCTAAACAACGTTTCTGAAGTCATAGTATTTCTTTGTTAATATAGCATGCACCAGGGAGAGAGCATCTTGTCAAGGATTAGTGGGTATGGATAGTGCCCAAAACAGAAAAGCCTAGATTCTACCAGCACGCTGCAGGAGAAACGTGCAACAGCTCTGCTGTGATGGGTCAGGGTTTGACCTGCACTGATGAACCCAACTTAACTCCTGTGGAACTGCCTCGAGGTCTGTGCACCAAGTGTAGCAGCTCTCCACGTTGTGGGATGGCTTATTAACTCAGGCTGAGCACTTCTGTGAGTGCATGAGGACAGTGCAGTGCCTGAGCTAATAAACCCTCAGGGGACCTGAAGGAGTGGAAGCATTAGCAAGTGCAGTGCAGCCACGCCTCGGCTCCTTTGCATGAGCTAGTCTGGGGCTAACAGGGCTCACCAGCCCCAGACAAGGTTTAGCTGTGACAGATTTAGGCTGGGTCTGCGCAGAGCTACCGAGGTTCACCTGTGCTGTTTCAGGAACACAGCACAGCAGCACCTGAGCTGCCCCACGCAGGCACAGGCATCCCACATCCAGTGGGGCTCATCAGCCAGGGCCCTGCAGAAAGCAGCTACGCTATGTCTGAAGCCAAACTTGCCCTGGCAGCTAGTAGAGCTCTGCTGAGACTCCAGGTACCTCACAGGAAACCTGTCAGTCACACCAACCCTGCACTTAACAGCCTGATCTTTTGCAGCCAGAGCTGCACCAGATGCAGGAAAGCCCATACTCTGAGCTGTTTGTTTTTCTAGGTTTTGCATGGGCATTTAAGAAGCTTCCAGGAAATTAAACAGAGAATAAATAAGTGACCAATATGAAAATTTTGTATCAAGCCCTGCAGAGATGACTGTAGTCTTCTAGACTCTTGGCAAACTTGTTAGCAAAGCATTTAAAGGCTGCCACTGTAACAAAAATACTCATCCCACACTTGAACAAATTAACACCACCCATCCAAAGTAGCATCAACATTATCACATGCATTGTTACATGTACTGTCAAATACTAAGAAAGAGGACAAACTCCAGAAAACCTCTGTCCCAGCTTTACCACTTAACTATTCTTTCTTGATTCTCCACCATGTCTATAATGAATGCCAAGGAAAAGTACAGATCTATTAAGCCTAAGAATACTATGCAATTAAGTAAATGTAACCAGATTTTCCATGTTTTCACTGGTATTTAACGCTTGCCATACAAAGATGTTAATTTTTATTTTGTCAATACCAATCTACCATATGATTAAAAGTGTTAAGAGAGCATTTTTTAATTTATGTGATTATGCTTGAACAGAGGTGGAGTTGTCCTGGGTTACTTTTTCCTAAACTGAAGTAGTCCTGCCAGACCCTTTCTGGAGAAAGGGGTGGGATTTTTTTTTTTTTCTGCCTCCAGTTAAACACAAACCAGCAGAGGGACAAATAGCTTTACGTAGATTCTTTGAGCTTAAATACTGCATAAACTGTGCACAGCCACTGTTGTCAGTCTTCTGTATTAGAACTCAGAAGAGCTACAGTTTTGATGAGAAAGTAAGAGGTCATCTTAATACAGCTGCTCTACTCTAGATGCACCAGCTTCCAAAGTGAGTCTCCACTAATGCCTAGAGGGTAATTACTCTCCAATTTAAGAACACAGTGTCAATTACTCTGGAATCCTCCCTCCCCCAAAATACTGTCTTCCCAAGAGCAACAGTCACACAGGGTTAGGTTAAGCACCTTTTCCTCAACTGACCTGACCAAATACCTATTTGAGTGCTCTGACTCTTTTCTTTTCTGATCCTCCTCCCTCCCCTCACTAAATACTACATATCCACAATCAGACACTTACCTTCAGAAAAGGAACTAAATACGGTTGTGGAGATGACTTGAGCTCTATGTAGAGTTTTTTTGTAAATTCTTCTGGTTCAATTTTTGCTTCCTAAGAGGAAAGTATAATTACAGTGGTAAGTTATAACTATGAATCTAACTTTTTTTTCCCCAGATGTATCAAAACTTCATTGAAATTTACATTATCACGGAATTGTTCAATTTCAGTACTCAAATGCTTTTTTCCTCCTGTATTTTTAAACAAAAGGTTTTAGGATAGAATGATGTAGTAATTTAGATATAGTATTATCAAATTAAATTACTGTCTTCAACTACAGGCAGTTAACACACTTAAGGATACTTGTTCAAACACACATTCACTGAAGTGAATGGATAGAAACAAGTTTATAAGTAGCACTGATCCTTTTGAGTACCTCATTGTTATGCAGAGATATTTAAAATCCACTACAGTACTTTTTTTCTGTAAAAGCAGTTTATCTGCATAAAGATCTATTTAAAGAGACCAGAGACAAAAGACAACTCAGTAGTTTTTCTAAGACAATTCTAGTCTAATGCATTCATAGCATGATAAAGCAGAACACTTAACACCACCTTTCAAAATCAGGAGAAACTGAACATCAGAACATCACTTCTGCATAACACTACAGTAACACTCTTCCCGCTTGCAGAGTACAGACTCCTTTCTTGATGCTTTTTGCTCTGCCCTAGGCACAAATACCTGATTCAAGGGCTTGGGAGGGTTAGGAAGCTGCAGCAGTCTTCCGAGACCCCTCTCTCACTACTTCAGTGCCACCACGACGCTAATAAGGTGGTGGGTAGCTCCAGACACTGCTGCCTTTTCTCACCCTCCCAAGTGAGACCCAGCCACAGAGTCACCAAGAACGTAACCTCCTCCAAGAAGGTACAGACACACAAGGAAGAGGGAACCCAACATCAATCTCTGTCTCTGCAGAGAAATTACTCCTCTTCTCATGCATATTCTCTTTTGGAACAACCATTCCAAAGAGCTACATGATCAGAGCAGGGGTTTTAAGGACTGTATATTCACAGACACACAGAACTTACAGCAGCTCTCATATTTAGTCACTTGATCTACTGCCTGTTAGGTCTCACTGAGCTGTGGATACAGGTAACCAAGGTCTCAACTGATACAGATACAGTGATTTGGTCACTACATCTCAGTGCACACAGGGAGCTTGACATTCACTTCATGAGGTGCTGCCTTAAGGACCATTTTACTTCAGAGCTGCCGTTTACTCATTTCCCTCATATATACAAAACATTAATTTATTTCTCATTTAAATCCTACAAACATAGTGAAGAGCAGAAAACCAGCATTTTTAAAATACTACAAAAAGCAAACAAGTGCACAGTTAATGTATTAAATGTCTGGTAACAACTGTTCTTAGAAAAATAAATAAATAAAAGTACTGTAAGTACAAGAAGGAACAACTCTAGTATGTTCCTACAAAAGCTTCAGAAGGGACAGAGAGGCATAGGAATCAAATTTTTGCAAGGCTGCATCTTCAAACAATCTACTCTCTGAAATTACACCTCTGTCTACACCATGCTTTTCTAGACTGAAAAGTCCTTTGGTACCACTAGCAAAGCCGTCCCCCTCCACCAGCCCACAGCCTTCTGCTCTAGTGGAACAACAAAACAGCAGCAACGGTCAAATGCCAAGACAAGAAGTGGCAGGAGAAATCGTTACCAAGAAAACCCAGCTGTGCTAGGGTACAGCACAAAGCAGCATACAGAAGCCACCTGCAAGGAGAGAAATTTGCAGCCACCACGTTATTGTCTCCATCCCACTGTCCAAAGACATTATCTATGTCATGCTTGTTCCACTGGAGCTTCACTATCAACCTGTAACTCAGTCCTACTGTAAAGCAGTAGTATGGATTTAGCACTGCACTACAACCTCCAAGGTTGCCATTGAGGACTCACAACTACACTAACATGAAAAAAGAAAAAAGCACCTCAGACCCAGAAGCTACGTTAACACTATTAGCTTCTCCTGTTGTCAGTCAGTTACCTGTGTGCATAAAATGAAACAGAAATGTGAGGGGGGAAAATACAGCATGGGATTCAGTTAAAATAAGAGTTATAATGTAAGAGTTAAAGAGGGTCAGGTGTACTTCAGTCACAAATCCAACTCTTCAGTTGTTTAAAAAAAAAAAAGAAGGAACAAAAAACTACGACAAAGTCAATGTCAAAAACGGTACACAGATTATGCACTTTAAGAAAAGTCTCACCAATAGATTTTGCACCAGATTCTTCACATTCTGCCCCATCTCATGGGCTTGAGGCCCACTAGATGCCAGTTTTATTAGCGTAGCAAGAAAATTCTTGCATTTCTTCACATTCTCTAGCATCTCCTAGCATGAAAATAAAGAGAAGACTGTTAGATGCTGCATTGGCTCTCCAACCTCCGATGAATATAGAGAATGTTAATTTTTAATTAAAAACTTTTTTTTTCCTTACTGTAGAAGCGCTGGTCTGTGCTACTGTTGTGCCCTCTGCTTTCACAGAGACTGCCTTTTGGGAGATAGCTTGTGCAGGTGGTCCTGTAACTGGAAGTTTTACAGGTGTTCCAGTACTCGAAGGCTTTACAGCAGTAACTGTAGTAACACTAGCTGTTGCAGCTGCTGGCTGAAAAGAAAAATTAACACTTTGGTTAAAAAGTCTAACGTGACAAACATACGGTATTCTGCTAGTGTATAAGGTGGCACCCTCCCTCCACATTACTATTTAAAACATAAATAAGCAATTTTTATCTTTTGATTTTAAAAGTTTGGATTCATTTGTTTTGAGAGGCTCTATTTAATACCGTAAGTGACAGAACCCCCACAGCCACAATTCTGTTTTTAAATCAAGGGTGGGGGAAGAAATTACAAAGGCTCACCCAGATTGAAGCAATACCTGCAACTTCAAGAGAGGAGAGAAAAGTAATTGAAGAAACCAATATATTAACTTTGCCAGGCTCCTACAGTCCAAGACTAATGAATTTTGGACAATGCTAAGCCAGGTGATACTACTCTGAAGATAAATAAATATGACCTTAAGTGATTATCTTCCTTTCTCCCCCTGCTGCTCCTCCCTCAGTTGCAGTATCCCTTACTCTTCGTATCACACACACAGTAGGCAAAAGACATCACGTCCACTTTGGAAGGATGCACGTGCCAACAGAAGCAGCCAGCTGAGCAAATGCACCTACCACGTTCTTCCTGCCTTTTCCTTGTGGGCAGCAATGCGGATCTCACTCTCCGCTGCCCAAACACAAACCCTCACAAAATTCAGTTATTCTGAGACCTCTTTTTAAAATCTCATTAGAATTTACCAGCAGATTCAGAAGCTCCAGCAACAGGAGAGTAATGAAGGTTTAGTAAAAAAACAACAGTTACCTCTCTCCTTTGAAAACCAGCTAAACAGAAATTTCCAGAGCAAAACCTACTAAACCGAAGTATTTTTACTTCAGATTTTAAAGCAAAAAAAAAAAAAAATCCACACCCAAAAACCCCACACAGTTCTTCTGATAAAACAGAATACAGTATAAGAGACTTTACTTTCAATTTCTCAACTTGAAAACTAAAAAACCAGATTGACCTGCAGGTTACAGAAAAGCAAGAGTTTCAGGTTTGCATTTGAACCCTGAAGTTGGGAGTTGTTCTTCCTCCAAACCTCTCAAGAGAAAGTCTGGTTTTGTAGGCCAAATTCTAGGTTCAGACCTGCACAACACAATTGCTTTCATTGACTCTTAACACATTTAAAATGCCGCAGCTTAGTCCAACAATCACAAATTAATACTTGCTAATTGCATTAATGATAAGACAGTAACACAAGAGCCTAATTTACCTTACCATGGATTAAAAAAAAAACCAAACCTGATCAGAGTTGGACAGACATCATGTAGAATATCAAAGGGCTTTTAAGTCTTTCAGGATAAGGAAAATTAATGAACAAACATTTAAAGCTAAAGCAAAACACTGGCACTTTTGTAATTTATTTATAAATTATTTTCTTCCTGGGTGGGGCCCGTCCCCCTGCAAGCTGCTGTGAGCTTGACATGAAAGAAGACGGCAGCTACCAGAAAGCTATCCAGCTTAGGCTCCCACTGTTGGTAACACTTTAATAGCTCTCTGCAGGATCTTTGCCACCACCACTGCCTCTTCCAAGGATGAGGCTCAACAGCTCTAAGACCACAGGGAGGCAAACTGGGCATGAGAATCCCACAAACAGATGGATGGGAGGAAGACGGAAGGGGACAGAGTACAGATCTGTCAAGCTGCAATGCCCTGGGCTTTTAAAAGTCGAAAACATGAGGTTCACGGGAGCTGATCTCTTGCAAATTCCAGCATGTTTACACATCAAGACCAGAACGGCATTTTATCAGCTGAGGGAGGGAACAACAGGAAGTCTGCTGGACCCTTTTCCCAAGAAGATGAATATATGGGAATTAACTTCTGTCATCTGCCCTCAACCTTTTTCACTACTGACAATTCTCATTCTCACTTCGAACAACAGAGAAACAGTTGCCAAAAAAATGGCATTAATCCTGCATATTTTGAAGTACTTTCAAGAGAAGAAGTGCTCTGCATCTAAATGAAAGTGCCCCAGCGTGATGCTAATTAGATACTTTGCAGCTTCACTACCCCATCTGGGAAGAAGGTAAAAAATAAAAACGTGCAGGTATTTTGCCTAACTTCAGAGCTTAAACATTCAGGAATGCCAAAAAATGGAAATATTTTTGTAGATGAGGAAAATAATCCTGGATCAGTAACTAGATAAGAGTTTTGCAGATAGTAGTGTTCCAAGTTGTACTTCACACAGGAGATACACAACCCAGCCAAGGATTATTTCTTCTTCACTGTCTCCCACTTTCTGTGACGACATCATACTTACACACCAACATTCCTCTCCTGTGACCTCAAAAAACTGTCAAGACTAACATCAACAAGTTCTTTTAGGACTGATGAATGAACCGCCACCAAGGAAATCTGACCCAAGAGCTCTTCCTTCCTTTCCCCAGACAGTTCCGTCAACCTTATGCACAGACTCCCTTGTCAGCATGCCTCTCTTGTCCACCCCAGGGTGAGGAGTGAAGTGGCCCTGTGATGGCTGGATGTATCCATATTGCACTTATTTACTCTTTATTGTATGAGGAGCTTGTACAGAGGGCTTTGCAATCCTCTGCAAAACAGAGGGGGCTCCAAGGAAGCCACTCCAAAAAAAACAGTGCTTTAATTTTTCCTAGAGTCCTAATTTCTGCTCTTTAAACCCAGCCCTGTGGCTCATTAGAAGTGCTCCAGGTTCTAAAACAGACAAAAATATGGCTTACAAAAAATACTCCATGCCTACCCCTTCAAATATCTCAAAAGAACACAAGTTAAATTTATTACATCAAAACTGAACTAAGAAAGTACAGAAGAACCAAGTCAAAGGCAGATGTAAGTTAAAGGAAAAGTTAATAGCATGATAGATCTCAATGTTTATCCACATGAGAGTGTGAGGATGCAGGCAGCTTCATCCATCAGATGGAATAAATCTTTACCTTCATCTCTTCTCCCCAGTGCAAGGGTAGTATAGTAGATGACTATTGCTTTTATATCCTAAAGATCTCTATGTAGAGATCACAGGCACAGTTTGCAAGCTAGTATTCCAAAATAAAAGTGGGTATGGAATACCTTTTACTGTTCTTAAACACAAAGCGTATGTTGTTTCCATTCTAAGCAAAACAGAAAATGTGTTAAGTGAGGCCCCTGGGTTTTTCCCTTTAGCCCCAACATTACCCATCTGCAGTGAGAATGAAGAGAAAAAAGATCATAGAAAGAGTTGTGAGTAGTTTTCAGTTGCCAATACAGAAGAATAGCACGAGGACAAATTTGTAAGTCAGACTGTTAGCTACCACTGTCAGCAAACATATCTCCCAATCCTTCAACCGCCCTCAAGGTCAAGAACATACATCCAGCATGTTTTTTTGAATGACTGATCCTGCTCATTTACTGAGTCCTTGGCCAACCACTACAGCCCAGTCTCCTTCAAGCTCTTGTTCACAAAAGATACATAAAAGCCAGACTTCTTCTCGACTTCTCCTCCAGATTATGAGGAGAACAGAGAATTTTAGCTGCAGAAAGCAGTTTTCTTTTCATCACATGCTTATCCAGAACTCTGGTCCCCAAGAACGGTGGATGAACTGTATCTAGGAGAAGTCTCATACTGTACAGGTGGCAAGAGTCTCTTCAGAAGAGTCCTACAACATTTTTCTCTAGAAAATGAGAAATAAGACCTAGGAAATAAGACAATAACACCATCTAAAAATAATGAAACATTTCCAACCACTGTCTATTTACAGTTCATATCTGCACAACCTGTCTGAAAAACTCAGTTAGAAAACTGAGGTCTTCAGCTACAACTTTCCTTCAGTTTTTAATGAAGGAAAAAAATATACACATGAAAAATAGCTTGTCTGGTGCAGACAGCTCATTTTCCCCCCAACATCATCTCAGTAGCTTTTTTCCCCCTTAAGGAATCAGGGAACCCCAACAGGAGAGCATTAGGAAGTCTCCATCTTGCGGAAAAGCTTCAGCTAGAGCTTGAAGGAGCTCTGTCACAGGATACAAAAGCACTGGAAATGGCTCTCTGAACTATTTATTTTATCCTTTGTTCCTGCATTTTCTACTGCAGTGAGATAAGATGTTCTGACACACACTGGTAAAGCATATTAAATTATGCATTTTAAAAGAGACATTTAGGAAAGAATTTATTGTGAGGACAGAAGTTACCAAGCTTAGTAAGAACCAGATTAGAGTTAGAAATAGCAAGAATGCATCCATTTTCTTCAGTTCTCTCTGTCACTTATTCCACTGTACTACAAAGCTTGCTACCTACCTGTATTACAGCAGGTGGCTGAACAGTGGAAGCCACAGCATTTGTTGTCTGAGATAATGTTTTCACAGGAGTAGCTGCTACTTTCTTTAGTAACTGGGTGCCAGAGTTCTTAAAACAAACAAAAATAAAAAATAATTATACACATGCAGAGAACAGTTGTCAGACAAGTCAATGACCAAAGACACACTGAAGTTAGTACCTGCTCTTGTCCGATATGAATCAAGACACCTGCTTTTACAGTAACAATACAGGCATAATTCACATAGTCCATATAGTTTAAAACATGATTCAAAGCTATATGTCTACCAGTTTCATACTCAAGAACAGATTCAGAGATAGACACAATGCCTAATCAGAATAAAACGGTTAAAAGATGAACTGTTGGAAAGAAATATGCAGATGGTTAGGTTTTTTGTAATTGCTCTTACTCTTGCATGCTGACCACATTACAAGAGATGGAAGCAAAAAGCCAGCAGACCTCAGGGAAGGAGGAACATGGGAAAGGTCCTCCGCTTCACTCAGCTTCAGAGAAGTATCCTGTCAGAGGATCCCAAGGTTGCAGTTACTAGCAGTAACCATTTAGGTAGGTTTTTTGCTTTTGGATTCTTTGGCTGTTTTTTTAAAACCCTTTACATCTTCATCATCAGAGAGCAATTGCTTTATCTGAACTATACCATATGTAACAGCTAGCAGATTTTTCAAACTCAGAAAGCAAAGCACATAGTGATGGTTATGTGCAAAACCAAACACTATCATGCCGTTCAGAAAACGTTCAAATGCTTATTTAACCCTCCACAACTTGTTTGCCTGTTATAACTACATAACATACAGCTACGTCAAATTAAAGCTACAAAAAGTTACCTGTACAGCACATATTCTGATTGCAGGTGTGCTGGTTGCTACAGATGGTCTCACACTTGTGTTATTTTGTGGCTGGTTCTGTGCTCGTGCTATTGCTTGTTGAGATACTAACATTAGTTGGCCATTACTGCTTCTGATAAGAACAGTTCCTGTTGGAGAAAAACATGCACACTGTTAGAAATTAAGCGATATTATGGCTTTCCAATGCTTCTGTGGAAGAAATAACTAGGCCACACTGTTAAGACAATGTAATATTTAGTTTCTTACTGCAAGGAACAGCTGCCAAGAAATCTAAGAGCTAAATGTACATCAGCTTTACTCTGCATTTTATGACAGAAAACAATTCCTAAAGTCAAGAGAAAAACTTAACTAGACAGCCACATCGAAACACTATGTGCACACAAGATGCAAATTGCAGAGCAGTTCGTTATTTGAGTCAAGAAGATATTCTGGACATTAAAAAGACAGCCCCCACACACACACACTCTGGGATCGTGTAACTTCT
This sequence comes from Strix aluco, assembly GCF_031877795.1. Taxonomy (NCBI): domain Eukaryota; kingdom Metazoa; phylum Chordata; class Aves; order Strigiformes; family Strigidae; genus Strix; species Strix aluco. Next base: position 50,400,161 of record NC_133931.1, read on the forward strand.
TTAAGTAGTTTTTCAACCTGCAAAATTTGTCACCACTGTCACACTTGGCTGCCTCTGTACATTTTCACTTTCTGAGTATTTAGGCACATACTTACAGGTGAAGATACGGTTTACAGAAAATCTGCAGTGGGAACTGAACACTTCAATTCAAAAACATCAGTATCAGTTCAGCTGCCTATATCAAGACCATTCCCCTCGGTCAGAGGACAGTGGTCTCCAATAAAAGTCAAGGCCAAGGCCACTCAGACATTTGAAGTGGTCGTTCTGTCAAGGGTCCATCCAAAGCATTAAAATGCATGCTTTTAATCAAAGCTATTTACAGCCAAATAGGGAAGATTCTAATGGGAAAGGAAAAAAAAGGGAAGAAAAAAAAAAGAGAGAAAAAAAAGAGGCTCTTGTGCTTTGTTTCCGTTCTTTTTTATGTTTTACTTTCAAACCTACAGCAATGTCAGCCCATCACTATTCAACTCCTACCACCTTTCTCACACCCTTTCTTACACCCCATCAGCTGTAAACGGCAAACAATTAAGCAGTTAACAAACAATTAGTAGTTATACTAAAGCTTTCAAATGAAAATCACCCTAAGGAGAATCTGTCAAGACGCCACAACACAGTCCCATCTTCCCTGCATTTGGAAACCATTCAGCTACAAATGCCTCCTTCTCCCCATCCCCCTACTAAAGGGTAGACTCTGGAAAATCCAGACGTTTTATCAGGGTCACAAATACAAAACGCCAGCTGGATCTCTGGTCTGAACGGCTTCAGATCCTTCAAGGGAGCTACGAAGCACCCTACATTTGCTGGTGCCTCACCTCACAGAAGAATCCACCGCTAAAAGTACCATCGTCAAGCAGCTCACTTAGCAAAGGCCTTTCGCATAAAAGAAAGGGGGAAGGTACAGGAGAATGCAAGATACGTAAGTAAGAGTACCTCAACATTTTTTGAGGACTGCATTACAAGTTATCCAATATCTGAAGAATCCCAGATCTTCTGTGGACACTTATGATCTTTCCTAGCATAAAACAAGACTGCATCAATGCAAGTGTTTACTACCTGGTTAGTTTGGAAGCTGTCAAAATATTGCTGTACAATACAGCCTAAAACACTGCTTCTGTCTGAGTTTAAATGAATACAACAGAAAAAGCCACAAGCTCCATGAGCTGGGTTTTGTTTTTAAAAAAGATCAAGTTATAACCACATGCTTAGAAACAGCTTTTCATCCTCCACATCTAAAAGCAGAAGATGATATTGCAAAACAACACAAAACTTGGTATAAAATTATGTAACGTCAACATACTGCCATTTACATAGCACACACAAACTGAGACTGCAAGAGTAGCATCTAGATGATTCCCCCCTTTCTCAAGCAGCCTTTACTAGATGGGGCAGATGCACAAGACAGTTGCATATCCAGCAAAACACTGTTACTCCATCTGACAACTCAGCTTTCTCCTCCTCCACTGAAGTCTTGACTATAATTATATTTAGGTACAGATGGATCGTTTAATTTAATCAATGAATACCCGGAATCATAGAAAACATCAGATTTCTAATTTTATTTTCATGTCATCTTATTTAGACAATGATTCATGGCATACAATTTATCATCAGTCAGAAAAAGGACATTTTTTTCCTTGTTTACATCACATGCTTATGCAGATTTTAGGGGAAGAGAGAAAGCTGACAATACCACAGTTTTGATAGCAATAGCATTTCTCTCTGCTCTAGGTCTACATTCAGGATGACAGAAGTGTTGCTACTGGAGGTTTTAGACTTTTCTTTTTTCATGTTGCTTAAAAATGTCATTGCTAGCTCTACTCTTTGAGAAAGCACACACACATTTATCATTACATTCCTTTAGAGATCTAGAAAGCATTAAGTGCTTCATTTTCACGTATTTGGGTATTTTGTCACTACACATTACATCTGTTTTTTAAGCCAAACTGTCAGAAGCACAGTTTCTACTTCTAGGAATCATACTGCATATGAGAAACAGCATCATTACCAGTCAACTCGATTATAGGGTTGGGTTTTTCTCTGTGCTACTGTTCCAAAGCTTCAGTTAGTTGCCAGAGATGGAGACCCTGACTGAAGAGTATCCCATCCTCAGTCACTTGAATGGGGAGAGTTTCCAGCAGATTCCACTTGACAGGAAATTACACAGGAGCAACACTGCTAGCAAGCTTATGCAAATACAATACAGTTCATATACAAATTCATTGGTATCTCCAAAAAAAGTAAACAAAAAACAACCACCACAAATATTAACAAGTCCCAGTAGCCCTTTACATTTGACCATGACTGCAATGATCTCCAACAGCACTGTACCCTGAAACATAAATCAACTTTCCTTCTAGTAACAGGATTAGTCAATACAAGGACAGCAGCCATACTTCATCAGAACACTGTAAAATAACTTTAGACTTATTCTTGGTGAGAGCAGCCACAGAAGTTACCTAAGGCCACTCCAGTGGTCATAGCTTGATTGGAACATATGACTAAGATGATGCCTGTTTACTTCCATATAACTTATGGTAAGAACCTGTTCCACTTGGAACAAACATTAATTCCCCTGCATTTATTCCATTTGGCAGAATTTTTAATATGGTGGTAGCCTTTTCATGGCAGCAGCTTTTCATGATGGCTCACAAAATTAGGACTCCAAAACTAACAAAACCAATATTATGGTAATCTACTAACTACTGCTTTTGTAGGATTAATACTGTAAATGCCTGATGGTAGCACAAATAAAGCTGAAGGCAAATCAAACAACTGTCATAGCTACAGATCCATACAGTGAAGAGCCACAAGAAATCTCTTCAAGCACAAAACACAGTTCTGGGCAGTTACAACCTAATGTCACAAAGCAACAGTAAACTGACACATGGATTGTCTGAAACAGTTTGAAAGCTGTTGAGAACAGCATTTCTTTTTTATTTCTAGTTGCTGCAATTCACTTATACTTTTTCACAACTTAAGATTATCCCAATCTTTTGATACTCCCTTTTTGCCTTGAAACAAAAGCAACGACCCAACACTGAAGTCAATAGAGCAGGGTCCAAGATGAGATACAGGAGCCAGAAGCAGAGGTTTCTTCTTCTTCTGCCAGAAGCCAAGGTTTCACGGCACTCAAAACCCAATGCCTGACGTCTCACACATCCTGAAGTCTCATACATCACGTACAGCTGAACAAGTGTGAAATGAGGGAACAGCAGGTGATGGTAACCTTGAGGTTTCTCAATAGAAAGGTCATGTAAACAGACTCCTGCAGCTACCAAGATGCTACTATCAGAAATGAAGTGCAAGAATCCACATCCTTCACTTCAAAGAAGAAAAAAAGATAGTATTTCTTCTCAAGACCTGTTTTCACATTCACTACAAGGCAAACTAAACGTGAAGACAGCTCAGGTCTTGCAGTCATTGCAGCTCCACAGGAAAATGGGGGAGGAAAACCTCTGAACAGCTGAAACACTGAAGTTTTAGCTAACATCACTCAGCACAGCATTTAAAAACAGAAAAGATATCTGCAATCTCTGACCAAAATATCAGCACCAACTGTAGTTACTGAACAGCAATCACACATCTTCATAATGCCAAAGGTGCCCTCTTTTGGGTAGCACTTCCAAGAAAGCACCATTTACAAGATACACAGTTCAATAGTTTTACTGAAGTTGTTTCAGAGAACAGGAAAGACTTTCTCACTACTCGTGCACTTTGATAGTAAGAGTAAGGCACAATCCCTTCAGGACTACAAGACTATTCCTACTTTCAGATCACAAACAGAAAACCTAAATCACCAGTTACCAGCAGGGATTAGTTCTTATATCCTTTGCTGGAGGACTTGGGTGTCTCTCCAATTAACAAACAGCCCTTTTCACAATGAATTGAAACTTCTGTCTTTAGATACTCTGCCTGCCCTGCCAAAAACATCCTTTGGAAAGTTATTTATTTTTCTTGACTGCCAGAGAAGACAGTTAAAATAAATTCAGCTATTTCAGCCCTTTGTTCCCTGCACATCTTCCTTCAGCTGCAGTACTGTGGGAAGGCTGGGGGGGAAGAAAGTGACAAATGAAACCCAGCTCAGCATCCTCCAAAGCTACAGAGAAGGAGCAACACTATAGCTTCTCACCTTGAAGACATCTCATTGAGATCCATACCCTTTCTCCCCAGTGACCTGCCTTCTCCTGGAACAGGGGCTCCAGGAACCATGCCTCCAAGAAGAGCGCCTGGTGTCTCTTCTGCAAAGCCCAGGCAGCCACCACCCAGTACAGTCTCTACCTAGGCATGCCAACAGTGCATGTCATTGGAAACCAGAGGCCTTCTATCAAAATTCTATTTGCTGCTCAAACCTGAGATAATTCTGATGTAAATTTTTGCTGTCCCAGCACCACCAGCCAAGGAAATCCAGCTTTTTCTGAACCTGGTTATAATGCACTTCAAATCTCCTAAGCTGAAGCTGTGTTTTAGCATCCAACCCAAGAATCAAGAAACACAGGTTAGCAGAAGGAGCAGCTTCCAGATACCTCTTCATTGTAACTACAGACAGAGATTGAAAACTCAGAGACATGGACAAAATGCTGTGGGATCATGACAGAGATCTGTTTATGCCACTGTATGTAAGGCCACCTGTGTGGGCTTCACCATATTTCAGGGAATATTGTTAATGAAACCACACTGTTGTTAATGTAAAGCTGTGCTGCCAACCAAAGCTCAGGGTTTCATCCAGCAGCACTGAAACCAATTGTGCTACAAGGATCCCACCATAAGGACAACTTCCACCATTAAATTTCTACCACATAAGGTAGGCCTGAGGCAATTTCTGAAGGGGAACATCCTGAGATGAACCAGACAGCAGGTCTGCTCTGCTGGAGATACACCATGCTGTTACACATGAAGCTGCAGTTGCCAAATTAAGCCACCACTTCCATGACAGCTGCTCAACACAACAGCTCCTTGGAACTGCTGGCTGGGGTGTAACGTAAGGAAACAAAAAGAAGTCTTTCTCCTAAAATAAAATACAAGCAAGAACCAACTGCATTACACCCAACTCATTTAAGAGAAGTTACAAAAACCCCTTTCGAAGAAAGGTAAATTTAGCTTATTTCAAAACAAGGGGTGCCCACATCAAGTATGTTGGCAACCTTAGTAAAGTTCACTTTAATACCGATTACAAATGCAGGGCTAAATGAGACTTTCAGGTCCCAAATCAGTAAGGGAACAGTTTAACAACAAAAATGTTTTAAAACAACATTAACTTTTCAGTGCTCTCTGTTCCTAAACAAATCTCATTCTTTCACTGAACTACTCAAAACAAAGGGATAGCTTTTAAGGCAGTTACAAGATAAGGCCAAGCTTTAAAGGGGATGTTTTAGTAGAAAACTAAATGGCAACTAGAAAGAAATATTGGTTTTAAGTTTCTTAGCCTGACTATTTAGGATGGCTCAAAATTCAGGAAATAATGGGCCAAATACCACTAATCTATGCAACAGCTTGAAAATAGTTTTTCCTCTCTAAAGGCATCCTTTCAAAAAAAATGCATTTTTTCTTCTTCTACCCATTTACTGAGCCCCACAGAACAGGTCACTTAAAAGTTACAAAAACACATTACAGGACTAAGACAAACTCAGAATGGACATTATTAGAGACATAACATAGGCTGTTTAGGCAGTGATCACATCAAGGTGTGTTACGTTGCAGACTGGCTGTAGAAGACTGCTAAAGAGGCAGAAAGTGTTAACGAAATACTGTGAAAGACACAATAGGTAAGTTTGATACTGAAGTGCCTTAACTTTTAAATGATTTACATAACCCTTCTAATAAGTTGGGGCTGGATGTTTTCAGATGAATTGTATTGCATGCAGGAGAACTACTCATTCCCCATGACCCTCACTTGGTACTTGAGTTTTCCTAGATCTCTAGTGCAGATTTCTGTACTGAAGATGAAGAAACAAAGGCGACAGCCCAATCTGGAGGCAACATCTAGCTGTGCTTCTCACTGTCTTAAGAACAAAGCTACAATGAAGATCTGGAGGCCATATGAGGTTATCTCACCACAGGCTCCCAATGATGAATTCGAACTTCTATTCTTAAATCAAATACAACTGACTTCAGACAACTGATCTGGGAGGTCATAAAGACTGCCTGTTTGGGGCTTTTCTTAGCAAAACATCCCCAATTGCTCTAGATTTCCCAGACAAGCAGGGTAGAGGCTCATCTACACTGTGTACGGGTCAAGTTGTGTTGTTCAGCTTGTACACTACACCCACAAAGCATTTTACTCTGTACGACAAATTGTTCCAACCTTTGGAAATCAATTTTAGTCGATGCAAGAGGAATTCAGCAATGACCAACCAACCCATAATGAACACTGTTATGGAAGCCACCAAAATCACTCACCACATACCCAAGCCCTCAACCAATTCATTCCGTTCACATGTTATTTCACTAACCAAATAATTACATATCTCAGAAATCACCCTCTGCACCCTTTCCCTCTGTTCCAGGGAAGTTTTTATACTAATGGGTCTTTGTAGCAATGGCTCAGGACCAGTGACTAGTGTGTAGATATTGTAGTTTCAGAATTAGATGCATGATTTTGAGTTCCAGTAAAAGACACCTTGTTTAGCCCACAGATACGGAATTCATTCATTTCCAGGAGAAAAGTTCAAAGGGCATGATCCCAATATGCTTTCATGCTACAACAGAACAGGGACAGCCTAAATAAAATAGAACACAATGTTACATCCACAAGTTCTTTAAAGAAATTGATTGCATCTTTGACAACTGCACAAACACCGCACCGCATATTCCTGTGGACTCTGGCCTACAACTTTCAAGGCTGCATCAGCTTCAGATGGCCAACACCTCACCTTTTGAAACCCAGGGACTAGCTTTACTCACAGACATCACTGTCCACTTGACAGCACTGTTTCACTAACATTAATGTTTCCCAGATTGCCTGGGTTGCTGTGAGCAGCTTTTTAAACCACCACGCACCCACAACTCTGTCACACTAACAGTCCCAGCAAAGCCTGCTACCTCCAGTAACTCCAACCTTTCTCTAGCAGGGTTCTGTGCTAACAGTCGGCACCAGCTCCTGAGATGCCAGTACAGGGACAGCCTTTTCTAGCATAGGGAGCCAGGAAAGAAATGAAGGTAACTCTTCTAGGCAGGATGGAGCAGAGTCTGATAACCTACTGTTTCAAATAGTCTGTAATAATGGATACCGCACATCTTTCTGAAGAGTCTAAATAATATCAACTCTCCCTCCCTTCCTCCAGGAACTAGACACATAGTGCTAAAAATGCAAAAATCTGAAGCCAAGTTTCACACACTGCTTAATCAGTAAGTCTTATCCAAGCTGTTGGAGGCTAGCTGTTCATCAATGCATTTGGTGCCCAGATGGGATATCTCTATTTAACAGACTAGCAGTTGGGCCCCCATAGCGCTGATGCCTTTTCACAGAATACAGGCCCACGTTTCAGAGTTAACAGTTCTCAACTGCATGCACAGTTGAGCTTCATTACTTAAGAATACATTTATATCCACGCAATTTTACAGTTATAGTAGAACTGTTGTGCAAAAATATAACTGTCCCAGTTGCAAGGTAGTATACCTTTTATTTATAGCAAACAACAGATGTCCATACCAGCCATCTAAAGAAAATCTGGACATTGCATTGATTCTTGGAGGGGCTGTAAATAACTGACAGGTCATAGATGTTTTCTGGGCATAGTTTCAAGATGGCACTACTGCTTCTATTCTAACTCAAAGTGTATTTATTACACTTGAACCCCAAGAGTTTTCATTTTTATTGTGAGTAGGCATACGGGATTCCCAGCCAACACCATGTTCCACGAGGTAGAGTCTTATTTGATATCATGAGAACATCTAGCTCTTGTCCTTGGGCCATGTCTTTCAGCAACCGGGATCATTTCCCATCAGTATTTCCCCATCTCATCTTTGTGGTTTTCAACTTTGCTACTTGAGGCTCGGTGGCTTTCCTATCTGAATAATCAGTTACAGGATTGTCTACAGGTAAGATGATCTGATCTAAGAGTTCTCTGGGATCCAAGTTACGTCATGAAGGAGCTTCAAGTATCTGCAGAGGACTAAGCTGATTGCAGTGAAATAGTACCTCAAAGGAGCCCAAGTGACACTTCCTTACTTTCAAGTCAAATCCTACCGCCCTGAAAAAGGCACTGAATCTATACACCACATGCTCTCCTAGTTTGCTCTGTACTCCTAGTATTCACTGGAGTCAAATTCTTTAAATAGCAAGTTAGATGCTTGGCACATTGCAGCCATATACATACAGCACACAGCTTTAAAAGGCACCAGAAAGTATGCCAATACCCTGCTCTTACCATTTCTAGAACACTGTGAGCTATTAAGCTGTTGCAGAGCAATCTGAAACTTATAGAGTGTTGAGCTATAAATCTTAATTTTAAACCAAGAGATGCTAAAAACATAACTGGTGTCTTGGTAGTGTTCTAATAAAGGACAAGATAAGCCCCCTTTAAATCTCTGTCTCCTTTAAATAAGAGGAGAATCAACTCGACTCATCCAGATTAATTTTGCAATGGGACACTTGCTCCCTTAGTGTTCACGTGGGGACCAGCAGAAGGTTGAATTCCACTTAATTTACTTTAAAACTACATATTCACCACTCCGTTGAATGGATTATCACTTATTTCAGAAGGGCAAGCAAGGGCTTAACACTGAATTTTAACACTGATTACCACCTTGCTCTAAGTGGGATGGAGCAAACAAAAGTTGTTGTAGAAGACAGCAGAACCTTCACAGAAGTATTAACTTCTGTCTGCATGGATACTGTGGAAACTGTCACCAAAACTGCATGATATTGTCAAGCAGCTAGTACGCAAGCCATATATAAAGGTGTTCTGAACACACTTACCCGCTTCAACACACACCATTGGCTGCCCCAGGCAGACTGTCAGACTCCCAAGCAGTCAGCCAGACCTGGCTTCGAGGCCTCCCCCCTTGAACTAGATGGCGTCTGCCACTTGGTTGGCTGCAAGTGAAAGTCTTCAGGTGTTGTGCCAACCAGGGTATGCTGTTTTACCCACTTGCTAATCTAGCCTGGACATCCACACAAGGAACTTGGATTTCTCAGGCAACTCCCAGGAGCAGCCAGTACGAACAAAGCCATCTCCTCTGTCTCCACCAAACTGAAAGTGTGTGCTAAAGAGGTCTGCAAACACAAGCTATGAAAACCGAGTGCCACCATAACATCCGAACTGTTCTGAGTTCACCAAATTGCCCATCGCATCACTGAGCTTCACGAGTTCTCCAGCCTTAACAGACCCTAGATTTGCTCATTAGCAACAAGAATCTTTCATCTGCTGCCATTTTTACCCTGCTTCAGTTGTGATCAGAGACTATTTCCTCAAGACACTGGTGGACAAGAACAGTTAGTGGACTTTGTTCTAAAGGTGACACAGATGGCAGAACAGACCTTAATCCTGACAATCTGAATAGCAAGTAGAAACATCTACTGTGATCTTTTCTACTTTGCAAATTATACACATTTTTCTTCTGAAATCATCACAGTTTTCAGAGAAGTAGCTTAATGCAAAAAGAATTCCAAAAACAGTAGTTGCCTCTGGGGTTTTGTCTAAGTGGTTAGGGTAGTACTAATTACTCATCTTTGACAGTTATCAGAAGCTTTGTAACTTACAGCAAAACTCACATATACAACTGTAACATACAATCCTACCCACTAAGCACAGCACAGATTTCTACCACACGGCATGACAAATACTCGATTCTCTAAGATAACTTAAAAAAAATGTGGTATTGCGAACTACTCAAAGTAACAACTCATGAGCTTACCTACTTTATCAGCATCTTTGGGAAAAGAATACTGAAATATAATTAGTATTTCTTCCAGCTGTCACTTGTGTGTGGACGATGCTATTTTTACTGCTACAAGCTGAAGGGTCCTTTAAATACTGCAAAAGCAACACAAGTCAGGCTCACATTCTCTCTCTTCTGAGGATTAGAACAAGTTTACTATTCACCAATCTGTAGCTGTAATTCTTTGCAATACACTCCAACTGATTGTTAAAACTGAACAGCATTTAACATTAATTTTAATGAACATCGTATTTCAGTGCTTCAGTATTCAGAATGCATCCGGGTTTTTTTGTGAAAACCATAAATCTAGAAGTTAGCTTTATATTTTCTGCCAAGATTTAAATCTTAATTCCCACAGGGCTGTGTATTTAATGATATGAAGGCATCGTTTTGCTAGACACAGTCAGTCCTGAAAGCAAAATCAAGTCCTACAGAGCAGCTGAAATTTCTACTGGTTAGAGCAGAAGACATTTACTCACTATTTTTTAAGTTTGATTTAACTCTTTATGTCTGCCAAAGATTTGCTGATCCCTCCTCAGAAAACAAAAGTTGACTGGTGTCACCTATTCTGAAGAGAAGTTTGCAAACAATCCACCCTGACAAACCTGCTAAAAAGAGGACACTATTGGGATGTAAAAGGTTGCAACCATGTATTATTTAGCCTCTACTGGTCATCCTACAGCACAAGTATTATGCTCAGCCTTCATGAGATTATCAACATCCAGAAATTGCAGAATTTGAAGGAGTTTCTAGGTTTTTTTGTCTTGTTGAAACAAGAAATCTTTGGATAGCCTCCTCCTACCCAAACAAAATATAAACTAAGAATTATTTTAAAATCAGCACTTCCTCCTATTCCAAAGTGAAGGGACCAGATGCACATATGAAAATACCAAATTCCTCATGTGGTTTTACAAGCGAGATACAACAACTAGAACATGACGAGAGAGATTGAGTGTACTGTACTTGAGAGGCCAACTTCAAAAGCAGAAGACAGCAGCATCCAGATGTTTACTAGCCCTTACCTCTTCAGGTTACCTTAGCTTCTATATACAATTAAGAGAAATCTGATGAGAGCAGGCCCTGTACCACCCTGTAGCAGTTTTGGGATACACACATCAGCTCTCTCCCACCCACAGGTGTCTGCACACTGACTGCCTGCCTCTTGCCACGCAGCCCTGGCCACCTGCCATGAACAGCCCTTGTACTTTCTAAATAGTTACCCATGATCAGCCTAGATAAGCTTTAGGCAGTGGAAAACCTGTCAGGGACAAGCCAAAACACTGAAGAGAAGACAACGGAGCTGCAAACAGAAACCAGGAACCTGTAGCTGCTGCCATTCCCCTCGAAATCAGGTGCAAAGGAACCTTTACACAGGGTGGCCATGCCTTGCACCGGCTTACTGGTGCAAATTAAGGCAGAGTCAGGACAACATCTCTTTGCTGATACCATACTTGTTCAGAGGTGTGCTGGCAGCTGCTGCCACAGCCATGTAACCAGCAGCAGTAGCATCAGGCGAGCTTTTTGAAGAGCCTCCTGCTGTAAACAAATCCCAAGGTAACAACAGAGGATCGCTAGCATACGGTCAAAGTTCTGTATTTTTTTGTCGCTCCTCAAGAGAAGCAGATACATCTGCTGATTGTCCTTTCAACACTTGCCTGTAATGAGCATTCACAGGCCAGGGAGAGCATGAAAGCCACAAGAACAGACACAGAAGGGACAGAAAATCAAGTTCAAGAAAAGTACAGAAGAAAGGAAACCAGTGAACAATGTTTTCCATGCTATTTTTATGCTTCTTTCCTATCCTTCATTTCTCCAAAGGTGTGGGGCCCAAAGACACTAAGGTGGGCTACAGACCATTCATCATGGCCCACGGAAATCTTGTCACTCGTTCCTCTTCCCAAGCCTTTAACTACCTCCCTATGTTAATAGCACAGCCAACCATTTCCCCCCACAACACTAAGCTCAAGTTAACCAAGGGCACAATTTCTTGTTAAGCAGATGGTCCATGACACGAGACATTCGCAGTTTTGTGAGCATCAGCACAGATCATACGAACAGCAGAGCTAAGGACTGAGGCAGTACTGCACTTGCCACACTGGTCTGCTCTCTGCCGGTCCCACAGACTACTTGGCTACGGTCCCACAGACTACTTGGCTACGTGCAAAACCTTCTGAAATGCTTCTATCCTGTTCTTGTCAACAAAGAGGGCAATTGAGGAAGGGTCCCTTTGGTAGATCATACAAGTTCCCTCCATTCAGGAAGACAAAGCCCAACCATTCAGTCTAAGAGCTGATTGTATGCAAGGTCAAAATGCCACAAGCAAACCTTCAAGGCAGCATCTATCCAGCTGAAGGTATATGAAGGGCAGAGCCCCCAGCTGGAGTCCTACTTTGTGCTAAAACCCCCAGTGGTGGTAATCTGTGGGTAGACTGACACCTCCCGAATGCTAGTACAGGAGATACCCTGAAGGTGAAGGAGGAGTACCAGCACGCAGATGAAAAAGCCTTGTTACTCTTGAGCAAGTTTGGGTCCTGCAAGACCTGGAAAACTTGTGAAGCTCAGTGATCTTTCCTGGGTAACCAGGTAAAGTGGCATGTGGCAGAGGGACAATCCATGCTCAGAGAGGTGAGGAGTCATACCTGGTCATCTGACTTTCCCACCTCCTGGCTTTATTTTGGGCAAGAGGGAGGGGGAGGTAGAGATGGAAGAGAAAGAACGGCCTAAATCCATGACTTCCATGAACCTCTGCTGTCCTCCAAGCTACAGGGGCAAATGCAGCTCCCCTGCTATCCATCTTTCCCCAGACTGCAGCCCTAGTGAAGCACAGGAGCAACGCCTGCTCCAGGTCACAAGCAGTTCACGATTAATACAGTATGACCAGCAAGGGCAGTGCAGTCCAGGCTTCCTCAGAACAGGCCAGTTCAAACATGTCTCTTTGAAACTCGGGGGAAGATTGATTTCTGTATGCATTTTTCGTAGCTGGTGCCACAGGTTGAATGCCATGATTTTAAAGCCAGGAGCATTCTCCCTTCTCTATTTTATCCTGCATGGCTAGATTTTGCAATTTATTTGAAATAGAAACTTTTCAAGCCTAAGAATTTGGTGGTTTATTCCACCTTCTTTTTTAAGGATGCTAACACTTGAATCCACATAGAAGATCGAGGTAGAATACTAACACTCAAGCCAGAATGCATTTTTACATCTTCCTTAGGACAATTATTTAGACAAGTTTCCTGAAACATTGATCCATTTTAAGTCTGCCAACTTCAATGCTCCTTCTGGAGCATTAAAGTCCATAGAGTTACTTTTAATTTATAATACTGCACAGTACCAGCACTTCTGAACTTCCAAATACAAAGTCTGCTTTGTTTCTTGTCCCAGGAGCAAGGAAAACAAGCTGATGCAACTGAAGAGTAACGCTACTTTTGTTACACCTGCCTACTGCCACCATACAAGTCAGATGACATTCAGCAGCATATTTTGATGTAATCAAACCAAAGCTACTAGCAAAACCGAAACTTTTGCTAACTTGTAGTTCCCAAACTGCAAGAAACTCACATGAGCACTCACCTTCACAGAAAAGTCTAATTGAATACTGGTAAGATTCCAGAAAGCCAAAATATTAGGTAGAAAACCTGAAGATCTGGGGGACTCTACTATGAGGAAAAAAAAAAAAGTCCATCACAGTTCATTTCGGAGGAAAGCTAGTAAGGATTCAGACTTATCCTTGACTGCTGACTACCCAAAACATTACAGCATCACGTGAGTGCTGGGCAATCTACAGTGAAACTTACTGATTAAAGACAGTATTTTTTAAAAATTACATTAGCATGATGTATTTCCTTGACAGGTGCATGTCTTTGATAAAGACATGAAGAAAAAGAGGAAAGACAGAAAGGCAGAAAGACCAATATGTACCAGCAGCATAGGAACTGACATAAAACCAGTCCTCCTTTTATGCAACATCCTACCTGAATGTAACTGGAGCAACAGATGCTCCAACAAAGGAACTGTCCTGGCAAGAAATAATTACAGCAACAATAGCAATAAAGTGATTGCACATCTTGGGGTCTTAATATAGCGAGACCAAGACCAGCAGAATCAAAGTCACTTTCTTTTTTAAAAAAGCATTTAAATGCAGCCTGCCAGGGAAGAGCGGTAAGTTTAGATCCAACAGCACCTTCTCTCTCTTGGGAGAAAGTGCAGGTAGGAGCCTTGGCTAAGCCTCTGCTGCTGCTTATCAGCGCTACACAGTTCCTACATTAATATTTTCTTTGCCGCTCTAGGAATTACATCCGTAAGTGTGGTACCTCTCTAAAACTCTTGTCTCCCACATACGCTTTATGGAAGAAAGCGTTTCAAAGGGCAACACGCAATGAAATTTCAACATTACACTCTTTATGCAGGATAATATTTTGTTTCAATAACGGTTCCCCTCGGCCTGGTTGTAACAGTGAAAACAATTCCTCCGGAACAGCTTGCTTGGAGGGGGAGTAAGAGCAGTATGACTTGCACTGTAAGTGGGAGTTACTTCGCAGCCGCTAACCCACGCTCACGCTTCCCCGCGTTACTCGTTCATCCAAGTTCCACGAAAGCCTCAACTAGTCTTTTTCGAGTCACAAATCAAGGTAACTTGGCCACTGAGTTTTTGGTTAGTCCTCCTGCTCCTCACGCTATCCAGCAAAATAAAAAAAGGTGCCTTAATCCAGAGACTTCCAGATCCATCCTCCAGACACGCTGTAAGCATCTCGGACGCTGGAAGCATCCCCGCTGCTCACCGACTTCATCCGTTCACGTTTCCAACGCCCTCCAAGACAGGCAGACACCCCCGTCCCCAGAAGTTTGGGGCAGAGAAGCAACGCGCCCCAAACTTTCGGCACCCCCGTGGAACACCCCGCCGCGGCGGCCGCAGCTGCCGTTCCCTCCCGCAGCGAGGGCAGGGTGCCGGGCTGCCGGGCGCGCACCGGCTGCCATCCCGCCCTGACGACCCGCGCTCCCCGGCGGCGGGCGGCGCGACACGCCACGTGAAGTCGCGACACGGGGCCGCCGCCCGCGGCCGCCCACTCACCTGGGGGCAGCTGGAAGTTGGCCGGTAACTGGAGGGCGGCCGCGGGCGGCCCCTTGGGCGCCACCGGCCGCGGGGCCCCGGGGGCGGCCCCCCGCGCCGCCGGGGTCCCCACGGGGGCGGCCGCCAGGCGCGGCGGCTGCGGGGCGGCGGAGGGCGCCGGGCCGCCGGGCAGCTGGGCGGCGGGGCCGCCCCGGTCGGGCGGCGGGCCGGCGGCGGGGGCGCAGAGGAGCCTCACGGGCGGCGCGGCGGCCGCCTGCTCCGGCGGCCCGCCGGGCATCAGCCTGAGGGGGGCCGCCGCCGCCGAGGTGCTCATGGAGGAGGCGGAGAAGGAGGCGGCGAGGGGAGACGGGGGGCAGCCGCTTCGCGCAGAGCCCCGCGCCGCCCCGTGGCATCGCGGGCGGGGGACGCTCAGGCGCTGCCCCGGCCGCCGGCTCGCCCGCCGAAACACATGGTGGCCCCGCTCTGCCGGCTGCCGGCCGCTGCGCGCACGTGGGCCCGGCCGGCCCGGCCTCCCCTGCCGGCCGCGGGAGGGGGCGGGGGGCGGGCGCGGGGCGGGCCCACACCGCCGGCGCGCCCTACTGCGGCGGCGCTCGGTCCGGCCCGGCCCCGCCGCCCCTCAGCGCCCGCCCGGCCGCGCCGCGCCGCCGCCCGCCGTGTTGATAGAGCCACGCGGACCCCCGCGCAGGCGCCGAGGGCCGCCTGCCCCCCCCGCCCCCCGCCGCCACCGGGTGGGGCTGGGCCGGCGCTGAGGGGAAAGTTGGCGGTACTCCGCCTCTGCGGCGGTTGGGCTTTGCGGGGGCCGGGGTCCACGCTAGGGTGGAAGGGGAGGCGGCTGCCCTGCCCCGGGACGGGGTCTCGCCGCAGGGAGACGCTGCGTGGCCCCGCCGGACGGCGACGTCGCCCCCACCTGGCTGCGGGACCCGGCTCCCCGCCCGTCCCCAGAGCCCCGGTTTGAGTCCGCGGAGCCGGTGCGGCGCGGGTGGCCCCGGCAGAGCCGCGAAGCTGACAGCGAGCGGGCTGGGCCCTGCCCCCGCCGCCGTGCCAGCCTCCGGGCCGCTTCCCTGCGCCAGCCCGCCGAGGGCAGCGGGGGCTGCAGGGGGCCTCGGGGCTTCCCTTCCCGGCGGGAGGAGCTCGGCAAGCGCGGGGCGTGCCCCGTATGGCGCTCGGCTCCCGAGCGGAGCTGAACTTGCCGACGGGCCGACAAGGCGCAAGCAAGCGCGTACCTGGAAGGAGAAGGGGGACGAAGTCGTCCCGTTTGACCTTCACGCTCAGGGCCCGATGTGAAGGAAGACTCCCTCCCCTTGCAAAGCAAGCGTAATCGTTACAGGGTACATGCAGCACCGCTTTAAAAAAACATTTCAGGAGTATAACAAAGTTTTTCTCGTTTGATAGGGATGTCAGCATGACCTTCAGTAATTCTGTTTCAAGGTTTTTGCATGTCATAGCCAAGTTAGGGGTAAATTTCAATAGTTTTGAAGCATGCTTACACATGTGCTTCTCTTTACCCATAAAACTTAAGGGGCCTTGGTGTCTGCCCAAGTTGAGCACAGCGTTAAGTGATGTACAACCAAGGCCTGGTGAACAGTTTGTTACAGTGGTACAGAAAGCTCAAAATCCAAGAAAATGTTAGGAGAGCAAAAAATAATTTCCCTTTTAATTACTCTTGTATTAAAATATCCTTTGCAACTATGTTTTCCAGGTAAAAATGTAGACAAGAAAGTAATCCTTGAGGATACACTGAAAATCATGCAAAACGTGAACAGAATGCATGAAGTTACACAACTTTTTTCCGTGCCCTGATAGATAGTTTCATGCACTGCTGCTTACAGGCTTGTCAGACTCTGGGAGCAAAGGAAACACACCTCATTTTTGACCATTTCCATTCACAACCTTGCTCGATTGCACAGTGTTGCCACTTTAAAATACTGTCAGAAGCAACTCAGCTACAGAACGGAAACCGCTTGAGATGAGAACTGGAAGCATATGGCCACAGCTTAATTTCCAGCATGGTCACAACACAGGTGTACCTTCCCAAACTCCAATAGTACAGGTAGCAACAGACATGCAGATAAGGCGCATGGACTAGCTGGTAAGTGCCTTTTACATGCATATCAAGTTAATTCTAGCATGCTTTCACCACTGTTGTTACACTGGTAGCTTTAACTGATTGCAGAAAGCACAGCTATCACCTGCATTTGCAACATACCAGGTGCAAAACACAGTGCCACAGAAGCCTATATTCAAGAACACAAAAAAACCCTATTTAGGATCCAAACACAGTATTTGCTCTCTCACACAGCATCCCTTCTCCCTCACCTTGCCTCAGCTCTCACCGTGCCTACCATTCCAGAAGAAACTCAGCCCAAAATCCCAAAGAGGAGGCAGCAGACATGGTTACAGTTTCCAAGTATGAGAGCAGGGTTGGATGATGGTGGAAGAGGTGGTGATGGGATAACACAGGAGGGAGGTAGTCTCTCTACCCCTTAGAGCTCTGCCAAGTCTGAGCAAGTTAAATCACTTCTCAAGTGTATAAAGCTGCATTACACACACAGAGTAACAACCAGGGTACAGTGAGTTACCTCCCACATGCCAAAGGGTGCTCAGAGACCAGGAGACAGGCAAGCTTCAGTTCTAGCAAAGACCAAGAGTGACTAACAGGAGGAGGAGGATGCAAGTGAAGGCATGCTGTCCACTGTTCTTGGATTTCAGGAAGAATGAAGTTGGCTTATTATGTAAGGCCAAGTTTTTCCTCTTCTTGGGGCCATTCAACTTCTGAAGGAATCTCTGAGACACCCATGCAAGTGCTCAGGAATGAAAGCATATCTAGAAGAGACAAAAAGAAACAGCTGAAGAAGACAGAAGTGTATGCACTACAGCTGTGAGGCACAGCAGAGTGTGAAAAAAGGAAGGAGAAAATACAACATAGTGAGAGAAAAACATAAGGAGACTGCAAAAGGAGCAAAGGAAATGATGTGAAAGAAAACACAGGAAAAGGTATAGCACAATGATAATAAAGAGAAAAAACCCAAAACACTGAACAAAGCCCAGAAGATTTAGAAATACACATGTCTCTAAAAAAATTCTGGGCTCCGTTAAAGTGCCATAAGTGTCCTTGCCAAACAAAGCAGATGCACCCCTCATTCTATGAAACTGCGCAGAAAATAAAAGGTCCTTTTTTCACACTGGAAAAATATATTACCAGTATGCAGTCTTCATTACCCAGAAAAAAAAAATGCAAAAAGTCAGAATAACAAGGAACAAAGAATCCAGAATTTTAAAGCTGTTTTCATAACTGAACAGGTTATAACGCATGTAAGGAGAGTTACTTTTGTCCCTACCTGGAGTTTGGTTTTTTTTTTTAAATCTTTATTTTCTTGGGTGACTGCTACCACCAAAAAAACCCATGCATTGAAAAAAACCTTTGAATTAAGTCATCATTCTTGTCTACAGCTTTTTCCCCAGGACATACTGATAAATATGGTAACTGCTTTTCAAAGTCAGCTGAAGACACATCAAGCTGTTCATTCCATGAATGCCCAGCCTTGGCAAATTGACCTGCTTCACCACTTCAAATAAACCATGAATGGACTCATCTGACATTCATGTAGAAGTATCTTCTTTACCTTCCAGGCATAGGAAAGCATTAGTGTAAACAAAAGGAACCATTAGGTTCTATACTGCCCATAGTTTGGTCTGCATAACCCTTTCCAACAGCTGAGACTTACACAGTGCACACTGAATCAGTCTCTGCTGTTCTAAGCTTTCCTGAGGCTTTCAAATAGCGTATTTAACATACAAATCAACTACCCATCCTCCAAAATTTCTGTCCTTAACTCTTCCAAAGACAGACCTTTATAAAAGTCCCTAGATCTTAAGTCAGTTTCATATCCAACACTTTGGTTTTAGTTTCCTACAACCCTATAAAATCCATCTAATATGCTTCAGGGTTTTTAATCTGTCAGTGATCCTTTTTACAAAAGTTTTATTTTCTCTCCAATTGATAAATCATCAATTAAACACAACCAGCAAATTAGCTGGAATGAGAAACTCGTAATATTTGCCTTAAGCTTTTCTTAAATGACAGAGACTCAGAAGCATTACAGAATTAACTTAAGCATATAATGGCAACATGAAGGAAAGAAATATGGCTGAAGATTTAATCTCATTAGTTAAAATAGTTAATTTTAATGGGAAAAAATAAAAGCTTACCAAGAAACAAGCTAAATAGTAACAAAGAACACTAGCTCTTCAGGGAAAAAAAATGCTGAAAGAAATGAGATACTG
Organism: Strix aluco; assembly: GCF_031877795.1. Classification (NCBI taxonomy): domain Eukaryota; kingdom Metazoa; phylum Chordata; class Aves; order Strigiformes; family Strigidae; genus Strix; species Strix aluco. Next base: position 50,419,392 of record NC_133931.1, read on the forward strand.
TAGGTAAGAACAGTAAAAAAATCAGGGAATAGAAAATTTCATTTAAAAAAAAAAAGCAAGAATGAGTTAGTTGGAAATGCAGGAATAGAAGATATGACCAAAAATATTAAGTAACAGGAATATAATTGCAAATATGAATTTATTTACTAATGAAAATGACTAAGTGAAATCACAGCTGGCTATTTAATATCCTCAGTATCCACAGCTCTTCATTAAGTTTGCAATTTCAGTGATTTTTTTTTTTAATTTATACTCAGCATTACAGTCTGACCTGTTTTTTCTGTCTTGACTGATGATCTTTTATGGAGGTGCTTCTTTCTTTTGGACATTCAGGTCACAAATGCAAAACCAAACATTATACTTATCTATATAAAAGTCAAACTCGTTGTTCCATGAGGTACAATACACTGCAGCTTTAAAACCTTATAAAACATTTAAAAGTACAACAGGAAGGTACAGCAAAAGAATTAGGCACATACTCTTACACTGTTCTAATCTATAAAGCTTGGTTGACTCTACTGAGCTACTAATAACAAGAGAGCTAACTGAACTTGGAGCTTAGCCATGCAGGGAGGCATGTTAAGTCCCAGCAGAGCAAAGCCTACCTGGCTGTGCAGCTGCAGTTCCTGCCAGTCTGGGCAACCGAGAGCTACGTCATGAAGCCACAAAAGTGATGTGATGAGGTGGGAAGGTCAGGGAAGCACATGCACCTCACAAGCTAGGCTTTAAGTGAGGAAGAAAGATCAGAAGACTAAATGAACTGAGGGAGAAAGAAGGGAGGAATGGGCACAAGCAATAGAAATGGGTAGCTGAAAATATACAGTAACAGGAAATAGGTATGGTAAAATGCCTCTGCAAAAAAGATTCACAGTATTAAAGGCTTAGCCATTGGGCACAAACATATTCTCAATGGAACACAGAGTAAAAAAGATTAAGACTTCACATTTTAAGAATTACATAACTGTAGTTAAGTCATACTGGATACCACTTGCTAGCCAGTAAAATTCACTAGAAGAAGGCAGTTTCATCACTGAAGCGTTATGTAAAGTGACACTGCTTACCTATTATTCATTAATAATGTACAGCATTGCAACACTTAGTAAATGAAACAGAACACAAATCAGAATTTTACTGGAGTCATAATACAGTAATTATCCCCTTTACAAAAAGTTACAGCAGAAAAGAAAAAAAAAGGGGGGGGTTCTGAGAGATTTTACATATCCTGTACAGCACTAACCAGGGGCAATCATCACCTTCTGGAAAACATATTAGTAACTTTTTGTGCCAAATACACCTGCAAAAAAAAAAAAAAAAAAAAAGATCATGTGAATATACGCCTCTTTGCACAGTGCAAGATGAACGAGCGTATTGGGTTCAGCACAGGTGTAGCTCCATCAAGTTTCAGGAAAACTACAGAACTCAGGAAGAAACAAGCTCATTCAGCAACTCTATGCACTGTAGACAATTACTGCCTCTTAGAACTTCAAAAACATTATAACAGCCATCATAATTGTTCTGCAACAAGTATTTTTCTCTTTTTTTTTCCAGATTCTTTTTCTCTTCTCTATTTCTACAACTTGCATTTCAATATCTTTTGCACTAAAAATCTGAGTAAAACAAAATTACTAATTCCATTATTTCCAATTGTGATGCTCTAATCTAGTTACATTCCATAGCAAAAAACTGTGCTGCTAAATATTTATAAAGCATTTCAAAGTGATGCAAACAGTCAGAATCAGACTTATGAATCAGATAATGGTGAATTAAGAGACTGCTGGCAACCAGCGGTGGAGCTACCAGAGGGGCTAAACGGGACTGCATCCCCTTCCCACCAGCTACGGTAAGGCTGAGCGAAAGCTGTAACACAAAATACATCAGTAAAATCCGAAATTCAGCTGCAGACAAATGAAAACTGGTGTTGGTGTTCACCTACCTCCTTAAAAAGGGACTAGAATTCTGTTGAGGGATGTCTTCCTGTTTTTTCATGCTGTGCCTTAGTATTAAACAAGCTCAGATGTCAGTCGGAACCATACTCCACTAGGTTACTTTCTAAAATGTAAAAATATGTACTATAATTAATTGTGTTTATCAGCATTTTATAAACACATAGGTAGTTATGCCAGCTATCAGAAATTTTTGTTTCTAAAAGAAAACAGAACACTCTGGGGAGTATTCCAACGTTGTTGGGAAAATAAACCTACAGCACAGTTGTTTTTTCTCTGAGGAAAAAACTCTCAAACCAAAACCAAAAAACTCACTAGGTTGGGTTTAGAAAAAGTAAATCAGTTTCATCAGGGCAAATCATGAATTTTCCTTCAAATGACAAGGTTGAGTCCTTGTTTCCTTTTATCCTCGTAAGTATCACGTTGTAGGAATCTATTGCTGGAGTGGTGTGTTTAATTTCCACCTCCCTGTGCTTGCATATCATCTTGGATTAAGCAGGTGCATGTTTTTTAGCTGAACTGCTAGCCTTCCACTGGGAATTCATAATTTGATTCACCCATAACACACACAAAGCATAAAAGCATGGGAATACATGATTTCTGAACCTGTAACTGCAATCTTCCTTCCTTATTTTACATCCATGGATGTTTCAAGCAAGCTGGTTTACTTGATCAAAAATAGTAAGTGCCTAACAAGGATTTATCTTTTTACTTCTTTTGCTGAATAATAACAAGATTTTTTTTTTTCTCTTCCCTCCCCCTCACTGTTCTCATATTTGAATGGTTGGAGAACTATTTTAAACTTTGAACAAATGTTAAAACTAAAAATTGCTTAACTTATTTAAATATTTGGGAAAATATGTTTACATATTGCGCTCTCCCCCATTTTCTCTGTGCTGTTTTCCTAAACATCGAAGTCACAGTCACTTGCTGTACTATTGTATTGGGAGAGATGAAATGCACACTGAATTTCAAAGCACATGCTCGTCATTCAAATTTGTTATTCAAGCTGAAGGCCTAGATACAGTCAATAGGAAATCCTAGATACCTGTAGTTAGGCCAGGTAAATTTGAGTTCATCCCTTCTCTCCATCCACACCTGAGAGGTACTGGAGAAAAAAAAAAAATACAAACCCCAAACATGGTGAGCTAGAGCAATGAACACAGTTTTGAAGATGGTATCTTTATTTTTTCTAACAACTATCACAGAATCATGGAATGGCTGAGGTTGGAAGGGACGTCTGGAGGTCCTCTGGTCTAACCCCTTCCTGCCCAAGCAGGGCCACCTAGAACCAGTTGCCCAGGACTGTGCCCAGACAGCTTTTGAACATCTCCAAGGAGGGAGACTCTACAACCTCTCTGGGCAACCTGTGCCAGTGCTCGGTCACCCTCACAGTAAAAAAAGAGTTTGCTGATGTTTAGAGGGAACCTCCTGTGTTTCACTTTGTGCCTGTTACCTCTGGTCCTGTCACTGCGCACCCCTGAAAGGAGCCTGGCTCTGTCCTCTTTGCACCCTCCCTTCAGGTATTTGTAGACTTTGGTAAGATCCCCCTGAGCCTTCTCTTCTCCAGGCTGAGCGGTCCCAGCTCTCTCAGCTTTCCTTATAGAGCAGATGCTCCAGTCCCTTCATCATCTTTGTTGTGGCCCTTCGCTGGACTCTCCGGTATGTCCGTGTCTGTCTTGTACTGGAGAGCCCAGCGCTGGACACAGCAATCCAGGTGTAGCCTCACCAGTGCTGAGTGGAGGGGAAGGATCACCTCCCTCAACCTGCTGGCAATGCTTTGTAGTACGTAGTAAGTGTTAAAGTAACTGTTCCAAAAAATAAAAATACTCTATTCTGATAATATTTTTATGTAAATTTTTGTATGTATTCTAAAGCCTGTATTTTCCACTTTTGATAGAAACAGAAGCCATTAAGCTATGAAGGGACTACGGCATGTCAGAAATACTGCGATAAGGATCACTACAGGATAAAACATCGCTATCATTTTCATAATTTTCAAAAACATTGATAATGTCTTTTACAACCCCTGCAAGAAGCACATTGCCATACACCTTCCTACACTGCTTCCTGCATGAAACATTCCCAACAGTCTCTTACACTATTATAAATTAGCAGCAATCACTATAGCTCCCAGCACTATCAATCTAGAGAGACACTACAAAAAGTCACCTAACATTGTACCACCAGATGTTAGGGGAGATTTCATACATCAAGTCAAATGCACAGGTGTCACCTGGAATAATTTTTGTGAGATTTTGTATACCAGTTATATACTTGTTTCCTATAAAGTCATTAACATATACCTGTGGTGTCTGGTTTCTCCCTGTTATAGCAAGTTCAATGTTTTTTCCATCAGATTTCACAGCGTAACATACAATGAAATCATTAAAACAAATATATTTATGAAACATTTTACGTTTTCATGAAGGAAAGAAGCTCAAGCTTTTCCTGAAGCATTTATCATGTACTTTGTACTGGATTACTTCTTAGCAAAGCTGCTTATTAATTAGGTGGTGTCCTTTTGAATTCCTGTAACTTCTTCTGGGTAACTCCTTTCCAAAAACCAGTTTTAGCATTGCCACCAACTGCATTGGCCTGTGGAGGACAGAAGGGAAGTTATAAGTCTCCCCACAACATGTATTAGCTTACATGTTGTAATCAATTGTATAAAGGCTTGCGTACATTTCATACTGGGACTCCCTCACTATCACTATGCAATATGTGGTACACAACTTGCCTGTCTGCCAGGTCAATGATTTCCTCTTGCAGCTTCTACTTAGAATCTGATAACGTTTTAATACTTGATCTCAGGGTCTCTGGGAACATAAATAATATGACAACAGCAGTTCTCAATTTTTTCATGCCACACATGTCTTTTTCTTTATATGAACTATTCTAGCACTCTGTGTTTGCCAAAACCTCTTCTGATGTAGAAGCAGGGGAAAGACAGAAGTTTCAAAACCCTTTAACACGGTCCTGTGAGCAATAGTTGAAGAAACTCAAATTCTGGCCATGGGAGAAGCATTCTGAGTAAGCCAGGATGTAGAATGTTTTACTAACCTATGTAGGTCTGTATTCAGCATCTTACAAATGCCATGGCTTGGGGTTTTGTTGGTTTGGTTGGGGGTTTTTTTGCAAAAAGCCAAGAAGTTCTGTCTGGAGAAACTGCCAAAGTTTGGTACCTATTTCTTTACATCAGAGAAGAAAAAAAAGGCACACGCAGGGTTTCTCTCAAATGGAATTCAAAACTTTTTTCAGTTTCACTGTCATCTAAATTTCTATCAGGTCTTCCTGCTGAATTGAAGAGTTTCCACATGGTTTGGTATGCAAGACTGGCTTCCAGTGCTGCAGCTCTTGTCTTTTCTTGCAAGATCTAGTGAATAAATGTTTTTAGTGATTCAAGGATTACCTTCCCCTCTCTGAAGTTTAATAATTAAAAAAAAAAATTCTAATGTAATAATAGTTAAAAAAAAAATCACTAATATTTGTTCATTTAAAAGGGAAGTGGAAGGTGGGCAGAAGTTTCATCTGGGTTTACTGAGGAGCTGATTATGACCATCTCCACCTGTGCCATGACTTTGTCAACTAACCGTATCCCTGGAGGCCCAACCGCCAATACACCTCTGCCAATTCTGCAGACAAGGTTCCATCAGCATTTTCCCAAATTAAAATGAGAATGGCAACGATAGTGTCTTACACTGTTTACAGTGCAAAAAAGTACATTCAGAGAGTTGTTTTTCTTTTAATGTTTACAATACTATCATTAATAAACCAGTTGTCAGATTTTGTAAATACTCAGCTTTTCAGGGGCTTATTGCTTGATCTAGCCAACATCTATCTGCATGTTCCAGGACTCTTTCCCAGATAGCTCAAAACCACCTTTGAAGTATTACGATAGCTGATGAGCACAGTGGTCTGTGTTTTTGTCTGAGTTCATTAGAGATGAAAGAAATCCACAGGACAGGGGAAAAGCAGATGGTGGCTAGGACTTCCCTGCTTTCTGTCTCTTGGGATTCAAGCAGAGAACATAAACCGTAATCTAATTAACTACACCCTTGAGGCAAAAACTAGGGAATAAGAGGCAACTACAGGCAGGTCCCAGCAGGACAGGGAACCAAGGAGGCGTGATGGGCATATCACAGTATAGAACAGTAGAAGACTGCAAAGCGAAAACACTACTGCTTGCATCAGTAAGTAACTCTGCTACTCTGCATTCACCTTGGCAAAAATAAAACCAATCAAATGTGCAATAATTAAGAAAGGATGAAAGAAGGAATTAGGACTTCTTACCTTTTGTCCATAACCTCCAAGTTAACTCAAATCTCAGAACAAACATGGGAGGGAGATAATGGTAACAGCAAGAATGGCTATTACCTGACAAATTATCTAAAAGGCAACTTTCCCCACTGTGGTGGTTTAGTCCCTGCAGGGGTCTGAGACCACGTGGCCGCTGCCCCTCCCCCACAAAGGGAGTGAAATACAAAGCCCTGGGGCTGAGATAAGGAGAGGTTTAATACAACAGTGCAACAGCAACAAAACAAACAATAACAATAATAATAACAGTAATAACAACGAACAGAGCAAGGTATGTACGGATACAGCAGTGAGAGGAATGGCTACACAAAGGCACACGCTCACCGATTCTCCCGGGCTTGGGTGCCAGGACGTGATGTCAGCATGGTATATGAATAACCCGGCTAGAGCTTCCCCCCACTGCTGGAGAAACTTAACCCTATCCTAGCTAAACCAGGACACCCACAAAGTTTCTTAAATAGAGACAATGCAAAGTGTTTACTTACTTGCCAGTTTTAGCAGCTATGTTAAAGCCATCAGTAGCATTAAGAGCTGTAAGAAAAATGGCAAAAAATCAAAATGGTAAAACTAGCATTTATGTATGAACACAGTAATAATAAATATTTACATAATCAAACTATCCACTTGGAAACAAAGATTTGTCAATACAGAAGTGATATTCACTATTCAACTTTCTCTTTGGATTTTTTATTTCATTGGTGGACAAAGACAGAGAGAAATTCATAAAATACACAGACCATACATAAAACTAGTGTACAACTTTAAAGGATCTTTATGTCCTTCAGTCCTTTGCCTCAAAACAAACATGGTCTTTGATTTCGCCTTCACCAAGGCACATATGCTCATGGGTCTGGGGGAGTTTTAATCCATTCTACAGAAAAATTGTTCCAGTTTACACATAAGCAAAGCATGGAAGCTATTACATCATGCTGGTGTACTATCTTCCTCCCTCCTCTTCTCCTTCTAAATTTGGAAGACAGTTATTTTCAAAGATAATTAATCCAAAGCCTTCTGAGCAGTAAAGGTGGACAGCGCCCCTGTCTGCACTGGAGGGACCAATCCACTGCAGCAGCTTTCAGCTGCCTTAGCTATACTTATGCCAGAACAGAAAAGTCATCAGCACATGGGTCCAGATGCTGGAGCTTGGTTATCTCTATTGCTACAGTGATCTCTGGCACACACTGGGAGCAGGCAGCCAGGAGACACAGCAAGCCCATTTTGGAGGCAAGGAGAGTCTGGTATAAACATGGTCTCAGAGACAAAAAGTGGGCTTTGGCAATTTTGTTCACTAATGAAGAGGTACCCCATCAGCTCATGCACTACAAGAGCTTTCAGAAACCACTAGGGACAAACTCAGCAATGAAATCACTCTGGTAAATTAAAGTGGTAAACATCTGATTGACTGAGCACAAAGAATGGACAACACCAGCTGTAGTCAGGTGTGACCATTCCTTTAGCCAGGGGACTTTCTCAACCCTGCCTCTACCTGTCTCCATTTAGTAATACTACTACTCTTGGTCATTGCCTCCATGACCAACCAACGTATTCAACAGCTTCCCTGCAATTGGAATGGGAGCCAGAATATAATCATCCAGATTGCTCTCTTGCTACTGTTTCCAGCAGCACAGCTGCAACACCGACAGGGAGAGCTTCTAGTGTGAACAGACTGTACACAGAAGGGTTCACCATATTTGTTCCAGTCCTGCTTGAGTCAATTACAAAAACATGTGATCAAGAGCAAGGTATGACTCAAAATTCTCCACTACAAAAAGTCCAGTAATGGCCTAGTTGCTGTTTGTGTTCTTTCAAATACAGTTGATGTGCAAGTTTTAAGTAACTATACAGAAAAGTTTCTATAAAAAGCAACGGATGAACAAAAAAAAAAAAAATCACTAAAGAAACACAAGACATATTTCAGATGGAATTTATTTTTTTTCTGTATGAACAGGCTACCATTTCTTGCAGCAAGTATTAAGCTTTTGTAAAGCTTTTACATCTATTTATGTATTTTTACCATAGTTTATTTCTAAAACCAAGTATGTTTCCGTGACTTACCTTGAATATTCCTTCTGATCCTGTTGATACTTGGTTCAGAATTCAACATACAATGTCAGAGACATGCACTGAGTATGCAAAAACTTTTAATGCATAAAATTGATTCTTCATACAGTCCATATATGCAGCACTTACATATAAATACTTAGATACTTACAGACAATATATATATATATATTAAGTTGACTCTTACGTTCTAAGACCAGTAGGTACCAGATGGATCTGTCTGGTTCAGGACTCCCACTGCTATTAAAGCCCACAGTCAAGGCAGATGTACCAAAAGACCTACAGCCGTTGCTTTGCATGCAGCACCATGGGACAGCGGACAGTTTCAGCATCGCAGAAAATTAAGAAATTTACTGGTCCAACACACAAGCAAAGCACAAGACTGAAAAGGCTGAAATCAACTCTTCATCATAAAATTCTTCACTTACAATATATCAACATCTTATTTTTGATCTCCAGAAGTTAGTTTGTGGTCAGTGTTCTAGTTATGCTACTCCATTCAAGTCACACACAAGTAACTAAGGCAAAACAGGCTTCACTGCAAAGAAACTACTCCCTGTTAAAACCACACAGACTACAGGAATTAAGGCTTAATCAGATTATCCCTTAACATGATCTCAGGCACAGTTGTGAACTGATTTGAAGGAACATCTCAGATGGTTGCAATCAATCAGCCTGCTCACAGGTGTTCTGCTAGTCTTTATTTGCAAATAAGAATCTGTATCTGCAAGTTTTACATTCAATTTGGCCTTTCACATTGATCTCTTCTGTGAGGGATCCTGTTGTTTTCTTTTTAAGTTTATATTTTTATCACAGCTCTTTTATACAGTAATAACATTTGGGCTCTCTGCATTATTATTTCCAAATTATACAATAAGGTTCTTCACAGATATATATATATATGAGGAACAGTTATGTTTGCTGGTGCTCCTTAAAATAAAAGAGCTCAAAATGGTGATTATTTTCTTGTGAAAAAGTTATTTTTCTCAAGGGATATTAACTTTTTTTAAGAAGTTGTGCAAAGGAAACTTAACTTGACTTCCTTTTTTTTACAGATAATAATAGAAACAACTGGTTTGTTTTCAATACTCAGGATCATCTGACGCTTTTAAGCGGAAACCTAAAAGTGTCAAACTGCTTACCTGCTAAAGTTGCAAAGCAGTATGGAGTGTATTCTACTGTAACTGGACCCTCGAGAGTCAGTTTATGGTGCTGTTAGTCACTATTCTGGCACCAGCAGCCAGGTCTGTGTAATCACAATGATAAAGTCATCACAAAGACTCTTTCATTAACTAGCAACAAATTATTATTCAAGAAGGAGCAAACTGTTGCAACTTTTTTTCAAGTCAGAAACTGCTGAAAAAGCAATGTAGGTGAAGATAGGAACAAATTCAAAACAGCACATAGAAGTAACTTTATTCTGAGGAACAGCAACTTTAAGTAAATTTCAGGCCGTTACGGTGTTTAATTTTACAGAAAGTTAATTTACAAATTAAATATGGATTTAGCCCCTCCAAAACCACATATGAAAATACACTGCTCCCTACTGTACAACACATTATGGTTTTGGTATTGTACCACTCCCTCCACCCCACAGTACCAGGAAATGGGGGTTACAGCACCATAATAGTGTATAAGAAGAGAGGGTTGCTGAAGTACACCCTTATTCCTCTTCATTACAAGCTACTGTAGAAAACCCAAGGCACAGTTTCACATTATAAATTTCCTGACAGTAAAGCCAGTTGAGTAGGTTCCTGATTTCCCGATTTCCTAGTCAATTATTCACTTGCTCACTGGTGTAGTTCTTCATTCTCCCATTCTCCCACAAATTCATCTGCTTGTGAGGCCAGTGAAAACACTCAGCTTCACAAAGTAAAAGATAATATTTTTTTTTAAGTTGGATCATTTTGGTGAGCCATTTACTACAAAAAGCTGAAAATTTCTATCACTTGGAATCCCCTTCTTGCAGAGCAGCTCCATGTTCAGCATCAGACAATCTAAGAGCACAGTGCTATCAAAAGAGGAGATTCTCCTGTCTCCTGTCCCTCACTGCACCTTCTCATCTCTCCTTGTGTTAGGACGAGTTGTTCTGCAGCTGTTACGTCAGATCAGTGTATGGACCCAACTCAGAACTACATTCTGTTTGACCAGCTGAGTTTTGTTTTCATCCTTTCTGAAAGCATGCAAAGAGGACAGTTTCACATCCTGATAGGATGACCTAAATGGAGACTGACACAAAAAGCAGCATTTCTGTTCTTCTCAACCACTTCCACAGAGACATTCCTGCAGCTTCCCCTGAACTAGATTTAACAATCACACAACTTTGTGGCAACTCACCAAAACAAGAATTCACTTTGCATCAGATCAGTAAGTTTAGGACTGTTTTCTTCAGTAGTAGTTTGCATGCACAGTTGGTTAGGTGTAACATCAAATTGCACCCTCAGTGGGTGATAATAATAGTTTGACCACCAAAAATGGACAGTTCCATCTCCTCCACCAATTTCTTCCTTCACTCCCCTCTTCTTTCACAGAGTTATGGGGTTCATACAGTTGCACACTGAATCCATTCAACGAGCATATGAAGCGTTTTTTTTCTGTGAGGTTAGTGAGTTGAGTCAACTCATAAGGGGTCAAAAAATCATCAGAAAGTGCACCAGGGAGGAGATGAAAGTGCCTAGGGTAGAGCAGGAGGAAAAAGTGGCACCACCCAGGAGCAAACACTCTTATGAGATCAGTGCTACTGTGACTCTCCTCTGCGAACTACTTCCCCTTCCTCTGAGCCTCTGCTGGCTCTCGCCTGTCCTTGGTCAAACATTGCAAGAAACTTTTTCTTCCTGGCTTATCTCTCTGCTGATCAGGTTTCCAGCCTGGCTTACCATGCCTCAAGCACAAAAGCAACAATGGAAGAGCATAGCCAGGAGCAAGACCATTGTCTTGCAGTGGCAACTAGCCATGACCACTCAGTTCAGTGGGCACATGAACCTGTACATTGAGATAAGATGCATGCTCTAGGCAGTTTTGCTAACCAGTTTGCTGAGTTTCTATGCAGTCTTACCTTCATTCAATCCTTATCTGAAGGAAAATGTTCCTTGGGGAGGCTCAAAGTTCAGAAGTGTTAGTTCATCTATGGAACAAGGGTGTCATAATGTCTCATGATGCCTCATAAATGAGACAGACATGTCAAGAGGTAGTTTTGAGGGCAGAAGAGGAGGACTGCAGCACAGATTCAAGCCCAAAGTTGTCTTCCAACTTTCCAAGAATATTTCCAATATCATTCTGGTTTGTTTTGATGAATTTGATCTCTAGGTTTGCCTTTCTCCTCCCTTCCAGTCTGCTTATTGCTGTTGCAACTAGTACAGAACAGCTTCTGCCATCCAAGGGGCTTGTCCCTGCTGACAAGATGCAAACAGACCCATGTAAGATGGTTTAAAAAAAAATTAAAAAAAAGGGACCAGTAAGTTTTAAAAATAAAAATAATTCCCACTGACCCCGTAAGAATCCTTCAGCTATATTCAAGTTACGTAGGAAACCAAGCCTTCATATCCTAGTACCAGTCTCCCAAACCACAGCGTCCACCTTCACAATGTTTTTCATAAATCCAGTCTTTAAAGGTCTTTTACGTACTGCATACTTGCTCGGAATGTATTGTGGAGCAATAATGCTACGAACAATACCTGCAAAAGCTGAACAGACATGATCAACCAGTGAATACATTTTCTTCTTTCCCCTTGAAGCTTGGTGACAGATTTTTTTGTGTACCCAATCCAGCTGTATCCAGCCCTCAAAATCCAGCCTGTTAGATGAGAATAGTTGTTCTTATCTCCAATATTAACTTTATTTATGCTATGTAGAGGAGATGTTATAATACCAAGTCTTTTCACAAGGACACAGGCAAACAGCTATGTGGAGGCTGTGCCATTGTCCCCGAACTATAAATAATAATGTCTGTTACAAAGGAAAAATGATAAGGTGTGGTAAACATCACAGCAAAAAGTTTCAAAGTTGCAAAAGTTGTGGTTTACAAATACAGTACAGAGAGCCAGCCCCTGAAAAAAAGGCTTACAACCAAAGTAGAAAACAAAGGAAATAACGTGGTTGCAGACACAAGAGCCCAGGGAGATAGCAAGACAACACAGATCAATGTGATAAGCAGTATTCTTGGTGTACTCGCTGTTTATAGGTATAATCATAGTTAAGTTGATCTAAAAACTAATTGCTGACAAAGAAGGGTAATGTTGCTCCACTCTCGTGCCCCAGTAATTGTCTTCCCTTGCTTTGACATTGAAACTCATCTGCTCCCAATTTGTGAAACTCAACAGGCAGAAAACTGCTTTTATAGAAAAACAAATTGTTTTTCGCTAATTTAGCTTCCGTAAACATCCCACTACAAGATCAGATGAGTAAAAGTGAATGCACAGGAGATCGAGTGGGAACACTTGGCCACAGGTGAGTGTAGAGGGGGCTGAAGGAAAAACAGCAAGCTGTGGGGTTTACTCAGCTGTAAGATAATGCCAGACTGCAACTTAAATGCTGTCACTGGTTTTGCAGGTATTTCAGTGGGGAAGAGTTTTGAAAGTAGACAATGATGTACTACGGACATTTATGAGAAGCTCCTTTCATATCCATGGGTAGAAGAGAGATGAAGACTGCTGTTTTGAAAATGTCTGAAAAAGACTAATGGAAAGGTTGTTAGGGTCAGCATCTCAAGAGCAGATAGGAACTTTGTTTTTTTCTTCGTTGGTTTGAAACTCAGTATTTCCCCTCATAAAACCTTTTTCTTAGAAGACACAAATCAATGAATGCTGAAAGGAAAGAAAAACTGACCAACACTGTGTCTGACAATGGGCTGAAGAAAATAATGAACAATATGATCGATGATAAATAAACTAGGATTTTGAGCTGAAAGTCTCAAACATGACTGAAATAGCACATGACCATCCCCTCCATTGCTTTCTCAGTCTTCCTCAAAGATGTTATCCTACCAACACTAATGAATTGATGCAAAAGAGGGCTTACAGGAACACACAAGTAGTTGTCTCCTTGCAGAGATTTATCTTCTTATCCAACACTCAAGAAAGAAAACCTCTTTTAGTACACTATATACAAAACTCATCCATGTTTTACTTCCTTTGACTTTCCTTTTAATATTCTCCTTATCTCCTTACCTAAGACCAAAGTTTGCTACATCACAACCAACATAAAACTTTTCAGTTTCTCTGATTATTTAGTATAAAGTGCACACAAGATAAAAGATTATATACATGAATGTAGAAAACTGTGTATTATTTTAAAAGACATAAGCTGATATCTTTGGGCATTTAGGAAGAATAACAGACTATGGTTTCATACTTATACGGTAAGATGTTTGCTCTTTAAAAAGGTCCAAACCAACAGGTACATACAATCTAGCTATCAATTCTACTTGTTTTAAACAGGCCAGCAAAAGTTTTCGTAGGCAATTTCTTGTTATATTTTCAATCCATGACAAGTTTTGTCCCCTGTTCTAGCCCTACAATTTATTACTTTGCTTACAAAAATTAGAGCTGAACCAATAAATATCAGTAAACATAGGTTTCATCTGCTTCTCTTCACCAGATTTGACCACTATCTCTTCCACTTGGCTCTCCTCATCATAATCTCAGATGAATGTCAGTTTTTTGTTTCCTATCCTCAGAGAGCAAAGTTACCTCTCTTCTTGATTCATGAATTATAATTTCTTGTCCATGCCAGTGTCTACTCAACTTTTCAAGTTGTTGCTGACCAACAGGATGAGGATGTCTGGGAGAGACAAACATCAAGCAAAAATAAAATCGATACTTAATGTTTTCAATAAATACATAAACATCGAATCCTGCAAAACCAGAATTATTCCAAACTGAATTATTCCCGATAGCTAAATCAGCAGGGTGAAATGATGCATCATATAAGCCAGAATCAAAAGTCATCCTGGAATCAGTAAGAAAGAATATAGCATTTTAAAAATGGCATAATCAATTTATTTGAGCAACAGGACCTTATTCCTGCAAAAAGATATATACACTAGTAGGTAAACTGTGAACATATTTAGGAAGTTATGCAAAATCACATCTTATCATTATCAGAAGACTAGTAATAATAATAAAATGTAGATTACATTGTTGAACAGAAGACTCCTTTTTTATTCCTATAGAATCAATACAAGAGAGACATAGGTATTATTATGACCTGCATTCCCATCAAGAAGGCTTCTAATTAGTCTTTTAAATTAGAATTTTTCTTACTGATATCTAGAGCAAACTCAGCTTGATTTTCAGACCGATAAATTGCTATTTCCCTTGCAAAAGAATATATATAGCAATTATGTAATAACACTATGATAATTTTCTAGAGTATCTTTTTAGATTAGAGTCATGCTTTAAAATTTTATGCTGAATACAAGGAAAAGATGGGGAGTGGTAAAAAGCATTGCTATGTCCTTAAAGCAAAACAAACGCTAGAAATCATCAGAGTTACTATTTTTTTTCTGGTTTCATATGTTTCTTAGAGAAAACTACAGTCAATTCCACTTTATAGGGTAGTTCAAAGGCAGTTTACCTATTTCTAGCACGCATCCCTTGTTGCCCTCATTCTAAAACAAAAGGAAGACAAAGGCCTATAGTTCCTATTTGTGTGCGCTCCCTGCTTCCCCTGGAGCTCAACCTTTCCACCACCTTTTGGTGTGCCTACTCCTGTGAGCACACAGGAAGGCACGTCCTCCCAGGTAGGCAGGAGGACACCTCATATGACCAGGGAATACCCAAACAGTCTTTACACATGCCCGGATCGGTTGCGCACCTGCTTTCCTCAGTGGCGTGACAAGGACAGAGGAACGCTCCAGCAGACACCATCCCTACAGGTCAGGCTTCTCCCCGTGGATGTGGTCTCCTGGTCTGCACAGCAGACCTCCTGTACCCTGGGACCATCTTCTCACAGACTGCACTCACACGAAGTATCTTCCTTCTCTGCCCTTTTGCTCCTGCTCGAAAGGAAACACACATGCATAGATACATACTATACATATATATATATGTTCTATATCTATATGTTTACAGTAATGCAAGTTAGAGACACTACCATTCCAAGCAACCATTCACTGTACCTGCACAGTCTATGGTAAGAAATTTAGATGAGATAGATAAAACAAACATTTCAAAATATCATAGTTATTTTTCCTAGTGATTTTCTTGCCTCTTGAAAATACATATGCACTCAGTTACTGTATTTCCACTGATGATGGGACTACTCAGAACAGAAAGGGATAAACAAGTAAACTTTCACAGGAAAGGAAGAGTTTTGTCCTTCAGTGAATCATGTGCCTTTTGAGTGGTCCCAATGACTCAATTACTGTACACATACCAGACACAGAAATGGAGCCAAAGAAACAGGGCGACTTTTGGAAGGATGAATACCATGGTACAAAAAATGTTGCGATACGCATCTTCAACATAAGTTTATTTTGGTTTCTTTTTAAACTTTATAAAATATGAATATGCTGTATCTGTTATTCCATGCTAAGAGTGAAATGCATGTATCGTGTGCGTATGAAATATTATAGAGGCTCATTCTGCAACTATATCTCCAGTCATCATAATTTTATCCTTGAAAATACTTGAAAAATGGAGAAAAGCAAACACAAAGCAAGGATCCCACAGACATTAAAAGTGGAAAACAATCAATGTACATTCAATATAACAAGATTTTAGTTAAGAGTATATTTTCCTAATTTGGTTTCAAGCACAGTAATACTCACAAAGCATATTTACAGAAATGTGAGTATATTGTTTCTTTTGCTGTGCTTTGTTGTTACTGAGGTGCTGTGTAAGAGAAATGGCACCACTGGTTATTAACAGTGACAAGACTATCTCTATAATCTATTTTAGGTCAAATGTAACTGTATTCCCTGCTTTGTATTTCATTGTATAATTATTTTTTATTCATCAAAAGAATTAATATTTTAAGATTTTAAGACCTTCTGATGAAATAGTGTCTTTGAGATACACTCTGTATACAAAGTTGAAGAACACAATGTTAAATGGCTATTTACTGTTCTTCTATGATTTAAAAAGCAATATGTAGAGTATATCAACAAAGAGACCAGACAGAATAGAACAAAACCAAATGCCATTTATGTGAGACAGCAGCAGGAATGGAGCATGGAGCTTTGCCTTGGGATGGATGAGCAGTCAACTGAGAGCTGGTGGGGCAGAACGACATGTGCAAAGCATCCTGATATCTGGGGAAGGGGCAGCAGAGCAGGGCAGAAGCAATGCAAAAAGTTTAGGGCGTGCACTGATTGACAAATCCCTAACAAAGGTGATTGAGGAGCCCACAAGGAGGGGTGCTCTGCTGGACCTCACAGTTACAAACAAGGACTGTTTGGGGATGTGAAGGTCTGCGGCAGCCTTGGCTGCAGTGACCATGAGAAGGTGGAGTTCAGGATCCTGAGAGCAAGGAACAAAGCAAAAAAGAGAATCACAGCCCTAGATTTCAGGAGACCAGAATTTGGTCCATTCAGGGACCTGCTTGAAAGAGTCCAGGATGTGGCCCTGGAGAGAAGAGGGATCCAAGAGAGATGGTCAATTTTCAAAGATCAGCTCCTCCAAACTCAAGAACGGTCTAACCCGATCTGCAGGAAATTGAGCAAGGAGGCCTGCAGGGATGAACAAGGAGCTCCTGACAAAACCCAGACATAAAATGGAAGCATACCAGAGGTGGAAATAGTGACAGGTGATCTGGAGCAATATAAAGACACTGTCTGAGCATGCAGGGAGGGGAGAGCAGTGGGGTTTTATTTATTTCAACCTTAGTAAGGTTTTAGATAGTTATCTCCCATAACATTCTCATAGGCAAACTGAAGTACAGATTATATAAGTGTACAGTGAGGTGTACTGAAAACTAGCTGAACTGCCAGGCTCATAGGATCGTGGTCAGTGGCATGGAGTCCAGCTGGGGGCCAGTCAGTAGTGACATATCTCAGGGGTTAATACAGGGTCAGTACTGGGACCAATACTGTTTAACTTCTTCCTTAATGACCTGGATGCCAGGAGACAGTAGGCCCTCAGCAAGTTTCCAGGTATTACAAGACTAGGAGGATTTGTTGATACACCAGATGGTTGTGCTTCCATTCAGGGGGACCACAACAGGTTGAAGAAATGGGCAGACACAAACTTCACAAAGTTCAACAAGGGGAAGTGCAAAGTCCTGCACCTGGGAAGGAACAACCCCATGCACCAGTACTTGCTGGGGGATGACTGGCTGGAAAGCAGCTTTGCAGAAAAAGCCCTGGGGGTCCTGGTGGGCAAGGTGAATGTGAGCCAGCAGTGTGCCCTTGCAGCAAAGGCCAGCAGCATCCTGGGCAGCACTGGGAGCAGCACTGATAGCAGAATGAGGGAAGGTCTTTAGGTCATGGAATCAAGCTTGCTGAAAGAAAATTGTGCTTGATATAATTATCTTTCTATATTCCTTCAGCAATTTGTTGATTAGGATTGTGACAATAAGGTAGAAGTACTGTCCTGTAGCCATTCAGTCATCTCCTCAGTCCTTCACAGTCATGAGTCTTCAGAAGGCAGAAGCTGAAGATGATGCAGATGATGCAGAAGTGAGTTCCCAGAAGCACCCCCAGAAGAACAGCATACCTCTCCATTGCAAATGTGTTGCCTTTAACAGATATGAATATTAAGACCATCAAGATCATTGCTACCTTTTCTTCAGCACTGCTTGGTAGTGCCTTCTTATGTTTAACTTTTCTGCTCTGCTTTTGACATTCAAAAAATGAGGAAGTTAGTGCAGTGCTTTGCTTCTGCGTCTTAAAATAAAATATTAACCTCTAAGAATTCCTGAAGAATTTTCAGCTCTAAGGAGGCTTAGATTAGATGTTCTGCTATTCTTTATTTATAGCATACGTTCCTAGTAGCTGGAGATTCCCTTCTGAAGAATAAAATCAGGACACAGAAAGATTTTCTCACCGCAGCTGTTGCACTTGCTCCCATTAGTGCAAAGTGCTGAACCTGCTGTGAGTTTCTTTATTCTAAATATTTATATTTTCAGACTAAAATGACAGATACTAGAATAAAAATTTAGCATCCCAATGATTTTTTTTCTGGGTTTGTTATTGCCCCTCTGGAATATGGCAGAGCCACCAATATCCTTGTAGCATGCAGTGCTGTTTGGGTACTTCACTTTATACCAGAACATATAGGCTTGCATTTCAGGTGTGATTTCTTACTAATATTCTCTACAATAGCCAATGCAGAATGTAAATTAGAAAACTGAAAAAAACAGACAAGAAGCTGACAGAATAAATTCAAGACAAATTTATCTATTCAGTGTGATCTCTTCTAGGAAGCAAAAAGCACCATTTACCCTACCAACAGTCTGATATTGTGTATTTTGATGACAAATTACTGTTTATTAAATAAGCAGAACTGGACCCATTTTCAAGACTCAACTATTTACATAAGCAGACCTTCAGGTGCAAGTGCCATTTTGCAACAAGATGAATTAACATGGAGACTGGACATGCGGGAAATGCCATCAAAGTTAGATTACACCAAATTCAGTTAGTGAAGAAATACTAAACTGAAAATAGCATTCCTTCCTTTTGCTGTCTTTCATCTACTGAAAGACGCTCCTTCCTTGGGATCTGCTCTGTTACCTGATTGTATTGCTGATATCACAAAACATATGCATAAACACCACTTTTTCTTAAAATTGCAAGATGAAAAAGTAGTCTACTCTGAAACAGAGGCTCAAATTCACCCTGTCATCCTACTAGCAGTAGATCCTGAGCTATCATACTTATTATAGTAAAGAAAGTGTTGGGTGGGGTTGTCAGTTTGAAGTGAATGCACGAAATGAGGTAACACCAACATGTTAAAGGCTTTGTCTGAGAAACATCTAACTCTCAGGAATCATTCCCAACTTTCATAATGAGACCTTTAGTCAAGCAGGTTTAAGCAGATGGTGCTACCATAAAATTCTTTTCTGTCCTCTTTCCTGTATATATAGCTTTGTAAATGCCAAGTTGGATTTTAATTTTAAATATAAATTTGAAAATTATGATGAATCAGCATTCTATTTTTTCCTGCTTGTGGATGGGAATGTCTGTGGGTTCCTTCTCTTATCTCTCCTATTCGAGAGGATTTATGGAAACTCAGATAATAAAAATGGCAGAAAATAGAGACAGAAACTGAAGATTGCTTATCATTTTTTCTCAGAATTGTTGGAAGACTGGATCACTGCAAATATTATAGGTTTCTCCCAAACAAAATGAATTCCTCTGCAATGAGGAGGTCTGACACAATCCTGGGAAGGCTAAAATCACTCTACTCTTAGCACTTCATTTCAGATAGCTTTCTCTAGGAACTAAATGTTAATGCTTTCCAGACCCCAGTCTTAGGAGCTATATCTCTACCTACTACTTGTTACTGAGAAATATGAGTTGGAAACACAGGGAAAAAATCTTTCAGAAAAGGGCCCATCCTTCTCTGCATTCTCTTCTCTCCAAAAACATATGACAACATACGCAAATGCACATCAACAAAAAAGACACTACTCTGACAAAAGTTGGAACAGAGGTGGTGTTAGGTATTTGGAAGCGTGAGGAAGGCAAAACAGCAAAACAGTGAGAAATCTGCGAAGCACACATTTTCCTTGACACAGAGTGCCCAGAATAAACACAGGACAGGACGAAGGTCCAGTGATTTGTGTTTGATGTGGCGCCAAGGAGGAATGCGAGGCGGGGTGCAGGCCGCACGGTCCCATTCTTTTACTTCAAGGACAGATTTATCTCCTGTTCTACTCGTTTCCCTCGAAATATGATTTTTTGTAGCAACCTGCCAACTCTGTGCCTCATCCTCCCTTCTTTCCCACACAGCCCAGCTGCACCTATCGTACCAAGTCGACCTTGCTTCCCGTCCTCCCTCTTTTTCCCACAAAACCAGCCGTACCCCTTGGCACCATGAAACTAATTATGTTATTATTGATAGAATAATGACTTGACTACAGTCCCACCCACTCACCATACCTACTACGATAAATAGTACCCCAAGTTTGTACCTAACTGAGAAGGACGATAATCTGACACCAAATCGGAGGGACAGATCGACGGGTTTGTGCTCTCGCCGCCCGCCCCCCCCCGCGCGAAGGGACGCCTTTTGGTAAGACTTCCTCGACTACGCCGAGTGTTTACCCGGGAACTGTGTGTGTGTGACTGCAATCATTTTTCTTTTGTGTAGTGCCATATAGCCAACCTGCAGTTTGTGCATTTGTCGTAGGCAATCTTAAAGAATCTGTAGATGTTGCATGAAAATAAACCGTACTATTTGTGAATCTGACTGCTTCTCTTGAATGCAACCAGACTTACAGTGTATGGGCTGTTTGGGCTGGGTCAGACCTATAGTGTCGGCCACTAATCCGCACCAGTCGTGAATCTGACGGCTTCTTTTGAACGCAACCGGACCTACAGCATACGGGCTGTTCGGGCGTCCGGGTCAGACCTATAGTTGCGGCTCCAATTGGCATACCTATTAAGGGATAAGTCCAGCTGCCCCTCTAATCTCTAATCTCTGAGGACCGGCTAGAATGCAAGGGGATTTATCTCTTACCAAATTTATTCTCACCCTAAACGCAATAGGTGGAAGATCTGATTAAAACATATTTGCATTTGAAACTCTTGATGATGGTCTAGATTTATGCATCTAAATTACAATTAAATAATGTTAAGGTTGTGAGTAACTCACAAGAGCAAAGAAATGTGCAATTAAAGAGAAAATATACCATATGTCCTTTGATATCTAGGCATATTGCAGTGCATTAAGAAAGTCATAAAAGAGACACCCTGTTGTGGATATGTGTTCTGAGACATGTGGCACATTTCCATTGTAGCTATCTACTTCCCTGCTTGTATGCATCTGTGCCATTATTTAAATGTTGATTTTTGAGTGTGAATTTCCCTTTGCATGGTAAAAAATGGGGCTGCGGACTCTTTTTTCAATGTTTCTTTAGATCTATTGCTATTTATGAATGTGAAGATCCAAAATGTTAAACATATCAGTGAAAAATCATTACAAAGAGGAAAAAATGGATTTAATTTAATCATCAGACAAAAATAGGCAACGGATATGGTTTTAGTTACTACGAAGTAATGACCTTATATCTTTGTCTAAAAACTGATACAGCTGAATTCCAAACACTGTTCTCCTGTATTTTGCATGGAAATAGGAATGTACTAAAAAATTTCACATATTTAATTTGGACCATTTTGGGAAATTACTCCTTTCAATTTAAGGTTCCTCACCTGTGGTATCCCACAAGCCTATTTTTTCCCCTCTACTCAAAACCTGCAATTGTGGGAGAATACGATGGAACATTCAGATCTTAAAAGCAGTGGCTGACATCTAACACAAATTGTCTCAAATGCAGTGATCACCAGGACACCCCAATGCAAAATATTTTATAAAGAGTGGTTGGGTAACCAGAGGATGAGAGCGAGGTAAGTTATACTTGTGGGAAGAGAAAAACATTTAGTGTAATTCCCAGTGTCCGGAGTATTTAATGAGAAGATGTTTACCCTGCAGTTGCTGAAGATGCCTGAAGCCTTGGGACATTTTCAGACACCTCACCAGTTCTCCAGAGCCAAGTACATACTTCTGCTGAAGAAATACGTCCTCGTAATTCTATTTGCAACTGGCTAGGAGATGGTACCTCCTGATTACGTGCTGTTTTGGCCACGACTGTCTGCATTCTTCATTCTTAGGACTCTTTGTTGTGTTTGTAGTAACTAGAAATAGTATCAGTTTGAGCACAGAGCTATTATGACAGTTATCCTATGAGTTCACTCCAAGATCACACAATAATAACCATGAGTCACCGTGAAGCGCATCGACTTTAGAAAAACCAGGTTTCTCCAACCCTTTCTTTCTTTGCTTTTGGCTTCCTGCAAGTATAATAGTGATGATGATGACAAAGTGGGTGGGAGACAGAAAAAAACCAACCTGCTAGTCCAAAAAATGGACCCAGATACCATAGTGATGAGTAAAATGGTTAGAAACACAAACAGCCTAATGGGTATCCTGGCACAGTTCCTCCTTCCTTAGCATGACCGACCATGCATGACTGGGCCAGAGTCGTTTTCTGGAGAGGAGAGCAAGCCAGATTAGCATCACATCAACGCAGGGTCCTGTATAATCTGAAGAGATGGAGCAGAAGCAGTGCCATTCTGGTAGCAGAGAGCATCAGGCCCAGGTGGTGGGCCCTTGTAGAGGGGGATGCTGTAGGGATGCGAGAACAGCTTGGAGCCAGCAGCCTGGGAACAGGTTGTCAAGGGAAAAAAGCAGGGGGTGATGGGCAGTCGCAATAAAGAGCCAGGAATCTCCATGGGGCTGGGGAAAGGTGCCAGCCTAGAAACAGTCTGAGGAGAGAGCACGCCAGTTGGGAAGCAGCTGTACAGCCACAGGGTGGCCACGGATGCCACTGACAAATGTGCACTGTAACCACAAGGGTTAGGGCTTGAGGGAAGAGCCAGGGTCCTCAGCCAGCAACAGCTGAGAAACAGGGCAACGCACCGAGTAAAGAAGATTCACCTCTTGTGGTGTGGTGTCATGTCACCGAGTAGCGTTCCTTTAGCAGCACATGCTTCTACCCACAGTAAGAGCAAAAATCAAACTCATGAAAAGCTGGGGGACGATAATCACAGCTTGTAGTGCAGCACTGAAAAGCACGCAAGCTGATTAGGGGATGTGCTCAGAAAAAGCAGGCTTAAAAAGTGCTTTCGTTGGTGATTATCGACTTCACTATTACACTGTGAAACTCCCATCCTTGTAGAAAAGTCTTAGACTTCACAAACTTGTACATGAGGATCTTCGGCGAAACCGAGATTCCCTCCAGCGGCCGCAGTGAAAAAAAATCAAAGCTGATTTTAGCACTTTCAGCGTAATTTATTTAGAGTTGCAGCAGTAACTGCTTCTCCTTGCTCCGTTCCGCTCTCACGCCAGGGAAGCTGCAACCGCCGAGGTCGGTAGGGAAAGCCGCCCCACACCAACGACCTGGGGGTCGCACAGCTGCTCCCCTCCAACTTCTCCATGGTTCGTTTTTCCCCCCACCTGCCAGCGTTGGCAGCGGCGGATGCTGACGGAGCGGCACCGCAAACGGCAAAAGTGTCCCGGCAGCAGCGGCACCTCCCCCGGCGGTTAGCACCGGCCCCACGACCGCCAACCCCCCTCACGGGCGGGCCCGACGGAGCCACGCCGAAACCGCTGCGGCCTCGCCAGGGGACCCCGCCCCTCGGCGCCCCCCTGAGGCGCCCCGCCCCGCGCCGCGCGGCCGCCCCGCCGGGCTGCACCGGGTGCAACCAAGTGTCGCGCTGAGTGGAGGGGGGAGGAGCGCGCGCCGCGCGGCACAGCCAGCGCGCGTCCCCTGTACCGTGCGCACCGCAGCGCTCCCATCCCATCCCCTCCCCCCCCGCCGGCCGTACCACTTCGCTGCCGGTCCGGCGCGGAGGCGCGTTGGGCAGGAATGTACCAACGCCGTGGAGGGAAAGGGGTAGCCCAGAAGGTCGCGTGACAAGGGGAGGTCATGTTCAAACGGCGCAGCGCGGACCCTCGGTCCCGTGGTTTTGGCCGACCGGTACGAGGCGGCCGCGGCCCCGTCGGGGCTCCCCCCTCGCAGCGGGGAAGGGGGAGGAGCAGCCGGTCCTCCTTAACCCTTCCCCGGCGGGACGGGGATGGGCCGTCCCGCTGGGCAGCCGCCCCCGCCCCCCGCGCCCAGCGTTCTTCCCGGATCGCCGCCGCCTCCCGCCGCTGCTGGTTCCGCGGGGCGCGTGAGCGGGCGGCGGGGGCGGACTCTCCTGGTAGCGGCCCGACATGTCGGTGGCGTTCGCGGCCCCGAGGCAGCGGGGGAAGGGCGAGATCACGCCGGCCGCCATCCAGAAGGTGAGGGCGAGAGGAGAGGCGGCAGGCCTGGCCCCTACCCCGGGGGCTGCAGCTGCTTCCTACCGACGGGCCGCGCGGGGAAGGGGGTGGCGGCGGCGCCCCGGAGCGCCAAGGCCACGGCGGGGGCGGCCGGGCCAGGCCTGGCGGCGCTCGGGGCACGGTCCGGTGGAGGAGATCGGCAAGGCGCTGCCTCTCTCCGCTTCAGCACTTGTTGGGGGGGTCCCGGGGCCGGGGAGAGGCGCCGAGCGGGCGGGCTGCGACGTCTGTGGCGGGGCGCGGAGGCCGCGAGTCTCTGCCCCCCCCCCGCGGCTCTGGGCCCCCCCCCCGCGGCTCTGGGCCCTCCCCGCATCTCTGCTCCCCCCCGCCCTGAGCGCTCCCGCGGCCGTGAATTAACCCGTAAGGGTTCGGCATGATACCGTGGAGAGACGGTGGAGTCGAGTAACCCCCCCTTCTGTGAGGGGAGCCTGCAAGTCGGACTTCAGTCGGGGTGTTTTTTTAAGCCCTGCCCGGCTTTGGGCTCTGCCTCCACGGGGTGAGCGGCGGCTACGGCTCCCAAACTTGGTCGGCCTAGTAGTAAGGCTTCCCCCATAAACCTCGAGTGTTATTAAAGAAGAACCTTATGGTCGGAGCCAATGACAGCGACTCTGGGTGACTCCATTTAAGCTTACGTGGGAGGGAGCAAGTTAACTCGCTAAAGCAATCAAAGAAAAGCACATACAGGATTTGTAATAATCCGTGATGTTTTGTATCGGCAGAAGCAAAGGAGCATGTTCAAGTTGACTGGTAACTTGATGGTGTTTAGAAACTTAACTGAAGACTCACACTGTTACCAGGGTAAATAGCCATGAATCAGATAGATTTTGGATTGCTACAAGCTCCTTGTGTAGGAGCCTTTTGGGTAGATATGGCTGATCTCTGATTCACTGGAGAATGAGAGCGTCAACAAGGTAGGTGTTGCAGGGATCAGGACCTCAAGGAAGACCCCAGAGTTATAATGGAAAACTCCAGGGTACTGTAGCAGAAGTCGGTGCTTGAGAAGTGTACGTGAAAAATACATACCCCCTGGGTGGAAAGCTACCTAAAGGTAGTCAGTCGAGACTTCATGTTGCTGGGGTGCATATGGAGAATGCAGACAATTAAGTTTTTCTTGTGCTGTAGTCAAACCATTAATTTGATGATGATGTGCTGGCAAAACCCTAGTATAGTTAAAGCTGAAGAATCTTTGTAATGTACGTAAACTGTCAGAAGCCCTGGAGGTGTCTTCATCCAGCTGGAAACTAAATTCTCTTTTGATGGTAGGTGTTTATAAGTCTTTCAAAGACCTATTTCAATTTTCTATCAGCAATTGCTCAGTCAAACTTGTATAAAACAGTGCCTGCAGCCCCATCTAGGATGCAGTTGTATTCCTTGTTTACTTTCCTCTTGGTCCTAGCATTCCCTTCCTTCCCTGCTGCCCCTCCCAAGAGGTCCGTCCAGCTTACGTGGACAGTGAAGAGTGCAACCATCTGACTGACAGTGTCAAGGTCTACCTGCCTGCTGAGCCTTAAGTATCTCTTAAGTTCCTCTGGAAAGTGGGAGACATTCAGAAGAGAGCTTTGATTCAAGGCTTCCTTTTCAAATGGTCTGTTAGACTTTGGTATCAAGGTGTTAGCTCCTTTTTCCTTATTTTTCTTGTGAAAATGGCCACTGTGTTTCTTATAAAACTTGGTGTTAGTACCTGTGGAATGTGTCTGTGTAGCAGTGTCTGTGATCCTCTTCAGAGTGTGCAACTACAGTTCTGCCTAGTTTCTGAGGCTCAAACAGTAACTCAGAATACTGCAGTTTTGTCTGTGTTTAGTGCTTAATGACAGTGTTTCCAGATCCAGCAGTTTCAGGCAAAATAATTGCTCAGAGATCATTCTAGTCAGTTCTGGTGAATTACTGGTTTGACTTCAGAAAGACTTAGTTGGTTGGCTCATTCTTACATGGATAGAAGACCTGGGTGGACTGCATGAGGTTTCTGACTCTATGACCTTTCCATAGTAGAGATGAAGGAAAAAAAGAAGTCAGTACCTACTCTGTTTCCCTCCCCCCCCCATAGAATTTGCTTAGGTTGGATTCCTAGGGAAATAAATGTGATGTAATGATGCTGTTTGTACATTCCTTGTAGAAGCATGAGCCTTTTGACTGGTCTCAACCATGTTTGGAAGAAGAAAAGAGTCTTGAAGATGGTTAGGATCCTGTTAGTTCTGTGAAATTCAGCAACTGGGTAAAGGGATCTAAGCGAGCTTTCCCCTGAGAGGAAGCAAAGGGATAAATCAATGCAAAATGTTCTATTTGGCTGTAAAGTTTTCTTCTAGTTCAGTTGACTTGGGTAACTTGGCTGGTAACTTAGATTAGCCATGGTTCTGCTGACTCTTGTCTGATCAGAGTGCGGGAGAGTGGTTAGAAAGACATGAGTGTGGGGATGTGCAACTCTAGGAAACCAGGCTTTATTTTTTTGCTGTTTATGAAGCTTGGAACACTTTGAATTTGTGAGCTTTTTGTAAAAAGCTGTGGCATCTGCAATTTTCTGTGATTTTAGGACTACTTTTTTTTTTTTCCAGAAAAGTAAATCACGTATGTTCATATTCCTGGACAATTCTGAAGTATAATAGATCTATTGTGCCCATTATGCATAATATTCATTAAGTGCAGTTTAATTAGAGATACTTAATGTAAATATGGGCTAGCTTTCCAGTCCATTTTCTTGGAAGAAACCCGTCTGGTACGCTCAGTTTCTATCAATAGCAGTTTCAATGTCTTTTATTGTTAAATTTTTGAACAGTTGTGTACTTCAGGAGAGAGGAGATTTGGGGCACAAATTTTTGAATGTTTCTTTGTAGAGATCAAACGAAGAAACAGGAAACTTTGAAAACCTTGTAAGAACTTGGTGTAGAACAAGCATAGGTATTTGAATGGGAAGCTTCACAAATGTAGCTTTAATAGTGACTGGAAACCCTTAAACTGAGAGCTGTAAATCTAATGGGGGGAGGAGGGAAGATGGGAACAAAAGTGTGTTCTATAAATAACTGGTTTGTGTTGAACTTTCTGGAATACTACTTTTCTTTTTTGTTTCTTTTTAAAAACTGAGAAGAGTAGCAAGACTCTAAAGTTATCTTAAGTTTCTTTCCATGAAGAACGTGAAACTTACTCTAAACTTCTTTATCGTTTCAGATGTTGGATGAAAATAACCATCTTATTCAGTGTATAATGGACTATCAGAACAAAGGAAAGACGTCTGAATGCTCTCAGTAAGACATTAATCCAAATCTCCTATGGACTGGGTGAATTTCCATCTAGATCACCATTCTTGATTTGTTTAGTTCACCTTGTAGGAGAACTGTGCTGTATAGAAGAATAGAAGAGTATTGCTGCAGATACTACGCTTAAAATTTACTTTTTTATTTGCCGTATGGCTATCACTTCAGTCACTAAAATGTTGTAACTTGACTACTGTAAGTTGATGTCATGATGATGATGCTTATAAAAATGGGGGCTGTATAACCAAGACCTTTTCCCTCTGCATTGTAATTGCACTTTGGGAAAGAGGTAGTTTTCTTCTTAAACCTTTCAAAATCGTGGGAATGGACCTTTTTTCCTGATGGCATATTTAAAAGCTACCTGTTTACCACTTCCCCAAGAACAAACAAGCTTGTCTTAAAAGCTTGGCTTGCCAGAATATCCCGTGTGGACTTGCTGTCTAGTGGAGTCTCTGGAGAGTAGTCTGAGAGAACTGTTAAAGTAGTAAATTTTAAGGAAATGGTAGTTTCCCATTACTTTTTTCTGGCATGGGATGATCATGGTACCCTTGTAATCAGACAGATACTCAGGTAGGTGACAGATGGGGCATCACAGTGTGGCTCTTGAGCCCTTACTAAGACAACTGGTAGTCTGGGAGCGGGAAGTGGAGGTCATAAGTGGTAGGTATTTGTGCTTTAAGGGAATGCTTTTAGTAGCACAGTTAGTATATTAAGCTGTATGCAAGCCTGTACTTATGTATTCATAATCTGTTCATGCTTTCAAGGTTATTCTTGTGACTGTGGGCTAATTGTTGAGACCTTGGAATGTGGTTCTGTAGCAGAAATATGATGCCATAGCAAATTTCCAAAGCTCAGGGTCCTGATGAAATGTTTGCACTGCTTTTGGTCATGATTCACATAAATCTATGATATCTTGCATCTGGGGACATAATAAAAGGAGCTCTCTTTCCCTGGGGTTTGTGATGGAAATTACACCGAACAGCCACACACACACTCTGTATGTCTCCTGGTGACTTTAGTTTGGTACAGGAAGTGAAACAGGTGAAAACAGTCTCACACAGCTTTAGATTTTCATAGCAAGATGGAAGCTGTAGAGAAGATACAGGCACAGATTTGATGGAGAAGTTGGAAGAGATTGGGTAATAGGTAAGCGTGAGGGAGAAAGCTTATGATTCCCAATAATGGTACTCTTGTAAATGTCTTGAATCTTGTTTTATATAGGTAGCTTTCCTTACATATGTAAATGAAAGTAAATTCTGATGTTATTGTATTCATGACTTAAGATCTGTTTTGCTTTTGTTTATTTTGATAGATACCAGCAGATGCTGCATACAAACTTGGTTTACCTAGCAACTATAGCTGACTCCAACCAGAACATGCAGTCTCTACTACCAGCAGTAAGTACAAAATAGTGTAAATGTAGGGAATAGATTTTGTTTGGGTTCCTGGAAGAAAAAACCCCTAACCAAGCAGAAGTGTTTGAGGCAATGACCAAACATTAAGCTCTTGATTTATTCTACAGTGAATACAAGATGTAGTGTCTCTTCATGCTGTATTGGGAGTAACTTTACTGCTGAGGTCTTGCTCAAGATCTGACTTGTTTAACTGAAGACTGGTAACCTGTGCGCTGCATGTTTAATTCAGAGTATCTGGCGTGTGGCATAAGATGGTCTTAAGTTGTAGTTTGGGTTTTTTTTTCCTCAACTAAGAGCACTAGTGGTGTGGCTTTTAGTCAGCTCCCACAACAGTACCCTGTTTTTCCTCTTATGTTAGGGAAAGGCAGGGGGAAGATGGGATTTAAAAAATTTTTTTAAAAATTTTTTTCTGGAATATCATCCATTCTTTTGCTTCAGTGGAACAAGGTTGGGTAAATCTTTGTCTGCTTTTCTGTACTCTAGGTGAGTCTCAAATTCTTTGCCTCTCTCCTGTATCAGAAAGCAACCTTTTTTAAGGCGGATGATGATAATATGCAAGAAATAAGGTTGCACAGGCTTAACTTGAAACTTAACTGCATTGCTTTAAAAATGAACTGTTTCTTGGATAATACTTGCTATCTTTTTTTTTTTTAATCTGGAGTTTTCCGAGTTTGTATTCCTGAACTCTTTATTTTATACCATACCTCAAATTTTTTCCCCTTCCATTGTACATAGAACAGTAAGGAAAGCTACAACAAACATTAAAATAGCTTGCTATCTGTTTGCTTTTTGTGATAATTGGAAAGCTTGGGGAGTTCATTGTGAGTAACACAAGGAAGTTCTTTGTTTTTTGGTAATAAGACTTTTCTTGAATTAATATAGTCTTGATTCATTTCTGTAATATGAAGCTAAAAAGAATGTCTATAAAACAGCCATTCCTAGATACTAGTTTTCACCAGCTGAAATTGAATTACTTTTTCTTTGGTCTCTGGAGAAGTGTTCTCCAATCATTGCTACTAGCGAAGCATCCTTTCAAGTTGGCACCTAGAGGACTATAGAAACAGTGCTTCATTATGTCCAACCTGTTGTGCCTGTAGAGGCTTCTCTTTTTATAAATCCATGCTTGTAGCTGAGGGGGCGGGAAAGAAATCTTTAAGAGGGCTGTGTGTATTACTCAACTAATATGTTTTTGAAGGCTTAATTCATATCCTGGTTCTGATGACAACTGGAAATTAATTTGACCTTATCCTAGTCCCTGGTGAACAGCCCTGTTCTTAAAGTTGAATGTGATGACATTCTCTTCTTAAAAGAAAATGAAGATAGGACTGGGAAAGGCTTTAGCAGATCAGGACTAAAGTGCATTTCTGAACGTCAGTGTGAGGAATATTCCACAATAGTGAGAAAATAGCATAGTGTGGTTTTGTTTGGGGGGTGAGGGGAGGAGTCCCCTTTGGACAATGGAGGGGGGAATAAAATGTAGCTTCTTGGTTCTTTTGAACTAAAATACAAAATGAAAGTTAGATGTTCAGTCTTACCTAAGTGTAGATGCTCTGAACTACCAAGTCAAATCTGTTTGAAGATTTGCCTGAAATGTGGTAACGTAATCAGATAAAATGACTTTTTGTTGAGGTTTTTAGAAAAATATTCTTCAAATTCTGTCTTCCCAACAAATTTTAGCCAGAAGAATTTGAGAATGTGTGAGCTACTGCTTTTATTCAATGCAAGATAAACTACTTCAGACTCTTTTCATTTATTGGCTTTCCGTTTAAGAACTGATGAGGCTCAAGTTGACTGGAAAGTATTATGTTTCTGTTCACCATCCTTCTGTGTCAGCTGTTGAGCAGTCTTACTAAATTCAAGGGTTGTGGGTGGCAGCAGTTAAATATGGACCAAGATATTGTGTGTGTAAACATCTACTATTTTTAATAGTAAAATACATCAACTTTATGATACTACCATTGCAGTAGTTTCCCATGTGACTTAGGAGGGCTTGAGTCTGGATAGCTTCTGAAGTCGGATTGTATCTGATCTATTCATATCTGGAAAATTGTTCCTCTAGTAAGCTATACTTTTTTTTTTTTTGTTAAAGTTTTATCTTGTTTCTGTTTTAATGGGGTAAATACATTCTCAAGAAATTTCACAATTTATTACTACTTATAAAATGCTTTATGTGATAAAATGAGGTTGAAAAGAGAATACTGCTGTTAGCATTCACACTGAACAAAAGAGGTAAATGATCAGGTTTGTTGAAGTTTTTAACATAAGCTAAAATGACTTGAACCTGATAATAGCTTTGTTGTATCCTCTCACAATACTCCTTAGACTTAATGCTTCATATTGTTGGGAAAAATGCTTGTAGTCAGCTTATGTGCCTCTGTCCCCATCTTTTAGAATATGTTAGTCTAATCAACATCCTTTCAGAAAAGTGTGGTATTACCTGTAATGAACAAGATAAATCTAATACTAAACAAATTTGTAGTGAACCAACTGTTGTGCAGAGAGGTGCTATAAAGGGGGCCTGGAAGTGAGGACACAGTGAAACAGGTGAAGCAAGTATTGCAGGGTGTGGGTAAAGGGAACTGGGAAGACTTTGAAACTCCAGTGTCATAACAAAGCTTCTGTTGTCTTTGTATGCATGGTGAATTTACAGTATTAAATTATGACTTCTGGGGTAAGAGACCTTCCTTCGTGTCAGAAGACAAAAGTAGTGCGAGGTTAATCTCCTTGAGTCAACCGGTCTTTTCTCAGCCATGTGAACAGCAGCATTATTAAGGGCAGGGCTGTTCTGGAGTGTCTTCCCAGCTGGACAACAGTGGTGGCTAAGTCCACATATGAAGTTGATGCACCTTTTTACTGCCTCTTTCCCAGTTATGGCAGGTACTCTATTTCTTGGACAGCAGTCGGAAGTCTACTTAGCACTACCACATGGAATAAGCTAGCTTCCCCAAAAGGGCTTGTAAGGTGAGGAACACAACGCTGTTGTGTTCTTTTAATTTTCATTGGTGCTACTTTTGAGGGAGGCAACAGCAAAGTATTAAGTCTCCTTGAACTGTAGAGAGCAAAGATGCAATTAAAGTTTGCTACTGGGGCTTCCAAGAGAACCTCCAAAAAATAGTAATGAAGTACTCTGTGTGTGTGTGTTTCTAAAGACATGAAATATCAAACTGCAGAACAGGCATCTTATCCTCCCCCACTTTTATTTATTTGTTTTCTTGAGAGTGTTTTAGTAGCATTAAAAAGTCATTGCAAACTATTGAGTAAAAAAAACCAACAGATTTTTCACTTGGACATTTTCCCTCCCCCATGTGTCTTCATTTTGCCAAATTTATAATTTTGCCAAATTTATAAGATGCTGTCGTGGTTTGAGCCCAGAGGGCAACTGAGCACCATGCAGCTGTTCACTCACCCCTTCCACCCCCAGCCCTGTGAAGGAGAAAGATGAATCAGAAGGCTCTGGAATAGAGATAAGGACAGGGAGGTCACAGGCAGAAGACAGGCTCGTTAGGGGAGGAAAACAAAGCACTAACAACAATGACACTTAACAGACAGAATGGGACAGTGAGAAGCGTTACCATATCTTAAAAACACCTCCTCCCGCCCCTTACTACTTCTGGGCTCAGCTTTGTTCCCGGTATCTCTACTTCCTCCCCTTCCTCCCCCAGTGGCGCAGGGGATGGGGGTGCAGTCATTCTGCTGCTTCTTCCTCCAAGGTGGTGGGGGGAAGCACTCTTGTGCATTCTTCCCCCTGCTCCACGTGGAGTCCCTCTCACGGCAGGCAGCCCTCCACAAACTCTCTCCACTGTGAATCCTCCCCACGGGATGCATTGTGTTCGTGGGTCACCTCCACGTGTTGCAGACCTCCCAGTGATGAACTACAACAGCATGAACTAAGACAGCGGGGCCTGCTTCTTCCCTCAGGGTCCCGGGGCTCCTCCACAGGCTGCAGGTGAATCTCTGCTCCTCTGGTGACCCCCATGGGTGGCAGGAGGGTGGCCCTGCTGTCTCACCACGGGATACAAAGGGGCTCCATGCTCCAGGTGCACATCCCCCCCTTCCTTCCTTATTCCTTCCACTGACCTCGGTGTTTGCATAGGTGTCCTTCTTGTAACTCCTCCTCCAAGTCCCCCCAGCTCACCGGTTCCCCTTCTTAAATATGTTATCACAGAGGCGCAGCCACTGTTGCTAACTGGCCCGGCTTTGGCCAGAGGAGAGTCCAACCTGGAGCTGGGGAAGCTTTGAGAAGCTTCTCACAGGGGACCACTGTTATAGCCCCCACCCACCCACTACCAAGAACCCTGCCACACAAACCCAGCACAGATGCCAAAGATTTATGATACTTGTAACCCATGACCATCACTTTACTGGGAAAAGTAGAGGGGAAACTTTGTCATGCACTCCAGCCTTCTCATTTTGGCATTAGTTTTTTAACAGGCAAATACTGAGGTCTGCAGGGTTATTTGATTGGGAACATTTGTTTTGTTGTTTTTAAACACAGAAAAAGTGATCTTTTTTTTTCAGAGTTTTTCTTATGTAATGCAACTTGCCTTCTGTCAGCATGCAGAGCACTTGATTTCAGTGTGTATTTCAAGAAGGTAATGGAAATAAGTACTTAGGATTATTGCTTCTATAATGTACTAGTTTTCTTTTATATTGACAGTGCCAGTTTCTTCCAGTAGCAAGCTAAATTCTGTATGAAGTGACTTCCAAGAAAACTCATTGTGTCTGAGTAGTAGAGAAATATTCACATCAAATTGTTTATTAATATCAGAAAGGTTATAAATACATTTATTAATAAATATTTTTTTGCTTGAGATACTTCTCTCAAAACTGATGCTTTTTGTAGGGCTTGTGAAATCCCTTATGTATGCTGTTCCTGGACTTGTCATACAGACTAAGGCAGAGTCCATGCCCTTTTAGTTACAAAACACTCCTATATAAAATGGTGATTGCCTCATATAAACACCCCACATCAACAAACACTGAAATGCTGGTTACTTTTGAAGAAACTGCTTGTCGTGGTTTAACCCCTGCCATCTGCTCCCTGTTCCCAGTTGGATGGGGAGGAGAATCAGAAGAAAGTAAAACTCAGTTTAATAACTCAAAATATAGTAATAATAAAATATAATAATTATAATGAAAAGGAATATAATAAAAAGAGAGAAATAGAACCCAAGAAAAGAGATGCACAATGTAATTGCTCACCACCTGCTGACCAACGCCTGACCATTTTGTGCACCTTACTTGCTGGCAGAACATGGGAAGCTGAAAAATCCTTAATTTAGGATAAGTGCTAGTTAGCAACAACTAAAACTGTGTGTTATCAATATCATTCTCAGACTAAATCCAAACCACAGCGCTGTACCAGCTATTAGGAAGAAAATTACCCCAGCTGAAACCAGGGTACTGCTTCAAGAGGTAGAACCACTAAACAGCATTACTAGCACTGACTAAAACGTTTCTTTATTGGAAGATGGGGTTTGGGGTTTTTTTTAGTTTGTTTTTTTAAAGCTGCAGCATTCAGGTGGCTAAATAGGAGTCTTCAATGAAAGAATGGTTTTACTCAGTGGAAAGCCTCATATGATCTTAAATACTCTTCAGTATTTTTCAAAGGGGTAGTGTTCAATCTATGGTTTTAATGTACTTGTGATGAGATTAGTTTGTAGAAACAACTGAGAGTCTTAGGAACTGAACAGCATGCTCTGCTTTTTTAGTAGCCTTCATTTTGAACACAGAAGTTGTCTGAAATATACATGTTAATTGAATTATCTTGATACTGTTTTTCTTGAAAAAAGCAAGATGGCATCCAGAAAAGAAAAATGTGGCTCAGTTTTAATAGCTTAAAATAAAATTTGCAAATAAAACTCCTGTTACTGAAGATGAGAGGAATCCTAAATTAATAGAATTCTTGTCCAGTTATGTTCCAAATGCCTGAGAAAGTCTGATATCTGTGGTAGTACAGCAGAGAGTCTGTTTATGGTACCTGCTTTTGTGCTGATCACAGCTGGTATCGGTCTTTAAACCTCTGGCTTAATTCTGTGTATATTGAATGTTAGTGTGTTGATTAAATTAGTTTTAAAGCAGATACACAAAGCGGTATGATGTATTATTCTGCGTTAGTCTTCTGGAACACAGGTCCATGCCAAATTCAAGTTCAGCTATTTGTAAACTGAATTAATAGAGAACAGAGCAAAAGAAAGGTTGAGCGTTTCCTGTCAAGAGGACAGGAGCGAGCTATTAGTCAGAAGCGGAGCTTGGATTTCGAAGAATAATTGCTCTGTTTAAATGTTTGTTAAACAGTTTTCAAAAATCATAATAATTTCTAAAGACTTTTTAAAAGTGAAACATTAGGTAGTAGATTTTTTGAGGAAGGGAGGAAAGATGTTGCATTTCATACCTACCATATTATGCAAGTACACTCCAAGGAACTTCCCTGCTGCTGTTCAAATGAGAGGCAAGTAGAGCCCCTGTGGTTGGGATGGGTAAAAGAAATTAAGCTTCACATTGCTGTACTGTTACTAGAGACTATCAAGCTACTGCAAATCCATAACTGATAAAAGCTGATCTATTTGTGCTTTCATCCTCCTTAAGGAACATAATTTCTTAAATTGTTCCTTTCTCCCACTCTTCATACTCTACCTTTGTATTTGCTATGTTGAGTTTGCATAGCAAAAAATATTTCCTGTGTTTTGTGAGCAAGAAACACATGGGGTAAGCCTCCTTTGGTAATAGCCTCTAGCCCCCATTACTTAGGCTTTGTCACTAAAGAATGGGAGATGTGGTATATTTAGGTTCATGTTGTTGTACCACATTACTCCTAAGAATTCATTAGTGATCTCAGAGACTCACTACTTTGAACAAAATTGTAAATAAAGACTTTTCCTGAAGTTGTACAGTATTACAGGTCCGTTAGAGATGAGATTTAATTCTTAATTGCTGTCAGTAGCCTAGTTCTTAAGAATGACTGCAATAACCAGTCGTAAAAGCAATGCATTATGATCTAGTTGTGTAAGTGGTTATAGAGAGGTCTAGTGTGTCTGTATCACTTCATTGTCTTTGCTCCAAGGCCAGCATGTGATTATCTGTATACATTTTCTTTCTTTGGAGGCTTTGCATGCTATTTGACTTCTGACCTCTTAATGAACACTCTGATTGCCTACATGTTCATTTTATGTAGAAATGTGTTTATGGGATATGAACCGAAAGAGAACTAGCTTTACAAATAGCTGCTCAGATTCTTTTTTTTGGGGGGCTTGGAGCATAAAAGAACATATCCATCGCTTCTACAGGAAACTGAAAAAACTGCTTATGACGGGAAGGAAATCTTGTAAAATTGTCAGTAGTACAAGCCTTTTAGAAGACTTAAAGGTAAAACAACCAAATTTACTATGATTTAAGTTTTGTGGGCTGTTTCTCCCTTAGCCTGTTTGTTCCATCTCTGTAACAACACCAGTCCTTGTGTTGATACACATCTTTTGCTAATACTGCTTTAGCAAAAGAGAATTGGGTATGCTGCATTTCTAAAAGAATTTTCAGATTGTGGATCCTCAGTTTATCCACGTATACCATGGGTCTTAGAATAAAAATAACTTTTCCAGGTTGTTGGTTTTGCTCCAGAGAGGCTTTTAAATGTCGGGAAGAAGTCTGGCTGTTGTTTGACAAGTTTCTTTTTGATAGTAATGGTTATGCTGACATAACCCAAGCTGTACTCTCATCACCTGCAGTTCTGCTGTGTGATGTTTTAAAGCTGTTGTATGATGAACCAGTCTGGAGAATCAGTCCAGATTGATTAGGTGGAAAGGGGGATATTTTTGTTCTGGATTAGTTCAGATTAACCGCATGGCTATGCAAATGGCTGTGCTGGCGCAACTGGAAGGGTAGTATTGGGAGATGGAGTGCTGCTGGAGGGAGCCAGCAATTCCACTAAAAAAAAAATAATGATCAAAATATGGGAATTTAAGTTGTTAGCATATTAGGAGTGAATTAATAGACCACTAGTGTACTCCACTTTAAATGAGAGGATCACACTAACTTCCGTAAGCTACTTTGCATGTATTGCTAATCAGGTGTGTCCACATGGGGAGCTAGTGCACTGCACACAAAAAACTACTTATATTGCCTACTAACTTCTGTGGCTGATTTAGAAATCAGTAAAAACAGCAGCCAATTTGAAATAGGAGTATGCTCTAAAGTGTAATTCTTTCATACTTGAAGGTGTGATTTGCCTCTCTGTAGTACAGTATCTGCACAATAAATACCTATTTCAACCCTAGGCAGTTTGCTGAGAGCTGTACGAGGCAGTCTGGTAACATAGATGCCGAGTCTTTTAGCCTCTATGGTTTTGCTGTTTCCCCAGTGAAATGCTTCGAGGGTTCTGCAGGATTCTTTCTGCTTTAATTGAGTTTACATAAGGCCTGCTAGCTGGAATAGAGGTGGAATTTTCTCTTAGGTTACTAAATGCAAGCAAAACCTGTAAATATTGAACCAGACATTAAACTGTCTTAAAAGCCAAAGAGGCAGGAGGTAAACAGCTGTGGAACAGAAAGCTCCTGCTTTTGACGACAGATATGAACTGCATTTTATGGCGGAATTATAGAGTACCTCTGAAGTTGTCTAGTTTCTATAGCTCAGTGTTCCCCAAGTTAATGTCCACAGTTAAGTTATTCCTAGTCACTTAAAAGAAAGCCGTCTGAATTCGTCCCAGATTATTTAACTTTCAATTTAAATAATTTCTAGTTATGTCAAGAGTTAAGAATTTTGTGTGATTATTTTTTAAGTATCAGAAGAGCTATTGATACGTGAACACCAAGTATTTTAGAGTTAAATTTTCTGGTTAAAATGATGCTAAAGAATATGTGTACAGTGAAATATTTTTATACAGTGATATATGCAATTTGAAACAACTAAGGATTCCAATTTCCTCCTTAAATGAAGAGTTTAAGTATTACATTATGCGCTATTTTAACATTTTGTTCAAATATTAAGACAGAGTTTCTCAGATTTTTGAAGATACTGGTGTAAATCGAGATTTCGATACTGGTTGTCATTCTAAATTTAGAATTCCTTACTGCTAGTGTCACAACTGGTACTCCAAGTGAGAGCACAAATTACATTTGTAATTAACTTTGCTATTTAGACATGATTGTAAATGCTTTTCACGTAGAAATCCTCCCTACGCCCAAATATTACACTTGCTGAGAATTGATATAGGTTCTTTATTTTTTTCATTTAAGGTACACTTAGTACTAGAACACCCTGCACCTCGTAGAAGAATTGTAACCCAATTAAATAAATCTCGCCTCTTTCAGATCTGAAACATGTCTTCCTTTATGATCTTATTTCCCAGTCTGACACCTCGGTAAGTACTCTGCAGGTGCCATCACCACCTATCACCAGAGTACTGTTCTTTGAGACTGGGACAGGTGCTGTGGTATTAGCAATGTGATATTAGCAGGGCAGGGTACCTCCTGGGATGGGATATTTTGCTTTGCAGAAAATGGTGTTTGAGAACTGAAAACAAAGATGATTGATTAAATCCTGAGTTAGAGCTTCTCTTAGAAAGACAAGAAGGATTTATGTTTGTGTTCCATGTTGCTTTTAATTGTTATTCTGAGAGAATTTCAAGAACGTTCTATTTTTTATAGTGTACTTATAATATCTGTTGCTATTTGTATTGATTAGCAATAATGTGTTTTAGTGTGCTTAACAGTGTTTCCTGTCTTTTATATTTTATTGACGACTGAGTTGGTATTTTACCTCAGTTTTTATAACAATAGATGTTCCATAAACAAATCTTTCAACCTGCTATTGATGGTAGGAGAAATCTGATAGGGCAGAGAAGAGATGATAGATGAAAGTTCCAGGTGTAAAATTCCATCATGGCAGCTTTTATTGTTTGCTATCTTGGATTTGATCTAATTTATTATTGAAAAGAAAAACCTCTAAAAAAAATGCAGTTTGGCTATTGTTTTAAGTATATGCTTTCAAATAACTTTGGAGCTTAGAGGATTTTGTTTGAAAGTTGTCGGTTAAAATCTAATTTTTTTTTTTCTTGTCTCTTTTTTCTGGTTACAACTGCAGGTTGGTTTCAGTCTTTTTCCAGTTCAGATTTCCAGAGTTGAAAAAAATAGCTTATAATTTTTTTTTTTTCATGCTCTGATAAATTTTAAATGCTCATAGCGGCTATAAATTGTAATCTGTGTGTTTGGGGGAATGAGCCAAAAATTAGTGTTTACCAAGTGAGGCTGTGTCTTAACATCTTACTTCTAATTCTTTAATTTACTTTTTACTGATCGTAAAATATTTTCACATTTTCTATGTCATAATTGGAATAAAATCAGCAGTGATTTTAATTTCCATTCTATTCTGTCACTCATCCAGCAGGAGGAGGGAAGTAGGCTTTCCTTTGGTACTGTTAACCTGACTACATTTGGATGTCATTTCACCCTTCATATCTAGACTGAATGGGTAGGGTTCATGTTAGGTAACTTTCCTTTCACAAAGGGTGGGGAGTTTGTTTTTCTTTTTTCTTTTTCTAGTATTTGGCTTTTGAATACTGTGTATTTGTATTTTAAAAGGTCTTTATCATGTGTAGTGCATATTAGGGGGATATGGGGATAGTCAATTTTGTTAACTTCTGTAAGAACAAAAAAGGTTCAATGACCCAGGTTTCTGTGGGTTTTTGGTGGGGTTTTTTTTTGCTTGTTTGTTTTTTTTAAATTAAAGCTGATTTTAAAAAAGTTTATTACCTTTAAAAACCTGGATCAACTCTGATAGAAATAGGGAAGTTGTCATTTTAAAACAATTTTTTCTTGTTTTCTTTTGGCTGCAGCCAGTAGAAAAATACTCTGGAGGAGTTTCACTGGGGAATAATTATATCTGCAGGAGACATTTCTTTTTAATTACTATCAGATAGTGATTGGTTTATGACCCTGACATGAAGGATTGTAACACGCTTTTAAAATATCCTATATAACATAACTGTTTTGATTGCATATATGCATGTGTAATTATCTCTGAATCTGATTTAAACTTTGTTCTAGTGTCTTGTGTTGATGAATTCCTCAGGTTTATATGATTTATGTGGTGTCTTGTATGTTTAATGTTATTCCTCAATTTATTGACTATTCTCCTGGGGTTTTCTTTGTTGTTAAAGCGTAAATTGGATGATCTACTTTTTGTATGTATCATACATTAGATTGTATTTCTGTCATATCCTCTTACATTCATTTCCTTTTGATGGAAAAAAAAAAAAATCTGTCCTTTTTGACTTGTTTCAGGTGATAACATTGAAAGTCTTTAATCACTGGTTTCCTGTCTTTGGAATCTTTCTGATTTTTACAGTATCTTTTTGTGATTGCTTTTCTCAAACTGAACATGTATAATGATCACAAATACCATGACACTTTTTTTTTTTGCATATTGTACCACCCTTTTGATATATCAAGTACTGCAGATAATCAGTAAGTGAACACAGGTATTATGAATAGTTTTCATGGATTATTTTTTTATTTTTCCCACCTAAATGGCTGAGTAGTGGTCAATTCTTTTTATTTTTTCCTGGTTAAGTTACAGTAGGAGTTTCCTCCTTCTGAAGAAAGAGTGGTTCAAAATTCTTGTGTAATTGTCGTATATTTTCCATGTTGAATTTCACCTGGCTTATTCTTTCTTCCACAGTTTTCAGTAATTAATGTGTCAACACCTTCAGATGTTGACATTTACTAACCAATATTTTCAGGGGTCCTCTGTATGTTCCTTTGTCCTTTGAACTTTGTGTAAAGTTATCACTTATTTCATCCCTTTGGGCAGTTTCTGATCAGTGAAAGTGTGTACCCCTGCACAACATACTTCTCCAAAAGGCTTTGTCAAAAAACTTGTATTAAGAAGTTTTTGTTAAATATTCAGCTAAGTGGTTTAATTCATATTTTTTAAAATTTCTAGTAGATCAGAAAGATAAGACTTCCCTGTATTACTAACTCATCTTTATTTTGTAATCAGAATTTTGTAATGCTCTAATTATTTTCATTGATTTACTTGTAGCTTGGGGAACAAGCCTCACAGATTTATGATTCCTAGAATTTGTCCCACTACTTTTTTATAAAAAGAGGTACAGTGATCATCTACCTTGTAGTCATCTTATGGGGTAGTTTATTTTAATGAAAGATTGAATTTGTTAGCAGCTTGGACCTTTTTCTTGCATTATTTCCATAATCTGAAATGGGTTCATTACAGGTCTTTGGGCTGTTTCCATATCCAGAAGCTTCTCTTGCTAAATTATTTTCTGGTAGTCCCTTTTCCGGTGGTTTTAATTACCCCCTCAGTTCTCTCAATTCTGTGTGGTTTGTGAAGTCTCCTGCCGTTTTTTGTTTCTAATGGGATTTTTAGAATCCTTAATAATTCTTCCCCTGTCGAATGTTTGCGCTCTCAATGCTGTTTTTTGATCACTGCGGTGTTTGTCTTAAAGTTAAATGATAGTTGTTTTGAAAACTTACAGAATAAATTTCAGAGTTGGAATTTATAGTTTTGTCTCAAGTAATCTTTGCAGGGTTATTTTCGGCCATCTTTCCATGCATAAGTGCATGCCTGGTTTTGTGCAATAACACCTGCAGGATAGCAAAAACCTAGGTATGATCTAATATTTTTAGTACTTTATAGTATTTTTCATTATCAACATATTGTGTGAACATTGGATTTACTGCTGATTTATACTTGGGATCCAAGAAGTTAATTTTAGTTCTGAAAATATTTCAACTTGGATGGTTTTTAGCTTTGCTCTCTGTTTGGTGACATGGGGCTGTTCATAGCCTCTGAGCTCTAGCTGCTCATGTGGACGTACTAAGTGTGTTGGTTTTGCCAAATTCCAAAACATGCTTTCTAAATAAAAATTAAAAATAGTCTGTTTTCTTTCTTGTTTGTTTCTCTGTATATCAGTTTTAGATAATTTCTGTTAGATACGAAAGAAGGATGGTAGTGAGCTTCTGAAGGTGAAGGGAAGGAAGACTTAACTGAAACAGCCTTACTTTGGTTGCTCACTAGTGGAGGAAGATCAAGCAAGGGAGCAGCATTTCACTTATTGTTCAGAGAGCAGAGATGCTTTTCACTCTTTCCTTTTCTACCATCTGCCACTTCTGTTGTAGGATAAGGAATAAACCTGCTTATGAAAGGTCATTCTCTTCATCATGGAGGAATGAGAAGAATCTAGTAAGAGAAGTCATCTACTTGCTTGTGTTTCCCTTCATCTGCTTCCTGCCTCCTGCTGAAAAAAAGCTTTTCACCAATTTCTGGAGGAATTTTTAAAAATATTATCGGGAAAACAATGTTTACTTGAGGTATTTGAAGACATGTTGAGAAAATAAATTAATATGATTCCCCCCTTCCCCCTGGGAAATGAATACATGTGTATGTATCTCTATTACCCAGATGTTGTCATTTCCAAGGCCAAAAAGGGGTCCTGTCTTACACTCTTTTGGAAAGCGCTACTCTTTTCTGCTGTATTACATCTTGTCTTTATGAACGTCCTGATGAGTAGGTGTAGGTATAAGGGGGGCTAGGCTAGATGGGTACTTAGGCATCACCCCCTTGGTTCTTTCTATGAAGAGAAATGTTGAAAAATACACTTGTTTGTCTCACGGGAAGTGTTTTGCAGGAATAGTTAATGGTCTTTCAGAGAGGGTCCTCAAAAGCCAGAGGCCCAGGCGTTTGCTCTCACAGAGATGATTTTTATTCCCCTGAAAGCATTTGGCAAAGGTATGTGAGGAGGATCGTACAGTCTCGCAGGTGTTTTTAATAGGAAAATGAAGCTGGCTACTAGCAGTTTCTATGTCTCCTTACATTGCCACAAGTAGAACCTAATAGTAAATTCCCCCTTGTATTTACTGTTTTTCTTGCTCTCCCTCTTTGAACTCTCAAGGTTATTCAGTTATTTTCCTCACAATTTCATTAGGAAATTTGCCAAAAACATCCTTTCTAGGCAGCTGTCTCTGGACCTTTGGAGGCCAGCACTAATGTGCTTCCAGTCTGTAGGGGGTGTTTGGCACAAAATTATGAACTAGGCCTTCAATGCTTCGGGGGAGAGAGGGGAAGAGATCGCAAACATTTTACCACACCCAGGTGCAAATTTCTGCTCCTCTATGAGCATTCAGAGGCTTTCATCTCTTGTTGTACCTGTTCTGTCCTGGTGCAAGGGCTGTTAACAGCAATAAATTGTTGATGTGAGAGAATTACAACGAAGTTATTTTTCTGTTCACCGAATGTTGCTTTGAAGGAAAGCTTTTGTGTGTGTAGGAGGGAGCAACTCCAGAAATCTTAAACTGTTCAGGTATAATTTTTTAATGAGGCATTGATTTGTGTTCATTTTAAAGCGGTGCTTGAAGGAGCTGTGGTGTTGTCTGCATGTAATACTTCACATAAAATTGATTGAAATATTAAACGTTTTGCCAAAATTAATATTGGGAGGAGTTAAACATATCAGAAAGAGCAAGAAATGCATTTCAGTGCTTTCTTTCATACCCCGCTGAACAATATAGGCAACTGCTGTACCATATGTACATATAATATATTTGTCAGACTAACTGCTTCTTGTGTTTGACTAAACTGTCTCCTTTCAGCCACCCACACAGAATATGCCTATGGGTCCGGGAGGGATGAGTCAGAGCGGCCCTCCCCCACCTCCGCGCTCGCACAACATGTCTTCAGATGGTATGGTAGGTGGGGGCCCTCCTGCACCACACATGCAGAACCAGATGAACGGCCAGATGCCTGGTAAGTTTTTCTCCTCTAAGACATTAACACCAGCGTTGCCTGGCAACTGAAACGACATGGGGGCTCAAGGGATACTAGATTGTTGATGACAAAACTGCTTTGAATGCCCCGGAGTACAAGCTCTCTTAGAGTTTGTTAGCTACAGAGCTACGTGACCTGTATTCAGTGTTTATCAGGCTGCCCTTGGGCTTTGATGTAGCTGACACACAGCATTCCTCTGATGAACAGAACTGGCTAAATTTAGTCTGTTTGAAACCGTGCAGTACAGCTGGCTTTAGAAGGCTTATTGGGGAAAGGTATTGGCCTGTGGCTGAGTGAACAGAAATCCTTCCATAAAAAGATAATGTGAAATCGTTTTAGCTAAATAATTAGATACTAATCAAATAGATACCTCTTAAAGAGGGCGTTTCAAATGTGGGTAGATGTTTAAAAAAAATTGCTTCTATACAGAAATTCATCCAGCTTCCACTAATCCTCTGTGTTCTTTATTATTGAAGATGTGTTGAATCGTAAGGGATTTGTAAAGAAATGGCCTCCAGATTATTGTTCTAGGTGTAAATTTTAAGTCAGTTTTTATGCCATCCTGTTTTGTAGTAAAAAGAAAAGTGCTTGGGAAGTCAGAAACAAAGCAGTGAAACAAGATGATAAAATTCCACATTGTACCTACCAGTACTGGCTTTGGGGTAACTATTCCCTTTAGCAGTCAGATCAGAATGGAGTAGGCCCTGGAAAAGCTTGCTTCTTTATATAGAGGTTGTTTTCCAGAATTTCCACTCATAAAGTCATACTGCCTTTTTCATGTGAATTGGCTTTCAGCTTAAAATTGCATTCCCAGGATTGCTTTTGTTCA
This sequence comes from Strix aluco, assembly GCF_031877795.1. Taxonomy (NCBI): domain Eukaryota; kingdom Metazoa; phylum Chordata; class Aves; order Strigiformes; family Strigidae; genus Strix; species Strix aluco. The sequence goes on from NC_133931.1 coordinate 50,463,963, forward strand.
GGACCCCTTCATTTTGCTGTATGGAGGAACTTTTCATACAAAAGCTCTTCAAGGTATTGATTCTTCCAAGAAAGGACACTGCTGTCAAAGTATCTTTGAAAATTCATCTCCCAGTGGTCACAAGGATAAGCTCCACAACAGCAAATGTAGTAAATAACTATGCAAAACTTAATATGAAGTAAAAAATATAATGATTGCTGTAGTCTCTAATTTCTGTGCAAATCTTGATGAAATGGACCTGATAGTGACAGCTTTTCTGAGAAGAGTAGCTGAATAGCCTCTAGAGGCTGCATGTATAAGAAGTAATAAAAGATCTAGAGAAGAAGTTAGTTTCATCTCACATGTTGGTCATGGTCTGCATTTGGAAGTGGAAAGAGCAATATATGCTGTTCCCTAAGTAGGGCAGAGAGATTCTGGTTGTGGAGTCCTCTATCCATCTAAGATCCATCAGCTCCCATGGAGAATAGCACTGCCTCTCACAAATCAGTCTCTTTGACCCTCTAGTGTAATCATATTATTGTTATTATAATGATCTTTTCCAAGGAGAAGGATTACTAAGTCACAATGTGAGCATAATGACTTCACTGCAGAGCCACGGGGGAGAAAAGTCACTCCTTAAACATACATATTTTGTAATTAGATAGAATAAGAAAAGAGCTGTTATGAAAATATGTGAAAGGTAAATAGGTTTGTTTTGGTATTCACCTAGACAGATACTTAAATACAGTTTCCAACTAAGCTTTAATTTAGCCTTTCTTCCAACATATTCCCTTTTTTGAATGTCTGTTCCTTCCCTTCTCTGTTTAAGGCTGTCTCTGAGGATGTGAAGATAAACAGCTTAGGATGAGGCATCTCTAATGTCAGAAAGGCAGGCTAAAATCATTTCATAGTTAGGCATTGGAAAACGGGAAACAGAATCATCTTGTTAAGTGGATAGCTGAATAATTTTTTATTTTAAGTGTTTGCTAGTTTGCCTGTATGTGAGCCTTTCTGTATTTCATAGATACTTATAATAATTTCTGCAGTGTATGCATTTGCTTTCTGTTTATAAGGCACTTACTCTATAGTTACACAGACACTTTGTAATAGAAGCCAGATACAAAACCTTAAATACCTGAAGAGATGATCTGTCCAAAAAGAATAAAGTCACTAATGTGCAAATGGAGAGAATCCAGGGTTGACAACCGCGAGTTGACCAGCTTGGAAGAAATACCATGCAGGCTCTTTAAAAATACGAGCTAAGGTTTTCTGGAAGGGCTTATCTGAGTAGGGGCTTCCACAGGCCTGAGTATGGGTGGAAGGGTTGATGGGAGCATTAAAAGAACTGCCTAGGGATGGTCAGGGCATGAGTTGATTTAAAGTTCTGCCGTAGACCTGTCCCATTACCTAAAGGGCAAAGGATGATTTTTGTCATACTTGTGGTTAATAAAGGACTGAAGTGCTGCTGAGGCCTTTAATTGCATCCCCTGACAAATGAGTGTCTGTATCCTCTTACTTGGGAAGACAGTCATGACGAACCTTTTTCAGCCTGTGGTGGAATAGAGTGTTATCTGTACCTGTGACAGCTTAGGGCTTTTACCTGAAAAAATTACTGTCTGAAGAGTTACATTGACGGAGAGTTTGTGTGATGCAAAGTAAGGGAAGGGTGGTCTGAATTTGGAAGGAGATGAACAACTGCATTGTGCTGGTGGCAAGTTACCTTCCCCATTTCTTGAGCTCGTTTTATCATATGTAGAAAGTTGAAAGCTAAGACTAGCTGTAGGGTTCCCTGACCTTTGTCCTGGTACTGCTAGGTGACCTTCTTGAATAACAGGTGCTTGTGTATTACCAACAAGTTCTCTCAAAGTCTTCTTTCCTTCCTGCAAGTGTAGTCCTAAATGCACTTAGGCTGGTTTACGGCTTCTTGGAGCCAAGATATGTCTGTAAGTGGGTAAGAGGAAAAAGGACTTCTGTTTATAGTCAAGATAGATACTTATTCCACTGACTGTATTATGACACACAGTCTAATTAGTATAGCATTTAAAGCAGTTATTTTAATGGCAGATACACACTTCATGTCTCTTTCATTCATATTCTGTTCTACCTATTTCATTTATTCATATGAAAAAAAGAAAATTGACTGTTGTGTCCTTATGTACAGGAGAACCCCATGAAATATTTTGGCAAACTATAAAAAATTCATTTCTAAAGTGTGTTCTTACTATTTTTCATTTTCAAGGTTTTTTGATACTACGGTCTTAGGTTTTCCTCTGTTCTTGTCTTCTAGCTTCTCACTAACAAACTACTTGATTTTGACCCCAGAACATACACATGCCTGACATTTCATGTGCCAACTTTTTCTTATGAGTGCTTTCTCTTACTTTGGTGCTGTGTGAGATGTGAAAAAAACCCAGCCTTTCAGAGAAGATGTTATATTTTTTCAACTTCTTCTCTCTTGTGATGATTTTTGCCTTCCCCATTTTACTTCTTACATCACCCATTTTTAAAAACTTATTCCACTGTGTGCTTGGCTAGCTCTCTGAAATCTATTATTGACAATATCTTCCTTTAAACAAAAAGGAACAAAACCACTCCCAGGCCCTGACTTTCTGGCACTAACTCTGTGTATTCCTTCCTTTTCTTAGGAAAGAAATTAAGAAACTAGTCGTCTAGCAGTCCTGCAGTAGTTGCTTGGCACTACAGTCTGGAGCTTTTCTTCAGCTTAGCTTTAACACATTGATAATTGAACTCATGGTTAGAGATGATCTCACTTTTTCAGAAACAAACCCTTCTCCATGTTCTCAGTATTACAGAGTTAGGCAGTATTGAACTGAAGAGGGGACAGTACAGGCATCTGTAGTTCTCTGTCATGGTCATAACCCTATTCACAGAGTTATTTTTTTCTGTATTTGTGGTGGATCTGCCTTTGTACAATTCAGCAACTTCTGCTCACCTTGTTTTGCAGGAACAGTGAACTACTACTACACATGACACCTTTTTCCTTTCCTTGATAAAATAATCTTATGTGTTCATTTCAGTCAGGTGTCTTGAAAAGGGCAAGAGGATAAACATGCTCTTAAACTTACTCTCTGTTTCTTCATGTTGGCTTTTGGTAGCTGTGTTCCTTCATCATTCTTATTTTTTTTCTTCTGCATCTTTTGTTTGCAGGTCAGTTGGTATTGCCTCTGTGACCTTGTGTACAACTCTTTGTCGTTATTTTTGCCTTCATTCTGTCCTAGATTAGTGCAGTTATTTCTTTAACCAAGATAGGACTTGGGAGCTGTTTATATCTGAAGGCAGATACATTTTTTGTTTTGTTTTTTGCACAGGGAGATATGTAACCAAACCACTATCTTCCTACTGGCATAGTTTCCTTCAGGTTCCTCTTCTAAATTTTCTGTATTTCTTAGGGTTTTGTAGCTTAACAAAATACCTGCGGCACGTTTGGCAACAATGGCATCTTCTTGGTGAACTCTGTATATCAACACTTGCCTTGTTTACAGCTGACCTACTCTGTCATGTGCTCTGCTTGTACATATCTTCATAAACTCTTCATGTAGTACTTGTCATATGCAAAAACCTTGCATTTCGTTTATTCTTTTCCCTTGTCGTATTTTTTTCCCTTGTCATATTTATATCCAGTCATACCTCTTACTAATTTTACTTCTAGTAGCTGCTCACTTATCCCAGCTAAAGTAATGAGTAAACTGATCAGATGCTATTCTAATGTTTATACTTTAAAAAATACCATTAAGAGTAGATTTAATTCAGAGAACAATCCAATTCCAACCTGTGTTGTCAGGAAGAGGGGAAATAAAAGGATGAAGAGATGTAGTTGGCCTCATGGATATATAAACAGGTTTCTCTTCCTTTGCATCTTTGGAGGTGTGAGAGGTGAGCTGATAATTTGATGGCTGTCCTTCCACTCATCGTCTCCCACCCTAGTAATCTGTAAATACTGTTGAAAAATACTCGCTATAGATTATCTGTTCAAACAATGTTAAGTATGCCTTCAGCCATTTTTATTCTGCATGTATTTGTATCGTGTCAATGTTAATACTGCCTGACTTTTGAAAAAAAGTATGATTTGTTTGAATGAACAGAAATGTTACACCTATTGTAACAATTATATAGCTGTGATAGAGCTACCAAGCTGGTTGTTAAACTGATCTGGGGCAATTCAGGTTGAAATTCAGGGCATGTTGTGCGAGTACTAAAAAGACTAGTTTTGCATATGATATGGATTTAACATGAGCTATATGATAATATACGCCTTTGTTTTAGCAGCTTCACCTGCTCAACAAAAGAAAATGTATTGCATAGTAGAGCTGAACTTTTGACTGTTAACTTTTTTTACTTTAAGTTGGGAAATCATGAGCAAACTCTGTTTTAGCTTTCATAGAATCATATCATAGAATGGTTTGGGTTGGAAGGGACTTTAAAGACCATCTAGTTCCAAGCCCTCTTCCTTGGGCAGGGACATCTTCCACTAGATCAGGTTGCTCAAAGTTCCATCCATCCTGGCCTTGAACACTTCAGGGAGGAGGCAGCCACAACCTCCCTGGGCAACCTGTTCCAGGGTCTCACCACTCTCACAGTAAAGAATTTCTTCCTTATATCTAACCTAAATCTACCCTTTTTCAGTTTAAAACTGCTACCCCTCATCCTATCCTACACTCAGTTTTGATAGAGAGTCCTGCCCCATCTTTCCTATAGGCCCCTTTTAAGTACTGGAAGGCTGCTATAAGGTCTCTCCGGAGCCTTTTCTTTTCCAGACTGAACAACCCCAACTCTCTCAGCCAGTCCTCATAAGGGAGGTGCTCCAGCCCCCAATCATCTTTGTGGCCTCCTCTGGACCTGCTTGAGCAAGTTCATGTCTGTCTTATGTTGGATGCCCCAGAGCTGGATACAGAACTCCAGGTGGGGGTCTCACAAGAGCAGAGTAGAGGGGGAGAATCACTTCCCTCAACCTGCTGGCCACACTTCTCTTGATGTAGTCAAGGATATAGTTGGCTTTCTGGACTGCAATTGCACGTTGCTGGCTCATAGTCAGTTTTCCATCCACTCATACCCCCAAGTCCTTCTCTGTAGGGCTGCTCTCAATCCACTCATCGCCCAGCCTGTATTTGTGTTCGGTATTGCCTTGACCCATGTGCAGGACCTTGCACTTGGTCTTGTTGAACTTCATGAGGTTTGGACAGGCCCACCTCTCAAGCCTGTCCAGGTCCCTCTGGATGCCATCTCTTCCCTCCACGTCAGCTACAGCCCGCTTGGTGTCGTCAGCAAACTTGCTGAGTGTGCACTCAATCCCACTGTCCACGTCGCCAACAAAAATGTTAAACAGTGCTGGTCCCAATACCAACTCCTGAGGAATGCCACTCCTCACTGGTCTCCACTTGGACATTGAGCCGTTGACTGCAACTCTTGAGTGCAACCACCCAGCCAATTCCTTATCCACTGAGTGGTCCGTCTTGTCAAATCCATCCATGTCTCTCTGATTTAGGGACAAGGATGTCATGTGGACCAGTGTCAGAAGGTTTGCACAAGTCCAGGTAGATGACGTCAGTTGTTCTTCCGTTACCCACCAGTGCCGTAACCCTGTCGTAGAAGGCCACCAAATTTGTCAGTCATGATTTGCGCTTAGTGAAGCCATGTTGGCTGTCACCAATCACCTCCTTATTTTCCATCTGCCCTGGCATAGTTTCCAGGAGGATCTGCTCCATGAACTCGCTGGGCACAGAGGTGAGACTGACTGGTTTGTAGTTCCCTGGGTCTTCCTTTTTTTCCCTTTTTAAAATAGGGGTTATGTTTCCCCTTTTCCAGTCAGCGGGAGCTTCACCGGACTGCCACAACTTCTCAAATGTGGTGGATAATGGCTTAGCTACTTCATCTGCCAGTTCCTTCAGGACCCGTGGATGCATCTCATCAGGTCCCATGGACTTGTGTGCCTTCAGGTTCCTTAGGTGGTCTTAAACCTGATCTTCTCCTACAGTGGGTGGTTCTTTGTTCTCCCATTCCCTGTCTTTGCCTTCTGTGTCTTGAGCAGTGTGGCTGGAGCCCTTGCCAGTGAAGACTGAGGTAAAAAAAGATACCTCAGCCTTCTCCATATCCTGGGTAACTAAGTCTCCCTTCTCCTTTCAGAGGGGGCCCGCATTTTCCCTAGTCTTTCTTTTATCACCGATGTACGTATTGTTTTAATGTAATTGTATTAGATGACTTCTGTTTAGTTTTGTGATTCACTATGACTATATTTACTTGTTTTATGAGACTAATGTAGGACCTCTTTCCCTGTTTTTCTTTCTGAAGGACCTAACCATATGCCTATGCAAGGACCTGGACCTAACCAACTCAATATGACGAACAGTTCCATGAACATGCCTTCAAGTAGCCATGGGTCAATGGGCGGCTATAATCACTCAGTGCCATCCTCACAGAGTATGCCAGTGCAGAATCAGATGACTATGAGCCAGGGACAGCCGATGGGCAACTATGGTCCCAGACCAAACATGAACATGCAACCAAACCAAGGTAAGCAAGATGCATGTTAGCTTCTGTAAAAGGAAACATCTCGGGTACAGACTCTTTCTAAAAAAGGTCTATTCTGGTAGATTGCCTTCACTAAATGCATTTGTACCCATGTTTGGAGGACTCTCCATCTCCTTTCTCCCATGTGTCAGTGACTTTTTATTTATTTGCAGATACTGAATTGTTCTCAGGCATTGTGTGAGAATCTGGGAAGGGATCTGCTTTCATCAGTTAAAAGTTTGAACCAGTTTCTCTTTCTCAGACTTAACACTTCTATCTAAGTGTTATTGCTCGAGTTGATAAAATACACCTCTGCTCTTCAGTCTCTTGGGTAAATTGAAAAACTAAAAGTTAGGTAGCCCTCAGATTTTTATACCTAATTAATCTTTGTTCTCTGCTGCATGCTGTTTTAGCGTGGAATATGTCTGTTAATCTTGAAGAAGTAAAATTAAGTTCCAGGAACAAATCTGCTACTCTCTACTGTTTTCAGATGTCCTTGTGTATATAGTAAAATTCAAAACTAATTTTGTATCTAGGATATTTGCATAGCATAAACAGATGATGTTTATGTTGACATCCTTGTTGAAATGCAAGGACATTGCAGAATTAAAATACTACATTAGAGTCACAACAGACCAATTTATTAAATTGTATATTTACTGCACATTCTTATAAATGCGCTTTACAAGTCAGCAAGTAGTATTTTCAGCTTACCTGTTAAGTCTGTTACTACACTGGATCTGGACATACCACCTGCTACAAGACATACTGCAGAATTTTAAAAAAAAAAAAAAATGTTTCTGCCACATTTACAGCAAATACGGGATTTTTTTCCCCCCAGTATGTATGAACTCTTACGGATGTATTAGCTGAAGGATACGACTTGAGTTTTTTGTCTCTTTTTTGATGCTGTAGGAGAATGTGTTTTTCTCTTCTTCTAAGGCTCCCTCCCTGGCCATTGTAGAAAAAATAATCCTTCAGTGTCATAGGTTCTTCTTATTGCAGTATACTCTCATTGGAGACCAAAGCTCCGTTTTGTAGTGTAGTTACCATTTGTTCCTGAGGTGTATAAACAGACCATGTTATACTGCAGTTTGATTATTAGATCACAGAAAGGTTCAAAGCAGACAAAAGACTTAAGTAATGAGAGACCAAAAATAAGTCGAGATGGAACAGCTATTTCTTCAGTTTTCTTACCAGTAGTGAAAATGGAAAGTCCGAGTCCTTCATTGTCCACACTGTTAATGGCATTTTTCTTAAAATTTAACAGCAGAGGAAACAAAAGTAGGCACATAGCAGAGGAAACCATCACAAGTGGAAATATTTTTGACTGTCTCTGAAGTGGCAAGTTATCTGTGTATTCTGGGCAATTCACCTCAATGGAGTAATTTTGTGAACTTTGTAAGATGCTTTGGAAAAGTTCTGTGCATGCTTAGTTGAAATTTCTTAGTTGCAGAGAGTTAGCAATAAGCATGTAGCAGTATGTGTGAGGGAGCCATCCACTAAGTTGCTTTACAGAAAACAATGTACTTTGTATGACTGGCTTACAGTTTAGGACTAGTGATTATTCCATCTCAACGTAGTGTTCTTTTCTCTTCCTTATGATATTCCCCTGCTCTATTTTCAGTACTCTGTCAAACTTGAAAATTGCTTATTAGAAATCACGCAGAAAGATACTATCTTGGTTTCAGCTGGGATAGAGTTAATTTCTTCCTAGTAGCTGGTACAGCGCTGTGTTTTGGATTTAGTGTGAGAATAATGCTGATAACACACTGATGTTTTAGTTGTTGCTAAGTAGCACTTACCTTAAGTTAAAGATTTTTCAGTTTCCTGTGCTCTGCCAGCAAGCAGGTACTCGGGCATCGGTCAGCGGGTGGTGAGCAATTGCATTGTACATCACTGTCTTTTCCTGGGTTTTATTTCTCTCTCTTTTTATTATATTCCTTTTCATCATCACCATTATTATTTATTGTGATTATTTTTGTTATTATTATATTTTATTCTATTTTAGTTATTAGCTAAAGTTTTTGACCTAAGAATATGCCTAGTCAGGTCTCCTTAATACATTTCCTCCATGTTCCACTCCTAGTTGTTGTAGTTGTACTGAGATTCGGTGACAAATTAGAAAAAATACTTTTGTACCTTTACTCTTACAACTCCAAGACTCGGGGGAGAGAATGGCAGAGAATTCTGAGACCATGTGAGATCTAGACAGCAAGCCAAGATCCAGTCTGGCTGGGCAGAGGTGTCAGCCAAGCATGGATACTGCAGGCCTCTCATCTAAGTGAAGAAACAAGAATGAGCTGCTAGGAAATGCATTGAGATGCAGCTTAACAAAAAGGGAATAAACAGATTGTGACTTGAAGATTTCTTAACTGGTAGCATGTACTGCCATTCAGAAACAGAAATGAACCAAAATTTCTGAACCTCAGTATTGTTGTCAGAAGACATTTGTGAACCCCTAAGCACTCCTTGTTTCTTTGTCTTATAAAGGGGTGATCCATACTGAGAATGAGAGATCCCTACTGTATCTGCCAGTTAAAAACAGCACTAGCTAAATATAATACTAAGTATTCCACAAGATAAGGTCTTAGCATCTCAAGTTGACTGTTAAAGATTAGTAGATGTTTTTGACCTTAATCTTTCCCTGCATGTGTTCCCCATCTGCAGAGGAATGAATCTGATGGTAAGATTATTATACCATCTGATTTCACAGGAGTGTTGTGAAAGTATTTTCATTATGAAGATTTGGACATTTTAGTTATGAGTGCCATAAGAAAACCCATGAGTAAATTAATAATCCTGTCTTCAGTGTTTGACTAGGCATGGCATGTCACACAAACAATTAGGAGGAAACAAACAGCTTTTCAGTGAATAATATCTGCTATGTACTGAATGAGGCCAGTACTTTTAGAAAAAAAAGCATGTTATCATACAATAAAGGTACCATAACACGCAGAAAGGTTTGATCTAACTTTTGGGTGGTTTTAGCATAACTTTATGTGCATTTTCTACCAAAACATCTTGCTGTATATACACATTTTGAGGCAGATGGTGTTAGTAAGAAAAAATGAAAAAGTGCTAATTAAGAAATAAAATGCATAGTAACAGAACCCATTGTCAGATTTACTTTCTGTCTCCACTTTGTACTCGTTGATTTTCACTAGTTTATAAAATGCTAGCCAGAGGAGTACGTTAAATGAGAAGCAAAATTATCATGGAATTGTTTTTATATAGTTAGTCCAGTTAAAAGAAGAATTTCAGTAATTTTGGATTTAAGAAGGAGAATGTTTTAAGTGGAAGATGATGTAGATGACTCTTGATTAAAAAGCTACTCTAGTGGTCTGGGACATCCACAAGGAATACTGGCTACCTTTTTGGGAAAGATAGGAAGCAGCAGGAGCTGAGTGAATGTGGAAGAAACTCCTTTCTTATGGGTGCATTTCTTCTTTTGTATTGGGAAGTACTTATGTTGAATGAAGTATTTCAAGTCTTGCTGATTTTTGACTTTTCAGATGGGAGGTGTAAGCATGATTTTCTGGAACCTGAAACTTACGTGGAAATTCCTCTTATTTATGTTGAACAGATCTTTCACAGTCAGAGAATAAACAGTAGAGTTCAAATACTTTAAAAGTAAAGACCAAGAAATTACAGCTTGGCCATCTCAGAAACTTTGTTTCTCAGATCCTTTTGCTAGGATTCTGTTTCCTCGCCAGAAGCGCTTGAAGCAAATTTCCCAAACTCCCCAGTCTGTATTTAATGAGCATTATGTGTTGCTTGGAGCAAGGGAGGGGACCTAGTTTACTTTTAGCATGTGAGCTCTGCATGAGAATATCATGTTGACTTGATCATTTGCAGAAGACCAATTGTTGAATCTGGTGCTGAGGTTTTTTAAATGACAGTTTCATTTATATAAACTTACAAAAATTCCATTAGTTTCAGAGCTCTTTCAATTACAAGCAAATATGAAGAGATTATAGAGACAGCAGGGATGAGGCAGGTGCAGAATTCCTGTTCTTTTGTTGTCCACATAAAGCAATATAAAGATAGGAACATCCAGTGTTATCTGAAATACAAACATCTTCAGGGTATGACAAATCAGGACAAAATGATTTCTGAGGCTGAGGACCTTTTGTGAATGTCTTGCCATCTGTTCATTCCCACGTAAACAGAGGCTGTTACATTTCAGTACCTCAACATGCATGATGTCATGGACCAAGGAGGGCAGTCTCAATTTTTTGGACATCTAACCTATTAAAGAAAAATAAAAATTGCCTCCACATTTTGAAGTGCCATCATGCTATAGCTGAATTTGTAGGATGTCTAGCTGTAGAAGATGCTGCAGCTCTCCAATGTTGAAAAAAACCTGCAGATACAAACAGGTCCCACAGTGTTTGTTCTTTCATCTTTCTTCCCTAGTGTAAAACATTAATTGTGACATTGCTAACTAAGGAAATTTTTTTTTAATGTTTTTTTTCTTAAATGCCACCTGAAATTACGGTTCAGTTTGAGATGAGAACTTTGTGGAGTGAGTGTGGAGAAGTTTCTACTACCTTCAATTTGCAGCCTAAATCATACATTAGAAGTAGCAAAAAAATGTGTATCCTCAAAGTCTTTTGAGATAGTGTTTAAACTACCCCTCATGTTAAAACACCTTTAAGATTTTGGTTTATCTGACCAAGTACATCTGAATTGTAGCTTTTGTCAAGAATCTTGAGAAAATGGAAAGTTAAATTTACCCTACGGTATAGTTCCTAAGCTAGCTCTTGCAAGAGTTATCACCATCTCTTATGTTTAATAACTCACATTTTTTTAATGAACATGAAGAAAAACAACAAAAAAAGTTTTGTTGAGGGCTGCTGCATTGCTAGGTACATGTTTTGCATTTATTTAATAGTGGACACAATAACGAGATTTACTCTGGTAAATCTGGCATGGTGTACTTTGCTGATACTCTGATATGTATGTCCAGCTGCTTTATTGATACGAGTACATGTTGTGAAATGCCTAAAGAATAGACCTCTCCTTAGCAACAAAACCAACATATTTTTGAAGACTGAAGAAACAATAGCTTATACTGTTGCTTTTTGGTTATATCCAGCTGCTCCCATACCTCTTTAATCAGAACAGTAGAAGCACCGGTTCATTTGTGAGTGTGGTTCCTCACTTCTCTGCTTCTTCCTAAGCTTCAACCTTGTCAGCAGTTGTTCTTGTCCTCTCATAGCATTTACCACCAGTATCTGAGTTTCAGCAGAAGAGACAAAGCTAAGGAGACCATTTTTTCTGCAGCTCTTTCATCCTCAGTGCATTCAGATTTGTTAGGTTTATCTGGAACCCACTTCTAGTTTGCATTTCTGTTTCTCTCTATTCATCTTACATGTCTGAAGACTAGGTTGTCAGTTTTCTTTAGTCATTTCTTGTCAGGAGACTGCCACTGGGTCACTGCACTTACAAGAAGATCAGGTACCAGCCCATTTGCACTTAAGTCCACTTTCTTCCCTACATGTGAGTCCTCCTTAAGAGACACTGCCTGGGGCAGGAACACGTTTTTTCATTGAGTAGGTGTAGGTGACTTTGAAATGTGCAGTTGAGGAAAATGTTGTGTATTCTCAGTAATGTAGACTATTTTAAATTAAATTGAACAATGAGCAGTTCAGTTTTTACCTGTTGTTGGCTTGCTTTATACATACACTTACTCCATAAGACTGATATGGGTCTACACTGCATTTTTCAAATGCCTGTTTAATGACTACCAAAATTGCCTGCACTGCTCACAGGACTTACAGTATTACTTCTTAGCCTCTTTTTCTTCAGACTTTTATGCCAGGAATGCTTCCAGTATATTGATGTGTGAAGACTACCTTCTGAATATATAGAAACTGTATAGGGCTTTCGTACTAAAATATAGGGCTTTTGTGTTACCAAAGTTAAAATAGTTTTGTGGAAAGACAATAGTCTCCTTGTGTACTTGCATATTTACAGGGATAGTCCTACACAGTGTTTTGTTGGACTCATTTTGGACTCTGTACAAATCAGATATTTTGTCCTCTCTGGAATAAATAGCTCTAGAAATTCACCAAAAAATTAGTTACTAAGGAGAGTTTTTGAAAGCAGTGAGCATTCTGTTGCAGCACGGAGTTTTGTGAACTTCTGTATGAGAAGTCTTATCTCCAAGTCTGGAAGAGATCATGACTTCCACTGAGTGTAGTTTGTTGTGACCTGATCAGAGATTCAGGAGCTGTATTTTAAGTGGTCTGTAAAAGTATGTGCTATAAATATTAGAAAGTCTTAGATCATGAACTAATGGTCTTAATTTTTTGACTTAAGTTTTGTGAAGGGGCTTTCTAGGTTAGTTTTATGTCATATTAAGCATTATACAATGAATAAATGTGGCTTTAGTGTAGACTTGATTTTTCAAAAGAAAAAACAAATTCAAAGTTACCTCACCCCTCAAAACTGCCGCATAAAATTGTTCTGTTGTGTGAGACAATAGATACCATGGTTATTCTTTTAGGTATCTTCTTAATAAGAGAGAGATGTGAACCAAACTGGAAGGAAGCCAGGCACTCTGTTAATAACACAATACACAGTCTGATACAGGGTAGTGAATTCTCATTGTGGCTCTACAAAGCGTTAATGAAGTTCTAATTTAAAAAGCAAACAGAAAACCTCTACATTGCACCGTGGGGACCCAACACATTTTTATCACATTGTATTGTGACTAATATTAATATTGTTAATTAACAAGCTTTCTTGAGATCTAGGAATATTATGGCAACAAGTTTTTATTTTTTTTCGAGGCTGCTTAATGTTTCTCAGTACCTCTAAGCAGGAGCAGTGAAATGGAATGATCTAAATTACCTACTTGTTCAGAAGATCAAAAAATGAAATACATTTTTGCTAAGTGAAAAATAATTACAGTATCTCAACTTAAATGATTTTTTTTTTTTACTTTAAAATTGGAACACAGAAACTGAGATGCTGAAGGATGGAATCATAACTGGATCATTTTAAGAGTGGGCAATATTTATCTTCAGAGGAAAATGAAGCTTAACAGAACTAAGGACACTTTACTTCTTACTGAGAGATTCCACACAGGGGTTTAATGGGATTTAACTGACACACTTTGAATTCATACCACTAATTAATTTGGCTTAACTTTCTCTTGTAACCTCACATAGACAGGATCTAAGTGACTATGTATTCCTTTCCTTATATAAAGTCCATTGTCAGTATTGGCTGTATCTAAGTAATTTTCCAGTACTATGATTTCACGTAGGACTTTCTGCTTGTGCTCCAGCACCTAGTTATTTTTTAAAAAATATTAAATGCAGTGGCAAAATCTAGCCTACAGAAAACTAGATGATACCATTTTCTCCTGGGATGGGGCTAAGGAGTGACTGTGCTAGTTAGATGTTCTGGTTTGTTTTGTTTTTTAGTGATGCTAGTGACTTGCTGGCTTTGTAGTTTATAAAATAAATTAAAAGACAAAAAAAGCCTAGGGTTTCACCATTATAAAGTGTGCACTATGTGTTAAGTGATTTGAAGTATTTTAAAAGATGTCATTTAAGAAGTTTAGCTCCTTGTCACAACTCTTTCCTCCTATTTTTAATACTGGAATAACAGTTTTCTGAAGTGGTACTACAGAGGAAGTGAAGAAGCTTTGTAAAAGTTATATCAACCTAACCTGCAATCTCATGTAATAAAATGGTGTAATCATAATTTTCATTGCTGTATTATGTCAGTAGGGTGCTCTTTAACTGTCTGTTTTCATTACTGAAGTTTGCATTTTTCCAAGTTCAGCCCTAATTAGATTTTCTCAGTTGATAAAACATGGGCAGTACTTGATCTCTTCTGGTCTCTTCCTGTGGTTCATAGAAACTTGGTGCAGCTTGGTATGAAAGAAGATTTTTGTTACAGGCTGCTTGGGACTGTTCAGTGGTGGGCAGAGCATGTATTCCTGTGGGCCTTTCTACGTACTGCCTGTTATGTGATTGCCTGACTCGCTGATACACATGGGTTGGTCTTTACAGGCTAAATAAAATTGTTTATTTTGTGGTAACAGTTAAGTGGCTTGTATCAACAAGCTATATAGCTTGGACTATAACAACAACTACATATGTATTAAAACAATGCCCCAAGGAGTTCACAATGTTAAATAATTTTTCTATGACTTATCAAGGTTTCACTGTCAGGTTTTCATCTATGATTTCTTTGCAGATGCTTTTTAAAACAAACAAAAAATGGTAAAAGTCTGTTATCTTTGTGCACGAGTAAGCTAATGTCTCTGTAGAGTTTAAAGAAGAATCATCTAGAAAGTGAGCGGCCTTATTCAGGCTGAGTTCTATTTTGTAACTCAGTTACTGAATTGATCACCTGCATTCGCACAGGTCCAGAAACAAGGAATGAATGCTTGTGAGAGCACTAGAAATACAGTCCCTTTTTTGGTCTGTTTTTAAAGGTTGAGTTTTCCACATTCTTTTTGAAAGATGTAGTCACAAATCATGTGTTACAGAAGACATAATTGCTACTCTTCCTTTTACAGGTCCAATGATGCACCAGCAGCCTCCCTCCCAGCAATACAACATGCCACAAGCAGGTGGCCAGCATTACCAGGGGCAGCAGCCACCCATGGGAATGATGGGCCAAGTTAATCAAGGAAATCACATGATGGGTCAAAGACAGATTCCTCCATACAGGCCGCCACAGCAAGGTAGGACTTCACTTCAGTGTTTTTACATTGATTTTAAATAACCATCTTGAAAACTATTTTAAATCACTCCCTTGCTTACACCAAATTTCGATCAAATCATTAGGTGTCACAGACTCGTTTGCAGACTCTTTTTGTTACCTTTTTACGGGTGGTTCTTGCAGCAACAGATTACTGGTATAACCATGAAACGTGAAGACAAGTATTTCTTTTGTTTTGAGTTCTTTCTGACAAACTATCTAAAAATATGCATCTCAGATATGCTGATGCAGAATTCTGTTTCGATATTTAAATAATAGGTGCAGAAAAGGAACAGAGTACCTGCTTGGTTCTGAAGTTGCTCAATTACAAAAAGGGAACGATGTTTCACAATCCTGCTTCTCTTTTTCCTTTTTTTTTTCTTTCCAGTCCTTTTAGAAAAGGAGTAACTTTATTTTTAACACCTTAGTCTGTTATACACATGTTCCTAAAATGAGCTCAAAACTGAAATTTGATATATATGTGCTCAATCTAGTGCAGCCAAACAACTGTGTGTGTGTGTATATATATAGATACATTTATTTAATTTTTTAAGTAAACCAGATTACATATGTTGTCTAAAATGCAACGATATGGGTGGGGAGTACATTTGAGAAGTATTTCTCATACTAAAATCAGAAATTAGCAGGCTTTATAACAGAGAAAACAAGTTATTTACGTATTGACTGGTTGTGGTTTTTCAGGCCCACCACAGCAGTACTCAGGCCAGGAAGACTATTATGGGGACCAATACAGTCATGGTGGACAAGGTCCTCCAGAAGGCATGAACCAGCAATATTACCCTGATGGTAATCTCTCATAAATGTTAACTTTCCCATTTTCTATACCTGCCCAATACTAATGTAGTCATATGCCCAAAATTAGGGAATGAGGCAAGAACAGTAATTGGATATCATACCTCACATTTACAAAACCTTTCAAATTCAGAGTTGTTACTACAGTTTAAGTTACTATGACTAGTTAATTTTACAACTTACTCAAAGTATGTAATTTGTAGTACTCCCATTTGAAACTCTAAGAACAGTTTTAGTATTTCAAAAATAAGTTCTGTAATTGGTTTATCTAAAAGTATGGAGGGTTCCTTAGAATATCTAGTATAATTGAGATGAATTAAAACAGTCATAACTTTATTATAAATAAGAGAGGGGGCGATATCCTTTTATTAAAGATTTTATTGAAGTGGAAAAACTTGCTAAAAAATACATGGTTTTCCTGTAGATGCTCTATTTTTTTAACTTAGTGTTTAGTTTTCATGTAAGTCGCACAAATGTGTTATTGCTGCTATGGTATGGGCCTTTAGTTAATTTTTATAAAGGAATAAAATGGTCCCTGCCCTGAGGAGATTGTAATTGTGAATCCTCTTTAGAAGTCCCCCCAGTGCTTTCAAGACAAGACTGGAACTTTGAATTTCATAAATCTGTCCTCCTACTTCTCAGAATTTAGAGTGCTGAAGGCTATTGGATTGTGTTATAAATTAGAAGAGTTGTAATTAACCTGTGTTTAGGCTGAGCAGAGACTGGGAGAACAAAGATGCTGACTCATGACTACTGTGATAACCGTGTGTGCAACTTGATGATATCTTATGATGTTCAAGGAATGTGGTATATGTTAATGTTTTAAAAATATACATGAAGCAAAGCTGTGTAATTGCCAAAGCAACTACCCATTGTAAATAAAAGGATACAAGTTAGTTTTTTGAATTTTAATTTCTATTAAATTGATTTTTAAGATACATCAAGCCACATCTATATAAGCTTGCATGTGTTATTTTCGGAGATATATGTGCAGAGTTATTTTACAGCTTGCATTAACTTGTGATTACTAAGCTTTAATTTTGGAACTTTTATGTTACACTCATGAACGTTAAATGGTTACAGGCAATTTACTGTAGTAAGGGCAATTCAGTGTTACCATCAACAGCTCTGTGGCAGCACAGATTACTTCTCTAAGACCCATTCCTTCTAAAGATTCATTGTTTATCATTACCTCATTATTACTTTTATATAGAACATAAACAATCTACTGTAAGACTTGTTTTAATGGTTTTATGTATTTATGTTAGATTCAGTCAATGACATGGTACAGTTGCAGAACTAATTACAAAGACTACTTAGTTTTAGAACTGTTTTCTCCTTTCCTTATTTTTATTCCAAAATTTTATTCCAAATTTATATAATTTGTATCATTTGATTTCAAATCTAAACAAAGTTTTGGCTTGTTTTCTTGACCAAGTTAGCAATAAAATGTATTTTGGTCATCTGCAAGACAAAATATATTTGTTCTAAAAACAACAGGTGGGGTTCTCACTGCATATATTGGTTTCTTAATCAGAGATGCCTGTAGTCTCTGAAAAGGAAGGTTTGTTTGTCATGATCCTACTCAGGACTGGAATGTAAGAGGAAGTGTTTTCTTAAGACTTGGAGGAATTCTGTTTGTAGAGAAGATCTTAAGAATGTTACTTTCCTGTCACTTAAAAGCAAAATTTGATGTAGACTGTGGTTCATAACTTCATTGAGCTTTATTTGTTATATTTCACACTGCTTTTAGCATATGCTTTTGAATTGGAGATCAGCAGAACAGGTGTTAGACAAAGTATGATAATTGCTTTCTTTGTTCATTCTAATTTAATTCAGGTTATTTACATGTGAAAGGCCTAAATGCTTTCTTTTTTTTTGAGTGAAAGATAAAGTACCTTTCCCCCCCCCCCCCCCCCCCCAACAAGGATTATCAGAAGGTTTAAGACCATCCCTTGCTGTGATATTGCTAAAACTGCATTAAGCCTTTTTTTTCCTGTCACATGTTAATTCAGTATGAAAGGAAATCATATTAATAAGTCTTTGGCTAATACAATTGAAAATTCTTTTTCATGTATATCCAGTTGAAATTTTTTTCATTTTTCTGAGAAATGAAATATTTTTAGGGTTTTCACTCAGAGGCCATTAACGTTTCTTCCTGTCTCTTGTCGAATTGATGTAGGTCATAATGATTACGGTTATCAGCAACCGTCGTATCCTGAACAAGGCTACGATAGGCCTTATGAGGATTCCTCACAACATTACTACGAAGGAGGTATCTATATACCTTCACACACATACGCACATACATTCCCTTTCCTCCCTCACCCACAACGGGAACAAAAATTCTTGCACAACACGACTTATACCCATGCAAAGCTCTTGTAGAATACTAGTTGCTGGCTGTCTTGAAAATTGCAGGGAACTTGAAGCATTCAGAATAATTTCTTGCAAACACCTAAAATATATAACCACAATTTGCCATTTCTAACAACAGTAAAATGACTAAAACACTCTAGAGATTTTTTTTTTTTACCTCAACGGAAATTTTTATTTAAACATAAATTTGTTGGTTCAGTTGTATATCTTTTTGTGTGTGTATATATTTTGTATAATTATAGTGCCATTAGGAAACAGCTTGCTGATCTTGTGTAGCTAGTCTGTGCTCTTGTAGCTGTCCTTAATTTTGTCTTTTTTTTTTTTATTTTATTTAGCATAGTCATGATCTTATGACTGTGATGTTCCAGTAAATGTAATGCTCGTTTGGCAGAGATGCTGAAAATGCTGCAGTTCAACTTTGCAAAATTGGCTTTAACTGCAGTTTGTTTGGCCGAATTCCTTCTGTTTGGTTTGAGTTTTCTTTGTTTTGTTCAGTTTTTGAAATCAATATTGCATTTCATTTTGGTCTTGTGTTGTTGGCTGTGCATCTTGGGAGGAAAAAAATTAATAGAGTAGGTATCTTTATAAGTTTTTGCTTTCTTGCAATCGTCTTACAGGAAACTCGCAATATGGTCAGCAGCAAGATGCGTATCAAGGACCACCCCAACAGCAGGGTTATCCACCACAACAGCAGCAATATCCAGGCCAACAAGGCTATCCAGGACAACAGCAGGGTTATGGTAAGAACCTGAAGACACAGACAGCAACCACAAAAAAGAGCAGGAGAGATCCTCATATGTTATTCCATTCCTGTTTTACTGAGCTGAAAGGCCGGGCTTGTGCAAAAAAGTTGTATACCCACAATTTCACTGGGCCAAAACAAGGACGTGTAGAAGACATCATCTTCTGGGAAGTAGATCCAGTGTTGGCAGTCAAGGACAACGGGGTAACATAGAAAACTGAGGGTGCCTAAAAAACATTATAAGAGGTGTCTGTAATTTAGAAAGACACAGAAAGACAGAGTCAGGAGGACGGAAAGATGGCAGAGAGCTATTTATACCCTTTCATCCCTGGATTTGCCATTTAGAACAAGATCTTTTTAAAACTAGCTTAAAATTTCACCCAATGCACATGAATCATTCTTTTACAATTCTTGTGCAGATCAATAAGGAAATGAATAGAAGCATTGCCAATGCAGCTTTCAAGAGAGTTTGTCTTATAAATTTGCACTAGTAGTACAAACCTCCTGATGTATGGCAGGAATGAGAAATCCTCTGTGACAAGTGAGATAATGTAGTCCTTGGATTCAAGGAAAACCTCCCAAACAGGAAACTTAAAAGTAGTGGTATGTAATTTTTATGCATTACTTCTGAAAACTTGAGGTCAGAAGAGCATACCAAAAATACTGCTCTCTTGTTTTGCTTGCTTGCATATTGTAAGGCTGTGTATATATCTCGAAGAAGGAATCTCTGAAATCTAGTTTCATATATTTTAATTTTTAGCTCTGTTGGAGGTTTAAATGCTAAAACTGTCATCATTGTGGGTATGTGAAGAAATGCATGGCTGACTTGTTTGCCATGTAGATAAATGCCAGATTTGCATTAAATCCAGTTATGTTGAGACAGTTAAGTTTTAAGAGGATCCACTGAGATTCAGCAAGTTTTCTCCTTTTGGAAGTAATGGATGAATTGATAGTTCTAAAATAATATTCATGTACTTAAATTCTGCTAAAAGTAACACAGGAACAGAATGAAGATCAGAGTGAAGGTCCCTCTAGTTCATTATTGTAAATGTTGTAGGTAAAGAAATAAAATCTAACTTATTCTGAAAATTCAGGTTAAGACATACTAGAGGAAAGGGATAAAGAAATCTGTTGGAGCAACTTACCCACTGTAATTTGTAAACTCAAATACATACTTCTTGATTTCTATTTTTTAACAGAACTAGATATTGAAGTTCATTTTTATGTTATAAAATCTATCACTGAATATTTAGGATTCAACTATAAATAATTACCATGAATAAATAAAACCAAGTTTCATTTGTCAGATGAACACAGCACTTCTTAGGATATAGTATCCTTGCTTGATTTAATATTTAATTGCTTTCTAATTTGCAAAAATAAATCAGCATCCAAGTCATTATTATCAATCTTTAAGGTTTTGTTCCACTGTAGAAAGCTGAAACTGCATAGTTCAAGGGGATTTGAGGCCTGAGGAGAATGGTAATAGCCTCAGGTCTTCTCCAGGTCATCATTTTGACTGTCTCATAGATCCAGAACTACTGAAGGAGTTACGAGCTGATGTCATCTTAATGTCCAGTGCCTGTAGCTAAAACTAGCCCTCTCTAGCACTGAATCACACTATTGCTAAAACACATGTGTTTCTTCTGAGAAAAGTGTTGGTTTGTTTAAAAGACAGCACTTCTAAAGAGTTGTAACTCTTCCTGATTGCCAGTTTTTAAGGGATGTGTTTGAAGAAGCTAACATAGATCCACAGCAAAAGATCCTTATGAAGTGTCACTGAAATATATGCTTACACCATCCCTTCCCAGGTAGGAAGGGATGAGGTTAATTTTGTTTGGAACGTGGCTGTGGCTGCACTGCCTGATGGTACTAACATGCAGTGTGAACGATTTGAGTCCCTGTGAATAGTAACAGAGTTTGTATTGACAAAAGAACTGCTTCCTTTTACAGCTAAAAAAGGCTGGAGCCAAAGTTGTTGGTTTTTTTTTTTTGTTTTCCTATCATTTTCCTGGAAAGTTAAGATGACCAGAGGAGTATGGAGGAGAGGGTGGTTTATTCCATCTCACCATAGCATTACTGGTTGTCACATCTCACATTTTATGCATGTTACTTGTTTGTCTGATGTCCCATTTACGATTGCTTGCTGTGGTGTGAGAACTGACTTTCTGGCAGTGCAGCACTGCTAGTCTCTTCAAAAGCTCCAAATGCTAAACGCAGCTGATCATCTGCCTGCTCCTGGCATTATAAAGTTCTGGAACTGGAGCAGCGTACATCAGGAGGAGAGTGTGCCTCCCTAAATCCTGGAAAGTGCTCATGTTTATGTTTTGTTGTTTCTTGCCTTGTTCTTCCTTGTCCTATGACCTCATGTGTGGAACTACATGCATTGATAATAAATAATATGTAAATAAAAGTAAAGATTTCTGTGGTTGGAGCACAGGCCCTGTCAGCTAAGGTGCTTTCAAGGGTGAGGGGAGGACCACTGATCCCTGATGTGTTTTTAGGTAGAAAAAGACCTAACTCCACCATCACGATACTTCTTAGTGTTGCTCAGTTGTAAAATTCAATGTTTTTACTGTTCTCTTCTTCCTAACACCTTAAGCAATCTTTTTTTCTTCGTTTACATTTTAATGATCTCTAGGCCCCTCCCAGAGTGGTCCAGGACCTCAATATCCCAATTATCCACAAGGACAAGGCCAGCAGTATGGGGGATACAGACCCACACAGCCTGGGCCACCACAGCCACCACAGCAGAGGCCTTATGGATATGACCAGGTATTCTTTCATAGAATCATAGAATGGATTGGGTTGGAAGGGATCTTAAAGATCATCTAGTTCCAGTTGTGATTTTCACTCATTTGATAATCTTAGTTTCTTGTGGACATTTAAACTAATGAAATTTGAGGACATGATCTCTCAGGTGTGTATATACAATTCTCACAGATTTTATTTCCAGGTGAGGTACCTCATTTGTGGAGGTGTGATTAGTCATTCTCTTCTGAGTTTGCAAAGTTTTAATGCAATTTGGCAAAGTGAGGCACTCCAGATGATATTTTTGGACCTTAAAAATTAAGGTGATCTGTTCCGTAGCCTCATGGTGAATGACTAATATGAAGGATGAGGTTCCTGAATCTCAGGGTGGATCATTCTTCGTTACTGCTTTGCAATAAAAGTGCTTGAATTGATTTTCCACAAACACAAGTCCAGTAATTCTCCTCTCCAGTTGCAGAACCACCTCTGGTGTGCAACTGAAGTCCCTCTACTTTAGAGCTGTGTGGGGAGACATGAAGCCTATTTTTTGCACCAGATTTCTCTGAGCAGTATAAAGGAACACTGAACATGGGAGAGAAGTGACCTGAAAAATCAACTGCTTCTTTCCTATCACTACTAAGATAAGTTTAAAACAAACAAACAAGAACCACCAAAAGTCTAGGCTGGAGTTGTAGTCGAGGACTCCTGTAAAAAACTGTCTCCTAATTAAAGGATGAAGCGGAGGTTTTATTCCCGTAGAAGGTACTAAACTGTAAGAATCTAATCTTTGCAATATGAATCGTTCAGAAATGTCATTAAAACGTACACTATTACTTTATTCGGTGCAAATAAAATGGAGACTAACTAAATATGCCTTAGGATCAAGTTATGGTTCTAGTGTATAAATAAAATCCTAATATGTCTAGAAAATCAGCTGAACTTTCAAGAAGAACTTGCCCTTGGCAGTGAGAATAGCCACAGTTGCTCACATTTCTAAAGGAGAACAGTTGGCTTCCTTTCTACAGAAATTAGAAAAGGCAAGAAAGAAGGAACGAGCTCTTTCAGTGTGGTAGAGATGTAATTACTTGTAATTATTTAACAGTTAAACAAAATGCTCATTCACTGAACTAATAGTTTCCTCCTGCAAATAATAAGCTACAGGAAAATGCTTTATTTATGACAAATACAGGGTCAAGGAAACTTAATATCAATTTGCTGAGTTTCTTCCATGTTTCTGTGCAGTAGAAGTGGATAACCCTCTCTGTAGATAGGCTCTACTCCTCCAGTTTGTGCAATCTAAGTTCCACTGGGAAACTCAATTATAGAAGACCTCTCGACTCTTTCATACTAGCCATTCCCATAGGAATTTGTGCTGCTTAAATTCTCGTCTGGCAGCTGTTCTGAAACTCTTCTTCCTGACTGGTTGTCATATTACAGTGGAAAAAATTGACATTGCAACATAAAATTGGAATTTAAAATACTGCCTTATTATGATGGTACTTAACATGGAATGGTGGTGGGACCACAGTTTGGAAAATGTTCACTTCATAGCACACTACTTGTTTCTCCAAGCCTTGAACCCTGTGGTGAAGGAGCATGGTAAGCATGTAGCATTGATGCCTTCACCTCTGCCGGCCTCTGCAGTAAATGATGTTCTGTCAAAAGCAGTAGAGAATATCAGTGAAGGTAATATTTCTGTGTATCAGATCGATGGAATAATTGATTTGTATAGGATAGGTTGACTAGTCCTTTATGTTCACCAGGATGTGCCTTGATTTTTGAGATGCATGTATCAGTCCTTTCTGTGATGCTTTGTATGAGTATTTTTAGGTATCTCTGAAAGCAGGTTAGTTTCCTAAATACTTTGAACTTAGGTGACCTTGTCTTTTTGAAAGTGTTTTCAAAATTTACATGGGAAATAATTCCCATCTTTTAATTTTGACAGCGTTCTGCAGATTTCACAGCAGTCTATTGAATTTAAAGATAAACTCTTCGGATCAATTTAGGTTCCTGGCTTTAAATCTACATCATCAGTCTTACTTCTACATTAAAACACAGAGGATATGTAGTGAGGTGAAACTCTGTGCCACCTAATCATATTGGCTTCTCATTTATTGTTATTTGTTTCCACCTTTTAATATCATAGTTTATTTGGATGGTCTTCTGATTCCAGCTTTTAATAGAGGAAAATATGCCTTGTGGTCTAATTATGCATTTTAAATTTCTTTCTTTAGGGTCAGTATGGAAATTATCAACAGTGAAAAAGTACTCACATTCCGGTAGGCAATATCTATACTAGCAGCCATATTGTCTCCTCAGCACTGCGGACATCTTCCTGAGATGAGAACCTCCCATTCCATCTAGCTTTTGGAAAAATCTTGTGGCTGTTTTATGGTATACAGTCTTTATGGGTTAATTGTTAAAGACTGTAGATTCTCAGAAACTGATTTCACATCTCTACTCTAGATGGCAATATTGGACAGAAAATATGTGACATAACAATTTGCAGTGAGTTGAGAACTGTATGTCAAATAGACTGTTACAGACTGAAAGGTGCGAACAGCTTTGTATGTTTATGAAGGTTATGGGAATTTAATATTTTTTCCACAGATTTTTTTTGTAGGGGGAAAGGGGAAATGCACACTTTTTACAGCAGCAATATTTTGTATATTATGTTTTTCATGTGGTGAATATGCAAGACAGTACACTACTCGCTGGGCAGGATAAGAAATCTGTTAAAAATGGGTTGGGGCGTAAGTGCTTGATTGTATAAGTCTTGAAATGGTGTACAATAAAGATAACAGTGAAAAAAGATGGAGAGCATCATACATCACTGATAGGTTCATGTACAAAGAATGAGAATCCCAGTTATCTAAATGGGAACATAATTAAGAACAGTATAATATAGTCTTGTGCAAAGATAAATTTTTTAAGCTTTCCAATTTTTCTGAGTGAAGCATTTTTGTAAAAATTGTTTCTAACATAGTTTGACAATTTCTGCAACATTTTTTGGGTAACAAGATAAACGTTTGGGTTTTATTTCTCAAGTGTTTTGTCACAGCTTTGCATAAGCAAGCTGTAATCCCTCTTAATAATTGCAATAACAGAGAAAATGACAAGTGTTAATTTTACTTGGCTTGAATATGCAAAGAACTTGAAAAAGAATATGGAGGACAGGGCTGTATTGTATAAGTGTATTTTAACCTTTAGTTGAATAATTTGTATGTATCAAAATAGCCTAGAAGAATTTGTAAAGCCTATCTAAACTTTCCTAACTGGGAGTTAATATCTTTAGAAAGGGGGCATTTTTTGTGTGTGTCCATTTTTCTTATTGGTTAACATGAGACCAAGGGATGTTTTATAACATCAAATAAAAAAACTGTTGGTAAGGTAAATGCCAAATTTTGTTTTGAACTGCATTAATGCTTATAGTGTTGCATGTGAGATAGAGGCAGCACCTTGATCAATAGCATAGTACACAAAAAATTGGTTTTGAGACTGTCCTGCAACTGTATATCAGATAAATAAATGGATATTCTGTTGTGCAGGACTATATGCATTTCCTGACAACTTTTATAAAGGACAAAACTTAAAATTAGCCCAGGAGTTAAATAATTTCTTTTTTTCAGTTGGGAATCATGTCTGGGGAGGAAAAAAAGAAGAACTGGCGTTCATAATATGTAACGTTATACATGGAAGACCAGATTTTAAACTTGTTCATAATTTTTAAAGGGAGAACAATTTTCTTGAAGTCAATAGAAAATACACATCAAGGTTTGAACAGATATGGCATGAGGAACATTATTATGAATGAAATGCTTGTAGGTTCTGTGCCAATTTTCCACCACTGTGTACTTCATTGCTATTTAAAACTGTACTCCATCAATTCTAACGGAAGAATAAATTATTTGTGATTTTAATTTTCTCATTTGTTTCTTTAAATTAGATCCCTATCACTCTGATGTCTCATCTGGAGACTCTGCTGTGGGTTTTTATTTTATAGAAGTTTGGCCAGAATAGCCAAACTGTATTTGCATTCTAGGACTTTATCAAAATTCTCTTGCCATAGCCAAGTTAATTAGAATTAACTGTTCAGTAATCAGCATGTTGTGTAGGTTGTTTGTTACGAAATTCTTCCTCTGAAAATGAAGGTCCATGAGGCTATAATCAAGATGACTGAATTAGATAAATGAGTTGAGGAGGCAAAAATGTGTTGAACCCAACCTGGTGTAGATATGTTATCTCATTTGAAATAAGCTCAACTGACATTAAGAAATAATTTGTCTTGCCAGCCCATCTTCTGTTGTCTTATTCTCCTTTTTAATGGAAACTAAAATTGCAATTTTAATAAGCAGAATTTCCTCCAGGGTTTCCCTCCTAGAGACTACTGCATTTGCAAGGTTTAATTGTTTTATAACGGTCCTGTTTCGTAAAACTTTTTAATTGGTGGTGACAAAAATTACCTTATTCCTCTGATACTATGCCAAAAGAACAACTCGAGAGGAGATAGCTCCATGCGAAAGGATTTCTACTAAAATTATATATTAAAAAAGAACCTGTTTCCTCTAAACAAAAAAGAAGCAGGAATGCACGAGAGGACCAGGATGAAATAGCAAGGTTCATTTTAGTAAGTATTCTTTATAAAATAAAATCCAACCAATAGGAAACCGGTAAAAAAGGTTTTACATTTGGCATTTTACATGTAGAATGTTGAAAATAAGACCTAAGAGAGAGACTGAACAGCAAATCAAATATGTGAACAAAAATGATACAAATGTTCAAAGAGTAAAGAAGAGAGGAATTAATGAATTAAGTGACTTTTAGTTATCATAGCGCTGTGATTTTTGCCATCATATTTTGCTCTTTTCAGATGGTTTTATTTCCATTTCTGTGCTGTGAATGACTCACAGAATGGAGAATCTGGCTCTGTTTAAAGTAATTGATTTTCTGAGGAAAATACTCCTGATTAAAGAGGGGCAAGGACTTCAGTGCAAAAATATTATTGTACTTCTACATTTCTTACCACAGAGGATGCTGAAACACTTTAATGTGATTTAAAAAAATATAAAACTTAGATTATAGATTCTGAAAAAGGAGAGAATACTTAAATTTACAAGATGAAGAGAAATTGTTACATCGGCAAGTCCAGGTGGAATTTAGTCAGAAGCCCTGAAGTTTAAAAAGAAAGTAGCTGCTTTTCCTACATGGGCAACAGTTGCCGTATCATAAAATAGCAACATAAGAGTGAAATCCTATGAAATGAACCCAAACAAACCTTCTGAAGTGAATTGATAACTGGATAATGTAGTAAGTTAAATTAAAAAAAAAAATTAAATAGTATATGAAATTATGTTTGTTTAAATAAAAAACAAAACACCCCCAACAAAATGTGCCCGTTAATCTGCTAGAATTATTGTAAAAGATGATAGCACAATCTGATGCAATCTTTATGTTCAAAAAGCCTGAAGTTCTCAGAGAAGCTGCTACTACAAAAATAAAGCATGTAGTAAGGTGGATTGTGAAGCAATTAGATAAAATGAGGGGAGAACAGGAATAAATACTAAATATAAAAAATGATGAAGATTGATAACAAATTATGCCAGAGCTCTGTTGGGACCACTGATTAACACTTACCAAATAAATTGGAGAAAAGAATACATATTCTGGTAGCTAAATGAGGTGGAAATGGTGCTGCTTAGATTATGAAGGACTTAAAACTGTGGAAATGCAGTGGACCATAGCAGAATTTAAGAAGTGGCTGATGTTTACAGGTACAACAAAGTAGGTACTGCATGGGATAATACCAATTTACTCATACGCAGTTAATCAACTGTCAGGAGAAATTCTATGGCTAGTGCAGTATAAAACTTCTGTTCAGTAGGTATCGAAGGTCACAGTGCCACCAAAATGTTCAAAAAGCAGTGGTAGGGAATGCCTGACAAAATACCGTAACACTGATCAGAGTTCTATCAGCACTCTGAATTACTGTGTTAATCCTTGTATCTCCCATATCAAAAAAATAAGACAGCTCAGGTAAAAGATAAGTAGGTAATGAGTGATCAAGAGCGAATGAAGTATGTTTGGGATTCTTTATGTCAGAAGTCAGTATGTATCAACCAGTGGTACATAACAGCGTAGTTTTTGCAAGAATATGGACAACATGATGAAAGTTAAAGGCAACACCTTTAAAATCAGTAACAGGAAATGCTTTTTATGACATGCACAACTGCAAACTCAATCCTTAAGATATTGTAGAAGCCAGGGGCTTAGTAGGATTAAAAAAAAGAATTGGATATATATATATATGAAAACATGCATGGTTACTTTAGATCAGATGAAACAGTTTATTTTGAAAGAATGGTAAACCTCATGCTTCACAGCTTTATGCAACAAGCAGCATGCTGGAGTTTGGAAGATACTTCTGTCGGTGCCTTAACACTAAATACTGAGAGTATATTTAGATTTCTTTTTAGTACAACTTTTAGAACCTCACTCTGCAAAACCTAGAAGTAGGCCCTATTAGCAGCAGACTGTTGGTTTAGGTTGCAGAATTAAACTGAAATGTAGATCTGGAGTGGCAGAGTTCTGCTCAGAAGTCTTTTTTTTTTTCCCACTATGGTGAAATATATAATCCAAATAATGCAAATAGTGAAATACCGATGTTTCAAGTTAGCAAGATGCTGGATGCTTTCACTGAATTCTCATAAGCTTCCCGTGACACGGTTTTTCAAGAAAAATTCTTGACTAATCTAGCAGAATGTATGATTTTCCTATACCTCAGATCTGATCATTTTACAATAGGAGTTTTTTTCAGGCTTTTTGTACAGATAATGTGTTCTAACTTTCCCTTACTATTCTTCACTTGGCCTTTAAGAAGTGAAGATAGTTCAGTATGTCAGTGACTCTGCATATTTACCCCTTGGGTTTCTGGTAGGGAAGAGCTGTGGGGCTGGGAAGGAAGCTGCTGGAATAGTGAGAGCTATTAGTCTGTGAACACTTCAGAGCTCTGCATTATATTCACTTGCCTTGACGCTTTTTAAACAAATGGCGTAGGTGAATTGCCATATAAATGCTTTTGCATTTTGGTTCATAATTTTCATTTAATCTAAAAGTTAATTTTACACAGCATAAATTCTAATCGCCTCCTGCAGTTGGTGTTGCCAGAAGGGTGCTGGCATCTTGACACAGGTCTATTACAGATACTTTTGTAGAAAAATGCCATTTGCTAGGGCAGGCTTGGTAGAAATACACATTTTGTTTTTATGAAATTAAGTTACATGAGTTTTACCTCCTGTTTTTTAGCAAGCTTCAAATCAAGTGAAGAATTTTTAATCTCCAGTATTAAGCTGCCTTCTTTACATTTCTCCAGTAATAGCTTTTCTCATCCCAGAGCCTTTAGACATCCTTTCCACAGGGCTACAATATAAACAAGTGCCACAGTTCTCAGAGTTTCTATCTAAATACTGATTATGGCCTTACTTGTTAAGATAGTTTCTTGTCAAGTTGATACAGTGTCAATCTCAAAGGTTAATGATCTGTATATCTTTTTTTTTTTTTTTTTTTTTTTTTTTTCCCAGCAATGATACAGATCATTTCAGAGCTAGCTCTTCTTATTTGAGCTCCTAGATAACCACATCTATCTGTTTGCTCCCAGGACTGTTTCCAGCTTGGATAAAATGTTTGCCTTCTATCATTAAATATCTTATTTAGAAAGTTTCTGTTGGGGGAAAAAGGGTTCTGCTTATAAGCGCCAGGGTTTTTAATTTCTTAAGCCCAGAGAGCCTGTACATCTGAGTATGACAAAGTATTTGCCAGCTTGACACTGGTTGCAGATTTATCCCCTGCTTCAGCATCCATGTAGGCTCAGGAGAGGTGAGAACATCGAAAAACTGAGGCAGGTGTGAAGGTTTCCGTTGTATCCCCTAAAGTTTTTGGCTGATGGCAAGTGGTTGATTTTAGGACCATAAATAGATGCTTGGTGGCTACTAGGGTATCCGTAACTGCTACAAGTACCTTGTGTGCATGCTGACATGTCTAATGGAGCCTGGTGTTCATTGGGGCTTGTTACGACTGTCACTATGCTCTCGCTATAAAGACAGCACTGATACTTTATTACCGCAGAAGCTTATTTCTATATGGCCTGTATTATTTGCCCTTCAATTTCACGTTGCGTTGTGTTTTCCTGCTCCCTAGCAGCTAACAAGGAAAGCAGAAAACCAGGAAGCTTATGTGAGACCACTCTGTTGAGAAAGCAGCAAGGAACATGGAGATGAATTAATTCGACTTCTTCAGTAATTCTTTTTGCCTGTTTAGAAATTTTGAGTTTAAAATGTGGTAGACCTGAGGTCTGTGGGCCAAGCATGGTAGCAGTTGACCTGCTAGCTAACCTTTCTTGATACTCTGCCCTATCATCATTATTTAAGTGACCACTGACAGCTGGTCACCATTTGAATTAACACTTGTCTGTATGTCTGCGTGACCAATATGTATCAGTTTTTTTGAAGCGAGTGGGCCAAAGTACCTTTTGTTGAGCTGTCTACATTTCTACTGAGAGTTGTTTCATGCTAGGGTGTCATTCTAGCTGGCGTGTATTTGACTGTTTCTTTGCAACATGTTGGTCCAATAACTGGGGAGCTTGTAGGCTCCCCTATGTGATGCCATCAGTCTTGCAGACTATATTTAGGTGAGTATTGAGAAGCTCTCTCCGTTGTTGCTGTTTATCTCTCATCATGGGACCATGTTGATCATCTGTTCTGTTTTTGTAAACCATGACAGCTCACCTTTTGACCTTGCCTGTCTTCTAGAAGGGTAGCAGGCAAGACTCACCGTGAAGCCTGACACAGACGCAAAGGTAGAATTGCTGCTGGAAACACTGGAAGATGTCTGTGACAAGAGATAGCAATTATTTATGGAACTGCCAACAGGGATGATAAGATCGTCTATAGTTCCTCCTTTGGTATGTGTTTCAGACTACCTTCTCCATTGTTATGGGGAGGCTCTGAGCCTGAGAGATGGCTATGAATTCATGGATTTATGTCATACAATTTGGAAGCAGGGCTTTTGGATGAAGATCTCTATAGAGAACTGCTCCCTGAGTTTCTAAAAGAGCACAACACCTTCCAAGCTGTACATGTGAGGGAGAGGGTGCCCAAGAGGCTTGCTTCTGTTGCTTAGTGGCCGATGACTTTGGAGTGGGAAAGTCTACTACAGGGAAGATGGACAACAAAATCTGCCTTCTCCTGGCAAAATCCATAAGGTCATGTAGAACCTCACCCAGTGTTGAGTGCTCAATTTCTAGTGCTGTAGGCACCTGTGACTGCATCAACAAGAAGAGGCTTCATGGATTTCCACAGAGGTACTGACTGGCATCACTGGCCCAGACTGGGACACCCCTCTTCCCCACCATCTTCTGCACATGTACATCTTGAGAGCAGGAGAGACTGGTACTCCTTTTTCTCCAGATAAATGAAGGAGAGTAGATGCCTAAGTGCACTCTGGGCAGTGGTGCCAACAGTCTGTGGCATAGGATCATGAGAACGTAAAGGGTCCGTTTATCCATCATACTGTACACTGATGAATCTGAGAGCTATGTAGCCTTTGAAAGGAAAAAAATCATGTTTGAGTAAAGGGAGGGTGTAGAAAGCTAGGGGGAGGAGGAGATGGTGAGACTTAGAAGCATCCACAAACATAAAGGCTTCCTTAATGTAACCCAGGAGACTTGCAATGACAAGGGAGGGTTTGTAGCACCAGTTCCAACAAAGGGGGGAAAGGGGAGAACTTGATGCTTTACAATGACTTTGATAGCTGATGGCATTCTCAGAAGGCAAAAATCAGATCATAAACTAATAGACATTGGAAGGGACCTAAGGAGGTCTGCAGTTCAACCTCCTGCTCCAAGCTGGGTCAATTATGAAATCAGATCAGGTTGCTTAGGTCTTCTTCCATTCAGGTCTTGGAAACCTCCAAGGATGGAGACTGCACAACGTCTCTGGACACGATGTTCCCATGCCTGACTTTCCTCCATGTGGAAAAGTTTCTTCTTTTAGCAAGTCTGAACCTCTTTTCTTCAGCTTATGCCTGTCGTCTCTTGTTCTCCAACCATGCATTGAATGAAATATCTGGCTTGGTCTTCTTGCTAACCTCCCTTTAGGTGCTTGGAGGCTGCTGTTATATCCCCTCCAAAACCATCTCATATTGGCTGAACAAGCCCTGTGCCCATAACCTCTTCTCAAAGGGCAAGTGATCCATTCTGGTGGCCCTCCACTGAATTTGCTCCACTTCATTAATTTCTTTGCTGGGGGTGAGACGAGGCTGGACACAGTAGAACGGGTCCATGCAGCTTCCAATGCACAATCAGTCCCTTGCAGTCAAAGATGTCAGTGCCGAGAAACAGAAGGTGTCAGGAACTAAACATTATATAGGAGGAGGTGTTAATTTATAAGATCAGAGGAGGAATAAGAATGAGGATAGTGCATCGATACACTTAAAACTCCAGATGTCTGTATATAAATGCAGTAAGTACAGGAATATACAGAAAGGTTGTTAAGTGTATGATCAAAATGGTGACTGCATTGACATAAGAGAAACATGATTCTATTTATTTATTTACAGGCCTTGAACATTAACATATACAGAACTTTTTCCAGAAGGGACAACAAATTGAAGAGAGGAGATGCTTTGTTGGTTAATAGGGCAGTATGTCTTCTCTGAGAATTGAGGATTCAATTCTCTGAGGATTGAGAATCCATGGCAATAACAAATTGGAAGAGAGCAAATGCTGTCACTGTGGTGGGAGTTTACTGTAGACTTTAAATTAGGTCTGCCTAAGGTGCACTGGACCATTCTGTGACTGACCAAGCTGATTCATCTGAAATGCAGAAGCTGGTGGTAATGCAGGATGGTAACTGTGCAAACACCTCTTGGGAAGGGGATGCAGCAGAATACAGGCAGGTTCCTAGGAGAGTTTTGATGCAGAAGGCATGGGGAAAGCAGCCAAATGGAAGAGTTCTTCTGTGTTCATTCTCTCCAGTGAAGAGGAATCACCTCTCAATGCAGGACTTAAAGGCAGCTCAAGGTGGTAAGAGTTCACTCTTAGAAAAGGAAGGAAAGAGAGGAGTAATGTTTTGAACAGCAGAACCAATGCTGCCCATTTTTGTATTGTAGTATCACGAATAAGTTTATGGTAGGATTCTCTGATGTCTAACGAGGAGCTCCAACAGCAGCCTTTGCTGAACGGAGGTATTTATCAAATCTCTTTTCTTTCCTAGTTGGGTTGTTTCATGACCCTTGTAAGGAATGTAATGTCTTGAAACATCTCTCTCAGACTTGAGTGACATTTGTCAAATTTGGTTGAAATTTGTCTAGGAGTTCACTTTTCCTCAGGAAGCCTAATGAACAGCAGACTTCCACAAAGAGGTCTGTAATCTCAGAGAATGAAGAGGAAGCATGTCATGGGGAAAAAAGTCTAAAGAAAAAGGAGTTCAGGAGAGCTGGTAAGTCCTTAAAAAAATTATACTATGGGTAGATGTACAGATTAGCCAAATATAGAGGATCAAGAGCTCATAAGTGCCTTCAAACAAAAGTAGTGCACAGAAAGCTCTTGTTGTTAGGATTAAGCTTACAAGAATAGTAGAACACTATTCACTATTTCAAGAAATAAAATCAAGGCAAGCCACAAAATGAAATATGACTATTCAGAGATACTGGTAGAAAAGGAAGAGGTGGTTCATTACTTCACAGAGAACAAAAGCTGTAGATAGTGTTGCTGAAGACTATCCAGTTTAGGACATTGCTCCTAGGCTTAGGTAGGAATAATCAGTTGCACAAATACCTGATGAGGAACAATTCATTACAGACATACAACTTTACTGTAGTTACAGCAACTTATTAGATTGCTATCCCTATTTTAGGATCAAGGAACTAGTAAAATAACAGCAATAATGATACAGTCTAGATTTGTTATCTTAGTGCCTGTATCAGACCAATTTATGGCAGGAGGAAAGACAGTGGGCACGTTAGAGGTAGGTTTTTGGTGGGGATAATTATCCCCAAATGACTACTGGCAAGAGGCAAGTATGGAGAGATGATGGTGGGTGGATCTCAGAGGGGAATAACATGTATTGATTGTGTTTATCAAACACAGTGAACTGACCACAAGATCCATAACAGTATATTGGCTCATTATAGTACAAAACATGTATTAGCTCTAACATAGATTACACCTTTACTTTTAATCCCTACCACCGCTGAGGGAGCCATGAACTTCCAGCAAAGTATCTGATGGGGAGGGAGTAAATAAATGGTCTTGCAGAGAACCTGCCAACTGCCACATCCCACTGAAATGCATGCTGGGAAACCAGTAGGTGAAACTCATTTTGAACATGAAGTGCTGCTGCTATTCAGCTGTACTATTACTCCTTTTTAACTTAAGTAAACTTCCTTTAATTTTAAACTTTGTCTATATAAATTCATGATGTTACGATTCATATCACTCAGGATCCCAAACTCCTGAGTGAATTTTCAACCTTACTAAGCATCAGTGCAAGTTTCCCAATTGGTGCTGAGAAGCTGTGGCTTTTGGGAAGGTGAGAATCTAAGTTCCCTACTAAATAGGCTGTTTTTCAATCCACAGAAAATGGTGGTGCTTTTTCTCTTTTTGATACTGAGAACCTAATGATGCTCAGGATATCCTTCCACTGTCTTCAGCTGAGCTGGAGATGCCCTGGCTGCAGCTGCAGACAGTGCCTGTGCTAGGGAAGGAGGCTGTATCACCATCATGAAAGGAGTTCCCATTCCCTAGACAGTCTTGCTTGAACAGGGCGGAAGAGGTGTTCTTCCTCTTTCTCTGGAGGAAGCAGCAGGTCAGCTGAGCAGCTGGGTGCCAAGTGCAGGGGGAACTGCACTTCCTAGGGTGAGTAGCACTGGGGTGGCACAGCAGAGTCACTGCAAGACACAGAGCTCACCAGAAACTGTTTTTCAGAGTTATTTAATTGACCCGCACATACTGCTTTAGACCATACTAGCTGGTGTGTATGCAAAAGCAAGTACTTCTGAGGTGTGCTGAAAAAATATTTTTGCACCATCTGTGGATATTTCCTAGCTAGTAAGCACAAAGATTAGGGAGTGATGGGGGTGGGGGATATACTGGGGAACGATGACTGTATTATGCATATTTTGGCACTTCTGGAACACTTGAGACCACAGGAGGAAAACAACCATTTATAGGTTATCTACAATCCCCTCACATTTTTAAGAAAAACACTTCAGACTCTCCTTAAAGGTTTATGAACAGAATCCTAAAGACTGCATCTCTCTTCAGCAGCTGTAGCTCTACTAAGCCATCAAGACCTAGTACTTTAATTTCAACATCTCACTCTCTAGCAAGTTGTTGAAGCTCCGTAGCAAAGTTGAGTACTTCAAATCCTGCCAGTTAGAGCTCAGTCCTCATTCCCACATAAACACAACCATTTTGCAAACATGATCTGATATTAATTACCCCCCTGACACCAAAAGCCAGGATTTCCTGATGCAGCCCGCTAATGTAAAATGCATTAGTGAAAATGCTGGCTCCAAGGGGTTAGGTTCTCTAAATAAACACAGGAAAGTTCTTTTTTATTCGCAACTCCCAGGCTATTCTGAAAGACTGATTTCTCCAACAAGGAAAAAAAAGACTAAAATCATCCTTGGGTTTTTAATAGGTTATAAATGCCTTTTTTCTATTCAGTTGCAGGAACTGAATGTCAAGTTGTAGATCAATGAAATCTGACTCTTTCTTGCCTTAGAATGAAGTTTGTCCAAGCTCCTTTCTGTGGTTGTGTGCTTTGTGTTGTGTCTCTAATGGCAGATGGCTGAGGATCAAGAGGACAAGATTGCACTTCGGACTTTTGGGCTAGGGTGGCGACATTAAAATTTGTGGGTAAACCAGGCAAAGTTTGTAAAAGCTAGGGAAGATTATTATGTAAAAAAAAAAAAATTAATTTCTAAGGCACTGACTTAGAATTATTTTTCTTCCACTAAAAATGGGAAGGAGGACTCAAACAAAGCCAGCTTGCAATGAATGAGAAACGTTCAGCTCTGTTAACAAAATATGGCTGTGAGGCCAGTGATTTCCATCTGAGAAATTGCCCGTGTCCTCATTGGCAATACCAGCTTAAGGCATTGCCACCTTCTGCCAGTACCACAATGCATTGCCTTCACGTTTGTGCCAAGAGTTGGACACGATCTGGAATTTGATCTGGCTTGAGCAGAAAAATAAGGAAACATTTTTTTTAAAAAAACAAGATAAATCCCCCGAGCCATTCCCAGCACTGGCCCAGACACTGTTGTCCTGGAACACGTGGCAGGCACAGTGAACAACGAGAATAAGAGACAGCAGCAGCACGAGCTAACCCAGACACGTTGCCCAAAGCTACCTATTGCTGAGCTGCTGCTGCACCCCGAGTGCCAGCAGCAAACAGCTGGGGCTGTAACCTTGTTCTTTGTGTCGGCAGCGTTCGCAGGGCAAGAGCTGCCTGCCCTGCCTGTGCGGGGCCCAGCACCCTGGGGTCGCCTGGGGAGGATCCCAGCGTGGGGCAGGACTGGAGAGCATCAGGGAGGGGTGAGCTGTGCTTCCAGATGTTCTCCTCTCTCTCACTGACCACGCTGCTGGATTCTTGAGCTCCTCCAAAGTCCAATACTGTAAAACTTCCACACTGGCTAATAAAAGGCAGCCTTAAAATGCTTGTGGAAGATGCCACAGAAGCCATAGGCCAACAAGTCATAAACCAGCTTGGACTCTCCTGTCTCACCGATGGCTCCCCATCCTATCTGTGCCCAGGGTGCTAGAAGAGTTTTTGGAAATGGGACCCAAAGTATCCATCTTCGTTCTGCCTCTTTCACTGTTTGCATTTCCTTACCTTTTTCTCCTTAGAGGTCAGGGAAAGGGAGTGTGTTAAAGCCCTAGTCTAGTCCTTTCATACAGTATAATGAGACTGAAACAGCAGTGAGGATTTCAATCCATAAATGGCAAGTACTATATAACTAGATTGTCAAAATAATGTGTACTCAGTCCTCTTCCCATTTCAGAGAAGCTAAAAATATATGCACTGGTATGATAACATCAGGTACCAATACAAGCATCTCATCCCCACCTGATTTGAAACACAAATGCCTGTTTAATATTACTCTACTACAAACAAACAAATCTGTATCTAAAATGCTGTCCAGCATGTATAATAAAATCTATTCAGCTAATGGTCCCATCACATTTATAAGAAGGGCTGAAACCTGCAATACGTTGAAAGAAAATTCAATTACAATTCCAACACAATACTTGTCCAGATCAAATTTTGTTTGAATCATCTAACGAGGCACACTTAATCACTGGAAAACTGCAGCATTTTTTAGAGCAGTTTTCAAATGTTAATTCTGAGGAGGGTAAATGCATCTTTTTATTTCAACAGTTTATGTATGCCATGTTTGGTTACAAATTTAACTTTCTTGATTCCAGCTAAGATGAACACCCTTTCAGTCTTGGTGTTATAGCCTTGCATATTCTATTCTTTAGTTGAATCACATCCCAGAAAATGTTGTACTTTTGTCTTCCATACTTGTTGAGGGACAAGTGAAGGCAGCTTCAGTCTACTCCAAAATTTTTTCTTAATCCAAAAAAAAGTTTGCTGTACAAGTTTTCTACCAGGGTTAAGATCTAGGGGAGGGGGTAGAAGATTCTAAAATTTTGAAACTAAATACCTCTTTCCTACCCAGAGTTTTCAGAATTCATTCCTTGTCGCGCAGGTCTGAAAGGTTAAAAATAACTGTACCTCCTGAGACTTCTCCCTGGGCTGTGCTCTTCCCTGGGATTCTGTAAGCTTTTTCCACCCAAACTGGGTCAGCCTCCGTGCCTAATTTTAAAATCTCTGGGATCCAACGCTTTATAAAAATCAATGAGAACTTTCCCATTATATAATCCCAGCAGTCGCATACAATATGCTCTGGCCTGATTTTGCTGAAGCTTGATTTTATATATTGAAATGGTGATTATTAGTTTTAAAGAGCTGCGAGCTCCTTGTGGAAAATTATGGGGAAAATTCTTCATCTGTGGAGTCTTTTTGCTGTCTCTTTATGCAGACTCTTTCCTTTTCAGGCAGGAAGACTACAGTTAAAATGAGAATGTTTCCTAATTGAACTTAGGAAATTGTCTTTTAAACTAAAGATTGAAAAAGTACGTTTTCTTATGTTTGCTCTGATTGTGTTTTTGATCTCTTTTACTCTCAGAAAATTTAATTACGAGAAATGGTAATGAAGATAAATAATATCTCTACAAATATGTTTTTTCTAGATGTTTTGATACCAGAGTTGTTCATGCAGCTAGCCTGCGAGATCTGGGAAGAATTCAAGCAGTATTAAATATTATAGGGGACCATAACTATCAGATCAATGAATAAACCAAAATGATTTAGGTATTTATGTAAAATACCTAAATACCTCATTGTTTTTCCAGTTGCTGCTTAGAAAGACTCTTCTTTGCTATGATGCCTACAAAATATTTGACAACTGTTTGACTACTTGCATGCTAAACCAGTGTCCATCCTACTCACCTTTTCCTGTGCTCTGGCTTTTGTGGTGATATCCAGCTGTTTCTAGACTTAGACTGTGTATTGGAATAAGATTTTTTTTGATCTGCATTTATGCAGCACCTAGCACAGTGTCATCCTGATGCATGGCAGGGACTAGAAGATGCTCCTGCAAAGCAAATTAACAGTGTCTTTGGGATTTGGAAATGACATGAAGAATTATTCAAGATTCGGCTCCAGAAAGTAAATCACTAAGTCAAATTGTTAATGATAGCTGTGACAGGCCACTTGGTAGCAAAGCATGGTTTGGAATGTTATTGTAAACAATTTGACAAATACTTTAGATAATGAACAAAGTAATAAAAAATCAATGTCTGTTCCCAGATAATTTGTGAAAAGGAAAAAGGAGTATATTTATCAAATATATTGTTTCTGCAAATAGTTCACCTCATGATTTCAGAGGGGAAATAGGTAGGAAGAGAAAATGAGCTCAACAAAACAAACATTGGTTTATGTGTCAATAACCTTGTAAATGGCAGTGACAGAAGGGAAATACAGCTAATACGATATGGGAACAAAATTGTTTCTAAACCGAGCATTTCGTTGCGACTCTCCCGAAGCTTACGAGCCCCGTAACAATAACAAATCCAAGGGGCCGTACACTGCCGCCTGGTGCACTCCGCCGCCGGAGCTGGAGCCGCAGGACAGCCCTGGCTGTGCTGCTCCAGTAGCGCTTCCCACTCTTTCAATCGGCATCCGGCGCCTTGTATTTCCTTTTGCTCTCTATTTGTCTGTGGCAAACGGCTGTTTGGGAAACAAACAGGCGTGTTTCTGAATTCCAGGGGAACAGCAGCCTGGCTCACAGCAGATTTCCTTATGACTTTTTAAGGACAACATTAATATCATTTATAGTCATCTTAATCATTCCCTTTGACAGAAACAACCGCAGAAGAGAGAAGCTTCTTCCAAGAGATTGACTCTGCCTTGCTTGTGGTTTCTCCCTTAATTAGGAAGCCAGAGGCATGTCTGAAACCTACCTAGAATGGAGCTGGGCAGGATTAGAAGCCCCAGGACATATATCATTTCAAAACTCAGCTACCCCAGACCCTAGCTCAAGGTGCAGATATGTCTGCGTGACCTGCTGTCACATCCTTTCCTCAGTGGCATTGAGTTTCACAGCAGCTCCCCTCCCCACCTCCCAAGGTTTTCATTTCATCTGGTGAATCACGCTTCTCCTGTCATTGGGGTTCGCAGGTGGAGGGGAACAGCTGCTCCAGAGAGGTACAATAAATTATTTTGTTTCCGATTGGAGTCATCGTGATTTTTTTATGGGTTATTTTTAGTCTGATCAGACGTA
The DNA here is from genome assembly GCF_031877795.1 of Strix aluco. NCBI lineage: Eukaryota > Metazoa > Chordata > Aves > Strigiformes > Strigidae > Strix > Strix aluco. Next base: position 50,503,792 of record NC_133931.1, read on the forward strand.
GGAGAGGAAACAGGTAACGCCATAGCTCAGATCAGGATGAAAATCAAAGCCAGAGTAGTACAGAAAACCCACCTGCACTCAGAGCCCTCCTTGCCTGCAAAAACACCGGCTTATGACCTGGGAGAGCAAAAAGCAGTCAAGTGGGTGGGTGGGTGGGTGGCAGAGTCTTGCCACTGCCCATTTGCTCTCCCCTTGGTGCAGACGCTCCTCCTCGCTCCTGTGGGAAAAAGAAGGATGTGAAGTTTGAGGAAGTTTGAGGTTTGTGTTTCCAGCTCCTGTCTCCTCCCTTGAGGAGGGTGACTGGCATTGCTCTCGCAGTGATGACAGCCGCTGAGAATGGCGAGCCAGCGGCAGCAGCGCTCCGTGCCTTGGAGAAATCCTGCCATGCAATCCACTCCTGAAGACTGAAGAGGGGTGATGGTCTTCTCCAGGTGGAATAGCGCACCGGAAAGTGGAGCCCTCAGGATGCTTGTGGGCCTTGGGGACCTGGCAGGGTGAAAGGAGGCCCTGGTCAGGTCTGGCAGCTGCTTGCTGTGCTATCCTCACAGCCTGGCTGTTCAGTGGTGGGCTTCAGCACTGTGTGCCACTCCCCTGGATGGCTGAGGAGCAATCTCAGAGCTGGCTTCTTGAGATCAGTGGCCACCCCTTGTAACTCTGAGGTTAATTCCCAAAACAAGAATCTCATTAGATTCTAGCGAGGGAGACTCTCTCTGGAAAAAGGATTCTCTCTGCCAAATACCAGGACCCTAAATAAGAATGAGACTGCAACTGGAGAATAGGCTGGGTATCATGAACCCCTCAGGGGGTCTCACCTTTCCCATTAAAGCCCTAAAACCAGGCAACATATATCTGAGAGTTTTATCTTCCTCCTTTCCACATATTATCTTCCATAAGAAGTAGTAATTTTTTAGGGATGTGTTTTAATTTTATGAGTATCTTACTATGCAGAAAGACAGGTAAGATGGTCTCCATGTAAGAGCCTGTCTGTGATGAGGGGAAAATGACATCTAGAGAAGGTAGGTGACACTGAGCTCTCCAGCCTCAGCTCTACATTTGCTCACACCTCAGCAAAATATTTTTTTCCTAGGATCTTGGGGCAGGGGTGTGTGTGTTTGCATAATATAGTAATAAAAGACTGCAATATTCAACTCATTTTGGGGTGTCAGATATTCTTCTGCCATTATGCCCATGTAGAGTCAAGATAGATATCCTACAGCAGGGAGCTGAGTAACAGTGCTTGGCAGCAGACAGTAGGCACTGAACACTGCTATAGTCAATGAAGGTATATGCAACAAATGGCTTGTAGTAGTATTTAAAACTCAGATGTCTGTGGAATACATCAACTTGAAGAACTTTCTGTCCTCATTACTTTAGAGTGTGTTCATTCAAACTGAGCACAGAGCATCAAGGACTCTAAAAAGTTCATTTAAAGCCTATGCAAAGTTACAGCCTCAACTTCACATTTAAAGCACCAAAGAAAAGGAAATTGGACTTTCAAAAAGTGACTGTAAGTTCTCGTTTTAAAGGTAGACCTGAAATGCCCATGAAGGGGAACTGTGTATCATATCCTCTTTTGTTGACTTCAGACATACTCCTTGGTTTGGAGAAAAACAAAAGCAAAGAGTTGGGAAAGCCATTACAGGAGGAATTGATTTCAGTTTGTTGAGGTTACACAAGTCTTGCCCTGACTGCTCTTGTTCTCCAGGAGGCTAAGTGGTTATCTTAAATGTGAGGGAGTCTCTCCAGGTGCAGCAGCCAGTCAGGCAATAGCAAGGATCCAGTAACGATCTTAAACAAGCAAAAACCAAAGAAACCCAGTCCTGGTCTGCCCAGAAATAACATTTTTCTTTTAGCTACCTGACCTGATTTGTGGAAACAGTATTTGCAATACTAGCATTTTTCCTTCAGAGAAGAATGAATTTCCTTCTACAGACTCTAGCTCACCATCTGCACTTTGCTTTCCCTTGCACAGTCTGAATTTACTGTTCCTGAGGACCGATGAGCACAAAGACCAAATAGCACAGTGCGGGGGAAATCTGGCAAGCCTCATTCTCCTGATGGGTAAACTATTACATCTCACTGCACCTGATGGCAAACTTTCTGTTTTGATAGATTTAGATGTTAAGTGCCAGTTTAAAGGGTGGCATAGATATTCAAGCACCTATAACCTACTGGAAATCAGCAAGCACCTAGGCCTCTTTATGCTAAATCTCAAGCTCCTAGCCAGAGAAGTCTGACCTTTCCATACAATTTTCATATTTGTAATTCTTTGGGCATTTTTAAGACTGTTTTTTAAATGTTTGTTTCGCCAGCACCTGGCATGGAAGCCCAGCCTAAAGCTGTTTAAATCCACAGCAGCCCTTCAGCTAAGTTTCACAGCCTTCCAGAAGATCCATAATGTCTGGTGCCTGGCTGGTACAATGGTTTGATGCAGTCCGTCATGCAGTTTGGATGACTTTCCCCTCTGTGTCTGAGTGCCTGGACCACTCCTCAGGCTGATTCCCTGGGTGTGAGCAACCCACAGCACCCACACTTCGTGGGCTCCCTGCAGCACATCCTAGCATTGTCTTTGTGAAGGATCTTTGCAGTTAAACTGCTGTAGATCCCTTGGGACTGATGTTAACTCCTTGCAGCACCAGCTGACCCTTCCCAAAGCACCACCTCCTCCACATCCCAGTGTTTCGGCTTTCCACTTCTGGTATGCTGGGGCCTGAATGCACAAGTAAACTTGGCAAAGGGTCTGAAAACCAAACATTTCTTACAATGGCAGGTACAGAGCATATGCAGAACCAAACAAAACTCACCCTTTTGCAGGAAGACTTTTGCCATCTTGCTTGGACCTGCTGTTAAATTGGACCCCCTCTTGCTACAGGATGCCTCCCTGCCTCTAGGGCTATACACCTCAAGTGATCAAAAATTGTGAGCTAGATTCTGTCAGCAGAATCAATGTGAAAAGATTGCCTCCCCAGACATTAGATTATTTAAAAAAATCTAAATAGTGTGTTGGGTTTTTTTTAAATCTGTGCCTTTATATTTTTAAACTCTTTTCTCCTTCCTTTGCACCATTTGTGAATCAACTTTATTTGAAAAATCAACTTTTAACACATCCAGAAATTAACACTTCGCCTTGCCTGCTCAAGTAAAGATTCTGTACATGCTGAAAACAAGGGAAATCCATGTCATGCAGAAGTTGGGACTTTCTTCTCTACCATAGGCTCATCTCTCCCCTATACTTGCTCATGTATAAGGGTTCTAAAATGAAGATGGAGGTATATTCTTCATCCACCCACTGTGAAATTACTTTTCAATGCATATTTATGGGAACTGCAAACATCTTTAAATGTAAAGTTGTCATTACAGTGTCAACCATCTTGCTAACTGCTGGAAAACCCCTAACCTAAGCAGTGCTTTTTATAACTCAGAACATTAATTATATTTAGAATCCATAATTATCTCTTTTCCATAGTCAACTCTAATAAATTCCAAACATTTAAAAATAATTTTAAATAATGTTGCTTTCTTTGCATATTTTCAATCAACTGCACAAATATCTAAATTAGCTGGTGATTATATGATGTTTGGTTTACTTTAAAGACTGGTAATTAGTTGTCCAATGCCACACTTTCTTTTTTAGTCTCTGTTGTCCCGCCCCCTCACTGCCCTGGGACCTGTTTCCAGACAGTGGGATAGGGTCCCAGCTTTCCTTTGCCCCCCTCTTCCTGCTCTGGCTGCCCGGCATCCTTCCTTGTCCCTGAGACCAGGAAGAGGTCTCAGCGAATGACAGAGGTGGTGGCTGCCACTGCAGTGACTGTCCTGCTGTGGATTTGGGGGCACCACCTCCACCATCCCTCTGCACCTTATTATTCTGGGTGGCTCTGTTAACTGCAAGGTAAGCACTCCTCATTTTAGGAGCAACTACAGTTGGTAGTAGCTATAAGCCGCTTGGTAGTGGTAGGCTCTGGGTCTCGGTGCATGAACTACTCCAGCCAGGCATCTTCTCTTGGAAACATTTGCCTGTATTAAATCCTTGCATGCCCCAAGCAGCTCTAGATAAAAGATGAACACAAATAAACTACAAACGGCAATATAAATGGTGAGCAGCAATATGTTTAAGACTCAGTCGTACACATATACTAACCCTTTCACATATGCACACTGTCATCAGTCATGCTAATTAACTAATTGACCAAAAGATTGTCTTTTTAATTAAGAATTTTCACTACAAATGTTTTTGAAATTTTGCAATCTTGTTTGTGCTTGCTTAATGTACAGATTTAATAGCGTTTCCTGATGGGACAGAGATGAGGAGTCACAAGTTGAATGCAAGTTCTGCTACATCCCATTGAGTGGCCTCAGGCAGGTCACTCAGCTTGTCTGGGCAGATGGGACCCTCATTGCCTGCTCACCTTTGTAAAGCACTTTGACAACTTTGGATGAAAAAAGAGTGGTTTTCTTTGGAGATTGCTCTATGATGGCTCTGTGGCAAAAAGAAAAAAAAAAAGTGATAATAAAACAGGGACTGAGTTTGCCCTTGGGGTAGTCAAAAAGAAGAGGAATATTTGAAGATAGTTGAAGAAATATTTTCTGGCAGATCATCTCATGTGAAAGAAGGAAAGTGGAAGCAAAGGGGAAATACACTAACAGGAACAGAAAATGGATTTGTGTCTTGGGGTTTCCTTTTCTGTGCCAGGACTTCTGTGATGCAGGTCTCCACCCTCTTACCATCCTTTAAATTGCTCCATACTGGGGATTTCTTACTGTTATTGGAGTGAAGACTCTCCCAAGGATATGTCTGAGCAAACTCTCTCAAAAACTGACAGGCCAGAAAGCCTCTATGGCTCCTGTAAGTGGTGAGCCTGGAGCAATGCTGAAGAGAGCCAGAGAATGGAGGAAATCGAGCCACACATGCAGGCAGATGAGGAGAAAACAAAGCCTCTCAAATATTGTCTCGGTGCCTGTCTCTTATGGCATCAAAGAGACAACAAACAGCTAGGAGAAATCATGACATGCTGGAAGATTCAGAATAGACCTGAAAGAGAATTAGGAAAGCTGGTGGTCAGAAAGAAAACACCGATCCTGACATCATGATAACGCAAAGATATTTTTCTACTGAAAGGACTGAGAATAAAAGTAAAGGACAAAGTACCTACTCCAGAAATAAAAGTTATTTAATCTCTGTCAGCACAAAGGAAATGTACTATGTGTCAAGAACTCCTTAGGCTTCTTCATTACTGACTGTGAGAGAAATAATAGCACCTATTTACAGATGGATAAACTAATTGCCAAGGGAATCAAGTTTCTTGCTGTCATCACACAATATATCTAAGTCATACCTAGGCATGGATCCCCTACACATCAGGTCATTCACCTGTCAATTTGCATGTCAGCTGTAAAGAAAATACTTAGATTATAAAGAAGGACTATACAATTCACCCAGCAGAAGATGATTGCAAGGCACCCATGCTATCCTCCTCTTGCCAGTTCACGGCACCATTAGTCCGTCCAGGCAAGGAGTTCCCAAAGGCTGGCACATAAAATCTTCATTCACAGCCTGAAAAATAGATTTTTAAAATTCTGATTGTATCCCAGAGTTATCTCGTTATGTAGCCCTCCTCATGAATAAAACTGTGGGTACATGATTTGGATTTGCTTTTCACATTGTGTGGCTACTAATGTTTGCACAAAGTGGACAATGGTGTGAATATTACTTTCTGGGTCTTTCACTGCTTTCCTTGTGTTTTGAACTCATTCTGCACTGTGTCAATAGCAAGATACAAGGCAGTAGAGACTTAGACCAACTGACTACCTGTTCATGCAGGTGCATCTCTGCATGTTTTTTCTGACTCTGATTCCTATAAAGTGGTTTTCCCTGTGGGATTGTATTTTAAGTTGTGTTATAAAGCCGATGCATATTTCCCCTATCACAGGGTTATTTGCACTGGATTGCAGCTATAGAGAAAACTCAAAGGGTAGATGTGCAACTAAACAACTCAGATGAGATACAAACCACTACGAAATACATTATTAAGTAAAATGACATTTGATTTGTAGCTGTGAGACCAACCCCTTTTGACATTCAAGCGAGCACAGCTATGGGCTGCCTTGAAAGCCTCCACACATCGATGGTTTTTCTGTTGCTAGGAGGAAGGGTTTTGAAGTGGGAGGAGAAGCAGAGACCCTCTAGTCAACAGAAGGATCCTCATGTAAGGGTCAAGAGGGAGCAGAACTCAGAGAGAGAAAAGAAATCAGCTGACCATACTGTGCTATTCTCTATTCACTTTAATACCTACACTTAATGATATGCTTTAAAGCTAAACCTTGGGAATGTCAGGAGTTTTTTTCTCATGGTCACATCCCACATAGAAGGAATCTCTTGAGTTCTCCCTTTAAAACAGAAAGATGAAAAAAACCTTGCCTTGGAGAAATTTCCTCTGGATTTGAGCTTGTTGGTGTGTTGTTTACTCAAATGATTTATGGACTGGAGATTAGTGAAGTCATAGCAACACAGAAATTGCCAACTGAAAATAAAACCAGCCCTGTGTACTCTCATTGAACATAATCAAGGAAGCAGCTGACAAACAGGATATTTTTTTCCCCTGTTATGCAGAGACTTTGTATGAGACAAAGCTGATTCTCACGTTTCAAACTCTTTGAGCAGTGTCTGGCATTCCAATAACTGGCGTGATTAATTTTACTTCACCAAATAACAGGGTATTTTGTATCCTGCCATACCGTATATATAACCCACTAAGACTTATTTCCTTCTAGAGAAATGACGTGTCCTTCTAGGAGATGAGGGCTGGGAAAAGACTCATTCCCAGCACTGTTACAGACCTACTGTCCAGTCGCACAGGGTGAGACTTCTCTTTCTGTAAAGCTCATGAAGAGCCATGGATCTGAGCTGAGCTCATCCCCTGGCACCTCCAAAGATGACAGAGAGGGCCGTGCACCTCTGCACAGGGGCAGCATCTTTTAGGGTAAAAGATGAACAGCATCTGCATGACTGCAGAGGAAGCCTGTAGGACTACCTTTTGAGGATAGGTTAAGGTCCTCACCCTCCCTCTCCGAAGCCTCTCCTTAATTTCTAACCACAAAAGTGGCATGATTAGCATGACTATGTTGTTATGCCAGTGTAGCACATCAAAATGGCAGTGCCACTTCCCATTGAGGAAAAGCAAGGCAGAATAAACTTTACCTTGTTACTCTAAATGTTTGGGGGTTCAACCACTGTGTAAAACTTCTTTCCCAGGCCCTGCAGAAAAGGAGTCTCTTTTATTTTACTTTTTTGCACAGCAGTGTACACAATAGAATGATACTTGTGGTGGCTGGAAATTGCTGCTGCAATGCGGTTAATAGCTCATTCCAGAAAGACCAAACTTGAAATCTGACCTCGGGAGTGGTGTGACAGGGAGGTGTACCCTTGATGGCTTCTTCTGGCACATTCATGAGTGGCCTTGTGAGAGCGCAGCAAGGCTTTAGGATCATTTAGATTATGGTGAAATAATATATTTACTTGTATGCAGAGAGCTTCCCTTTATGTAAATCCTATTCAGTCAAGGTAGGTAAGCAGTGAGGAATGAAGAGTGTCTGTGGGCCTGGAAACCAGAAGAAGAATAGACAACTGCATCTATGAAAGCTGCCAAACCCTAGCCTAGTGCAAGATCAGGAGAGACATATGTCAAGACCAGTGAGAAGAGCAATTTGTTGAAGTGGCAATTTAGGGGCAGAAAGATCAGTCCAAGAACTAAACTGAAAATGTACATCAATATCTTGCTGGTCTTTCTATATGTAGCTGCATAAAAGCACATCACCTGAAAAGGGGAGAGGAAGGACAATACTTTTTGACAAGTTTGGGGTCTACAAAGACTTCTTGGAGTCGGGCAAATGCTGTGGTTCTTGGAGGGATGGTCACAGCTTCAAAGTCAAGGATCCAGTCAAGAAATTGTCTGGAGGCTTTCAAAGACAAAACAAAAGTCCTTGTGGGGATGCAGATAGCAGATAACCAAGAAGGTGGTCATCTAACAGAGATGCAGATCTGCTGTTAGGAAGCAGAGGTGAGTGCCTAAACAAAGCTGTATGTAGATGGGTCACCTTGCGTGTCTTAAAATCAACATTGAAGAAAGCAATCAAAAGAACTTTCCTCTGCTTTGTAAATCTCCATATGAGCTAGCAGGTCCTCTGATGTGAGCATCTTGTGACAGTGTATTATCCAAGCTCTAATCCTTCGGTGTTGTCTGGAAAACAGTTGTCTCCTCCATTAGATATGACACTCCTGACCCTTTTGGGCTATTTGCTGTGGAAGCCAATGTGTATAAGCAGTGTTAGTATCACTGTCCCAGACAGGTTACTGGGAGTTCATACCCTACCACGTAGCATTTCCCTGTCTCACACTGCAGTTGTTTTGGTCTAACTGCCTCTCTGTAGATGGAGCTCTGCCAGGACAGCTCGGAGAAATGACATTACCTTTACCCAGTTCTTACTGTAACAAGAAGGAATAACATCTTTTTTACTCAGCATTGACGCAGTGGAATACTGCCAAACCCCTGGAAAGTCTCCAAATCAGCACATTTCTCCTGCCCATTAAAAACTAATACAGTACTACCAAAACAGAAAGCACTGTTGACAAAAACATATTTTTCCCACAATTTAAGATCCCAATTTACATGTAAAATAAACATTGAATACAGATTGAATTCACTTTTTACATCTTCAGATAGTGTATAATAGGAATAACACCTCTTTTAAAGTAAACTAGAAAAAGGCAGACTTTCAGGCACTGAATAAAGATCTCAGCTCACAATTCTGGCTTCCTCGGCACACAGCGCTAGTTTAGTTCCTAATTTCCTCTCGAGTGACTTAATGGTACTGTATTGCTTAATTATATCAGTTGCAAACTCCATCCTCTAAGAAATATCACTGGGACCCAAACATCTGCAAGATTTTGAAGAAGGAAGATGCCACATAAAATACCCATTTTTGTATTATTTTGTGCTTATTAGTCCGTCACAAGTAGCATAGCTACTAAGCAGATGGAACAAGACAGCATTTAAATAAGAACCAATAGTAATAAAATATAAGATATTAAGTTACACAAACTCTCTCCTTCAAAGACCCAGGCTACAGTAGGGGGCACTTGCACGTAACATGAGTCTTTTAAAAGCAAAATACAGGTGGACCAGAGATCCTAAAGGTGGCATATATCTACTGGGTCATCCTAGCCCATCCCTCTCCTAGCCAGGTGAGTATTGTTCTCAGCTGCTTATTTAATGCTGTTGTTCCATGTCTTCTTTTAAAATGTCCCAGTCAGAATTCCCCTCAACACAAAACTAGTTTAGACGAGAGTAGGACAGAGATCGCTATAAAGGAAACAGCATTTGCTTGTTCAGAATGTCTGTGATATTTGAAACCTTAAAGCCTGATGAGTAGGAATAAAGTTCAAAATGCTTTAATGTAGTTGCTGTTGCTATAGAAACTATTTCCTGGGCATCTGTACACCCTGTGCCTTTGTCTCACCTGGTCCCTGGCTACCCAAAAGAGGGCCTGTGGGGCTGTGAACTGAGAAGGTGGGGAACATGTCAGAGGTACTGCGAGACCATATTGTTTCATATTGCCTTCTCTGGAAAAGGTGTTTAAAAATAGACAATTGGGGAGCGCTGGTCTGTTGCTAGTGGAAGAGAGGGAAAGAAGCGTCAAGATCCAGAGAACTAAATTCACCCTGATGGAGCTCCAGTGAACAACAGAGCTCCAAAGGGATTTGTCTTTTGCTGTCTGAAAAGCTTGGTCCATGCAACCTGCCTGCCCAGATGTTTTCTAAAGGCATCTGATTTTTCAAACTTTATTATGAAAAATGTTAAGTACTGATCTTAAGAGTTTCCCCTGTACTTTGTGAAAGTGATTAAATGGGTGACAGCTAAAGAAATCTCTTGTTTCCTTGGGTTTGATCTCACTTTTGGAATAGCAGGATGAGAAATTCATGGAAGAACAACAGAAAGGTGTTGGCAATGGAGAGAAAACTTAGCCCAAGGCATTCCCAGAACTTTGTCTCTCCCCTCTGTGTGTTTTGCCGAGTTATTAAAATGTTAAAACTGAACAGGTAATGCTTCCCTTCCCCACCATCTTCCCCAAACACAGTGTTTAAGTGGGCCTATTTTGAAAGGTGGCTTTGTTTTCCTAAGCAGTGGGTATGCAATTGCAGTGAGGTCAATAAGAGGTCAGGCAATGCCAGTCAATTGGGAGGTCAGGCAATTTCTTTTCCCTGGAAAGAAAATACTTACCTCTCAGCAATCACATTTCTTGTGGGAAGGGAGCACAATCTGAATGGGGAATGAGGATAAAAATTTATGCATGCAGCTCCTATTAATTGTTAGCTTGGGTTGCGGGTATTAAAATTTGCCTAGACTTTTAAAAAGTGCATCCTGCAGTCAATAGAGAAGCAGCAGAAATGAAAAAATTAAATAAATAAATACACAAATCACCATAAATAGCCAATGACATCTAACCCCAGTCGGTCTTCTGCTTTGCCAAAACTGTCAGCTAGACGTAAGAAGCCTGTTGCTGCTGGTACCTCTGCTGTTGGTCTTTTTGCCTCCACTCTTCTCTCCAAAGACTTCCCCTGGAACAGCAAACTGTTAGCATAAGACATATTGAATAACTGTCTTCTGAAAAACAGTTTCAATTCTCTTTCACTTCTTAATAAAACCCACTATGGTGAGAAACTTTTACATACTGCCTTTCACATTTTTTTAATGAAGATATCTAAATGTTCTTAACATTCTTCAGAACTGTGCTCCGGCTGGAAGGAATTTAAGGTTAATCTGCCTCCACAAGAAAATATTCTTCTATATCAGTTATTAATGAACTCCTTAATAGAATTTCCCTAGCTACCTATTCCATGTCTCCTTTGGACATCTTGGTTGTTTTTCCTGGTGGCTTTGAAAAGACAAGGGGAAGGCTTTGTTTTGTAGACTTCCAATTGAATATTGAGAACCACAGGAAGAGCTAAGAGAGATTTTTGGTTGAATGCACTTTATTCACTGAATAATGCTATTTCCATTTGACCAAAGCTATTCCATAACGAGGCTGAGATTCAATGAATTGAGCTGAAAAAGACTGAAAGAAAAAAGACAAGTTTCACACAGGTGTTTCCAAAGGGAAGCAGACTGGCCTTCATATCTCCTCTCCTCTTCCAGGCAAGAAGACATCCAGAAACAGAAACTTTTATGAGCAGCTGAATTGGGGAGGGAAGAAAGTAGCTCCTCTGACAGCACGGCGATTGAAGTCTGCCTTCCTACCGCTTTGCAGCCACCTCTGCTTACTGCCCCACTTTGCTGCCCACTGGCCAGGCGGGGCAGACCTGGGGGGAGCCTGACACCCGTAGCTGGAGGCTGAGGCTGGACTAAGGTGCCCGGGCAGAGCTAGCACAGGCAGTCTGCCTCTCTCCCCCTCCACCGAGGCATTAATCAGGGTTTTTCTTCTCTATCCAGCTGTTCATTTTTATGAAACTTGTAGGAACTTAATATCTTTGAGACTTCTATTGCTCTTTTCAAATTTGTTTGAAAGTCGCTAATGAGTTGGAGAATTATTAGGGGAGGACTGACTGACAGACAGCCTGATAGCGGGAACCTCGTTTCCTCCTGAAACCGGGCTGGAAGCAGTGAACTGGTGGGAAAGCTTGTGCCGCCTTCTTTGATACAGACATATTTTTGTATGTCATTTGGATCCCTGCCCTATTTAATATACACCTTTTGAGCATGGACATTTATTACACAGCTAGATTAGCTGTACATAAATCTGCCACCTATTCAGCTTGTCATCCAGCTTCTGGGAAAACATTATCACTGATACAAAGTCCATTTTTTTAAAGACCCATACGTCAAATTTCTACTAACTTTCAGTAGAGTTCTTTCATGAATCCTTGAAGTGAGCATGGCAACCTCTGCTTCTTACACTGGGTGTTTCTGCTGAAGAGTTGTTCCAAATCATTATTATTATCATTAATTATCATCATTATTAATACTATTAAAATTATAGGAAGAGTGTGTTATTTGCCTCTAGGCTTTTTGCAAAACTGGTCTGAGTAATTTTTATGTGCTCTCTCCTGAAAGTGCTGCAAGTGGCATCCTAAAATGTGCCCTGACATATGGGAAAAAAAAGGGGTTGCATAAAGTATAGGCATAAAGAAATAATAAACATGAATTTCTAGTTTTTCACACTTTTCTTTCATTCCACTTGATTCATAAGGAGAAGAATAAACAGCTTCCTCATTTTTGCTGGAGATCACCTTGGCTGACTAAAGGAGAACACTTCAGATTTATCAGCCTTTAATTTAGATGCTGAATAACAGAGATCTTTTCTCCTAACCAATTTGGGGTATGGTAAAGAGATACTATGAAAAAAATAACAAATAGCTTTAAATCCTTTGACTAGAAGCATGTTACACTAATTTTTTCAGGTCTGGTTTCTGTCATGTTTTTGACAGTAATACTGGCTCTGCAGTCAGCTACAAACACTCCTGAAAAGTCAAGACAGACATGGTTTAATATTTAGAAGAAAAAGCAAGAACCTTTTGCCCAACCCACCTTAATAACAGTTTATAGAGATAACAGATTTTGCATCATAAAAATAAATAAGTATATAGATTAAAAAACCCATGTTGTTCCCTCCTGGTTTCAGGTCAATTTTTACTCTGCCTATTGCTAGCTCCCACTATAAATACATAATAAGCACTCAGTACGCAGAGTCAGTGTTTTTTCCCCTCTCCCATTCAGTCACTCGCAGCTGACTTTGTTTGGCTTCCAGGTTATATTAAGGCTTTTGGCTTCATGCTGTAGGAAGAAAACTCAGCGCAGAATTCAAGCTTAGCAAGGGAGGGCTGTGAATAGAGTCAGCCAGAAATACTGACAGTAAGTCAGAGGTGGGCAGCAAGGGACAGAAGAAGCAATTGACTACCAGTGAAATTGAAGATTAAAAACATATAATTGGGAAAAAGACCTAGCAGAATATGAGATTCTCTGAAATGCGCTTCGACTTAAAATCAGAACCCCAGTAAAAACAGAAATAAAAAAGTTCTGACTTGCTCTGTTTTATATAAAATTCCCTCTTTACCTTTCAGACGCAGATCAGGTACGGGGTGTTTCCTTTCCTTCTGTTCTTTAAAAGCCAAATTAAATCCATGGTTGTTTTATAGAGAAAATTGTAAGCTAGGGGGGTTTATAAAAAGATCTAGAGAATGAAAGGTTTAGTCTTTTGACAGGGAGCTAACAGGAGTGCTGCACATACTCAGTTATCGCAGCCTTTCTCCTGCAATAATTTTTACTGACCTCAGCTCCAATTTTATGCTCATTACTCAGGCAAACGGCTCATTGTTTTCACTGGCAGCTTTGCCCAAGTATGAAATTCAAGAGGAAGCTTTGAAACTGCAAAGACATTGTAGAAATTCGTAACCGTTGAATTGATTTAAAGTGAAAGCCAGAGTAGTGATACTGCAAGGTGTCTGAGAGCCTGAGACAGCAAAGACCTCTGAAACCAGACACCCTCTTGCTTGGCCAAATGTCCCCAGGTCTGGCCTGGATGTCCTGCCTAAAATACTAGGGGATGTCTGTGACATTAAGAGCAACATGTTAAATGAATTTGCAACATGAATACGGGCTGTGCACAGGTGAAATCTGCAATAAATGAGTGCCATTGCGTTTTTGAATGTAAAACAATGCGTTGGGGCATAAGTGATTTGCATCTATGAGGATGTGTCTGGCATAGAAAATGAATGTAGTAAAGGATTGTTCAACAGCTCCACTCAAGTTCAAGAACCCATCAGAGAGGAAAGGGCCAGGGCCAGGGTGTGCTCCAGAGGTTTAACCCCTGGGTGAACAACCTTCCCAGAACTCACCAATTTTACAAATTTTTAAGGAGCAGCTGTTAGCAGAGATACATCTTGCTTCCTTAGCTGACACTCATGTTAACGCTTTGGAAGAAAAAAAAAGGAGCTGGAGGGAGAAAGACAGAGCTGCAGGGAGGCCAGAAGAGCCCACCGAGCATCCTCCAGATGGCACAGGCTGCAGGGAAAGGGCCACATCAGGGGAAGAGCTCAAGGGAAGGAAGGGAAACTGGAATAACTTTTAGAGGACATTGAAGTAGGGAAGGGAAGCTGCAACAGCAGAATAGGCAACACTGGTTTTGTGGTTTTGTTTTTTTTTTCTGAATCAAGAATTTCATTACTGATCAGGCTTATGCATGAAACTGTGAAGCTGTTTGGTTGTACAGGGATCACCTCAGTGTATCCACACACTGAACCAGGGATTGTGGAAAGTGGATGGATATGCATGGCCTGGGGCTGTGGTCTGGTCCTGCATCACAGTTAGGTTGATTTGTGGGGTGGGACTCAGTGCCCCATGGCTGCCCGAAAACCATGAGTGGCACAAGTAACACCAGGGCTGGAGCTTGCAGTCGTGCATCATCTCCAGCAATGCCACAGCTGTTAGGCAGCAGGATCAGGCTCCTTTTTGCCTGCTTTCACCTCCATGCGTTTGGCATCACAGATTGCCTGTCTTGTCCAGAGCTCCCAAGAGTTTCAGGGTGGTGCAGTGGAAGACTGACAGGCAGATGGGGTGACATAAACCCAGTGTTTTTGAGAAACTTGCCTGTTCTACCAGAGAAATTTGACAAAAACATACTCTGTAGAAATGTGTCAAGGTTGTAGATGTGGCATTTTCCCGTGGGTGGAGAGTACTTCCACCTTTTTGAATAGTTTTACCCAAGAGCAAGGAGTAAGACCTGCCTCAAGTGTCCTGGCCCATCTCTTCATTTGCAACAGCTTCTCCCTTTATCTCCAGCAGCTTTCCATACAATGACAATAACAGCAGCATGTCACCTACAGACATTGAATTAAGGAACTATATTATAAAAACCTTTATATGAGGGACATCCTTTCCTCTGTGCCACAGACACTATACTTCTGTATGATTTATGTGTTCACCTGCAGTGTGTTGTGTGAGGGACCTGCCGTGGCACTGAGTCCTCCTGCTACCCAGTGCCACTTGATTTCTTTAGCTCTGCTTGTCCTTTGGGGTAATGCAGGGAAGGGTGTGAGTGGGCTGAGGGAGCCAGCTCTGGGAGCTCTGCTGAGCCAGCAAGCACCGACCAGCAGGGTGGGGTTGGGCATGGGGCATGGGGCAAGGCACCTCATCCATGGGCTGGGCATGAGGAGTGACCATTAACACTCATGTGTGCAGAAGATGTGAAGACAGCAGATGTATACAGAGATACCAGCTGCAGGTACTCCACTTCTGCAGCTGTTGTGGATATACTAGTTTTCTCATATTTTCAGTTGTTCTAGAAAAAAAAAATTATTAAAAAAAAATTATAGGAAAAATACTCTTTCCTGTGTTGAGTGAACTCATACTTGCTTTTACTCCTTTCCCTGTCTGCTGAGCTTACCATCAAGTCAAATAAGTCTCTAAGTGCTGCCAACTGCAGTAGCAGGTTAAGTGATTTGGGGCATATCATCTGAAAAAAGCTATCAGATACCAGACCACATTGCCCTAAGTAGGACAGTGTTTGCCTATTTCACTAGGCAATTGTTTTTCGTTACTGTGACTGCTGCTATTTATTCCATAATAATCTTTCTATAAGCTGCTGGACACCTGAGAAGGATTAAAAAACCTGAAAAATGTTTAAGTGTTTAAGATGGTACACAACACTGTCTTCTACAAAACTTCTACTTAAAAGTTTGTGATGTTTGTTTGTTCTTTCTGTCCTTCCTAGATATCAATTTTCTCCCACAAGCTCTTGATTTTATTTTCTGTAAGCTTTGATGTACTTCTGCAAGCTCCTACCACTGCTTCTTAGACCTTAGCTTCTTAACTAAAGCCATTTATTGATATATTATACCTCTCAGTGAAGTAGTACATCAATAAATTAAAGATTAGTTCAGTGTGTCAGCTCTCCCAGAGCATTCTGGGAAACATTTGCCACTTTGGATGACTGTGGAGGCCACGCAACATCCTCACACAGGAAAGGTAATAAGTCTGGAAGATTTAAGCTTTCTCTCTATGACATCTCCTCCTGCTAAACATTTTTTGAAAGTCACCTTTTAAACTAATTAATGGATTCTGCTTACTACTAAACAAACAGATGGCAGTAAGTTTACATACTGTAAAGAAAGGTGCCCAAACCAGTTTTCAGCTGTCTCTTACTGCATTTTGTTTTTATTGTTTTCTGATCTGATTTTATGCAGGCTACTTGTACTGATAAACAGTTTTGTCCTGTATTTAGATGCATCATGTTCCCTGTGTGACTCAGGCTCCTATTGCACTTGTGACAAATGTGACTGCAAACTTTCATTGCACCTAATTGTTTGCAATGGCATAGTCTGAGGTGCATTGATGCTGAAGAGGATGCTGTCAGACTTAACCATTCATGTGAGCTACTTAAATGTTCTTTATTGCTATTTTTATATTGGCACTCGTGCATTCCTCGGTGTTTAGGTCAGGATTTTGTACTGTTTATTTGTTAGATTTTATGCCTTGACCTTGCAATCGATTTCTAGGATTTTACTTTGGAGAAGATTTCAAAATGGGAGCCAAAAATTTGAGTTCGAAGCCAATATCTGCATTCCTAAATAGATGCTTTATGTACAAATGTTCTGATGGCACGGCAGATCACATTAATTTGATTCCAGAGATGCAGGGTAGTCTGCACTAGTGCAGATGAAATCTTCCATTTTGGTGACTCGTTGAAGCCTTGGCTTCAGTCCTTCCATTATGAAAATGCTTCAGTCCTTCAATTATGAAAATGGCACTTCGTTCTTCAAATACACGTTCACTTCTCTGTGGGTCCCCAGATGAAGATGGACGTGGCATGGCAAACTAGAAGTGTTGTGGGCACACAAAAAGCCCTGGTTAGAAGGAAAATTGTGCCAATCAGTTCCCTCTGGTATTTTGAATCAGTTGCTTGGGGAACATGACTTTTTCTCTGTTTCCTGCTTGTTGGTGAGACAATCCAGCTTCCTGCTGTGCCTGCACTAGGATGGTTTTTGGAAACCACCATGAGGGACCAGGGCTTAGCTGTGTTAGGTGTTATTCCAAGAGAGTGTTTGTGATTTGGGGGTTGGTCTTCACAAGTTATTCACTTCTACTATTTGCTATTGGTGCTGAGTGAGTGAGTGAGTGGTCGCTGAAGTCTCTTGACTGGGTATGGAGAAACATTTGAAATGGAAGAATAATGAATGATACATAGCAGCTAGGCTTTGTAATGAATATTGTGTTGTGCACAACCACCCACGTTAACATATGAATGTGGCCATTTGTATGAGGAGCACTCGTTCTCCAAACCTTCACAAGGAACAAAATCCTGTTTGCACAAAGGTTGGTGAATAATGAATATAAACAGGGACATGAAGAGGGCACTTAGACACCGTGGTGATGGGTATAGGATAATGGTTCATATGTAGCCAGATGGCTTTACACAGCCAATTGGAATTGAAATGAATGAATGATAACTTAAAAACCCTTCCCAAGTGCTTAACCCAGCCTATACAAGAGATAACCTGTCAGGTCATCTTATAAAAAACTGTGTAGCTATTTAAATATTTTGTGGCAAAATCCTTAGCAGAAATATATCACTCTGGCTTGGAGCCTTTAGGAGCCGGACATTCTGGTGAAAGTTTGCACTGTAAGGGGCTATTATTATCCATATTGCCTCTAAAATGCAAGCTGACGTTGGCCAGAGTGCCTGGGAGGACATACGCCCTACATGCCCAATCTTAATGGACACACATTTTTTTTGAGTCAGTCATAGTTACTGAGGTTGCTGTACTAGCCCTCATCTGCTGAGAACAGCTAGAGTCTTGAGGAGCAGTAATGAAGAAGAAATGATTGTATTAATTGCCTACCCGGCATTCAGCAATGGGCATGTTTCCTCCCATTGTTAACAGACAAAATAGGAGAAAATTACTTGAAAAGGATGATGCTCCTGCAAAATTATATTTCTGTCACCACTGCACACAGAAGAGAAATGCCTGATGCTATCCTACCTGTTCCAGGAGATAGAGTTACTTGTGCACTGAACTGTGGTGGTGGGATGAGACAAATTTTGCCTCAGCCCCAGCGGGGAGCTCGCCTTGTGAAATTACTTCCATATGTAGATAATCTTCATCTGGTTGAAAATTCTCTGAGCTAAATTTCTCAGTTAGAAATGAGTTTACTCACATTGAGAGTGTACTAGATACTTTGGGATAAGTCTCCAGGGAGATGTTCTTGGTGTGCCCTGAGTGTTATCTCAAGGAATGAGTGAAAACTCCTATATGTGACCCCAGCATAATGTGCTGTACATTCCCTGTGTAGGCAAGAAAGGTATCTAGGAACTGTTAATATCTGATTCTCAGAGAATTAAACACATTAGCCCTGGCGTTTAACTCTGCCGTGTTTCCCAAGAAATCCTACAAATCCTCTGACCTGTGTTTCAGCAAAGCAGGGGTGCAGGAAAAATGAATAGTAATAGTCATATGCAGTGCTGACTCCTCTGCCACTGTTCAACTGTTTGCTGTAGATATTTGTAGATGTATTCGCACCCCTAGTTACAGCATTAGGATGTAAACACTTACAGGTGAGGTTTTGGACATTTATCCAAATGGTAATTCTGCTATCTAGTTAAATATGTAGTAGTCACCAGTTATTAGGAACCTTCCCATATACAGGCCATTGGTGAGCTTCTGTAAAAGTAAAGAGTAAAATGTAAAATGTCAAGCAACCATCTCTGACTGACACTTGGGAAACTGAGCTGCTGATGATTAGTATCCCATTTACAATTAAAATCTGGCCTCCTTTTCTAATTTTTGTTGACGTGCTGTTGGTCTGTGGACTCCTAGTAGACAACCTGGATTTTTAAATAGACCTTGCTTTGACTTCCAATTACCATACAATTAACAATTCGAAAAGTGCTGCCTTTTAATTTGACTGCCTGTATTCATTTTTCTGTGCACTCTTAATTTGCTATCCAGGCATGTCTCTTGTAGACTCTGGTTTAGTACATCAGACGTCTGTATTTCTATTTAAGACACAGAAGTAGCTAGTCTATATATCTATATTGGATCTATTCTTGCTTCTGAACAAAGGAAAGCTCTACATAGCTCCACAAGCTATGCTTCCTCTTAATCCACTGCATTTACTTGGAAATACCATGCTGCGATTTAATCACTGTGGTTTTGAGGCAGAAACCCCCGGCTGCGGGAGTCTGTGCCAAAGGGCCCATGGTCCCCAGCTGGGCCACACATGCAGAGCTGTGCCTGCGTGCATGAAGCTGCTCAGGTATTTTGGCATGTGGTGTGCAGCTCTTGACTGTCCCCTTCAGCATCTCTGGGAACAAAAGATTTTAAAATGCTCATAAACCCAGTTGCTTCTTCCTCCAAGAAGTGCAACAAGAAGGAAAATGGTCCATTGTATTAGAAGCCAGTAGATTTTTCAGGACTTGGCCTTATAGGATGCTGGCCCCTCATAATTGTCCCTCTTCTAATAACCATAAGACTTTGAAAATGTCTAGGGTCCCAGGCGGGCTGTGCGGAAACGGTGCTAAGTCAGAAGGAGCAGTGCCTCGTGGAGATCCGTGCTACCT
Source organism: Strix aluco (assembly GCF_031877795.1). NCBI lineage: Eukaryota > Metazoa > Chordata > Aves > Strigiformes > Strigidae > Strix > Strix aluco. The sequence continues at coordinate 50,523,397 of NC_133931.1, forward strand.
CTGATGCCTGCCCATCAGCACCCTGTCTCTGCAAGGGAGATAGCTCTGTTCAGGGCTCACATGGGACAAATAACCAGCAGTATGGTTTGGGGACAGATGTCTGGTAGAAAAAAAAAATGAGGCAGGACTCTGGAAAGTTTTACAATGGCACTTCCTCATTTTAAAAAAAGAATTATGCAAAGTTGTTGCCTGCCACCACCCAGCTTTGCACTAAATGACCCAAGGGGTCCCTTAAGCCCTGAGTTTCTATGAGCTGCAGGAATAGTCAAAAAACACTGTGAAGAGTGTTCCACTTATCATTCGTTTGGGTTTGTTTATTGCTGTATTTTCCCAGGTTGATGCTATGTTACTTTTTTCCCTAACACTGTTCTTGCTTCATACAAATACTCAGAGCTTTCAAGAAGAGAAGTATTACCTATTAGTGTGCTCAAGAAAGGTATTTAGTAATCCTAGGTGCTTAAACTGGTAATTTAACTGGTATTTAATGGGTGGATGCTTAGACTGGTAATGTTTGTTTATTTTACAAGACTTCTCCAGTAAACCTATCCTTCTTGCTGCTGCTAATCCCTAGCAGAAGGGATATGGGAAGATTACAAAAGCTGCCAGTAATTTTCAGGAGCAAAATTCAGTCTCCTGGTACCTCCCTGATCTCTTCATTGCTTTGTTCCAGCAAAAGGCCCTTGGTAGCCAGAAGGACACTGGTTCCTGAAAGGAATTTCAAAAAGTGCATAAAGTTGGTATCTGCTTAGAAGTAATACAAAACAGGAGCATCTGCCAGAGACAGGAGCATGTTGCTGGCTTAGTAAAACAGCAGGGGAACCTGCTGTTGACCAGATTTGTCCATATCAGTGCAGGTGTCTCTGCAGTTAATAAGAATTACTATTTACACTTGTTTTCAGAGATTTGGAGACATGGGGATAATATAGATAGCCCGTAAGTCATAAAGAGCAAGTAGATATGACACATGTTCCCATTAATGTATAGTGTTACTCCTTGGAGTTTGTGATATTGAGACATTACGAAGTATGGTATGAAATACAGATGGCTCTGAATCTAGACTATTTTTGTTTAATTAAAGCAGAATATATTCTGAGACAGATTTTTATCCTGAATTAAAGATGAGAAAAAGGATGAGAGAAGTTATATGTAAACTGAGCGTGTTCAGAATTACCGGGACATGACAGCTGGGCATAAGTGGGATTTGCTGTTTATCTTCAGAAAAAACAAAGTGAATGTTTAAGCATAAGCAATCATTTTCCTTTGACAAAGTGTGTTCTGATCAGTCAATAGATGCATTATGGCCATTTTTCAGTCAGTGTAAATGAGTCTCTCTCCATGCATGCCAGCAATGCAGAGGCAGATCCAAACTTCCCAGATGTGCCTGCCTGGCTGCTCTGGCCCTGAAGGGAGAAACCAGAGCAAGGGGTTGGGATGGAGTAAGGGGAAACCCCTCAGCAGTGGGGCTTACTGGTCTTGTTACTACTTGGAGCTCAGAGAAGTCAGACAACAGCTATGGGGTCTAGGAGGGGTTATTTTGCCCTTTTTTCCTTTTGCCTCTCACCAGCAGTAGCTTCACCCTGTATGTCCTCACCAGTCTGGCTTTCCTGGCCTCTGGCACAGGCAAAGTACCCATGGGACAAGGTGGCAGTGGCTGTTTCAATGTCTCCAATGCTGCTTTTAGAGTCAAGACTTGCTTCAGAGTCAATACCAAGAGTCAGTCCCACAAAACACTCATGGCACCTGAGCAAAAAGCAAAGGCTGGATGCATGGGCAGACAATTGAAAAACAAGAGTGTCTGAACCATGTGACTATTTGTAATTAAAATGGTAGAAATTTTACTGTGTGCTGACTCCTGGCTGAGTAACGCAACAGGTCATAAAGGTCAAATATTCCTCCTCCCTCATTCTGGACACACACTTCTTCATCTAGCTCTAAAACACAAATTTTGAATCTGTCCTACTAGTCTTCATAGCTTGGGTTAGTCCATCCCAGGTACAGTGAGATACCACAGTGTTTCCAAAGGATAATCTGCAAAAGTCTTACAGGTAAGAGAAGCAGGTGGCCTTGAAGGCGGGGAGGAAGAAGGATGCCAGCTGCAGTTGGCTGATGCGCCCCAGGGAACTGGCTCTCTTTCCATGCAGTCATGGCTGGTCAGTGTGGAGGTGAAAATATTAGACGATCGGCACACATTTGCCTCCCATTGTGCTGGGGGAAAAAAATTGACATTATCAGATGTGGCCAGTTTCTTTGAAGAAATAAGCCTCAGTGAGTATTTTCTTTTTGGCGCTACTCTCAAGTGTAAAATAGGATCACTTCCACTAAATAACACCCTTTGTGGCAGGCTGACTACATTCTCGTTCTCCAACATAGATTGTTACTTTACAATATCAGGTGGGAGCAAGACAAAACCTTCCCTCTAGGAAGCTGTATAATCTGTAACTCTTCCATGGTTTCTTACTCTGTGGGTTAAATTTCATCCTACCACCAAACACACACAGAGAAAAACTACTGGGTAGGCTGCTCAGCTGGCTTTTGCCCTTGCAGTACACATGTGTGCAGTACATGTGTGGTAGAAGAGGCAAGAAACTGCCTTTGGTTCTGGACTCTCAGTGACTGGTCACCGCAGAATCTGTCACCTAATGGGGGACTTTGATCACCTGGTGGCCCCGCCCCAGGCTAGCTCAGGGGAATGGGAAAGGGGGAAATGGGAAAAAAAGGACAGTCATCCTTAATGGTTTGTTCTCCAAGGTCAGGGTGACAAGAGCAAGAGGGAATGAGAAAAAGCAAGACCGGGAAAGGTGACTCCTGCAAGGATGGATCAAACCAGAAATGGGTCTGGGCAGGATTATGAGCATGAAGATTTTTACATTTAATGCTCCTTCCAATTTGGGAAATGGCTTAAAAAAAATAAATAGGTAGAGCATGTGAGCACGTGTCTGTGTGGAAGAAGGGGAAGGGTCAAGAGAGAGGCCTGAAGTACTTGGTTCCTTTTGGATATTTGCTGCTTCAAAACACTGGAAAGGGATGATATCTTTCATACTTGATTTTTGCTGAAGTACAAAGCAAATCCTCTCTGCATTAAACAGTGAAGAGCATTCTTGAGAGTAAGGACCCTTAAAGACTCTTGTGTTTTGTTTTGTTTTTTTCCTTCTGGGCAATGAATGACTAGTCCCTTGACACCACTAACTGTTTATGTAGAAAAGCTAATTTCACTTCTGCCAATAAAGTTCTCTTGACAGTCTGAATTTCTCATTAAAATTAATATTCTTATTGTATGTCCCTGTCTTTTCCCTTGCTGAGAGAGAAGCTAATAATCTTTCATTCAGGGCCAAATTCCCACCTCTTCCCCATCCCAAAGCAGAGGAGGGGGGAGAAGGTAATTGCAAATGGAAAGGCACATTGGCAGGAACACAGTCCTTTGGAGATGTTCTTCATTTCATGGTAAGGAGAAGTATTTCAGTGGCTGTATCTTTCAGTCAGGCTGTGGGAGACCTTAGTTCACTTCTCTACTGGAAAAAGCTTCAAGCTTACATCTCATGGGGGCATACCATAACTAACAAGCCAGGGACTGTGGGGGATTGTTCCCAATTTCTCTCCAGTGAAGCAGCTCTATTTTGTAAGACAGAATTAAGTAGCCAGGGAGAGCGAGTACGGAGGCATGGTGGGGGGATTAGGGCACTCAGTTGGGATGTTTCAGTTCCTGCTCTACTTAATATGAAAACTTCATGGAGTCATTAGATGAGAGGAGGCGTTATTTCCCCCGCTCGCTCTGCCTGGTGTGACGCCGGGGCTGTTAAGGGAGTACCTACTGGAGCATTCATCGGAGGTGGAGAGGATAGGCTGTTTTGAGGAGCCTGTCAGCACTTGTTGTGAAATAGGTGGGATTGTTTTAGCATCCCAACTGTGTGATGCTCACCTGCGCATGGGGATACATCGTGCAGAAAGGGGAAAGCTGGGAACCAGATAGCTTTGGTCTTAGCATGCCTGAAAGAGAAATTAGGTGGGAAACCCTCTGTGGCTCTAGCCTAGGAGGACTGTGTGGCCAAGCAACCGTTCATACCTGAGGCTTAAGCAAGTACGTAGGTAATCCTGAAATCCTCCTCCAGCCACAGTGGGAGATTGTTCTGCCTTCACGCAACCAAACAGCATCACCACCATGCTGTCTTCATGCCTGAGGGGAAACTCCCTTTTCCTAAGCAGACTAGTTCACAGTGGGGCTTTCTCTCTGCGCTGGTTAAACTAAAAGGCCTACTCAGGGACAACAGGATGGATAGAAGCCCAGCTAGAACAAATCATCCTGTCAGGTGGGACTATAATAAATGGTAACTTCAGCTCCCTTTCCTCTTTTATATCTTCCTGCTGCCTTTTGGACTTGATTTTTGAGAAGGAGAGGAACAAAAGGGTGGCTTAGTGGGTTTAGTGGGTATCTTGGAAGTATGCTTGGAAGTAAGATCCAGCCTTTCAAAAAATGTCTAGGAAAGCAATTCCTGACAACACTGAGAACATCACTAATGCTAAATGTTCCTTTAATTCCAATTTTGAGACAGTTGCCAATCTTGCAAATTAAAGATTTATTGCCTGAGAGTACTCAGATCACAACCTAACACAGGTTTAGCTGCTTTGTTCCATCTTGTTTGGAGTCATTCCAGAGGCTAAGCCCCTGTATTAGAAACATCAGCAATGCAAAGATTGAATGATCGATCAAAGCAATGCAGATTATGAATTCTCCTATGCAGTCTTCCATAAAGGGGATGTAGAGAAGCAGTTATTTTTTTCTGTTTATTTTTGGCAGACAGCTTTATGTCAAAGATTTTGAGACTGTTTTGTAACAACCTGTGTCCTTTATTTAAGGAGGCAAATTTTGTTAGAATAAATATTTTTCAAGTGAACCAGGAAATTACATAACTGAGACAAGACACAGACACAAAATGTTCTGCACAATTCGTCAAGATAGATCAAAGATAGCAAAGGCAAAAGGTATTTCTAACTTCAGAAACTCCAGAATAAATAGACTGTTACTGATGCAAACTCCCTCAAGGAAACAAATAAGATGCACTTTTGCTCTGTTTTGAAATTAATTCTAAGTCCAAGGAATGGAATACATAATGTGTGTAATAATTTCAATGTGAATCCCAGGGATATTAAACATTAAATCTGGGCTGAGATCTCGCATTATAAAAATTATTGAGAGCATGTCATTAACATACATCATTCAGCTACTTACTGTATTTGAAGAGGCTAGGTTTATACAAATACATCAGAGTAATACTTTGCATTCCAGGGCGTGACCAAATAATCAAATGACAAAGAATGAAGTGGTTAGGGCTTGAGGTAGCATGGTAAACACTACAACTCAAAGGATCCTCTGTTGTGGATCAGATCTTGTTCTCTGTAGACTGCCTGCAAAATAAAGGAATAAATAGGTGTGATATCAGGGATGTCTTTTTCAGACTATAGAGATATCATCCAAAACTTTAACACAAAGAGCAACCCAGCAATCCAGCAGGAAAGAAAACAACACACATCAGGTGCTGCTCCACTTGTTCAATTTGCCTCTCAGCCACTCAGTTTGAAGTGTGTCTGATTATTGATCATAATGTTTTCCTCATCACAAACCTCTCTCTCCTTATCAGTAAAGAATATTCACCCTGTCATCCTAATTCACTTTTCATGTTTCTGGGATTTTTTCCCACTCTAAGGTATGCTGTTCTCTAGATACTGCAACTAGGGGAAAAAAAAAAAAAAAAAAGTGCGTTTAAATCTAGACTAATCTTCTGAGAACAAAACTTTTAATTAACTCATGGAAGAAGTTTGTAAGAAACGTGGCAGAAGATTCTCTTGAGCCTATATCTTTGTATTTAAGTTCTCTGCAAGAAAACACAGATCCATTGTTACCACTGGTCATTTTTACTGTATTGCATCTCATCATGAAGGTGGGCAGCCTTGTGACTCCTTTTGATGTGAGCAGGTAGCCAAAATTCTATATTATTCCAGCTAGGAGGGGAAATTGGTGGCAGAGATGGTGTATTTGATAAAATTCTGCTTGTTTACAGAAACGTACCAAATCCTACATTCTTGGCGTGACAAGGATCCAGAGACAGGCAGTTTCCTTGCTTGAAGCTCCTTTGCAATTCCCTGTGAAAAAAAATGTACGTTCTGCTGCTCTCAGGTTGATTTGTGTCTTGTCTACTCTCTCTTACCCCCGCCCTCATGCTTTTCCTAAAATACCAAGGGAAGCCTTTCTTTTCTGTGTCACCTTTTCTCTATTGTAGGTGAAAAAACAGCTATCTTAAAGACTGATAGCTAAACATACTGATTTGAAAGAGATAATCTGATGTACATCCTTCCCCTCAACTCAGTTCACTGAAATGGTGCCACCTTATTTCAAGTAAAGATAGTTTTGCCACATTTTACCAAAACAAAATTAAAGAAAACTTAAGCCTTCCCACATTTATAAACTCTTTCCATTAAGCTAATTTCATATCACCAGGCATTCCTAGTGTTTACAGTAACACTCTGATTTATTTTCTTCCAGCTGCCAAAGAGAAGGTTATCTCTAATGAACACCTGAATTTCATGTATCCTGTATATTCTCTGTTAAGATCTCTGTATTCTCTTTCTGGGTCTATACTGTACCCCAGATGAAGCCACTTTCACCTTTTTCCAATATAAAGGAATTCTCAACACTGGTAGACTATGAAAGAATCAATCACTAGAACATCACGGTCCTTTTTTCTAATGCTACACACCATGAACCAAGACCTTCCTATGGCCACATGCATAATCAGGAGATGAGGACTTTCTAGGGATGTCCTACAGGAGATAACAGTCGGGGCAAGGAGAAGTCCCAGTAGAAGTTGGCAGTGCCAACTTCAACAGTCCTCAATGGTTCAATTTTTGCCAGAGATGCAGGTGATTCTGCTGAGGGTCGCTTGACATACCATTGGCTTGAAAGCAACACTAGGGATGCTGAGGAGGATTGGATGTGGTTCAGGAGCTGAAGAAATGTTCACCACCCAGCAGAGACATTTCTAAACCATAAAGTGATACTTCTAGTGAAGGGTATAGATTTTTTTGACACAGATTTCTGTTCTCACCAAACTTAAGGACTGGTTGTGGTGCTATTTTCAAGCCCACAATTGAACAGAAGCAGTCATACAAAACTCCTGCCTCTGGCAGAATATGAGGTATAGGCCACTTCTACACTGTCTCAATTTTCTTGTGTCTTAGGGATAATTCAAAATTTGCAAGAAAACATTCTTTCTCTCCACTTCCATCTTTCCTCTGTAGAAAAGATAGCAGAATATGTTGCTATTGTAATGGTTTCTATGCCTGGAAATAGGACAGCTTATTTGCTGCAAACCAGTTAAAAATATCATTTGTTTCATTTGTTTCAGCTAGCCCAGATCTTCAAAAGAAAATTGCAAAGATCATTTTTACAATATACCTTTCCTATTGTTACTAGGCATGATAAACTCTAACTGACTTATTAGTTCATCTATTACCTCAGTTACTCATACTTCTTGTTCAAATTACAGAAGCCCTGGTTTCAAAATCTGGTTTTCCAGTTTTTGGATGTGATCACATTCCTCAGATGTTCTCTCCATTTGAAATCAATTAGGAGGCTCCGTTTTGGATCTCCCAAATCCCTAGTCTTTTTGGCTTGTCTAGTCTAATAAATATAAGGTTTGAGACAACACCTACAATGCTTTCACATTTCATTGATTCTGTTACACATTCAGTCACCAGAATTCCCAATATTGTTGTTAGCTGTCCAAATTGAAATAAAAATGGTGTGCTGCTCCTTCTACACCTACCTGAGTTTTCCTTCTTCAGCGGATGTTCTTCCATTCCCTGAGCTGAAAAAGAAGTTCTCTAGGAAGCAACAATGGTCTGCCCAAGGCAGCCTTATGTTCTTTATAATCCTTCTTTTCACAGGGCCAGTTTTCAAATGAAGTTCACATTATTCTCAATTTCATTTTACTAGGCCAAATTTTTCATTTTTATTATTTTTCAATAACATCATGTTTTGTACCCTCTTTCCCTGATACAGAACCACACTTAGAATTCGTAGTGATTGTCTTTCATCCCTGTCACCAGAAACTGCTTTCTCCTTTGTCCACAGCTTCAAGGGGAGAATTACAATTTCCATAGTAAACTCCAGAGAGACCCCTTGGAATGTCTTTGGCTGCCATTCACTGACCTTAGTGTGAAAGCCTAAGTCCAGTCAAGTATCTTCGAACTTATCCCTTGCCAGTTTATCCTGAAAGCCCTCATTGACATCTGAACACACCAGAACCACAAGTTTCAGCAGCTTCTCTTGCAGTTCAGGTAGGATTTTCTCTTCCCTTTTCCTTTTTCATCTGGCTTTTATTTGCACTCGGATCAACTCAGATCAACCAAGAGGCAAAGGTTTGCATGAAGCCTCTTTTTGGGAAATGAGAGCCATGGCACTCTCCAGACAAGGCTATTCAGGCTTGCTGCTAGAACTCCTCCTGCCTCTCCATCTTCACTAGCTTTCATTCAGCCCATGATGTTATATTTAGCAAAGTAAATCTCAAACAGTTTTCCCTAAAATATATTAGGTATTTGCATTATTTGCCCTATGAAAGTTCAGCCTCTCCCACGGGACTCTGTGACTTTGACAACCAAGTAGATGAACTGCAGTAAATGTTTTTGCCTAAGCTGTCCGACTGGCCCAACTGAATGTCCAGATGGCTGTCTACCATGATGGGTCTGTGACCAAACATTTCTTCCTGGAGCTGAAATTTAGCCAGTGAGTCCTTGTTCCTCTTCATCCCTGCTAGTGGGTTCCCAGCTGGTGTCTCCTTGCCTTGAAGCATCTATGGCAGTATTGTTGCCATTTACCTTTTGGGGCTTACCAATTCAGACTGGAAGTTTTGCACCTGGCCTTCTCAGTCTGTTATGACATTTTATAGTCGTTACTCCAACAGAGAGTTCACCTCTGCCGGCAAATCACTTCAGCCATTTCTGGAAAACCTCCAGATACAGCTGTAATTCCTTTTGTAAAGTTTCCAACTGTTGTTTTAGCGCCTTCTGGTCTTGCTTTAATTCCTTTCTGGCTAGTTTTGTTTTCTGAAAGCAGATTTGTTATTGGTTCAAAAAGAATATCAGCTCATAATTTCTCAATTTGACTGGGGTCCTAGTGTTGACACCAGGCTTTTATCTTGTGACCTGTTCAGGTTATTCCAATTAGAAGGAGAAATTCATGGGGGAGATACTTCTGATACAATTCTGTTAATTTATAATAATGTATGAAGTTCTGCTTTCTTAGGGGAAGTGTTAATCATGCACAGATTTCTTGCCCACAGCTCTTTCTGTTAGCAACATGTCTAAAAAATCCCCCTATTATCCTTCCCTTGGGGTTGTGGGATCCGCAGATCTGCACACCAGAGGCAGAAACACCTTAAGGAGACACTTGTTCCAGTCACAGATAAAGACAGGCATGTCAAGCCAAGGAGTTACAGGCAGGACAAAAGTGTAATGCTCTGAAACCAGCAGCCACCAGAAAAAGGTCTAAATAGGGTAGACTAGGCAACTGTGTGACATGGTTAGAGGCGAAGCACATTCTGCTTTTCATGACTGTTTTAAGATCTACTCCAAATGTTAGCCTATTTTGGGCACCCGCATACAATAGCAGCCAGGGAAGAGGCTTTTTTCCCTAAGACAGAGCCACAGCAATGCTCAGAGGACTATGCATTAGATCTGTTCAGAATGCTGCATCTTCTTTTCCTTGTACTCTGTCTTCTGCATAGCTCTACCTCAACAAATCCTCTCTATCTACAGAGCTAACACTCCTAAGCCTTTATACGTCCTATATTTAGATGGAGACAAGTACTTACCTCCTCTCATAGATATCTTAAGTGAAGGACAACAATTAAATTTAAGCTTAGTACTTATCACCACATAGATACACTGTTTCATCAGCTAGCCAGCAAAGTATCTGACAACTTTTGAAAGAATCAAGGAGTCAAGATTGTTGGCCAAAAGACCTTATGAGTTAACAGATCAAAACAAATTACAATCAATGTTGAGAAGGAAGAGGGCTTGGGAACAGAGACGGCGAGAAGATCAGGATAACACTCCCATGGGTTTTAAGGCAAGACATGGAGGGATGGGAAAAGCTAGCTCAAATGGCATGAAAGAAGACAGAGAGCAGAGTGGAAGAAGGGGTCACAGGGAGCACCGTGAGCAGCAGAGTCGGAGAAATATGGGATCAATGAGGGAAACAGGATGAAAGGAGTGCAAAGATGAGATTGTGCATGTTCCCCTAAGGAACAATGAAGACAGCTGAAGTTGATACAACACTTTCTTCTGATTCCTAAATACAGTTAAGGATCGTTGCCTGTCCTGTACGAGGACAGCCGCAGTTGAAGAGCACTGCTAATTATAAGTGTTGCTAAATTTCTCACCCTTGGGAGAGAAAACCAGAAGGGCAGTATGGGGAAGACTGTAGAAGACTGCGGTGAGAAGCAAATTCTTAGAGCAGAAGTCCCTTACAGGAGATGATCTCTTGCTCAGCCACTGACATAATTCCAGTTTGAATGCATCTGCTGGCTTCAACTATGGCAGTTTGCTACAAGGAGAGATAACACCTTAATTTAATGGATCCTCAGGGATGTAGAGATTTTTTTGTTTTACTCCAAACACATATCTTGAGTTCCAACTAAGAAAAAGGCTAAAAGACCAAGGTGGAGATCAGGTGGTTTATGTGATTAAAAACAAGTGAGAAAGAAGTGACATCTGGAGCAGTATTTGGACTTACTGAAAAAAGAAGGAAAGAAGAAGAAAATAGGAGAGGTCACTAGGATTAACAAAATCCAAGGCCAGAAGAAACAGTTGTAATCCTGTCTGGTGATCTCCCTCTCGACAGAAGCCATAGGATTGCACACAGTTATCCCTGAACAGCATGTTTCTGAGGCTGCGCTGATTATCTAGAAAGATGGCTTTCCCTCTTACCCTTCTGATGTCCGGCTTTAGACAGCACTGCCAGGGACACTCGCAGCCCTGGTAGTCCCAGTGAGACATCAGGCATGTGTCCCCTACCCCCAACCTGGATTTTCTCCTAATGCCTCACTTTCTCTGCCCCATGGGCTGCACTGTCCTTTCCATTTCCCATCAGCCTCAGAAACAGCTTTTGCTCCTTGCCCTCATCATACTGTGGCTCTTTATGAGTACTGGCACTCCTTGCAATCTCTCACAAACCCCTCTTTTCCTTGCCTGTCCCAATTTCTGAATCCTTCCCCAAGGGCAGAATTTGTAGTACACACACCGTGGCTCAGTTCCAGTGCCCGTGACTTCTGTTTCTTCCAGAGGTACCTGTTTTGTGTTGAGTAGACCATTTTCAGTTTTCTTCTCATTCACCAGGTTCAGCCACTAGCTAGGCATCTGGATACAACTCTGACCACGTCCTTGTGGAGTTCCTCACATCACGATGGGATTAACATAGACTTTTAGTTTTCTTTTGTCTGCTAAACTTTTTACAGTTTCAAGGGAGGCTGGATTGCCGTTCAAGAGGCTGTGAAAACTATCTTCCTTTCCTGTTGCAGGGGCCATATCACTTCTGACTCTAAATTACTTCACTAGCTTTCTGTCATCTTCCATAACCAATATAAAGAAAGGCACTGTCCATACCTGAGAACATTGCAGTTTCGATCAGACACAAATACTGGTGGAAGGCTGAAGCAGATAGGTCTTGGGGGAGCGACAGTAAAAGGTGCTGGGGAAGAGGTGAGTATAAGAAAGGATATAAATAAGGAGTAGGACACAAAACAATTTTTTAGTAATAGAAGTTGATGGGGTAGAAATGGTACATGTATGTCCAAGAATAGAGATATCTGGTATTGAAGAGAAAGATTGAGAAATATGATCTTTAAACAGCATGAGAAAAGAAAGTAGGTAAATGGTCTGAAAGGTTTAGTGATGTGGGCAGCAAAGTGGTGGCAGGATTGGCTGCCTGTTTGGAAATGAATTAGCAGTAACAAAGAAAACAGAGGTATGTCCCATAATAGTGTATAAAAGGATGGAAAGGGAAAAAGGGAGAAAAGAAAAATGAGCAATGCGTGTATATGCAGAGGGGATTTAGCAAATTTCTTTTGTTAGAAAGTTTATTAGAAGGGTATCAGAAAATTATACAGACATAAAGTTACTTACACAAGAACATTTACAATATAAGTGCAATTTTCACCTATGGATTTCATTATCTAGTGGGCAACAGCTCAAGGAATGTAAGCTGGATTTTAATTCTGACTAGCATGTAAAACTAAATGACAATTTGCGGTGTTTGGTGCAATGGAAAGTATGCTGTTCATATGCCTGTATAAATTTAAGTTTTATTGGCAGCCATAGCATAAACAAGGTGCCCTACCTGTTATCTCTTCATAGAGGATTCTTGTTGTGTTCAGCCTGAGTGTTGCAAAAAATATAAAGTCATTACAGCTTCTGGATATTTTTCTATACTTTGGGGTTTTCATCAAGATTCAGAACCATTTTCAGAGAGTGCATGCCCTAAGACCCTCTCTGTCACTTACAGAATGCTGCAAATTGACTCTATCACTTTACCCGCTGCTGTAAATTGGCTCTGAGCACACATAATGTGTCAGGTTTGCCTACTCACTTTCAGTTTTCACCCGCCTCTACTGGGCATATCTAGGAGTAATGGGATGAAATTGAGCAAAGGAAAATTTAGACTGAATATCAGGAAAATTTTCCTAACAGTGAGATCTATTAGAATGTGGAATAGTCCCCCAGGAAAAGTGATGGAAACCCCGTTGCTAGAATCATTAAAAATAGACTGAAAAAAACCACAGTAAAAATACAGTAGAAAATAATCTGCATTGTCAGGGGATGGACAAGATGATTCCCTAGGTTCTCTCAGGCTCTAATTTCTAGGATTTTAGGAGCTGAGCTCCATCAGTATTAAATTCCCTGAATGCCCAAGATCATCTAATTGAAACAATAGAAAGTTTGCTCATAGGCATGCCAGGGAGAGTGCTCAGTAATGATCAGGCTGCATTACTGTTGAGAGTGTATCACTTGATCTGCACTGTACAAAGAAACAAGGAAGGAGACAGTTTTTGTCACAATTTACCCTTTGCTAAAGCTGTTCTTGTAAGTCAAATATGCTGGCTTGATTCAGCATTGCTGATGTTATAGAAAGAGATCTTTAAAGCAGGTAATAATGGAGTCCAGATCACAGTTTGTAGCGGTGGAGTTTTGTATCAAAAGCTAACTGCACGTGTTCAGAATCAAAATTTCCTCCTGCAACACACGTACTTTCTACCAGAACTCTGTGCTCCTTCCATAGCAAACAGATGCTGTGCACTGCTATTTTATTTGTCTATGGAAGTCTTGCCTGTATATTGAGGGATAACAGATTACCTCCCCAGGGAAAAGACACTGATTCTGAATTTTTCCTCTCTAAAATGAGCTTGCCATTATGATTTTCCCAGTCTCATTGTTCCTAATATCTCACAATCAATGTCAAAATCTCAACAAATGAAAAAATTAAAAAGAAATTGCCAAAGTAATTCCAAGTACTGCGGCCATACCTGAAGTCAGTGACACCTTCTTACATTCAGCAATATTAGTCATTTCCCTGCTTGTTGTGAGTAGGACACCAAAGAACTAGGAGAGAGAAATGACTTGGCAAACTAAACATGCAGGAGAACGGCCTATCCTACAGCTGGCTGAAGAAGCTACAGACTCAGAAAATCCTTTTATTTTTTCCTGGTAGACTTATATGATGATTTTCCTCTCACTTCTTGCAATAGTCTCACACACCTGATGACATGCCTGCTGGAGCGGGCGCTTTTCTGGGGCCAAACATGAAGACCAAGAAGGTGAGTGAGGCGGATCACTGCTCATGTTCTTTCCAGCACAGGATCCTCCTCTGTCCTCAGGCATGTCCTGGAAAAGCCTGTTGGAAAGACCCTCTGCCTGATCACACAGCAGGGCCCCAGCTGGGAAGTTACTTACTGTAATAGCTGAGATTTGTAACTTTTATTTCCAGGGTTGGCCAAGAGAAGCGCATTGGGGAAACTGAAAATAAATAAAGCAACTGCCCTAGTTCATGGCAACTGATTCCCTCCTCAGCCCTTAAAAGCAGCAAAACTTTATGGCTCAGACCTTCAACCCTGCTCTGGATGCTTTGTCTCTGCAAAGGGGGGTGGAGGGTAAAGGGCTGCAGCCATCTAGAGGGTCTTCAAGGGCTGTTTGTGGCCAGGAGATCTCTGCTTGGCTGCACCGCTTGCCTTGGCAGCACTCTTGGGGAGAGATGTACTTGGGGTTCCTTGGGGGAGAAGTCAGCCCGAGGCTCCCTGTCCCCTGCACGACAGTGAGGTGTTGTGTCCCCGGCACTGCAGAGGCATGCAGCCTAGCAGACATTGCGCAGCCCCCAGGCCAGCCTGGGGTTGCACAGCTCAGGCTCTCCTCAGCTCCCTCAGGCCTCACCCAGCCATCCCCTTGCTCCTCAGCCAGCTCTGCTCCCTAAATTAAGGTAGCCATTTCTCCATGTCCCCTTCCAAAGTCTGCAGGTTATAGCCCTCAGCAGCAAAGCCCTGGGATCTCTCTCCCTATCTGGAGGCTGCTCTTCACATGTGCGATGTGCACGTGTACACATGTCATGCAACATGTGAATGTACCTGCTGATTAAATAGTAGTGGCAACAATGCCCTCCTTTCATTTTGAGGACTGTGAGGGTCTGGTGAGAGCCTGGAGGTAACGGGATGTAATAGCACTGCCTCGTAATTTCTGACTGTCTATGCCTAGCTGATTCAGGTCATTAGAGTTATTTTGCAACATTCTCTTAATAACTTGCAGACACTCTCCTCCAACACTGAAATCATAGACAAAAGGGCAAGGTTTAGGGAGATGAAGACAACGCTGATAATGAGTCCCTGATTGATTAAAAGTAAATACATTTTTATTCAGAGAAAAGGGCATTTGTTACCACAAACATTTCACCTTCAGCACAAATAGGAGTTGCGCTTACATTTACTAAGGGATTATAGCCACACTACAACTAATTACTTCCCAGCAGCTATTGGCCTCAGGTTAGATGTAAGCTACTTCTGGCAATATGCAGTGTGGGTTCATGTAAAAGGGGGCCCGTATTTTCACTGTCTGGGTAGAAAACAGTGCAACGGTGAGATGTGAGTGAATATACTATGCATAATGCAATACAAAATAAGAGCTTATTGCAAGGAGAAGACTCAAGGAGATCAAACAACATTAGCCTATCCCACCATTTTATGTTATGAGGGAGATATTAATTATTCTGTTTGTATTTTGTAGATGGCCTCGAGTTGTACAATTATCACATAGGAAGGTGCACATTACTTTCTGGAGACAGATTCCAGGTTCAGACTCCTTGATTACCTTCAGTTGCATGAAATTAGTTGTTTATTCCTGATGTGACCCATGCAAATTATAGTATGCTTTTGATCAGTAGAATGTTATTTGTCCCTGAGTTATTTATCAGACCTTTGGTGTGAAATGTTTATTTTTTCTGGAATTCCAACACAGTCATATCTTTGTTATTCTTATGTGAATTTCTGAACTCTCCACTCTTCCATCCTGTGATATATAATTTTTACTAAGCCGCTGGCAACTGATGAGATTACTTTAAAATATCTATTAGGATTCAAAGAAGGAGGTTCCTCCAGGTCCAGGCAATGAACTGCCCTGAAATTATTGAGTTATTCATAACTTTGAGCAGTTACAAATTACTGCTATTAACTGAATCCTGTAATTACAGCAAGAAGCTAGGTCTTGTAGCATAATTTCTGGTGTAGATAGTTTTTAGTGCATGTCTTAGGGAGTAAAAAATCAGGGCATGCAGAGAAATGGCTGTTGCGATCCTGTGAAAAAATGTGATGTTTCCTGAACTGGATCTGCTTTAGATTATGACAAAATAAAACATTCACCTTGGATGAGGGACAAGACCTTACTCTGATTAAAATAGTGCAGGAATGGTGTCTTCTAGCCCAAGTGAATGCTCTCACTGGCCTAACTCTTTTTTGCCATGACATGAGGAAGATCGTCCAGAAAGTTTGTTTTGACAATCGGCCTGTACCATCAAGAAATTGCTGACCAACTCTAGATAATTCTTTTGAGGCAAACCCCGGAATGACTGGCCTCAGTGACTGTGTTGTGAAGCAAGCAGAGACCTCAGAGGACGTCAGCACAAGTGCCCGATAGCCCCATGTTTTCCCCAAGCAGAAATGCGACACCGCAGACTGGCTGCTTCTTTCACTTAGGCATCTAGTGGTGGCACCGCTGGGTCCCCTTTTGTGCCATGTGTCTTGAGTACAGAAAACACTTACGAAAAATGAGAGTACTTTCATTGCAAAAGCAAACATATTCAAGCTGTTGGGTTTATTACTCTTATTTCTGGAGGTCAGCACACAAAGTATTTAAGTATCTTCCATGACTGTGCATTAGCAGCTGGGCATGAAATTGGTGTTCATTTTTGTGCTTCCTCACTGCAGTAACGATAACTCCAGCCTCTGTTTGCTAGTAGCTATACCCCATCATTCACTGTACCTTGAGAAGGAGGCCTTCTGGAAGGTACTGAAATCTGAGATATTCCTACACTTGTATTATCTTTCACAGTCAGTGAGAGGTAAATAGCCCTACATCCAGTCCAAGCAGAATGAAGCAGTGATTTAGATTTCGTATCATGTATTTTTGACCTTTCTGTTGGAAGAATAACACTGAGCTTGTTTAAGAGTAAAAGATTGATGTATGTCTTGTTCTGAAAGCAATGTTATAAAAATGGTACCTTCTTACTCAGCAGATCTGTTCCTGTTGTGTATTGAGGATCATTGCTGCCTGAGCTCAGAACTAAAAAGTTTATTGTTTTTAGCCCTACAAAACCAACCCTTTTCAGGACAAATGAGCTGGTTCCTCTTTATTGTAGTATTAATAAAACTCTGTACTATTTATCAGTTACCAGGCCAGTCAGTGCACACACTGACTGTTAACAAGCGTTCCTGGATCCCTCCCTTTTTCAGCT
The DNA here is from genome assembly GCF_031877795.1 of Strix aluco. Classification (NCBI taxonomy): domain Eukaryota; kingdom Metazoa; phylum Chordata; class Aves; order Strigiformes; family Strigidae; genus Strix; species Strix aluco. The sequence continues at coordinate 50,540,435 of NC_133931.1, forward strand.
TTAGTGTTGGCACAAGTGGAATTTCTCCTTGTGTAAGAGGCCAATAATGTTTGCACAGCAATAATTCTTGCATATCTTCCCTGGCAGAGATTTCATGACCTGTGAGTGATGCATTGGAAGGAAAGAACCTTGCTTTACGTTCAGAGCATGGCTGAATTTGTGGGGGGAAAAAAATGGCAGGTAAATAGCGGAAATCTGTGAAAAGCAAGCTTCCACTAATGCAAATGGGAATCTAAACTGAAATAGCTCAGGATGTGTCCCTGAGAAAGTCTATGCACATGAAGCATCTCTTAAAACTTTATTGAATGGACTATCAAATATAGATTTCTTAGTGGAGGCTGTCTTTTACAAGAGGGCAAACATGCAAGGCAAACTCTCAGCAATGAGTGTGTTTTTATTGTAAAAACCACTTGTTTGCTTAGGTATGGATTAGCTTTCCAAAGCAAGAAAAACAGGAAAATGTTAAAACACTGTCCATTACTGCTGGAGCTAGTAGGCAGATTCAGAGCTGCTCCCCTTTCTCTCTCACACAGTTCTTCACAAAGGAATCAACGCTTGTGAGCAAAGTGATGCAGAAACCAGGATCTTTCCCATACCAATCTGGAGAAGGTGATCTGCTGAAACTGGAGACAACAAATAACAGTGCATGCCTGTAGGCTAGTCGCTTGTTGAGGTCTTCATATACAGAGGCTTTCTTTTAATGAAAACATAAATTTCCCATCTGTTTTGGTTACAAATATTATAACTACTTTTATGTTCTCCATTAATGACAAGTGTTGCAATACCACTAATCAATATGGTCCTTTTACTGTTATTTCCCATTAGGAGGCTCTCCAGTCTGTTGTCTATGGTGATCAACGTGAGTAAGGAAGTATTCCTCAGTGTGTGATGGCTGGCTGCCTACCAGAGATTTTGACAGCATTTCAAGTCCCAATACCAGACAGATGCTAAATTCAAAAGTTGTAAGAAAGGGTTAATGCACTGGAGTTGCCAGGCTCTCTGGGGAATCTGGGTAAAATCCTTTGTGGAATCGTGAGTTTTGAAGAGGAAGATCAGAGACCTGCTGCTATTACAGGGGTTTAGCCAGGACCAGCAGGGGTGAATCAAGGTTTCCTCACTTGTCCAAGCTTGTAAAAAGGTCAGTCAAAAACCACAGAAACGTTTCCCTGTTATCTGGTCCTCCAAACTTAATTAATTGTCCCCCAAACACTTCTGTCCAATATGGACAAACAGACAAGAAATTTAGAGGAGTGAAGCTCTTAGAGGGACCGACCGGCACCGCTACGTGTTTACACTGCTTACAGGGTGAAATTGCTTAGGCGCTGCGACCTCTCAAGATACACTTATTGCAGTCTGAAGAGTGCCTTAAAGAGCGCACAGGCCTCTGTGGGACCCCCCCATGGAACGCCGTGAAATTCTTCTGGATGTGATCCCCACAGCTGCAAATCCACCTTCTGTTCCATTACTCATTCTATTAGTCTGCTGTGCTTCTCCTCTAGCATACATCAGCGCAGCTCTTTATTTTAGTGTTATTAATTTTTGACATGAAGTCGCTCTAAACATGGTAAATACAGAAAGTAATTGGTATGTTAAACAGGGGAAGCATAATGAGTCTCATGTACGAACGCGACTCGCTCCTGCTGCAGAGCTGGACTGAAACAGAATACACAATTGCGCTGCCAATTTCAGCAGGAACTTCTTTACCAAGTCCCCGTGGTTCACAGGCAGTGCCTCGACCTCTCCTGTACTTATGATACATCCAGCCACAGTTTAATGGCTGAAATGACTTTGAAGCTTTCCCCGTGGAACCAATTTTCACCCTCTGTGAATACAAGCTCCAGCCTTTCAGCAAAGAGTTTAGTTTGGTGATAAGTTAACATGTGAGGCCAGCCTGAGAATAAATTTTAACTGTTGCCCTGATGGTAGGGCTTTCACATTGCAACTTGTGGTGACGATGTAGGGCTTTTTGGGAGAGACGCGCTCTCCAGACTAATACTGGCTGACTGGATATTTTGTCAGCGAGGAGAGATGTTCCTTGCAGCTGGTGAGGCTGCTGCTGGCTTGTCAGCACTGATGGCAAATGTTCGCTAGGAGGAGCAGATAAGGATGTCGTAGCCCATCTCAGCCTGGGCTCATGGTGATAACGGGTTGATTGTGAAATACAGGGCGTGAATTTTAAGGGTACAGATGAGAAATTCTCCACTAAATTTGGCTAGAAGTCAGTGGAAGAGGGAGATATATTACAAAGGGTGAGAAAAAGAGTTAGAAAAAAATATATACCAACTTTTATATAAGCTGCAAAATAACACCAACCCTAGCTTGTCTCTTTCTCTTAATTCTAGACTTTTTAAAGATTCCAGATTTCTAGTTTTGCCTTGGGAATAGTACACACTAAATACAGTTATTCTAGCTCTTGTTTTATAGTTTCAAATCCAATCAATTTTGTCCAGAATCAAGGCTAAAAGATCAGATCAAAATCATTGCACAATCCAGAATTAACAAAACACGCATTTGTTGCTTGAAATGCCATTTTCCTGCCAGCTCTACATCTTTTCTTTTAGTGGTAATTCACAAATAAGACAGACGCACTTGGCAGCAGGGTGGGACCATAATATTTGACCAAGAACGGAGCTGACATACATCAGCAAAATGCCCACAGACAGCATAATCGGGAACCTGACCTGTCTGCTGCTCTACCAATGGTACTACATAAATAATTAATCGTACCTGCCAATGTAACATATAACACCAGGTAGTTCTTTGCTTTTTGTTTTCTACGACAAGCCTTGATCTTTTTCTGTGTTAGCTGTCGTAAAAGAAGTAACTGGAAGAAAGAGAGCAGACCCTTGTTACTTGTGTAACAGCCTACCTGCTTTCTCAAGTGATTCTTGAAGAGGGGTTGTTGACAGGATATAAAATATCTCAGAAGTGTCTGGCAGAAGAGAATCAGCAGAAAAAAGCAGTATCTGGCTACCTTAATCTGAGTTTGGAGCATGAACCAAAAGAACCCATAGATACAATTTTTGCTTGGGACATTTACAACCGGGCACTATAATGTACCATAAAATAGGTACTAGGAAACAAGCAGGAGCTGATAGCAGGATAGATTTAATGGCACAATAGTTTCTTTCTATTTGATTTTATGATCTGGGTTTCAGAAGAACCCTGAAAACAGTCTGGAGACATTTTTTTTTCCTTTTCTTTTTATTTTTAACACCTTTGTGATTTAATTTAAGAATGACATTTCATTCTGGACAAGAGGCCCATGGCATAAGGCTGACAGCTGAGATCTGAAACACACATTCTGCAATTCAGCAAGTGCATAATAAAAAGGACAAGTTAGCACTAGTGTCTTCTCTGAGGAAACATCTGAGGTAAGTTTCAAATGCTGAATTCAGCTGAGGTACCTATGCACAGTTTCAGGCGAGCAGCCAGCAAATGTGTGTCCCTTCTTCTTTGTTTCCCCTTCTAGGAGTTATAGTATTATTACTACTTCAATTTAACATATGTTTTCTGAAGGAGGATGGAAGCCTTGCCCTGTGTAACTCACATAGCTCTGTTAAAGAGACCATAAAGCTCACAAAAAAAAAGTTAGAAAGCCTAGCACAGTGATTTCAACAGTAACTCCCAGAACTTACATGAATAGCATGCCTTAATGATGCAGAAGCTGGACAATAGCATATGATCTCATAAGGGATACGGTTTCAGCCTGGGCCTGATAAACTCAAGTACATAAACTTGCACCTGCACTTTCCAAGTGCAAACACCTGGCTTTGCTTTATAGAAAGAGTCAAAAGCCTGCATGCTCTCTTTCAACAGCCTTGTGTAAATGCAAGGCTTGGAATCTGTACCTGCAAATCACATTCCTGGACTACTCCTACTGACATCCTGATAACTGCAATCCTTCTGCCTATGCTGTCTTCAATACTTCACTAATCACTAAATGCATTCACTTCAGAAAAAAAGAGAAGTCAGCTTTGACTGCAGGTAAAGAAGGAACAAATCCTGAGTCTGAAACTTTGTTTCTGATAGATTTGTCACACCTTCTCCTCCCCCCAAATAAGGATTACATTTATGTACCAGATTACTGAGCACTTGTTAGTTGACATTGCGGAAGCATTTTTCCAACTCTTGCTCTCAAGCAGAATCCTTAATCTAGGACCTGATCTGTGATCAGACATCACTGTACCTCTCAGACCCTTCCCTGAGCTTGTCTGAATGTTGATACCAGCCTGAAAACTAAGGAGACGGCTTGAACAGTTTCTGAGTTTTACAGTTAAGTGAAGACTCTCCAAATTGGGAAGTTTGGCTTATGGTTTTAGAAAGATAAAGACTCGAGACCTGAAGCTGAGGATTAGGGTTTGTGTTTAGACTCATCACGAATTTGTAATGCACAACCAAGATGAACAATGGTACCAGCAATTGTGGCTCTCATTTGTCACCCACAACTACTTGGTCTGCAGGGCGACGGGCAAAAGTATCAGCAGAAAATACCCATTGATAGAGGTGCACAAACATGTCAGGCGGAACCTCTGAACTTTTCTGAAGTGGCTTAGCTCCTTTTTAGATGCCATCAAAAGCAATGAAAACAAAGCTTTCAGAGCTGGCTGCGCAGTACTCTCCATGAACAGCTTGAATCACCCGGTTCATGGTAATGGTCTGCCACAGGAGCTCTAATCAAGAGCGCGTGTATGTTTTCTTTTCATGAGATGACAGTTCCCAAGCGAAAGGACACTTCAGCTCTGATAAAACTTTCCTTCTATTGTCTGAGTTTTGTTTGTTTTCTGGCAAACCCCAGCGCTGCCTCTGCTTTCAGTGCAGGCATACATTTCCCATGCCTGTGCAGAGAGGCCAACCAAAGTCTTTGGAGGCTTCTCAGTAGTATTGCCTGAAGCAAATACCACAGCTCACTAGCAATTTAATATTGTAATCAGGGAGCAAACTGTGCAGTTTTGGCACATTGCGATAATTATTAACTACATGTATTAGTGTTGCGATTCTAGTAACTAATATTTACAAAAGGTTCCCTGTGTGGGGAAGACCTCGCCTAGACATGAGCAGTTGAGCTATTCCTGAGTGATTGTCAGTGGGCCTTTAAGCCTGTGCTCATGTTCGCTGTTTAAAGATAAAACATCAATACTTAGAAATTGTACTTCAAAAGACCTATTTCATGAATAATAAATTCTCAGGGTGTAAAACCATACCAAGCGCCAGAACGTTTTGTGAATTTATGGGGAAGTTTTCCTGTGGAAAAAAAATCCTGGAAGATAAGATTAAAAAAGCACATCTCAAACTCCCTAACATAATATAAAGGAGATGATTGGATTTAAACATTAAATCATTCTCGCTCTTAGGATTTTTGTTTCATGCCATGACATGTCTCTTTCTCCTGCTTTCCCATTGTTATCAGAATTAACGACCTTATGAACCCCAGTTCAGAACTCGCAAGCAAGAGCAGATATAAGCAACAGCAAAACGTTCTCTAAACTCGAAATCTGTAATTGTCAAATTAAATTTCTCCATGCAATTGTTATGTCTATGCTGACTCAAGGTTGAAGCAAAGCTGCATTTGCCTTTGTGTCTTATGCAGCTCTTGTTAGTCTAGTAGTTCGTCACCTGGCAGAGCGCGGTGGTAAGGACTGAAGGTGGTAAGGAGTGAAGGGGGTCCAGTGAGCACTTTAGTGTGAAACGCAGATGATCTACACAGTATGCTTGATTAACTTTGAACCTCATAGCATTCCTATTCAGAGTACATAATCGTATTTCTCTCAGTAATCAGTTGTGTGCTTTTCAAATAGGTGGGGACCACAAACAAATACATTCTTGACATGAGGTCTCTTCTAGTCTGTGAGCTGTACCACATCACTGACATGCATATATGCACAAGAGAAAAAAAAGCCATTTATTTTCTAATAACATTGTAGTTGGGAGAAAGATTTTCTCATGCAACTTAACCTCTGTGTAGTTTCTTTCCTTCAAGCTTGCCCATATTTCACACAATTTTTCTGGCAGTATTCAAAGTGTCTTTTAAATTATGTATGCTTTTGGCTAGTACACCAGACTTGTAGTCTAAAGGACTAGACTCCCCTACAAAGAAGTCATGATTTGACAGTGTTTATTTTGCTGCATAATCACATTAGATAAGGTAATGTCATAAAGATTACATGAAACAACTGTATGTAAACAATACGTTGACATTCCTTTACCAATTGTTTAAACAAATCAACAAGTAAAATATACCCTTAGCTTCAGGTAGTTCCTATGTCACGGGAGCCAGACATTATCACGTATTTCTTAGAATTCAGACCAGTACTCAGTGTTATATCAATGTGGAAGACAAAGATGGTTCTTTCCATGTGTTCGTACTATACTTACCAGCCAGGAGATGACTGATGGATGCTGGCAGGGAGTAAAAGTAACCAGTGAGGCAGTGTTGGATAACGTGGTCAGCAGTGATCACAAAGCACTATGACATACTAAAAGAGAAATTACAGAGGCAGAAGAACAGGCAGAAAGACACACAGAAGCCAAAGGAAAACAAGATTTTGAGAAAAAAGTAGGGGAGCAATGTCTGAAGTTGTTCACAGGTTAAGGAGGGCAGAGCTGGTTATGAGGAGGTCAATGAAGACTTCACCTGACTGCAAGGCACTGGAGACACGTTGAAGGAAGTCTTCTCGGGAAGGGAGGAGGGAAAACACTAGAGAATGACATGTCTGATGTGTGTAGGGACAGGGTAGTAGCTGTAGTGGCAACTGGGGTCAGATATACAAATTTATGAAGTACATAATATTAGTATTAGTGTATATATAGTACTAAAGATCTTGGTAATGTTTGCTATGTAAATTTTGTCCATATCAAAGGTCAATGCAATCAAAAAAAATTTTTATCAAGAGGCAGTAAAGTGACATGCTTTACAGTTATTTTTATATTTTACAGAATATAAAAATGAAAAAATGTTTAACGATAATCAGCTAGTGTATGCCCTTTATATGTGTAAACACAATTAATCGAAGTCTAAATTATAAAACACAATATTCATATGTATTACTTTCCAATTTACAATTTTACCTGTTTCATTCCAAGTACATATTTTAAGATGAATAAATCAGACACTCTTAATTTAATTATTCTCACATGTTACTGCTTGGGCATGTAGGCATAACATTAGTTTTTATAAATGCCTTTAACTAAAGTAATTATGTCAAATATAAGATATGGTAAGCATATTAATATTTTAAGTAAATATTTGTGCTTCTTTTCAGAATTAGTAGAAACAGGAATTTGGCTACAGTTAGGGTTCTTCACTGGTTCCAAGTGCTGTAATAAGAAAGGGGAAAGTTAAGTGTATGCCTATCTTTAAGTATGTGCTTAGCCTTTCTAACCTGCTGTGAAAGCAGCAAGTTAAGGGGACTAAGTACATACCTAAAGGTAAGCACGTGCTTGACTGCCTTGCTGATCTGAGGCTAGAGACAGTAGGATGATGAGATTTCTGAAAGGCTGCTGGCACAGTCACCACAGTTCGGGAATAACGAGAAGCTTTTTCACAAGAAACTTAACGATTGAAGGGACCAAGGATTCAGTTATGCAATAAATTGGCTTTCACAGTTAAACCTGTTTTTTTCTCTTAAACAGAGACTTAATTCTAGTGAACCAGTTCAAAGCATGGCAGTGGTACTGTCATGACTGCAGAGATGATTAATTTTGGCCTAAGAACAAATGCCCTCCAGGGTGCAAGAAGTTATTAAGTCAGGTTCATGGTCAAAGCCTGGTATCCTGTGTCCCTTTAAAATGTATTTTGGGGTTAGATACACAAAGAAGCTCAGGTACCTAATACTGGCCGGACTCTACCTGCAGGTGCCCAAGTCTGGGCTTGTGATCCTAAAATCCCTGGATAACTCTGGAGGCACTAAAGATGCTGATATTAAAATGCACCTTATAGTGGATTTCTAAAGTTCAGCTTCTCTGTATGGCCAGAAATACCTTTATCATCCTTGGCAGTGTTTGGCTTCTGTCTCGCTCTAATCTCTTTTGAGACCACAAATAAAGGTGTTTCTTAGTCTCTAAGTGGAATGCTGCTGTAGATACCTGCCATGAAGATTAGAGGGGAGGGGAGGAAAGGGGGAATTAACTGTGCTTTCATCTAATAGTTCAGTGATTAAAAACCTCGGTATACAGCAGAAATTGGCCAAAATACTGAATAGTTAGCATAAGCTGTTGCCACTACTTCCTTTGTACATATTGTAGTTTGATATTCTATGGTATAAAGCAAATGGTCTAATTTCCACATTATACCATAGCAGGCTACATAATGAGGTAAAACCCAAATGAATAAACAAAAAAAATTGTAACTAAGAAACCTTCAGGACATCATTAGAATATTGAAATGTTGTGAGTTTCTTGAAATCTTGAACGTTTACCTCAGTAAGCCCAAAATCTCCCTGTTTTTCCATAAATGTTGAGAAAGAAAGTCTGAATACTCTTCCCTCTTGAAAGAAATTACTCACCCCAGGCAAATAGATGACTAGAACTTTGCAAAGCTGGGATACACTCTGTTGTTATGAAACTGTGTATATACAAAAGACAGTCTGCCTATTAATATTTATAGATGAGAACAGTTAAGCAAACACTTAAAGCACCATAACTTTTTACGATAAAATATCAAGTTTGCTAAATATGCGTATATCTACATAAATAGATTGCAATTTCGGCTGGGGGGAAGGGTCAGAGGTGGTGTCTCCAAATAAACAGCTCTCGGACCAGTTCTCCCCCATCTCTTCCACTGCTGCTGCCTCAGGCACTGGGTTTTTTTGCCTGCTAAGGCCAGCTGCTTCCTTGCCAGTTGGATCCTCTACCATGGCCCAAGCTGCCTCAGGGATGGCAAGGAACCACCTCCACCGGGGCCAGCTGGGCTCTCCCGGCTGTGTGCATGCCTGTGGTTTATGTGCCTGATAGGCCTGGGCAGCAAGGCAGAGCTGCTCTTCTCTTCTCACTTTCTTATCTTCCCCTTGCTTCCCCAGCAACAGTGACCTGCATCACCTTGCCTGAGTGCATCAGCTTTCCTACCGCTGGGACGCAGTGCAGGCAGTTTTAATCAGGTGTTCTACCCAGCTCCTGATGTTTTTGCATTTATCACTGCTTACCCTCCTGGTCGTTCCCGTGACTATCAATAGCACAACATCCGGAGGCGAGGCACTGTGCCTCCTCATGTCTATGCTTTCATGGGGTTATGCCTGAACAACGCTGTACAAACTGGGGCTGCTACAACAGCATTATAGATCCCTGGTTTTAGTTGCGGCTATGTCTAACTCTTCAAGAACTATGCAAGGGGGCATATACAGCGCACAGAAGCCTTGAAATTGTCCGCTAATACTCCAAACTCCCTGACGAAGGGAGCTGCTGGTCTAGGTCGGTGCCTTGTTGTGTTTTCAGTGGGGCTGCTGTGGGTCTGCCCCCATCTAGTGCTCTACAAAGAGTCTCTTTGGTACTTCCTCTTGAGCTCACCTCTTCCAAGGAACAGATTTTGCAAATGGTGGTGTTAGTTGAGAATTTTTAGTCACACCTCCTCAGTAAGAGAGCAGGGGATTTATTTAGCATGAGAAGGGTCTGAGAAACATTTCACGTGTTGCAATGAACGGCCGAGACCATCACTCAATGACACAAGGATCACAGATGATGGTGGGAAACAGACAATTTTGGCAATTCTAGGGAGCACCCTGGAGTGGACCAGAAAGGACTCACTGGGGTGGCCCCAGGTCTCCTGTGATGTAAGTTGTGGGAGTCCTGTCTGCCAGGTGTAACCCAAAACTCCAATTTGTACGTATGCAACCAGAACTCAGAAGAAATCTTAAATGTTTCCTCCCTGCTCTGCAAAAGGCTAAAATCAGAAACTGTTAAAATCAGAAGCATTCACAAAGCAAGAACTTTACTGAATTATCATCATGGAAACTTTTTGGTAAGAAAGTGTCACGAATGTCAAACCATTCTGCTTAACTGAAGTGCCAGTAAATGAAAACTGAAGTAAAAATGAATTTTTTACAAAAACATCAGACTAAAGTTTCAGCTTTATTCATATTGGATTGTTTTTGTGTTAGTGGTTTGTGCAAAATTTTTGAGATATGATTATATGAAAAGAAAATATCTCAAAATCTCCAATCTTGACACAATAGAAAGCCTGTTTCCTGAATAGTCGTATATGTGACACAGGAATATCACAAGGCACTTTCCATCATGCTTTCACACAGTTTTAAAGATTTTCTTCACAACATGTTGATGCTAGAGGTTTTTCAAAGGAAATATTGCCAGAATTAACATGAAGAAAACTGTAGTACTCTTCCCATCCTCTTGGAGCAACAACAAAATCATGTTGAAGAGGGGGGGACTTTCAAACTGTATTTTGCACTTACAATATCTAGATTTCCTTACACAAAACATCTTGCAGTGGATTCAGAGTGGTGCAGATTGATGAAACACTCCTTAGCATGTGTAGAAATTCCCTTCAAACTAAGAAGCTGGGGCTGGGGGAACTAATATCGCCTCTGATGATTTCTGAGTCTGAACAGAGCCTGATGCAAGGCCAGATGTGGAAGACATTTTGGCTGCCTCCTCACCTCTCCTGGTGGAAAGTTCCCCTTCCTTCAGCAGGTCAGAGGACCTGCAAGGCCAACTCACCACTCACAGGAGCATGGTGCATTTTTCTCTTCGAGATGCAGTAGACAATACAGCTAGACAGATTGCCTGACATCTGCCAGTATGAAACCCTTTTTCAGTTGCACAGAACTCAGCCAACTTTAGTATTAAAGAAGAATACCTTTTTTTTCCTTATATCAAGACAGAAAGTCAAGATTTTGCACACTTTCATAAATCACGTATTGGAAAAAGCCCAGTCTGTGAACTTGGGACATTTCACAGCAATGCTCCAGATCTGTGTCAACAGGTTCTGACACTAATTCAGGAAAGGCACTAGTTAATTTTGATTTCTCAGTGCTCTCTTCATTTCTGTTGTCATAATTAGAAAGTCAACATTTACCCACATCTATCATGAGACCTAGGAAAACTATTAGTTGCAAACAGCTGATTTGTTGAATTTAGCTCTCTTTCCTGATTGTGGTTGATCAACTATCACATTTTATTTTCAATTAATTTTATTCACTGTATAAATTCTTCTGTGACTTGTTCATGTGAATATATTTCAGCCTATGTACTGCTTACAGACTGGATGGTGCATCAGAGTTTTTGTGAGTTGTAATTCACTATTCAGTTTGTACATGAAGGATCACTTGAGTCCCAGCCTATTGTTTCTGGTCTCTAGGTGAATAGTCTTCAAAAATATAAAGTGATTTCAAGATGACTTCTGCAGACAGTTTGGAAGCTTGTTGGAAACAAAATTCACAGGAGTATTTGTTTCACTGTCTTTTTTAATATAAATTTATGAACAAACGTTTCTCCTATATATGTGTATGCAAAAAAACCTGACAAACTCCAACTGAAAACAACAGAAATATTCTGACAAATAAAATAACATCCTGTAAAGTTCACTGTGGATAAAATGGGAGAAATTATTGTCCAATTAAATGGGTGGAGGGTTTTGGTTAATTTTTCTTTTCCATGGATTCCTAAAACTGATTCCCACAAAGACTGTCCTTCTTTCCTCCCTCCCCTCATTATTCACCCACCTGCGGGCATCTCTCTGGTCTCAGAGACATTTCAGTAATTTTTTTATATTCTTCCCAAATGACAGCATGGGGGAAGGCTGAGCTTTTTTTAAAAAAACCCCCACAATATTGCAACGTTATTTAAGAAATGCAAAAAGAGCACAAAGAGAAGCTGCATATCTTTCCCCGAAGCATTCAGAAGTCTGTCGAACAGAGGGGAGCATAATGCGAAGTGTTGACCACCAGATGCTCGCCAGTGCTTGCGTGCGGAGGGGACACAACTGAAGACCATCACCCCGAGGTCACCACGAACCATAGCCCACACTGGAACAGATCTGCCGAGCTTGCCTGCACAGGCATCGGTGGCTTTAGTGGCAAATTCTGTGCATTTCTTTAAGACGGCGGTGTGGGCTGGCTATCGGTATTGAGTGCGTTAATCCTGAGCTGTGTTACAGTTCTCTCACCGACTGCCAAGGTCTGCAGGGAAAGACATCCTCTGCCTAAGGGGCCCCGATGGCATCCTGCCATTGCCGTGCACCAGGAAGCTTGGAAACGTTACCAGAAATGTTATTTTGGAAACACGTTATTTGCAAAAGTGTGTATAGGTATATATATATCCACTGCTATAGGAGCCAGGGCCGGGCCTCGGGCCTGTAACCTGGTGGATCGCTAACAGCAGCACCTGCTAGTCCCGGGGGCCACAAACCCATGGTGCCATTAAGAAAATCCGTACAGTCAGTGCCTCCCGCCGTGCCCCTCGCACCGCGGCGACCGGGGCCGGGGCTGGGCCGGGGCTGGGCTGGCGAGGCCGGGGCCGGCGGGGTGGCCTCACGCCGGGAGCCGGGAGCCGTTGCCATGGCGACGCCGGTAGAGCCGAGCCGCGGTGCGGGAGTGTGGCCACGCGAGCGATCCTGTCGATTAAACGAGCTTTTTATATTATTATTATTATTTTTAAACTATTTTTTTTTTTAGGACAGAGGGGCAGCGGGGCCCACCACAAGCCACACATGGGGAAAGCACTGAGTAGAGATGGTATGGAGGGCGGCTGTCAGGCCCCTTCGCCGCTCCCGGGCATGGGAACACGGCTTGTGCAGTTGTTTTCCGGGGTGAAGTCTCCCCTCTGCACCACACAGTAAATAACCTATGTCTTCCCGGAGCCAAGCCCCCAACGCGTTCCGTCCTGACAGCAGGCCATGAGGAGCACTTGGAGGCAAAGTTAATTTGGTTTTGTGATGATTAGGAACAGCACTCACCAGCGAGGCAACACTCAAGCTCGCTCTTGCCAGGTTTCCTAAAGTCACTGTCAGTCTGTGGACTCCTCAGGCTGCCCCACCGGGATTCCCTGGATGACGGTAAGGACCTTCCTGCTGGAGGAACGGCTCCTGTAATATTCATTATCCTCATCCTGACCTCAGCGTGAGGATGCAGTGACCCCCTCGTAATAACAGCACGCCCCTTGCTCCCAAGCCTTATGACCTGCGCGGGTGCGTGCATGCCTGCGCGCTCCGCTTGCCTCCCCCGGCTCAGGGAAGTGGCACAATACGGTGCGGCAGTCTGCCGGCGGATCTGTTACTAAAGGAATTCATGCATCTTGCATCTTGAAGATGCATTATTAATGCCTGGACAAATCACATCAGGTGGAGCTCAGCAAGTCCCTGGCACTGCAAAAAGGAACAAAGGCTGGTTCTACAAGAGAGAGAAGGATGAGACAAATTATAACAGCTGGGAGTTTCTTGTCAGCAAGATTGCATAAAACCAGAAATGCTAAAATTGTTTGCACATAAGGCAAGTTTATATTTTTATTGGGAAGGAAATTACACATTGCACCGCAAAGAAGATACTTTATTTGTATCCTAATAAACATCACATTGTTGGGCATCTTTGAATTTCATGGCAAACTGGGCCAGCTTGCTGGCATCCAAATTACTTTCAAGCACAGTTTTATTTAGTATCTGGAAAGGACTATAAAGACTGGATTTGCTAGCAGAGGGCCTGCTTCTCGTCTCCTTGAAGTCAATGGCAAAACTCCCATTCACTTCAGCAGTAACAGGATCAGGCCAGAGTTTGTAGAAATCTTCCAAAGGGAAGGAGGCAATGCTGCCTGCAACAGCACATGGGGAGGCACAGACCCCAGCCTCCCAGGCAGAGAGCAACAGTTCTTCATCTCTCTAACTCTTGATAAGAAGATCTAATTTGTACAGCACAGGCTTTGATGCCAGCTAATATTTTTGTCCCCATGGTGTGAGTACTTAGACAAAATCTGGGCCTTGCATTAGGAAGGGAAGAGGATGATAGGAACCCAGGATTTCTTTTGGAACGGCCCTGTTTATTTACAGAAGATGCACACAAAGCGCTATTACAGCAAGGCAGGAGCAAGCAATGTAGTTTCTTGTTTGGAAGTGTAAGTCTCTTTTTAGTGAGCACTCAGCCAGGAAGAACTATATTTTGGTTTCATGCCATGACAATGCACCATTGCTTATTACTCTAGTAGGTGGCTTTCCCAATGTCTTCTCTTTTCTCATTGTTTTTCACTCCCTCACACACCCACCTACAAGCATACAAACGCCCAGCTGTTTTACTTGCAATCTTCACCCAGGAAAACTGCTGGGTCTGCTCTCCTCTCCTGCCCTTTCTGCTCTTGCCTTGTCAAGCTGGGCCATGCTCTGGGCAGTGACTTCAGTTGTTTCTGAATTGAAGGGCACTTAACTTTTGTTCCAGTTAGTCTTAAAAAAAAATAATTAAAAAAACCTTCTGAATTTCACCCACCCTGTGCTTTGTGCTTGCCATTTCAGCACATCAGTGCATTATTTTTGACTTCAGACTCACCAACTGGAAGACAGTATTTTCTTTCCTAAGAGCCTCTAAGGGCACACTAGTAATTTGTGTTTAGATGACAAAAGAACCCAGAACACTTCCACACATCTTCTATCAACTTTCTAATTTTTTCTCCCCAGTATATGACTCTATAAGATTTCTATCAAAACTATTTATTTAAATTTAAAAAAGAAAAGCGATCAAAGTGCTTAAAAAGAACCTGAAGTAATTCTTTTATCACTAAAATGGTATGAAATGCATTTCCACTAAGTCACTGAAAACAGAGCTAGCCTTTAGTATGAAGTGGAGAGAGAAGAGTATTTGTTAGGGATCCACATGAGATGGTAGGAGATTATTGAGATATTTCTTGCCATCACTATAGTGATAATCACTCCCTCGGAGCAAGAGATAAAGCCCTCCAAGAAATAAGACCCAGTGAGGAGAGGGAGAAAAGAGAAAGAACAAAACAGGCAGTTTTCACTATAGCAAAAAGTAAAAAATGTGTGTCTCTAATTCTCTGATGTATTGGCAAGCTGACAGTGGTAACCTGGTTTTGCCAGAGCTGGATGGATGAGTGAAGACCATGACAGAGGAGCATTGGTGTGAGGATTATGTACAGGCCGGCATGCACTGAGGACGCTGTGGGGTTATAGATTACCTACACCCAGCTAGGAGATGGATCTATGGTTAGCAAGAACATCTGCTCAGTGCTCACAGACAACCCAAAAAGTAATGTTAGTACTTAACACTTCAAATATTTAAGATACTGTCATATAAGGAGGCGAAGCATCATGGCATACAGCACTGTGTTTGGGATTAATCAAGCGCTATTGAGAAAAGTTAGCTATTGAGAAACGGAGGAGATCATGGTCAGCACATCAAAAAGGACTGAAAGCACAGGGAGGCTTTGTGCAAAGAAAACCTGCAAAGATGAGGCCGTTTAGATGTGGCAACTCTTAAGTAAGGAATCTTTAGTCAGCCTTCCTTGGAATTGAAGAATGGCAGGGCACTTAAGGCGGTTAAAAGGATATCGAGAAGTCTTCACCTGAAGACCGTCCACACAGACACAAGGCATTTGCTCTGATACTCGATGCCCAAGCAGAGTTAAAGCACTCTCATCAATACCTGTTTCCTTCAGTAAAACTCTTGTTTGATTAGACCCAAAGTACATCTTCTGCTCATTGCCTAAATTCTGAAAAGAGGATTTTATTTTATTAAATTGCAGACTAATGGTTTCTAGCACATTAAAAAGGGGCATTTTTCCAAAGCTACTTCTGTGTAGCCTGTCTGTTAAATAAGAATCTTCCTGGCATCCTAAAGGAAATGACATTCTACTTAAACATGTTACCTGCTGATCTACTAGAGAAGCAGACCAGCAGTTTTTTTGTTTGGTTTGTGTATGCATGTGTGTGTGGTTGTTTTGTGGCTCCTGGGTAATGTTATCCATATTCTTCTGTTTGGAGAATCACTTTTCCCTACACACTCACCAACCAACATGAAACCACCTAATTATATTTTCATAATCATGATTAAAAACCATCTAAATTATCCTGCTTGATGTACTCAAAGAGTTTGTTGATTGCTTTTTGATGTGTATTAGAGCTTTTTGCAGAGCCACATCAAATGGTTTGCTCCACAATGAAATAAAAAAATCTTCTAATATACATATGCACATCTTTAAAAAAAACATATATAATTTATATTCTGCTAATTAAGCTACATCAAAACCAAGTCTATCACCATGAAATAATTGTGTAAAAGCTACTCACCTATTACAAGAACATTAATTTCCACTTTACTTTTTTTTTCAAAATATCGATTTTATCTTATACAAGGCAATTCAGCATTTCAAAGCCTCAGAGTCTCAAAGTGTTTTTCCACATCCATGGAGACCTTAAATCTTGAATACAAAATCCAGTTTTAGAATAGAAAACTCAAGTAAATAATATTTTCATGTAGAATATGCTCCTTCTGCATAATGGATCACAAACATTTTAATTTTTTCTCTGTGTTGTTTTCACATCTTAAATATGCCACAACAAATCTTGTCAAAGTTCTGTCCACTGCAGAGAAAGGGTTGAAGAGATGAGGGGAGAAAGGAACTTGCAGAATTTACCCCTGATCCTGGGTTTGAGGCTGATCCATGGCCCATTTTACCAGGAGACCATCACAATGTAGAGATGTAGGTTTGGTGTTGGTCTGGTTAATCCTGAATGCTGTGTTGGGACAACATCATGCAGAGGGTCCGAATTTAGTGGAGGCTGGGATTCCTCCAAGCAGTGAAGGACTTTATTAGATCAATCCATGAGCACGTTGGAGTTAAGGTTTGCTTCATGACTGTCCAGCACTGATCACGAAGTCAACACTCATTAAATAATAAAAATAAAATACTCTAGGAAAACAATTAAATAATTCAACCTCTGCCTACTTGATATCAAATCTGTTGTCATATCAAATATTCATGTGAAATAAATCTGTAGGTGTGTCTATGAATGGAATGCAACTGCAAAGGGTAATGCTTTGCTAGAATTTGACAGCCAACGCTCTAAGGCAAGAGCATGGGGGTTGATAACATGTGCAAAAGTGTCCTCCTCCACGAGGGTGTGTGTGTGTGTGTGTGTGTGTGTGTGTGCGCGTGTAGGCTGTCTCTCCTCTCCTGGAAACGTGTAACATGCAGCCACTTAGTCTGTGGTATCAGTGACAGCTATGGGGTATTCAAGTACAGCTCCGTTCATCCGTGTGTTTCCAGTTTGACTTTCAGTAAATGTTTAATGATCCTTTTCAATTACTGGACCAAACAGTATTTGACAAGAATGCACCTTGTCTAATACTAGCACTTAGACAGGAGTGGATTTTTTAGATAGCACTTAGCATCCACAATATTGTCATGATATTTGTGAATGTATTCTCAGGTTGATCTTAATGACCCCATTACAAAGGTCTTCTCATGCCTTGCTGTGTTATCGTCTCTCCTTCCTTGACTTTACTGATAAAGAGCTGTCAGAGTTCACTTGGGAACACTCTTACACTCAACATCCTGGGTTCAAGCCCTGAAAGGACACTGGCTTTACTGGCATGGCTGTAGCTACCACTGGGAGAAGTAGGTTCCCTGTATGAGACCATGCGAGACTGATCCTTTGGCTTCTCTGGCTATGGAGCATGTGTATCTGCTGTGTGTCTCATGCCTCCATGCAGGGGAATGGTTTCAAGTACAGTGTGGTCTCACTCTGGCCACTGCACCTGGACTTGATGTCCATGGGAGCCAGGGCATGCAACAGGAGAGGCTGTGTCCTACAGGGAAGGCATGGGCCCAGGTGTCAGGACACAGCCCATTAAGAAGACACACAGGTATACAGAATAAGACAGATGAAGAAGTATTGCTATTCAGATGACCTGGCCAAATACTTCACAAGTAAACAATCAAATAAGCCGTTGCAGGATATGGCTACAGGGCTGTGACTGCCCCCTTACCAGGCCATCCAGTACCATCCAAATATACTTTCTGTAGTTCTGAAGACAGACAATGAATTCCCCATGTTATGTTATGTTATGTTATGTTATGTTATGTTATGTTATGTTATGTTATGTTATGTTATGTTATGTTATGTTATGTTATGTTATCACAGAATCACAGAATCACAGAATCATCTAGGTTGGAAAAGACCTTGAAGATCATCCAGTCCAACCATTAACCTAACACTGACAGTTCCCAACTACACCATATCTCTCAGCGCTATGTCGACCCTACTCTTAAACACCTCCAGGGATGGGGACTCCACCACCTCCCTGGGCAGCCCATTCCAACGCCTAACAACCCCTTCTGTAAAATGCTTCCTAATATCCAGTCTAAACCTTCCCTGGCGCAACTTGAGGCCATTACCTCTTGTCCTATCGCTTATTACTTGGTTAAAGAGACTCATCCCCAGCTCTCTGCAACCTCCTTTCAGGTAGTTGTAGAGGGTGATGAGGTCTCCCCTCAGCCTCTTCTTCTCCAGACTAAACAACCCCAGTTCCCTCAGCCGCTCCTCATACGACATGTGCTCCAGACCCTTCACCAGCTTCGTTGCCCTTCTCTGGACACACTCGAGTCATTCAATGTCCTTTTTGTAGTGAGGGGCCCAAAACTGAACACAGTAATCAAGGTGCGGCCTCACCAGTGCTGAGTACAGGGGCAAGATCACTTCCCTGTCCCTGCTGGCCACACTATTTCTGATACAAGCCAGGATGCCATTGGCCTTCTTGGCCACCTGGGCACACTGCTGGCTCATGTTCAGCCGGCTGTCAATCAACATGTTATGTTATGTTATGTTATGTTAGTTATGTTACGTTACGTTACGTTACGTTACGTTACGTTACGTTATGTTATGTTATATGTTCACATCCTCTTCCTCTTAACTATCATCCCTTAAACCCATCAGGGTGTGGAAACAGATCGACTGCCTCCGCAGTAATGAGCAAACTATGGGATATGGCAGCCCCTTGACAGGCTCTGGAGATGCTCTCAGAGCATGCCCAGCATCACCTGGCTAGACGAAGTTCCTTGTAAAACTCTCTGAAGGCTTCCCTGTTAAAAGAAAGACTTCTGGAAAAGCAACCACCCCTGTTTCTGTCTTGCATCAGCCTAGGGGTTAGGAAGTAGGAAACCCACATTCAGTTCCTATCCTTGTTGGAAAGAATTCAAACACGCTTCTAGTCATTAGACTATAGGTTTTTCTGGGAACGCTTTACCACTCCTCGTGAAGCTGCACCACTGTGCAGAAAAATGGTTTGAATTCACTGAGAGAAAGAGAAAGGGCAAGTGAAAGCATGACTCCCCAGGCTAATGATTAGGCAGCTTTTTCAAAAGTAGGAGGAGGTAGGCTCCAGTCATTCCTCCTGTTTTCTGCTTTAGCTCATGCCTGTTTCATATCATGTCCTCGTTCTTTAAACTGGTGCATTTTGGTATTTTGAACAAGAAATTATAGTCTGGTACCTACCTACTGTGCACACTCTCAGTGTTCTGCCTATGCAGTGATTTTATTCTGTGTATGTCAATGAAGGAAGCTGAAATTTCTCATCTATTTCCATTTATATGGAATGGAATCTGTGAGGCTGATCCAGTTGCAGTGAAAACTCCTCTTTTTGTCAATTTTTTTTCCCCCCCAGCCTTTTTCACAGTGTCATCTTTTATTAAGATCACATTAGCACTTCTGGAACAGCCATATTTTATCAGGATCTCTCAAAAGAGGATGAGTCAGACCATCTGATTTTATTTTGTTAAGTTCGTTCTTGATTTGCTGAGTTTAGTTCAGATATGAATGCATCTCGTCCAATTTATCTTTAATATAATACAGACGCTGGCATAGACACTGATCTTGGTTACACTAGTGTAAATTTGGGGACGTGCCAATGGAGCGCTGCCAAGGCCATATTAAAATTTCACTTTCAGCGTGGCTAGAACCGCTAGCTTCTCAGGAAGCAGGCTGCCGTGGTGGGACGAGCCAATGTACCACTTCTCAATAACTCTGCAATTCTCTCCCAGTTGGAGAATATCCCAGGTAACACAGTACAACAGAAGTCAGACAGGGCCAAAAGGCTGCTTTACATAGCCTGAGGCTGACTGGATTGCTAGTTCACATAAGCCTTGACTTGGGGATAAACTGGTGGGATTTAATCAGTAAAGAGGGAAAAATGAAATAAACTTTGTACGGATAGCAAGAACCATGACTAGTCAATGTATTTATCACCTGGCTATTTCCCAGAATCATCATACAGTAAAACAAAGAAGAAATGAACATCATCCAATCTGTCCAAACTATATTTGCTCAGAATTAGCACACACTGCAAAGCCTGTATTGGGAAAAGGCAAATGGATGGTGTCATGGCTTTTCCCAGAAAACAGTTCTGTGTAATTTTCCTCAGTTTAGGTGTGCACCCCAACATTCTGCCATAAATGCTAAAAATATAAACGACTTACTGATCTTTATCCAGTCAACTAAGCACTCTAATATATCAGTATTCTGATGAGTTTTCAGGTTTTGGCCCATGCAATGTAACTTCAAAAAACCCAGCTGATAGTAGCTTAGCTTTCCTGAAGACTCAGAATGGAAAATTTGTAGTCTATATCCAGTGGAAACTTCTGTATTTTTTTGTACTTTGTAGGTCTGAAGGCTGCTTGGCATCTCTCACTTAACTGAAGCCAGAGCACATGATGCAAAATCCTTTTAATATATACTTCATGTTAAATCAGTGATAAACACAGGGTAAAATTGACCCTGCTTCTCTGGAATGAATCATGACAAGCCTGGGTTGGTGGGAATGGCAGCCTGCTGTGAACACTGATACCTCTGTAATTATTGATTTATGGGACTCCTGTCTTTGATCTGTTATCTTTCTACTCTTTGCATGTTTATTTGGTTGTTTAGTACTGTCTGCACTCCAACTTGTGAGCTCTGTGAGTTAGTGACTCACTTTTTGCATAATTTTGTAGTGGCATCTTGTACTCAGTTAAGAGTCATTAGAAACCTCTGCAAAGAAAAATAGTAAGGTGTGCGTTTGCACTCTGTGGAGCTAAAATGCCTGTCAATGTTCATGCCATTGAATATATGCAGTGCTTTTGCCATCTTATCCTGATTATTTGAATCAAGGTTTGATTTCTCAAATATTTTACAAATGTTTAATTGTTTCAACAAATAAAACTCACCATTAAAGTACACGGCACACTTTACTGCCAAGAGTAATAGTCTGGGATTAAGCCAACACTATGGATGAATGGGGTCTGCCAGGCCTTCAGGCTTTTTGTGGGACCTTTTGGGGCTGCCTTCCTGAAGGCCCCACGTGTCATTCCGTGCAAGGTAAGCCTCACAGCTCTGGAGTGTGGAGACTGGCCCTCTGGCTCCCCTCTCTTCCCAGATGGAAGACCCAAAGTCTGGTCTACAATTTACCCCTGCCTTAGCAAAAGCTGCAAACTTTTGTGACAGCACAAGACAAAGCTTTTTAAAAGACTGCAAGGCAACTTGAAAGCCCCTGGGTGTAAGCAGACATCTTCCTGAAGCTCTCAGTCGACTTGGACTTTGAAGGGTGGGTAAGTACTGATGGGTGGTGGGGAAGAGGCTGTGCTTGATTTTTCCCAGTAGGGACCATGGTGGGTACACAAAGCCCCTGGACTATGATGCTTAATGGGCTTGTGCTCATGCAGCAAAGCAAAACTAACCCAGGTATGCCACAGGGTCATCAGAAAGCTCTCTCATGTGTTTAGGTATCTTTGCACTGTCCTGTCTAT
This sequence comes from Strix aluco, assembly GCF_031877795.1. Taxonomy (NCBI): domain Eukaryota; kingdom Metazoa; phylum Chordata; class Aves; order Strigiformes; family Strigidae; genus Strix; species Strix aluco. The sequence goes on from NC_133931.1 coordinate 50,562,161, forward strand.
GCTTTAGGGCTGTATTGTCCTTGAAGAAATCATCTCTTTTGCCTCCAGGGTTCTTGTCAGGTGTGGGTTATCAGAAGGTCCATGGGAGCTTTGGTCCTCTTTCTCCTGCTGGGTGACCTCTGCCTGGCATGGTGTCCAGCCCAGTGTCACTTGGCTGAGCTGTGTCTGTGAGGAGGTGGGGATGGCTCCATCCATGTGGTGTCTGCAGAGAGAGGGGGCCTGTGTCTGTCCCGTGGCCACCTTCTGTCCCTAAGAGACACTACAAAACCTCAGCTTCTGTATCTTACCAAAGTAGATAGCAATGTCTTTTTCTCCAGCTGTTATTGCTTGCACCGGATACTGCTGGAGTCAGATGAGATTTGAGGCTGTATGCCAAAGACCTGGGGGCTGTGATGAGTTTCCACTCACTGCCACTCACTGGCTTCATGCCCACTGTCAGTACACCCAGGCAGATTGAGAACCACAGGCAGAGCCCAGAGATAGGTCCCCCAGATTTTATCATCACTTAGGCACACACACTCTGGCAGCAAACTTCTTTCTCCAAGAATCAAAGAGATTTCAGCTTGTTCACACCAGAGGTGCTCTCTTTTAGCAATGATGAAGCAGTGAGCATGGGTCCAGGGCTGGCCACCCTGCGATGGTGCTGGATATTTGACTTTGCATCTCTGATCCCTGCTGGTGAGGTGATGGGGTGATTTTCACCCTGTCGGTTGTAATGGTCCTCTCATCTCCCAAGCCATTCTTGGTGAATTACATGACTGGGACACCATTTACAAGTTTCTCATACAGGAAAATGGCCCTTACACCCAGACAGGTGCAGCACAGCCTCTCTGATGAGGGCATTTTCTAGGTAGATAGTCAAGAAGGTTTCTAAAGCTAGCTGATGCCTCTGAAATAGAAACAAGATAATATTTCCTTTCTCATCCTCTGTGGTCTGTGGGGAGGGAATAGAGACAGCCACCACTCATTTAGCAAGAGCAATTCAATTTTTAAGAAATGGGAAGAGACACTAAAAAGCACTCTATGACTTAGGGTCATTTAAGCAGATAGCACTGAAGCAAAACGTATGATTAAGAGCAGCAATTATTTTTATATACATTATTACATATTATTCAAATTCATTGCAACTGGAAAATAATGCATCTATCATGTTCATTTTCTATTCATTTCTTTTAAATAAGCCCTACAAATGTTATAAAGAATTTGAAACATAATTGCTAGCATGACTACCCTATCTGCAGCCAAATAAGCATTTTTTTATTAGACCTCATTTTATAAATAGAATGTGGCTTGCAAGTTTGAATTCAACCCGTGTCTGCTAAGCCATATATTGGAGAGGTACAGCATTTAAATGTTGCCAAGATACCTTTGCAGCCATAAGAGCAAGAGAAAGTTCAGTTCCGTAAAATGAAGGCTTAGATTCTGGAGAGTAGAGCCAAATCTGTGGAGAAAATCCTAAAATTGCAAATACTGTGGATTTAAATTGATCCTAATAATGCATTTTATTATTTAGATGTAATAAAAATTCAAATGATGTGAAAAACAGTAAAACCTCTAGGTTAGTGAGAGATTGAAGTGTTTTTAGACTGTGCTACATGAATGCCAATATAGACAATAGAGTTTTGATAGCTATTCATCTAACATTTGCAGAAAGACATTAACAATATATCACCCTTCACTGCCAGCTGCAAACACATAATATCATTCACAAATTATGTATTTAGGTTTTGGGAACATGAGACGTTTTTTGTAATGCTAATAGCAACACTGTGTGTCCGGAGATATTGAACAGAGAGTCTCTGGCCCAATCCTGATCTCTCTGATATTTCTATTGACATCAAAAGCGAGAGCCATATGCAAAGAGTTTAACACTGCCATCTGCAGATTGCTATCAAATTTGCTGGGTTTTCTCACTTTTACATGACTGAGTTTTCACTTAGTAAATCACAACAGTTAAGTTGTTGCCCTTTTCTTTCACTGCTGGTTACCCAAAAGTCTGCTGGACATCCTCTGATGGAGCTTTTCTGGGACTTTACACACTAAGTCAGTTTTGTCAAAATACCCTTTTTTTGTCATCATGCCTCATTATTGACCCTTCCACCCATGAGGGGACTCTGAGCAACCAATCTGAATCAAATAAGCAAGAGGCTATTGAAGATGATGTGCACATCGTGTGTTCTAGGACTACTTATGAGCAGTGAAACTCAAAGCTGGTATCTTCCTCTCATTTAATAAAATTGCCAGAAGGGAAATACCTTCACTGTCAGAATGGCTATGCAAACAGATGAATTAGGATTAATAAACATTTTTAATGAACTTTCCAAATTGGTTATAACAGAGAAGGCATTATAGCATGCTTGTGTCCCCACAATGCCACCCCAGCGTGGGAAAGATGGAAAAGAGCAAAGATTGGACACAAATGACCTTATGTAAATAGGTAGTTCGTACAAGAGAGATAACAAACTAGAAGAATCTGAAAATCACTACATCGAACAGCTAATCCCAGAAGTGACATCATGGGCTGTTTTAATACGGACGAGGTATGTCTATACCAAAACCCAGAACCTGCTGCAGGGCTTTATGAGCTATCAAAAACATGAATAAAGAAGTCCAGGTGGCACAGTGCAAAGTTGTGGGGAGTTACCAGCTTGCACTTTCATCTGGGATATCCTGCATTGATACTGCACTGAACCTGAGGCATATAAAAATCTGCCTTGTACACAGTCAGCTTTGGAGTCCAAGCACGTCGCTCCACTGTACTCCTAGTGCTATTGTGGGCAATATCTGCTGGAGGGATACAGACCCAGGTGATTTCGATTCTATTGCAAGCTCTGGTGACTGTCTACAGTGTGACATTTAACACAAATTGTTTCAGTTCTTTGTTTTCCTGTCTAAAATTAGGATAAAAGAATAATCATATCCCTTTGTAAAATGTATCTGAATTTTTTAAAAAAGCTATATGAACTGATATTTGAATCATTCTTTGATTATTAATTTATTCTTGATAAAGATTTTGAGTAAGGATTTTAATTAATAGAGAGAATAAGTAAATAATCCAATTGTGAGGACTGAAATAAATCAGTTTTAGCAAGTTTCGTAGTCTATTCATTCTTAGGGGCTGAAATTAAACTGGGCACTTGTCTACTTCAGAGAGACTGGTATAACTTTACAGTAGAATTTATTTTTGAGAGGGAAGAGCAGACCCCATCAATGAGGTATTAATATTTTCTTCATTAGAGCAAGGTCACAGGCAGCTGCATTTTCAAAACCCAGGTGTTCTGCACTTTAGGCAGTAGGTGTTCAAACAGATCTCTGCATGCTGCTCTAGCTAGGAGTTTTCAACAGTTATCTTAAATGCTGATCTCTTCTAAAAATATGACCATATAATTACATGCTTGGATACTAAGAATTGTGACGATGGTGACTGGAGGCATGTGTACTGGTTCCCTGCTGGACACTTGGAAATTAGCAGTCCTTGCCTTTACTTCTCAACAGGATCGCTACAAACATTGGCCTGTCGTTACAGATGGCTTCCTTATTCTCTGCCTAGCAGCAACAGAAAAATGATGCACCCAATTACTAGTGCCACTTAAAAAAAAAGTGCACAGTTCATTAGTTTGAATGGGCGTGCAGTTCTGACCTAGTGTGTCATTTACATATTATAATGAGTCATTAGCATATGCTAATTACAAGCCTGAGCCTAGCCCTGGCACTTCTAAAACATGCTGGATGATGCTCTGTAGATGCTGGCTAGCATTGGCTGTGCTCTGGGTGTCGGCTCCTGCTTCAGGCAGCAGCCTGGGCTGGTTGGCTTCAAACTTGGTACCAGGAGGAGTCTGCATTTCTCTCTGCAGGAAGGACTGCTGAATCAGGTTCGAATGCCAGTAAAGGCTTTTTGAGGGAAAGCATGTTGCAGGATGGCAAAGGAGATTTCTGGGGAGCAGTCATAATTGGCAACCCTCTGTGATCTGCGAGAGAAGCCGGTCAAAAATGGATGGAGATCTTCGGACCTTTCCTAAATGTGACAGCAATGTCTAGTCCATTCAGAAAGAAGATACTATCAGAAAAAAGTCAAAGTGTCAAACCCCTGGAATGGTAGTTGAAGTTCTGTATTGCAGACCTTGGAATTGCTGTGAGTAAGAACAAAACGTTGAAGCTGAATTTCTCCCATGCCCTACTCTTCTAAAAATGTTTTGAACTTGGCTCACTTGCCTTGGGGCCCAGTCTCCACAGTTTCACCTACATTTGCTGCAGGAGGGACACAGTTTCTCCCCGGCTTACCTTTCATCTGCCACCACAGAGCAGAGAGCAGGGACCCTGGCTGCCCCTCACATCCTGAGGGAGGGCAGGGGAATGATTCGTTTGCCTCCAGCTGAGTCTGCTGGAGTGCCTTGGCTGCCACCTTCTAGGATGGAGTCACCCACAGCCCCTTGATTTTCGTTTTTTTCCCTTGAGATTTCAGACTGTCCCAATTGGTTCTAGTTAGTGGTGTTCTTGAGATCATTTACCTATTGGATTTGGCCAAAGCCCCTCTCCTTTCCTCTCTGGGGTACCTCCACCATACCATATAGCATCTTTCCTATTAGGAAATACAGTTTAGCAAGCATGAGAGCTAAACACAGGAGCTGGATTTCAGGGGAGATGACTCCACCTCAGCAGAAACATTGCTGATGTTTCTCTTTTTCCTTATGCTGACCATAAGCTCCAGTGGAGCAAGGCAGTGTCACCTGCCATTCTCATGCTTTTTGGGGAACTGTTCCTTTCCTCTGCAAGCTGAAAGCACTGGGTGCAATAGTACATTTCTCCTGTCTCATGCTTATAGTCCTCTCCCACTGATAGTGTCTCCTGTCATTATACTTATCTGGGTAAGAAATATGGAGGATGAAGTGTGGAAGGTGCCCCGTTGCATGCACAAACCCAGAACAACCTTTGCAATACACACCCAGTCCTTCCAGCCATGTTCGCCCCTCCTGTGTAACAGGTGGGGAGTCGAGTGGAAGTGATGCTCACTGTGTGCCCAGTGCTGGAGCTGCTGGATATCCCCTTTCCAGCTACTGCTACCCCTGCCCACCTTCCCTCTCGCCTGGAGAGTGGAGCCACGCTCCGTACTGACAACCCTCAATACTCAGAAATGATGTGTTGAGCACTTATTAATCGTGGGATTGGAGTCAAAATCACAGGATATTAAAAATAGCACATTCTTTGTGCCTTCTGATTCTGGAGCCACCAGGGGTCAGGATCTCTAGGGCTTTTCCTGCAAGCATTGGACATTGCTGGAGAGGAGGAAGGCAGAGAGGAAGGGAACACTCTGACACAAGTTTTCTGACTTCAGGGGCTGGGGCTGCAAGAAAACAGACAACAAATGTTGTGGAATTAATTATAAAATTTGGCAATGCTGTGCGTGTTTTTGTCCGTGGGCAGAATAAAACAGGCGAGTAAGGGCTGAGCCTAACTGAAGCTTTCATTTCTTTCTGTTGAATATGTTTTTTCTACTTCCTCCTGATCCCAATCTCCATTCTGTTACACACAACCACCCAGAAAAACACGTTTCCTGTGCGTTTTCATCTTTAACTCCAGGTTTGCTCATCCTGAGATTTCACTGCCCACTACCAGAGATGATGTCTGTTACTACATGACTCTTCATACAGGTTTCACTGCAGTCAAAGTGTCCTGTTTTTCAAACAAACTTCTATCAAGTAGAAGTGATTAGCCAAATTAATGTGAAGTTAATGTCCCAAAGCAGCACAATTTGTTCTCAGAACTTCACGCGACATTTAGCTAACAGCTTAAAGAAAGGGTTCCATTTGATAAAGCGATCAGAAAGAGACACAGCAATGAGCTCAGATATGCAGGGCTTGGTATAGTTTTTTCACTACCATAAATTAAAGAATAAGTTTAAAATAATGTATTTAGCCAGGCAAGCATATGCCAAAAAAAAAAAAAAAAAGCAATTTTTAAGTTTCTCTCTGTTTCCATGGTGCATCTTGGGAACAGTAGCTGTGAGGGTCATCAGCAGAGAACAGTGCTGCAGAAGGAGAGAGAGGTTAGGCTTGGGAAGGCTGAAATGCTGAATTGGAGGTGGAGGTCCAGGTCCTTCAGCCTTTGACATTTTAACACCAACAGGCCTTTAGTGAAATAGTTCACTGCTCATCCTTATGCAATAGCCTTTTGCTTATGGAAACCTATGTCCAAATCATGTTTGGAGCAATAAAAGTCTGTCACAGGGCAATGCATGTCAGCTGTTTCTGAACAGGCTCTCAGAAGAGCCTACGCTAAAGGATGCTGAACACTTGTTAGTGATCTTTCCCACAGAATAAATCTGGAGAGAGGCATGCCCAGGATGGTAGTCCTTTTGCAGGTGCATTGCCTGAGCTGCCTGGGGAAGCGCACACAACACCTGCTTAGGCACTACCTGACTGGAGTTGAACCACTGCAATTAGTCCCTCATTTTAATGAGCACCAGAGTCAGTCACATCTTTTTTAAATCACCCCCTCGTGATTTTATCCTTTGAAGTGCTGTTAATCCTCCACTACCAACGAGATCAGTGAGGAAATGGCTCACGGTAGCACTCAGGTGTGCTGGGCACCTCACAACATCAGGCCAGATCTGTATGGCTTATTGTTTATAGATTTCAGAGCCTACTTTGGCTGCAAATGGGACCCTTTCAGAGGGACCATCCTCCATCTGCCAGTGGGGTGGATGGCTCCTATAAGGTGGCTGACTATTTGACCTAGGATGGCCCAGAATGGCAGTGTGGCCATTCTAGACGGATGGTTTTAGATTAACTCATAGAACTCTCTCAATTTAAACATGCATCTTCTTTGCAAGAACAACTCCATGTTCTTTAAACCCAGGCTTCACACTTGTCCCATGTTTCTAGGACTCATCACATAACTGTGAATCACTCTGCCCATTCGCCTCAGCTAATGCAGTTAAAGTATAAAAAGGCTTTCAGTACAGCAAATGTTTGGAGGATGAATGTCTGTCTGTCGAGCAGAGCAATTCTGCTTGCACTTCAGTATTAAAGAAATCCTGCAAATTAGCATTCCATCAGCTACAAATCCACCAACTTTGTGGGAAGCTTTTAAGAACATATTCCGTGGTCAGATGATTGAATATTGGGCTAGAACCAAAAGTGATTAAATGTTGAAATTAGAAGCCTATGAAATAAGCTGGGATCCCTAGAAAATCAGTGCACAGCTTATTGTAAATTTGATTAGGAATTTTTTAGGCACTAAGTAGACAAAATTACTGTTAATCACATGTAAATTGAGATACTGGAACTAATCCACTGAAATTAGTGGGAGTTTTGCCATTGATTTCCACAAAACCAGGATCGGGCCTGCTCTGAGCAAGGAAGGGGAGATGGAAAATTAATGTCTCGAAGAAGAAAGACTTAGGCCAGGTCTCACTATCAAAATGATGGATAACTCAATAAGTAACCAACTCTCAACTCTCCCCCAAAAAGGCATCATTAGCTGAAAATCTGTGCCAAGCTCAAGTGGCACTTCTGTTAAAAAAAGTTAAATTTTGTTATCATGGTGTATTAATATCCAAGGTCAAACCCAGGAATTTATTTATGGAATATGTGCTGATGAAACTTTTGGTAACTGGCACAAGGATTAGAAATCCAGTCTGTAATGGGGGGTCAGTAGAAGGGTTGAATTTTCTTGAAGTGCTGCTGTGGGGTGCTCTGGTCTTTTTTGCCTGCCATGGTCTGATGGCATGGGTAATCTGCAGAGACAGTCAGCCCAAAGTCAAGTAAGCATCCTTACTGCGGACATAGGTTTCTTAAGAACAGCTAATACGTTCAGGTAATACAGGGACAGAATCTCAGAATTAAAAGTTAAAAACAGCTGCAATTCAGAGTGAAACAACTGCAAGCTAAAGAAAGAACTTTACTATCCAGAGTTCAGCATCAGTATGTATTTACCTACTGTAGCATTTGGGAATGAGTGGGCACAGTTTATGAATCAATTATTGATGGTGCAGGTCAGAATGCACAAATGGCCTTTGCACTTTTAAGGTACAACCATCCAATATTGATCACTATTTCCTGTGCTATTTAACCTCGTGGACAAATCATTATCAGCTCACATTTATGGAGGCAGAGATTCCCTAATTCTTCTTTCCCCCTTTCCTGGACTCAGCACAACAACCAAGGGCAGAACGAGGACAGAAGTTAATAATCACTGTAAGCTGCCTCTGCACCATATTCTCAGGCTACTGGAGCTCCTTGGCAAAAATTCATCTTGAGACTGGCTCTGCACCGCTCTATCTGAGTCCTCACTCCTGAGGACTCATTTGAACAATGACAGCCATCGGCCATGGCTTACCAGCCACACTGCACCGTCTGTTTTCTCCTGTTGCGTATGCCAAAGCCTGGTGAAAGTGTCTTTACCCAGCCTGAGAAATCCCGTATATAAGGTAAATTCTCCAGAGGCCCTTTATGCATGATTTACAGCATCATTATGCTATCACACAGCCATAAAACCCATAAAGTCCCAGGCACTGAAAGCAAGACTCACACAGGCTCACGCTTTCCTCTAACTGCTCCTGTACCTCCAGAATATGTGCAGCCCAAACTGCCTCTCCTCACCTCCGTGACCCAGCACAATGTCCGAGCCAGTCGCAGTGGGTTGCCAACTGGTTGCATGTTGCACGTGATGCCCCTGAGGGAGAAGAGGGCTGGACAGCCCTCGGGAGATGCGGGCATACCTGCGGCATGACTGGGTGGGAGCTGGGTGCGTGCATCCACGCCCCATGGCTTTTCCCACATCATCTAGTGCTAGAAAGTTTTCTCCTGTCAGTGGATAAGCCACTGCACAGTCTCAGCTGTCAAAAAAGAAGCAGCCTGAGAGTCTAGGCAAATGTGAATTAAACACGACTGCTTGGGTACTGTATTATGACAAGCATATTTCCATCCATTATTTTCAGCTACCCAACAAGAAATCATTTCAGTATCACTGGCTACCTCTATATACTCACTCATTTGAATATAATGACTTTGGTTTCATCTGAAGACTTAAAATTCCTCTGGGCAAATCAGATATTTTTTTAAATCTTTGTGAATTGAAAAATTTAGTAGCCATGGTTGATTTCCCATTTTGATGGGTACATTGCTCTCTTAGTTATCTCTCAGGCAGAGTATATCACCTGAAGTGTGAAGTTCTATAAGCACAAATTATGTCTGATACTGAGAAGCCTTCATTTTTTTCCCCTAATTAGTAAAGTTAATTTGATTTAAATGGCAGTTCTGCTGAGGTACTTGTATTTATTCCACTTTGAATTCACAAATGTTCTGAAAATGGTTTCAAAATATTAAATGAGGCTATAAGTTTCCTGTGGTCAAGCAAACACCCCCCCAAATTACTACTTGAACATGCTATTCCCAAACATTTTGAGAGGGCTTGCTTTGCTTTATTCACAGACTTTGATTTTTTGAGACTAGTGACTTCCCTTATGTGGCAGAAAATTGCAAGTTTCAGCTCGAAGACCCAAGAAAAACATAAATCTCTTTATGAGAAACATGTTATCCTAAGACAGTCTGTTTCAGTCTAGTGCATTTGCAGACTCCTGTGGGTCCCAGCACTCCTACTATGGGGACCACAAAAGGTAAGCAAAACCAGCATGCCCACTGCCAGTAGATTTTCATTTGCTGTGCAGAGATCCCCATCTCCAGCGATAAATCCTTAAGGGTCCACAAATTGAAAAATGTTGAAAACCACTGCCCTAGGAATTGTGCTCCTACCTTGGAGCTATCTTTGCTAATTGGGTAGAGCTGACAAGCAGGTCCAATATGGTGAAGAGAGATCCCCAGATTATTAACAACATGATGGCATCTGGAAGTTTTGTAGAGCAATAGAGGCTCAGCTCTAATCAAGGACTTTTTTAGCCTCTTGTATAGCCCATCTGTTAAAGATTTAGCATATTATATATAATGCCCTCAGCAACTGACTTTGATGTATGTTCAACTGTGAAACATCTTTTGTAACTAATATAAAAAAATATCGTTTATTATCTGCTAGGTCCTTAGAATGGAATCTCTGCAAAAGTCACCAAAATAAATGATCTATGTTTTCAATATCTATGAAATATTGATATCAGATGGAATTATTCTGCTATCCAAAACCCACTAAGTCATGGACATTTTTTTCTGGATTTCACTAGGATTCTAATCATGACCAAACTCTGCATAAGACAAAGGAGACGTGTTAAACCTAGGGTACTCAGATTTTAGGTGGAAAATAGGAAACAATGTGGTGCAAACATAACTACTTTTCTATCTGATATGAAGTGATTTATTATAAGTATTAGAATACAGTTTATTGCAAAGTATTGAAGCAGTTTGTTCTTTGTTTTTCCCCTTTACTTGGTGCAGCACAGGCAAAGAGTAAGGGATGTGTCCTGGCCGAATTCCAGTTTGGGAAATTACGTTTTGCTTGACCCTAAGTTCACCCTGCAGTGTCAAAAAAGAAAAATAAAAAGCCTCCAGTCCTAAATCATTCTCTGTTGCTGTAATTATTAATCAGCAGGTACATCTGATGGCTTCCTTTAGTTTTGGGAAAAAGACCATCGTTTGCAGCATTCTTTATTAAGTTATTATGCTTTCATTCTCTACAATGAAAAACATACTATAAATATAAAATAACTGCTTTGGGGAAGCCTTTATTTGTTTCTGAGCTAGTCTACATCTTTAGTAACTGATATTAGAGTAATATAATTTCCTTGTCTTCAAATTTGTTTTCAGTGTTTGCCTTAGCAAAGAGTTCCTTCCTCAAACAAAACTTCCATTTAATTCACAGAGGGCTTGTCTGGGTTAAGAGTGTGTGCAAATCGGTCAGAATTCCAGCATTTGGCCCTTACAGCTGCTGTGCCTTGTCAACGTTGGCTTCTGAAGGACAGTTGCCAGAGCAGCTGCCAAAATGTCACCATGCAAAGATTGGGAGACTACCTCCGGGTACCTGACAATGGTCCACAGAACCTGGCAGAGCATTTTGCTGTTCCGGGGGCTGCTCACACACGTAATGTGCTGAGCTCCACGGATTGGGAATGTCTATTTGAGGTGAGCCTTCAGCAAGTGGTTTTCTTCCTGTATCTGGGTCATGAAATTGTTTTCCTTAAGCTTCTGTCAGGAAGGCTGAATTGCTGTGATCTCTCATGTTGTTCCCTGCAATACCCATTAGTGCTCCTATTATGATGCTGGGAGCAGGTTATGAAGGAGTGTGAGGAGTACATGCCACATGGTATCAAGCCCCATCCATGTCACCAGACTGTGTGCATGTGTTGTGAGGACATGGGGGCGGCGGGGAGGAGCACACAGTCCCAGTGCCATACTGGGTGCTCACTGCGATGTTTTGGCAGTTCTCAAGGATTTTATCTTCTCAGTGCCAATGGTCAGCAGATGGAAGTGAAACTAAACTCTTGTTCATATTCTTACAGAATCAGGGCTAGTGAGTCTCAGGACTAGAATGCCCTTCCAAGTCTGCTTTACATCCAGCTTTAATTTCCCTAAAGTTAAGTCAAAGTCACATTAACAGATCTCTGTGTTTCTTCCTTAGCTATACAATCCAACAGCTTTCTTGAAACTGATAAATAAGAATATATGATGCAATCACTGCTTAATTTTTGTGTCTGTGGTTTTATTGTTTGCAGTTGGAGGAGGGCAGATCTGCAATGGAAGAAGTCACCAAGATTCTGTCATTTTTAAGGTGAACTACGCTGAGTACTTACTTTCATTTAGAGATAATAGACTCTAAAATTACCCAGTTTTGATTTACAGACATAAATTAGTAATAAAAGTCTCTAATGACTTTAAACATTTTGCGTTGATAATTAAATTGTAAAGGGGGCTATAAATGGATGAGAAGAAGAGAATATGTTCCAGTTAATATTTATTATACACATTACAGACTTGACTTAAATATTTGAGGAAGAGTGGAGACCCTTGCATTAGGCAAGGAACAATGCCACACTGAGCGACAGACCCTCCCCTGAAGAGTCTGCAGTTTCGAGAAAGAAACAAAGCTTGCAAAGAGATAAAGCGATTTGCCTGGGATAACACTGTTAGTTCTCACCAAGGATGCTGCTTCCAGGTCCATGACCCTATCCACTGCACAGCAGTGGCTGCACAAGACATAAAGGACAGGAATTATGAGATATCAAGTTCCCACAATACTAAATAGAGAAATATTTTTACTTGTGTTCATAATAGGTTCATTGTGCAAAAAAGAGTGTTTTTTCCTAAACATCCACCTCAGTAGTATGTGAGAGGTCACCTAGTCCTGCCAGCAGATGCTGTACATTCCAGAAAAATGCAAAGAAGAGATTGACAAAATCATGATCTTCTAAGAGGGTTGTGTAGCTATATTTTAATTTCCAGTGAAAAATGGTAGTTGCCTATCTGAGTGTTCAGAAACCATCAGAAAAACCTCTCGAGAGACGTACAATTGATCATAAAATCATGAAATATATAAATAATACAATAATAATTGTAGTAAAGGTCTGATGCTTGTATCTATTTAATATAAAACTTATAAAATGTGTGGTATGCACATCAAGGCTTCCTCTGTAACTGTAAGTTAAGCTTTCTTTATAATGAAAACTGAGAACTTACTGGAATCACTTGGCCCTGGCATGGATGGCTTTCAGAAAATACCACATATTGCAAGACTCACTATGAAAAGCATGAACCAGTAATTGAGATATGGTCAGTTAAAGAACATTTCAGCCTTTACTGGACATCTTCAATCCCTGTAATGCAAGTTTGCTCACCTGAAAACAATCTTTCTCATTATGTAATTACTCATAATTAAAAATGCACTTCTTATTTCTAGATTGATTTTTTTAATAGTATCATCCTCCAGCAACAGTATCTTCTTATGCATTTTTTTGGCATTGGTTACCTCCTCATAAAAGTTTTTGTCTTATGTGAAGAAACTCTGTGCATCTCCCATGTACATAAGACCAACATTGAAAACATCTAAAAAGACATATTCAATTTCTTTCTTATCATACTTGTTTGCTTTCCAAAGAAGGAAAACAAAGCTTTTGCTAATTAGGGAAAAAAAAAAAAAACCAAAACAACCTAGATTTGTTTGATTTGTTTTAAAATGTCCTGGACTGGGTGACAAAGTTAGATTGTTTACCGGCCAATAAATATTTCAGATATTCATTCACAGATTTACAAAAAAGAACAAACCAAAAATGTATATATAACTCTTGTCTGGCTTTTCCTGACCTTGAAAGTTCATAAATGAATATTAACCCCAGAGTTCAAGAAATTGCAATAGAGATGTACTCAGACTGCTGACAATTTCTGAGAGAAACTTGTAAAGATCAGTATCATAGATTTTGATGGGGGGAAGGGTTTTGCAAAGAGATGGTGTCGGCTTTTAAACACCCTCTCCATGGGCAGGGGCAAAACAAGAACAGAAATTGTTTAGGACATGCCTTAAGGCTCAACAGCATTTGAAGGGATATGTTCATGTATTTGTTCATCTGAAACAAAGCAAAAAATCACAGAGTGATTGATTTTTACCCCAGCATAAAAAAAAAATTATATTTTTATTTTGTATTGCTCTAGATGGTATCAGATGGTTGACTACTAAACAAAGAAAGATAAATTAAGTCATTCACTCTCAGAAACTTCAAAAGTGAAGTGATACAGTGTTGGTGATAACCAGCTAGTCTTCCACAAAGTACTTTTTCTTGCTTTCATAGGAAGATCACAAACAGAGACAATCTTATCCAGGTCACTAATTAAATTAACAAGATGAGTGAGTATACTTTAGTAATAAATAATTCAGTTTCTTTTCACCTCCATAATGAACAGATTTTATGAGATTTTAAGTATTTATTATGATGGATTCCCAATATGAAATATAGCTCCTAAGACCCAATGTCAAATTCAGGGCTCTGATTTTCCACCTAGGTTTCTCCAGTTGTTGCTGATGTCAATCACAATTTCCATGGATGCTATTAGTTTAATAACATGGTGTACAATATCCCGTAGTAAAGTGATAGATTGCTGGAATTGTCTCCAATGTATAAATGTGTATCAATATTCGAATCCTCCTTATGTCGCTGGGTGTATCAGAATGCTGTATAAGAACATCCTGACTGGCTCAAACTGAATGTCTATCTAGTCCAGTAGCCTATGGTTGACAAAGTCAAATAGCAGATGCTTAGGGAAACAGTATAAGAAAGTGGGAAAGAATCAAATGATCTTTGCACTGGGACATACTCTTAAACTCTGGTCTGGTGGTCTGGTGTTACTTGATTGCTTATTGTCCAGATGGCTTCCTACAAAGTCAAAAGAAAGAATACCTTATGAGCTGGGATTGTATCTACACTAGTGTTTTCGTTGAAAGTAATGATCAGTTTTTTACAGAATTTCCAGTTGTCTCCTTTTACCATGTACTGGTTTGATTCACAGTGTGACTTTGGTGCATGTGAGTAAGATTTCTTTGAGAACAAACTAAATAAGAAACTCTCCTCATGGTTTGTATTAGATGCATTCAAAATCCAGATGGAGTCATAAGACTGCAAATGACTGGTGCTTTGAAACACAGGCATGATAGGGAAGTTCAGCCCAGAGGACCAGGCTGAATCTAACCTGAAATAAAATCCTGCAATTGTATATAGTGTAAATGCAGGGACTTCAATACTGACCTCTCAGGCTATGTCTGAGAGGGCAAAGCTGCAACTCTTTCTTGAACTACTGAGCTGCAAACCAGTCTCTTTCCACTTTAGCATAGGGAACTCTATAAAAACCATGACTGCTGGTTATTCATGAACTTGTGTAGCAGAAGTTAATATTAAACAATATTACCTACATATCCATCTCTCAGACATAATTTTAGAAGCTGCTGTCTTCTTGTTCACGGAAAAAATTTAGCTAAGAAGACTAAAGCAACAAATTGCAAAGGGAGAAAGCTCCTTTTTTCTCTCAAATTGCTCTACACAGTTTACCAATTAGTTTCTTTGACATTGAATTTATTGGAATACTGGATATTTTCAGTTATATTAATGTGACAAAATTAGACAAAATATTATTTATATGGCAGGGCAGCAGGTTGCAGGTACTGGTTAGTACCTAATAACCTGCTTCAGAGAGGAAGAAAAAAACACAGCAGAAAGGGACTGCTTAGTTACAGAGTGGCTGCAGAGTCCCCTTTCCACGCTGCGTAGTCACATCCTGAATGTCCACATCAGAATTCCCTTGTGTGGCATCTGGCACGTGTGGGGGGGTGTATGTACAGCCACACTGGCGTGTAACCATCTAGAAACTAGCTGATAATGCAGGATGTATTGCAAGCTACTGTTGCTCTGAGCAGCAATAACTAGCTGCCTGGCTTAGGGAATTGTAGGGCACCAATCACTGTAGAATCTAAGTGCCAATAATGCTTAACATTTATTTTACACTTTACAGAGTTAAAGTGCTGTAGGAACATTAGCTAATTAATTATTGCATGTCCCTTGTGAGGTGGGTCGGTTGGTAAGTATTAGTCCCATGTTACAGATAGGAAAACTGAGATGCAGTGTTTTCCCCTTTTATTTTTCTACTGCATTCTGTAAAGCTCCAGACACTCTCTAAAGGAGTTTGCTGCAAGTTACTTGCCCAGACCCACTACTCAAGTTGGGGCCCTAGGCAGTATTATAAAATTGGGCTTCTGGTTCCCCATCTCTTGCTTGTTCCTCCACGCACTACACAGCTTTTTTCTGAATGGTAAGGAGACTGTCATGTCGCAGCAATCATACAAAAAAATCAAACAAATCAGACCTAAAGCAACAAACCCAGTGCTCTGATAGATCTGCTCTGTCCAGAACTCCAAGCAATTTATCTGGGTACTCTGCTACCTCTACTACAGGTTTCCCGTACAGCACCAGAAATAGGGTAGATCTGCAGTGGCTTTTGAATAGGTATCCAGCAGCAACTAGAGAACCTTGCAAGAAATGGGAGCTGTGCTTCTCAGTTAAGCTGCTGCTCAGGAAGCCCAGAGCTGTGATGGGACTGGAATACCTGAAAACTCAATGATATTTCTGAAAGCTTTCCACAATGTCATACAATTCGGCATTCAAATCACTGGAAGTGGACCTAAAGTCCAAACACTGATTTTGTTGCTTGAATCCAGGTTCTAGCAGAAAACAAATTTCTATTGGGCTTGTGTTTTTTGGGAACAGCTCTTAGGGTCTTGCTAGCACTTGCAGATGTGACCCTTTGGTTCCTCTATGGGTTACATTAGTGAGCCGAGAACACTCATAGGTGCTTTAAAACATGACAACATTGGCCTAAATTAAAAAGTTTTGGAGTTTACAAAACCACCAGACCTCTTCAGTATCAAACTTTATGGTTTTCAGAAGCCATTGGCTTCTCCTTTCAGTCTGCTAGTGCATTCAGTTTAATTCTTCTTTTGAGTTCTGAACTTTGTTTATGAAGTAAAAGCCTTCGATCTGAGCCCTGCAAGAAAGACTGGGGTGTTATCTACATGTTATTGCAGTTGCAGCCCAGAACAAAAAGGCAAGGCTGATACACTGAGCACCCACTAAATTATTATATTTTCTGATGATGGAATGGTTCTGAAATGTGGGACCTGTAAGGTCACTATAGGTAGGCCACCCCCAACATTGCTCTGCTTTGGATGAGAACATTGTAAATGTCAAGTAAGTGTGACAGAGCATACTGTAGTATTTTAACAATAATGGTCTAAAATATTGAGTGATGAAAAACATGCTTAAGGATTTAGATATTTGGAACTACTTGAATCTGTGAATGATACTTCCATGAATATTTTCTTTCTTGTAGGGCTCTGACCTTCTCCATGTTGGGTATCGTTGAAGAGAAAATAATCTGACCACAGACAGTAAATGGATAATCCCTCTACTTTGACTTTTACAGGTTATGGCTGGAATTGGGAAAGGGTCAGTCCCAAGAATTTAGTGATTATAAGTCAGGCCCCCAAATTGTCTGATGAATATTGTGTTATTATTGGCTAGTCACCTTTTGTTAAGCCCAGATAGTATTTTCAGCCTTGCCTTTGCAATTGTTTGCACTGAAAGCATAATTTAGCTTTTTTTATTCTTAGCTATGAGTCTGATCTAATCACATGCCTCTAACAGATGATGCTTTAAGAAACCCCCAGGATTCACAAGACCCGGCAATTTCAAAATGCGATTCATAAAGCTAATTGCAATTCTTCATGTAAGTAGAACTAATTATGTGTATGTACTTGACCTTTTAGCACCAGTTCTGTTTTCTCTCTGAGACTTTTGTATTTTTAATTTCTTCACCTCTCTGTTTATTGTTCTTAATCAAATTGTGCCCTCAAGTGATTAAGAACTCAAATTAAGGTTTCCTACTTTTCTTCAAGTATGTGATGGGGAGAAGAGGGTTAATGCAAACACTTTCATAGCAATATTTTAAAAATTTAAATTATTAGTTTGGTTGATTTAAATACTTCTTCAAAGTGTTAGTAATACAAATATTGCTGTATTATACTAGTAGACAAGATCCAGTGATGAGTTTTCCTGTAAAATTGTTATAGACAATGTAATAGCAAGGTGTCTTCTTCAATTATGCAAGGTCAAAACCAAAAATACCTAATGAAGAGTGCACTTGATTTTAAAAATTACTTTAAATACAATAATACCTAATCAGTAGCATAAGGAAGATTATAAAAAAAATCATATTTAACTTTTTGTTCTGGCAGCAGACGTTGAAAAACCGTTTCTGGTAGCCTTCCCTGGCATTCACTAAGTATTGGCAGCCTTGGCAAACTGGCAGGAAAGAGGATGCAGAAATTATCTAAGTCAAATGTCTGAATCATTGCGTGTTGGCTCAGCCAAAGTTTATGTCCTACCCTTGGGTTCTCCTGCACCGTCCATCACTGCCATGCTGCGGATCGGGCTGGTGCCTGCAGCTAATGAATACTGCATTTCCTCCTTTCGTTTCATCTCACCTATCACGATGGAATTGTGAAACACTGTACGTTGAATCTCATCCTGCCTCTTACCATCAACATAACCATGAAGGAGTGTCAAAGAGGGGGCAGCTTGGATGGATGGTTTTGGGCTGCTCTCCTTCCTGACCTGGTGCCTCTACTGGAAAGCTGACACCACTTGCTGTGGGCAAGTTGTAATATGGTTTGTTTAACAGGGTAAATCATGCTTTTATCACTGGAAATAAGATGTGGTGGAGACACGTTGTCATGGTTACTTAGCCATTTCCCCAGAGTCACAACACCGGTGTCCCGGAGGGGACATAATTCTATTTTATGCATATGCATGAGGCTAGCAGGTGCTTTGGCACTTTAATTATATATTTTTAAAATGGCTAACTGTAAAATTGTGACAGAAACACAGAGTAAAAAGGATAAGAAATGGACTTTGAAAGCAGGCAATAGGATTGTCAGAGAAAGGAAAAAAAAAAAGTCCAGGTTTCTGAAGGGCTCTGCCAGAATTAAAAATAAATAAATGTTTCCTAATTATGTAGGAAAGTCAAGAAGATACTGAAAATTATAATCTTCAGATAGGAGGGTATTTGAAAGAAACTTTACAGAATTGAATTCTTATATGATATTTTTCTATAGGAAAGTTACTCAGCTCATGGTAACAGCAAGAAGAGTGAGAGAAACAAGAATGAATAAAATATTAATGACTCTTAAATAATTCAGAACCCCTCCCCAAAACAACAATAAAACATGTAACTACAAAAACTATTGGAAAATGATTGGTGTCATCAGATGACTACTTTCATGCCTGTTCAAGAGGATTTGTAAGTTATTGCACTTCATTTAGTTTTTGTCTCCTCATGTCAGTCATGACCTACCATCTCCTGCTGTCCCAGGTGTTAATTACTGTCCCTTAATTAAAAAGGACTACATATTTTTAGCTCAGTACAATAGAAAGTAAACCAACTTTAAGTCAAAATAACATAAGATTTCCCAAATTATCTTCAGTTAGATCAGCTGGTGTGTAATTACTGTACATTCAAATATTGTACAGGTCTGTGCATGATTCTACAGGTAACTTATATTTAGACATTGGTTAATGTGTCCAACAATAAGTTGAAATCACAAAATCTGGAAAACCTCTGAATACTGATACTGGTCATACATAAAATGTACCATGCTGAAAGAACAATCCTTTACAACTAGTTCACCTTATATGTGTCTCCTACCACTGAAACACAAAATTCACTTTACTACTGCTGATCATGTTAGGGATGTTTTGGACTTAATCAAAGATATCCGGAGTTGACAGGAATAAGCTTATTCACAGAAGGTGAATAAGCCATGAAGAATTTTTCTGAGTAATGTCCCAGATCTCTTCACTGTACTTCTTAAAGGGGGTTGAGAAACCATTATTTCATGAAAAATGCCAAAATTTCAAATTTATTTTTTATTTGGTGGGAATGAAAATGAGGCTGTTCGCTATTTCTGTGAGTGATGAAGCATTATTTTGCTGACGAAGCATTATTTTGTTTTAAGAACATTCAGTTGGGATTTGAGGTGCTCTTAGTCTGTTACATGGATATGTAGAGACACACATGATCTTTCTCTCTCTCCACTTCTGATCCTTCCCACTTAATTTTTGCCAAAATTGATATGTTTCCACAAAATACTTTCTTCTTGACAGAAAAATGCATTTCAGTGAATGTTTTTTTCCAATCTTTTAAATCACTCTGGTTTTATGTTCTCAAGTATCTTTTTTAAGAGCATCACATCAGGCTGTGCTTTCATGGACATTTGGCTCAGCCTCAATGCCCTTTTGTATTGTAGGTTTGTTTTTAACTCAGGTCAACTCACAAGACCTGCAAACAGATTCAAGAAAGGGGGAAGAAGAAACAGGGATAGGAAGAAGAGTGAGTTGCTTATTGAACCACTTATATCAAGAAAACTGTTTGTGTAACTGCAAGTTTTGACAGAGCAATGGTAACATGGCCTCTGAAACACTTTATTTCTGAAGAGAAGTTGACTATATCCAGGCCCCTCTTTCCCCAGTAATTGCTATTCTGGAGAGAGCTCGGGAGGCACAGAAGCCAAAGAAGCCACATTTCTACGCAAGGTGAGAAACATCCATAATCAATTGAAGTGAGGTGTGGACTGAAAATGTTAAGAAACATTGTTTTTCCCTGTTGTGAGCTTGCCTAAATGTTTACGTTCTCCTGGAAATGTTTTATGACAACCAAAGCATGTTTGGCTCATACAGGTTCTGATAAAGGCTCTGTATTCATTACCAGAGTTCTCCTCCAAAAAACTCTCTTATGCAATCAAGCATTATTCATTTTATGAATGTTAGAAGTATTTTTTCCCTCCATTGTGAACTTGAAGCCTGAAAAGTATCTTGGCTGTTTTCTATGAAATTCTAGCTAGTTAATGTAACTGCATTCTTGTTATAGACACATACCATAAAATGTATGTGTTCAATACAGCCAGAAGACCAAAGAACACTTCAAGATATATTGCACTGTTTCTCAGATGGAGCAGAAGCTTTCTAGAAGGCTCCACTATGGAGTATACACCCATTTAGCCAGTACCTTTGGAGAGCTGTGTGTATTAACAATTCCCTCATGGCAGTGCCAAATGTTAGAGTTGCACACTGCTCAGTTTTAGCAGATTTCTACAAAGAAATATTGAAAAAAAAAAAAAAGTCAGTTTTAGTTGCTAAGATAGCAATTCATTAAAGGAGTTCAGGAAAACCTCTGTGGCTATGGCCATGTTTCCATCTGGTTCCAGATGTACCAGGTACCGCCCCATCCCCTCTCTAACCCGCCCCGCACTGTTGGCTGGAAGTTACTGTCCTCTAGGCTCTAGCAGAAGAACTGCTTCTGCAACTCCTCCCCGATTTGTGTGGGTCCAAATGAGCTATGTTAACTAGTGCCATTGAAAGAGATCTTTGCCAGCACAGCTAGATATTAGTGAGTCAGGTTAGGGAGAGCTCACACAGCCCTACTAAAAGGCCTGAAGGGGCACTGTGCTGTGATGCTCTAAGCACAGGAATCCACTGAGCTGGCAAAGACCTGGGGGCAAGGAACATGTCTGTTGATTCTCCATGGAATTCCTCCAGAAGAAACATGTGATTCAGTGGAGCACTAAAGCATGTATTTGCACATCCCTGAGATGAATGGGATGGAAGCTGGGGAGAAACCCCAGCCCTGCTGGAACCCAGGGTGAAAATTCTGTTGACTTCAAGAGAACAAGATTTCATCCCTTCTGTGTAAGTACTTTGCTGAATGGGCCCTGGGAACCTCCAGATACTCAAAGCCAAGTACAAGAGTAAGCACTTTTTCCTAATCCAAGACTGAGTCCTTCTTACAAGAAGTGCAGGTTTCTGTGACATCTACTTCTGCTCCTACATGGGCCAAGTAGTCAATACGCCATAATACAAAACTTAAAAGGAATGGAAATCAAAACTGTCCTCTTGCATCTTCACCAGCAAATCCACCTTAGGATTATAACACCCCAGTTACTACTGTATTTAGGCACCTCATGTATTTATCCTCAGAACTACTCCATGGGGTGAGGCAGTGCTGCTAATCCTGCGGTACTGGCAGCTCAGCAGGGACAAATGGCTGCACAGTGCCACACAAGTAATTCACCATCAGGCTTCACTCTCCCACGGCTCAGGCTAATGCTCCCATGCTCAAGACTATGTTCCCTCTCACCACGTGTTTTACAAAAAGCCTATTGCCTTGCATACATTGTACTTTTACTGCATGAAAAGAGATCTGACTCCTACATTCAAACCTGGCCTAGAAACCTCTACTCTTGCAAAAAAAATCATGACATGGGGCTTTTATGGGACTACTCTTATGAGAGAGACAAATGAAATGGGTGCTGGAATTGATTACTATGATAAAGAGGAAAATGGTGCTTGAGAAGCATTGTAGGAAGCCAAAACTTGGCATTGATGAGGAACTGGGATGCAGAAGGAGCTGGGAGGGCTCATTCCTCCCATCTCCCAGCTCCGGAGCAAAAGGAAATGGTGCCAGAATGGGCTGTTAGATTTGCACAGCACCTAGCATTGTCTGATGCTGGCTCATGCCTGAGCTGCTCAGGTGCTACTTCTCTGTAGATACGCTGTCCTTAACTTTAAACTCAACCCTGTAAAGCCTTTTAAAATCTGAGGTACAAGTTAAGATTTTTGCAGCAGCTGAGTAAAGCTAACCAGAGCACTTTGCTCTCCTATAGCTGAAAACTTGAAGTAACATAAAACCAGAAAAAAATTGTGAGAAAAAGATCTTAGGAAGTTGCCTATTCTACTCCTCTGTCTTCTTTGTAACTGCATGGCATCTTGCCCTACTTATGTCACCTCTGACAAGGGTTCAAGGATCTCTACTGAAAGAAATACTACAACCTCAACAAGCAACTTCTCCTATTTCATTACAGTCCTGGTTAGAAAGGTTTCCTAAAGTCAAGCCTGCTTCATTCAACTCCCTCACCATGGATGTGGCAGAGCATTCCTATGCCCTTAAACAACTTTTTACATACCTGAGGGCTGGTATTAAATCCATCCTCACACTTTTCTTCTTTAGATTAAACAATCCTAGATGTTAAAATCTTTCTTCCAGAGTCACCTTTTGCTCACCCCTTTCCTCCTCTTTGCTTTTTTTCTGAAAGTTACCTCCCCTGTCCCTACCCAAGGCTAGGCACAGCATTTCAGCAGAGGTTTATCAGTTCTGAGAAGAGCTGTAAGATTACTTTGTAATGAAGAAACAAGATTTTGGTTAAAATTGCACTGAAGTCTTACTTGCAACTTGCCACGTCATCTGCAGCTATATAAACACTGTGCTGCACTGAACCAGACCCAGAACAGACCTTTAGAGGATTTCATGATAAATACTTTTGTTTTGATCATAAACCACTGCAACTGCAATCCAAAATATCCTCTATCTGCCCTATAATCTCTTATGACCATATCAGGTAGAATAGTGTCAAAACCTTACTAAAGTCAAGGTGCATATCATCGACTAATTCCCATTACCCACAAGGCCCATTACACAGTCAGAGAAGAAAATAAGGTTCATTTGACATAGCATGATACATAAATATTGATTTCCAGATGCTTTACTTCTTATAGAATTTTTCTGACGATTGAAGTTAATTTGACTTCTTCAATAACTCCTCGATTCCCCTTTTTGCTTAAATAAAAGCACAATATTATGCTTTTCTAGCTATCTAGTTCTTCATTCCCTCTCCACAGGTTCCCAGGAACACTACTAATGACTTTGAGACAGCTTCAGCCAGTCCTTTAAGTATCCTATTCAAAATTCATCAGACTCAAAGGATTTTTTGAAAAATGAACTTAAATGAATACCCTTTACCTATTCTTTCCCTTTCCTAGGCAAAAATCTGGTTTTGTTTCTGATTTTAATCACGTCAGCTGCATACTCTCAAATGACCTTTTAATTAATGAGGATGCAGGAACCCCACTTCACACATAGGCCTTCTCTACATCCTTTTTGAGACTTTTCTGCCTCCTGATTGTTCAGTCAACACTGCTTTCGGCCTACCTCTTACTCTTAATGCACATGCAGAATGATTTCTTCTTACCCTTGGTGCCTCTGCCTAATGGTGTTTCAGTCTGTGTTCCAGCTTTTCTTGTTCTGTCCTTACATGCTCCTGGTAATCTTTCATACTCAGTCCATAGTATCTGAACACGGCTTCTTCCTTCTGTGCAACCCACGCACATGCTGGTCAGTCTGTCTCCTACTGCAAGGACTTTCCATTTCCAGCATTGTCAAAGACCCCTTGCTATCACTGAAAGCTTTTCTCACTTGACCAGTTTTGTGGCCAGTTGCGGTGGCCCTCCCACCATGTAAGTACCTGAGTTCTTTTCCTCTATAATGATTATCTATAAAATTTTCAGGCAGTTTTACACTTCTCTACATGCCAGGCTTCCAGCAAGTAAATGTATCCAGACTGAGGCAACACCCCTCCTGTTTTCCCCCTGCCTGTTCTTCCTTTCATATTATTATTCCAGTCATGTGAATTATCCCACCAAGACTCTGTTACGCCAATTAAGTCATAATTTTGATCTTGTATTGAGACTTCCAGCTCCGCCTGTTTATCCCAAATATTTCTTCCATTATTATACAGACATCTAAAGGGCTCAGTGGATTGATTCACTACCCTCTGTGTCTCTCCTGTGACCTTATTTTGAACACTAAAACCTCTGAAATTTTAAGCCCCTATTGGGCTGCTCGTGTTTAGACTCACCTTTTTTTTTCCCCCCCTAGTCAACCCCTCCCTTGATCCTACTTTAAAGCCCTTCTAACTAGGTTAGTAGTTTGTTGGATCAACAGCATGGTGCCAGGGCAGCAGAAAAACCTGAGCACTCTCCAGTAGCGTCTCAGGTTCTGGCAGGCAGCACCCCTTCCTCCCCTGAACTGCTTACCCTGAACACCAGATCCAGCCAGCAGCAAACCTCCCCTCTTCCCATCAGAAGAGAGTCGTGAATTTTCTCAGCTATTCTTTTATTCTGGGGGAGGGCTGGCTACAAATCTTATAGCTGGGGTTGGGTGTGTTACCCTGGATAACATACCTGTTCTTGGTCTTCACAGGTGTCATCTGCCTCAGGAGGGAGCCAACTCCTGCATCCCTACCTGTGGAGAAGGTGTTTCCTTCTCCATTGTTGGTGCTGCTCCCTGCTCTAGCTAACTAGCCTTTTTGTGCTTGGAGATGTCCTCACGCACTGCATCCTCAGGCCCTCCTGGGTCCCTTCCCTGTAGCTCCCTGACTTGACACTAAAGACACCCAGGGGTACAGGCACCTCTCCCACTATTTTTCTTCCCTTCCCCACTGGAAGGGAGAGAGACCACATTCTTTGAAAATCCAGCCCAATACAGGGGATGAGGCATCCAGAATCATCATTCCCCACCTGAGATGCATCTCTCTGGTGCAGACCAACGTCAAAGCTTGTCTTCGTGTACGGGTGCAGCCAGACTGACATCACTCTACCGTTAAACTGAGTGGTAGGGAGCTACCCTTCTCTGGGAACAGGATAGATGCTTCAGGGTGTATCTTCTGTTCATAGCCATCAGTACATCAGCCTGGGCACACACCCACAATGAAATAGCTTCAGCCAGTCCTTTAAATGTCCTATACAAAATTGATCATACCCAGAGGACTTGAAAACACCGGAGAAGGGAACCTTACAGCTTCCACATCACAGCTAGCTCATCAAGCTGACCTGCTTGGAGTCCAGGCAATGCGGGTGCATGTCCCACTGCTTCTCTTCATGTAGTCATGTTGTAAAAAGTACACTTCAGCCCCATTTTTGCAAATGTACAAGATGACAATGCCGCCACCGCAGTCTTGTGATATTTTCTTCCCTCCAACTATGTTGGAATGAAAGAACATTTTGTTTAGTATGTGAAATGGTATCTCAAATCATAGGAAAACATACAATAGTTGCATTTTGTTATGAACAATGAGTACCCACTAGAAAAATACTAGAAGAATGAAACCCTCTTCCTTTTCCTGTTGATTGTGTGTGCTATGCTTTCAGGCAAAATGGCATTTCCCTCCAAGACCTGATGCTTCATTCTTTCCCAGCACTTGCTATTGACATAACTTCCTAAGTTATTGTTATTCCTCTTATTGATTATTATTGCCAATACATGGAAGGCTTATACCAGCATCCAGCTCCTTCAAAGGCAGCCCAGACATCCTCACAAGAAATCTGACTGCACACTCACAAAGGTAGGGGAAGGTGTGAAGGACCAGCATTAACTAATGGGGCTACCAATTGTACAAGAACTATTGTAGTCTATGGACCTGTTTATCTGAATGTGTTATTTTATACAGAATGAGGAAATTTTAACATTGTAGTTACTGCTGGAACTGAGTTGGGCAGATCAAAGTGATAATTACCGTGTTTTAGAAATCCCTATTTTTGATGATGAGGTTTTTTAAGCCTATAACAACACACAGATCCAATTGCGAAAGCTTAAAATTGCCTCTTCAGTAGAAGCAGGGCTTTGATTTCATCTAATTTGACCCTTCCACTGCACTTATAAGTGCACTCCAGTGTGGCTAGAGATAAAAACTTTGAAATTTAAATGTGCAACTTGCAGCTGAGGTTGGATTTGCGAGCTAGGACAGAGAGTACCTTTTGATGAGCAGCAGTTTTCATTACAGCTGTCAGAAAATACCTCCCCATTAGGAAGCGATGAGTACATTTAATTCAAGTCCAACCCTTCCAACACCATCACTTACAGACACTCTTCTGCTCTGTGAGTGAGGTTCTAATAATACACTGAGCCATGTGGGACACACCAGGGTGATTAATGCTTGGATGTGAACATACACTGCACAGAGTATATATTTCCCCCTTAAATGAATATATCTGGTTTTCATTGATATTGAGGTAGATTTGCTCTGTACTTGCTCACATGAGGAAGCCTAGAACTGTGGGATCTATCATTCAGTAATAGCTCCTGATAACACTAACACTTGGAACACAGCAAAGTTAAAAATGTGAATTCATATTCACTTTTAATAAACTGAGGTAATTAGTCAGTTGAAATGCAATAGAAAGTGACAGCCTGTGACACATAAAAGACTGCAGACTGACAAAGACAGAGCTATTCTTCATTGCGCTAACATCCGTTTCTTCATCAACATTGAATTTTTTCAGTCTCTTGGCATTTCAATTACATTATAAAATGAAGGGCTAAAATCCTGGCTCTGCATTTTTTCCTCTCCTCTTTGAAACTAAAGAAAAGAGATGAGAAAAAACCCTCTCTACAGTTTGCTTCTGTACCACCTGAAAGGATGTCAGTGGGCCATGGCATCCATAGTACCCATGACGCATGCAGGAAAGGGTGTTCAGCCTTGATGTTATCAAGGTGCTGCTGGGACTGTGACACCTCACCAGAGGGAACCACCTGGAAGGCAATGAGAATGGGGCAAAATAGCTAAAAATAGCAAAAGTGTTTATGAGTAAAACAAATTTAACCATGAAGCTCAAAGTGCACCAAACATTTCTTTGCTCTTTGCTGGCATCATAGGTATTTCCCTCTGCATACCCTGTGCCCAACACCTAAGGAAGGGGTGTCTAATGGGGCAGTTGGGTAACTAATTTCTCACCTGCTCCCCCTTTCCCCAGTGTTCCCCCTCCCTTGCTGGGCTTCACCGCGGGGAGCCAGGAGCCATGGGTGGTGGCATGGCTGGCAGGGCAGTGCCCTCACCTACACAGGACGCAGCCCTGCAGTACTCCAGCAGAGCAGGTGTGGCGATGGTACCAGGCGCAGCCACAGCCCAGGTCACCAGGGTGTAAATTCAGCTCCCAGACAGGAGGCCCAGCACAACTTCTTCCCACTTGTCCCACTCATGGCACACCCAGAGTCCGGACAGCCCTTACCTTGTGTTTGCTCTGGTGCTTGCTGGACCCCTCTGTGAGGTCGCATAACTTGCTGTGTCAACATAAAACTAATTTCTGCCCCCAAAAAAGGACAGCTTTCCACTTGGGAAGCAAATTGAAACAAACCTCTGAAGGACCTGACTGTTTCCAGAACCAGTGGAAGCAGAAGAGGAGGATGGTGGCACTGGGAGCCAGAGAGAGGAGAGAAGAAATGTGGGTACAGGGGGGAAGAGGGGAGGAGGAGAAGGAGGATGGAGCTGAGACCTCACCTTTCAGCTCACCTTTTGGAAGCAGCATTGAGTCATCTGGCTCTGCCTAAGAAATCCTTAGTTCTTAGTTTCCCATTTTTCATGATGATTTTTGGTAAGATCCTCATTTGAGGACATAAATAGCGTTATCTTATAAATGCATATGATGAGCCAGCTGCACTTGTGTCATTTCAGCATGATCACCTGAGACAACGGTAAAAAACAGACCAGCTTTTAGGCACATGAGTCCTTCCTCAGAACTGAAATAGACTCACTTACTGCCTTGGAGCAGCCTAGTGACACTGCTACTCTTCCCACCATTCAAGTCCTCTGAAAATCTTACCATAAACCTCCAGAGGCAAAAAAGAAGTGAGAAGAAACTATTTTTACATGAAGAACAAATGACATTTAAATCCTTTTTTAAATGACATCAGGGCATTTTATTGTGCAAAGCCTCAGCTTGTTGACTGGTGAAACATCAATGACTTACCTCCCAGGTGTGCCATTTTGTTAATTTTTATATATAGTTTTGAGAGCCTTGGATGGAAGGCACCAAGGTTGAGGTGTATAATTTTCTCAGAAGCCTCATGGTCTCATCTGGTTCACTCATACGTCAAAGTAGCTTTTAATTTCTCAGTTGTGGGACTCAAGTCTTAAAACACACTAGCAGCCAGAAGATCCACTTTTAAGTACCTGAATGAAAGGGTCAGGTTTTCAACTGTTTCTAGTCTCCTGCAGTTCCTATTGTTTTAATAGAGATGTGTTCTTCAAAAAACTTAGCTCCCAGCTGTAGGCATGAGCATTTCTACTGCTGTGACCTAATACTTCACAGCACAGTCACTACTTCTGTCACCTCAGCAAAAAATGGATCTGGAGGGGACCTGTAGTCTAACCAGCACCCACAGAAAAATGGTGATGATCTGAACTACCTCCACTGCCTGCCTTTGAGGCTTATTTTTCAGTGAAAAATAAGTAGTCTTGCAGAAGTGAAATAAGAAACCATATATTTTGAATAGATCTTACAAATCTCAGAGAGGGTAAAAGGCGAAAATATGTTAGCAGCACTGTTGGAATTATTCATTTGTGAACCATTTTGTTGAAAAATATAGCCCTGAGGTTGTGCCTCAGTCCTTTCATCTGTCCCCTAGGTGCTCTGCAGAAGGTGCAACCTGGGCACAGTGACAGGTTGCTGAAGGCACCTGTTATCTTTTCCGTTCTCTAACTGGACTTCTTATGTCTGACATCTTTCTTCTATCACAGTAAAGTGTTTTTTGGTAACTGGGTAAACCAAAATTCTGAATTTTAAGTAGTCAGGGATATGAGCTTGAATCTGTCCTTATAAACTTGACATTCATTGCTTGTAAATGCCTGTTTGAGCAAAATTTAGGCTGTATGGATTAGTCTTCCAAAAGAGGCATGAACAGATTGGATCTGAAGTGCAGGCCAGTTCCTCAAGTGGCATAAGTATTGACTCGGGTATCAACACTGATGAAACTAAACCATTTTACACCAGCTGAGGGCTCTGCATCTATTTTTTTTTTTAAATTCAAGGAACTTTTAACAGATAGGGTTTTATTCTCACCCTGTTCAGCCAGCAATATTCATAATCAGACATAGAGTGTTCCTCTGCCAGGTCACTGCAGAAGTGAGATAAATGTGCAGATGATGAAGAAGTCTTAATCATAGTTTACTTTTAACCCTTAGAATTTGTTCATTACCTCTTGAGTTATTTGTTCTAGCAAATCTCCTTGGCTCTGGCAGAAAATACAGGGAAACAAACTAGAGCCTGTTTTCACCTTAAGCAGCCAAATGGTTAAAGGACTGGCATGTAAACAGCTCCACTACACCTATGCTGTATTATGAAGTCCAGTGGGATTCTGCTTTAATCTTGAGAGGGAGCGTGAGGGGTTTGTTTTTCACAGGGGCTTTAGCCTACAGTTAAGTGCAAACACCTGCTGAAGTACTGGTAATTAGTAGGTAATTAGTAGCTAATGTTCTTAGAATTTAAAAAGAAAAGCTTACATAAGTAATTACTTACTATTTCTTATAATGTGCTGCTTTTCCTGAGATTTCATATCCCCAGAACATTTGCCAAGTTCCTAGGTTCCTCAACATACTAAATTGTTTATTAATTACACACGTATATTGCTTGTAGAAAAAATAAAATACATTAAAATGCTGGAAACAGGAGTGAGTTATCTTTTAAATTACAGCACAAGACTCACTGGAAATGACAGAATTTGCAGAGGGTAACAGCTTTAGGAGGAGCATTAATTTGGAGCTGGGGGAGGAGGATGGTGGTGGCTAGAGCAGTGAAAGCAACAGCTGGGTAGCCCAGAATGAGTTCCCTTTTCTTGGATAGGGGTTAGAGAGACATGAAGCAAGAAGCAGCTTTTGCGGTGGATGTTTTGCTCAGGCCAGTAAATGTTTAGCACAGCTGTGGACCCCCAATTGGATTCACACTTTCCCAGCTCTATTCACACGTTTCAGGTGTGCTAAGAGTTGGGGGTGGCTGTGGTTCTGCAGCAAAGAGGTTTAAGCAGTATTTCACCTCTTGTAGAAGGATCTTTTCTGGATCAATGGAAGAGCTAAAACATCTGCTTTGTCAAATTCTTTCTGTAGTCAGCACTTGCCATTTTCATATGTGAGAAGTATTAAGGCAAAGCTGTGTGTTTTCTACATGCTTTAGAACAGATCTAACAGATGATGCAGCTATTGAGGCTGTGACTGCACTTACTAGCTGCCAGCCTTGCTCTTGCAGTGTGTGGGACGTGCTTTCTACAGAGCCAGAAGAGGGGAATGCCTGCTGAGGTCCATCCATGACAGGATGTTGCTTGCCATGTGTCCTCCTGCAGGACCCTGCCTGTAGCTCAGCATCAGCCCCTTCCTACACACACCTCATCCTCTCTTGACTCTCCTGTGAGGTACAGTGCATATGACAGCAGGTTTAATAACAGCAAGGACCATATAAAGGTGAATAATAGTTCTACAGAGTAGTGCCTGCAGGGAAAAGGTTGAATTTTACCCTCCAAGCTCTTGCACTGAAGGGTGGAACACAAAAGCCCTGAGAGATCTACCATCTTCCCTGAACCCATGCTGTGCAGCAGGGCTCTGGGGACAGCTGAGCTCTCTTGGCATCTTCTCATGTAGGACAGGGGCTTTTGGAAGACCCGAGATGAGAAAACCTCCCTGCTTTTCAAAAGAGCCGCCTTCCAGACCATGACCCTGGTGATGGTGGGGAATGGCCCTGGAGTTCCTAACTTCTCAGTTCCTAACTTTCTTTATCCTGTTTTACCCCATTTCAATTAGGACTCTGTAAACTAAGAGCTTGTGGGGCATCCTGGCCAGAGCTGTAATGATTTAACAGAAAGGTGATTCAATTGAAGATGGAGCCACTCTTTAAAGATAAACCATGAAGCTGAAGTGCTTCTTTTATTGTTACTATTCAGAGTTAAGTTTTGTTTTTAGCTTGGTGTTGAATAAGAAAAACCTAACAAACATTCACAAATTGGATTAATTGAGATTAAAGCTGCTGGTAGGCACCAACTTAGCATACAGCTTGGGCTTCCTTGGGGTTTTAGGTCCTCCGGCATTCTTATTGTTCCTTTCCAATCAAGTAAACTGAATACAAATGGCAAAAAATAAAATTAAAAAAAATAATAAAATGAAGGAAAATATCACTTCAAAAAAAAAAGCCACCCCAAGGGTGGGGGACAGTTGGCTGTTTCAGCCATACATAGCTCTTGATAAAAACACCCACATTTTCATGCAGTTTTAATAGTAGCTGACTAATCTCTTTGAGGTACACACCTTGGAAGGCTCCAAGCCCAGCTGTATCTTAATAGCAACTAATATCAACTCCTCTCACACAGAGGCAGCAACTCTCTGAGGAAGGTGCTTAAGTGCTAGGGCAGCATTTGTTTCCTGAACACTAGGTCTGACCTCTCCTGGTGAAGAAAAACCAGGTAGTCCTTTGTCGTTCAACTTTGCTTTAGATTCATACAACATTTACTACAACTCAGGTTCTCCCGAGCTGCAGATGGCATTACCTGTCAGGACAAAGAAAACTCTTGAATGAAGGCATCCTAGGTGATGAAGATATTTGTCTTTGCAAAGTCCTTATGAAAGAGTGGCTTTGTGTCTCTCACAGTGTTTCTTTCAGTGAAAAAGTGCTAGCTTCATTTTTTAATTAAAAATAGTGCGTGCTTCATACTTCTATGGTAATGATTTGTAAAAGTATTTATGTTTCCTAAATAAGCAGTAATTTAAAAAATTAAACAGCGAATCTGCAGCCCTTTAGGAGCTATTTCCTGCCACTGTGCTATGCACCAGGGATGTGTGAGGCTTCCTAATCATAGCTGGGGACCAAAGCAGATTATTTGTGCTTCAAAGGCATCGATCTGTACATCCAAACTACAAAGTACCATCCTTATGTTTTAGTACCATTAGGACTGAGAACGGAGTTGTAGATTCACTTTAAAAGGAAAAAATGTGCCCTTCACACATTCTATTCTATAGAATATGTCTATATTTTATGTCTCTTTTAATTCCTCATTCTCATAGCACATTTCACTCAGAAGGAGAAGCTAAGTTACTGTGGAAGAAAGTATGGTAAGAATATTGACACAGGAAGGATGGTCTCATATTCCTTGAATTGCAATAGAAAACTCCTTGAAAGAGCACAGAAATACCATCCAGCAGTTTAAGAAAGGAAGAGTAATCAATTAAAATAATTTTGAACACAAATTGGCATTAAAGTGCATTAAAGTGCAAACACAACTTGGCTGGGACATCGGATTAATGCACCTTGCCAATGGGTTTATGGCATTAAATCTTCTAATCTAGCCGTGCTTCCAGACCTGAACAAAAGATCAATTCTATAACTCAGTCCTCTCTGTGGCCCCGCTTCATGTGCCCTGGGGTTTCTAATGCAATTTTATTTAGCTTTTCCATAAAGTCCAACCTTGAATAGACATCATATTTTTACTGTTTCTCTAGCATGCTACTTGAGAAATGTCTCACCATGAGGACTCAATTCAGTTGCCTAATCAGAAATTTCAAATGCTGTTTAAGATGCCCCATGGTGTCTGAGACATCCACCAGAGCTGGCAGATGTAACACATCACCAAGGGAACGCTCATGGCTTTCTGGACCAGGAACTACTTCTTGTCCCATATGTCTATTGGAAATATCAGGCTGGTGTTGTAATGCAGTGACAGTACATTTGAATTCCACTGTGATAACCAGTTTCATTATTATCAAGCAATATATTCTTACTACACTCAGAATATTGTTTGTTCTGATTCTCTATGAAAATTTAGGACCAGATGGAAAACAGTTTTTCTGAGGCTACTACATCTTCCTGGAGAGTTACTGGAGAGATGAACTGGATAATGACATTTTGCAGCTTGATTCCTGAAAACTGGTTTGATTTCAGGTCAGTCATTTTACTTTTGATGCAAACTGATGGCAGATAACAGAGCAAAACTACACATGTTCTTCTCTGTCTGAGTCTCAACTGATGCATCATTTACCCAGCTGATATATCAATTCGCCCATGAAAAGCTGTGTGCAAATAACACAGGACAATGCTTACGTATGGTAGGCTAATTTGCTCTCAGTTATATCCATTCCACTCCACTCCTTTCATTGGGGTTGACAGGTGTAAATACGAGCAGCTGATTTTTTCTCTGTGACCTTATACAGAAATGAACGAGATCCTTCAGGACTTAGTTGCCTGTACATTCATAATAATAAAGTAACCACAATGATCATATAATGGCTTCTTTTTCATTGTTGCTTGGGGGACTAGCTTAGCTCACTTAATGGGTAACTGGTTGATGATCCATCCTGGTCATGCTTGGCCTAGGTTAAACCTGGGATAGTGGTGGGTAAAAGCCGCATCTATATGATGGCTCTTCAGTGTTGTTTGGTATATGAGTGTTATGTTCTTAAAGAGCAAAGGTACCTCTTGGGTTTATGGCAAGCATGTGTCTGTATCTAAAACCACAAAAGATAAGTACAGCTCATTAGCATCCCATGCCAGTCTAAACAGCAAGGATATGAACTCGAGTGGGCTGAACCCCTCATTTCACCCGTGTCCAGGCTGACACAGATGAGTGAATCCATGCAGGGGAAGGCAGCAGTCCCAGACTGCACTTGGGAATCTTCCTCCAGGGCTATTGAAAAGCCTTTCTGAAGCTTACAGTAAACCTACACACAGCCAACTGGACAATATAAAGCCAAGAACAGGCCAAAGAAGGGGTAAATGTTTATGCATCTTAACAGTTAATTTTTGCTTAATATTTAGTGAAGCTTTCTGCTTGGTTTGAACATGTTATTCAGAAGAATCTCGTGCTAAAGACTTCTTTTTATAAAGTCTTATGGCTGCAGACACTACCAGAAATTTTAACATGTTTACATAAATAAAAAAATCTCACAGCCTGTGGTCTTTCAAGAGCTGGACAAGATGAGAAAATGGATAGCACATTAAGAAAACCCACACTACCAAGCACTACAAACTCAAAGAGATCTTTTGCTCAGCTCCTGATGTGTCTGTTGTTCTGGAGAACCACAGTTCCTGTATTCTGGTTCTCTGTGGATCATCTAACATTACACCACTGGTTCTTTGTTGGCATCTGTCTTTATGAGTCTGAGAGCTACAGTGGATGTCTAATGACAGCCATTGTGTACAGCCAAGAAAGTCAAGCAAATCAGTTGCTTATCTTGAAAAACATCTCTGGAGCAGGAGCAACCACCTGACTAAATCTAGCAATTGCCTACTGACTAGAGGAGGTAAATGTCTGAGTGAGTCAGAGAGTAGAAGAAATAATGGGTGTTCCAAAAGTGACGGAAGTCATAAAGTTCACAATTGCTTAAATGATTTCCAGGTCTTCCTAATGATCAAAATTTGGATTTCTTGCAATCAAATCCTCCCCTCCCTAAGTAGTGCCTTTGCATCATCTTTATGTTTACATACATGATTTCCACACTTACTATGTTTTTATGTATGTATTTCAGGACAGTGTGTAGATGTCACTGAACCACTCAGTGACAGCATATTGTGATGAAGGGAGCAAGAGGAAAGGAAACACAAACTAATATACCAGTTGAGCAAAACTCTGTGTATCAAAAATTGGGTAAAAAACTTCAGCTGTGCTCTCTGGCTTACATTATGCAGTGTTCTACATCTGGAGGTGACAACCATACAGACCACAGTGATGTCGTGATTGCAATGTCTAAAACCTCTGAACTTCACCAAAGATTTCCAACAAAGAATGTGTGCACCTTACAGAGACAGCAGCAGCATCTAGTCTTTTTTTGTTTGGTATCTTTTGTTAATTAAGGGCATGTCTTAAATCCAGGATTGGTTTTATCACTTAGGTAAGTGAAAAGCTGTAACAAGGATGTGATCCTTGTTTGAAGCCAGTTCATCAAGCCTTTCAGGCCCGAAGAGCTAGCATGGTGGGAAAGAGAGGCATGAAGAGGTGAAACGATTTAATTGCAGTCACAGAACTGTTTAAGAAACAAACCCTTGTTTCTTAAACCCAAGCAAAGCTTCCTCACTGGCCTTCCCCCATGACAGAAATAGTCCAGGTGGAGGTTTTTACTTCAGCAATGATTGCCACAACATATTCAGATAATGGGATGTTAGTGCCTTACACAGCTAGCTGTAAAATAACATGGATCCTAGCTTGCATCAAGGTTTCCTTGTCAGTATAGTATGCTGCTTTCTTTGGTGCTCATTAGATGCCTGTAAATGCCTGTCAGAATTTATCTCCTCCTTTTTTTTTTTTTTTTTTTTTCCATCTCACTTACTTTCACAGGTCTTGTCTCTTTAACCACATAATTCAATTATTGAGCATGAAAATATTTCCCCCTTTATTCTGATTGTTCTGCAGCTGATGATGGTGTGAGGTGCCATGATGGAGTGCACTCAAGGACCTCTTAGATGAGCCTATATATTTGCATTGCTAATTTTCTGCCTTGAGAGGGAAGGCAATGGCTGACTTTGTTCCTTGTTTGATTCATAGATCTGTCTCCTTTTACTGAGGATTGATTTGTGTGTAGGCAGGGAGGGGGGCTGGATATATGGTTTGAATTACTAGCACTTGTGCACAAGTGAAGTACTGCTTGTTTGCAAGCAGATACTGAAAAATGGGAAAACAATTGCATTACAAAAGAATTGTTAAGGTGCCTGTGAAGAAGATCTGTGTGCAAAGACCTGCACAAAGAGATGTTTTTGGTCTGTGTGGGCCAGAAAAGGGACATGATCCAAGGAGAACTTAGAATGGATAGTTTGAAGCAAATGGAAATCATTGATAACAAAAATAAATGCTTTGAATGGGCTCAGTGTTAACATCAGACTCTTATGATGCTGGTAGGATGCATAAAAGCCATAAATCAATGGAATGCTGAAAAGAATAATGTTTCTTTAACAAGTGGTGTAAGACTTGGAGGCTTAGCCCAGACCAAGTACAAAGTAGAAAGCTTCACAAAAAATAATTGAGGTCCCTGCAAAATATTTCAATTTTTTATTGATTGAAGGCAATTATCCCTTAATTGCATATTTAAATGAGGTATTAGGAGGTTTAACTAAGCAATGCCTCTTAATTGCTGCTGCACACTAGGTGTCACAGATTGTGTTTATTTCATATGTTAATTAAAGAGAATGGGTATTTTATTTCACAGACTAGCGGGCTCTTCAGGCTGTACTGCTTAGGACAGGGGATGTCTCAGGTGTCCACAAGGCCCTGGGTATTAATGTAATCATTAGAAAGGTTCCAGTTTTAAATGAAGAGGTATATCTCCATTTCATGGATATTTTCAGCCACTTAAAGCATATACAAGTAGGGGGAAGGAGAACCTGAACCCAGGTAACTTTAACTTGAATGATACAGAAATGCACAACCACAGCAAAAGGTATGCATGTCAAGAGCACAGGTCTTTTCTGTCTCACAGCTCTAAGACTATGAAGCAGGATCTGATGGGGCTGAGTT
This sequence comes from Strix aluco, assembly GCF_031877795.1. NCBI lineage: Eukaryota > Metazoa > Chordata > Aves > Strigiformes > Strigidae > Strix > Strix aluco. Next base: position 50,598,778 of record NC_133931.1, read on the forward strand.
TTTAAATACCTGGCATGATTTCCAGGCTATGGCATTAATCTTTGGGGTTTTGTTGCACAGTCATGTGGGGTTCGTACCTTGGAGTTAGCAGCCCCACCACTGCGATGTCAGGAGGAAGTGTCTGGATCCCACATGGTAGTTCTGAGCTGTTTTTTGGGGATAGATTTACATGAATGGTGGGGTTTTCTGTAAAAAAAGTCTGACTCTGTAGCTGCTGAAAGAGTGATATACAGCTAGAGTCAAACATTAAGGTGAGGGAGAGTTGTGTGTTGGTGTGTAGTATATGTCTACATGGTATAGGGTCATACACTTCAGGCTCTGATAGTATTCACTTTTTCTATAAGACTAAAATAATCAGCTGGGAAGTGTTGAAAAGGCAAGAGGCAAGGTATGCTGTCTAATCACAGGAGTACTATGCTGTATCTATATGGAGGGGGCAGATGGATGGATACTGCAAACTGGCCAGATATGAACCTTCTCTGGGACAGAAACCATACAGCCGTGTTAGTGAGGTTTGTGCCTGAGCTAATAAGGCCCACTGGGAGGCAGAGCGTGTTAATTCCGGAATAATATAACACTCACGCCATCAAGCAGCTTCTGGATCAGAGCAAGTGTAGCTCAGAGCATGGACAAAAGGGATGCGTCTGCCTGCACCAGGCACAGCTCACCAGCGTGGTGGGGCTGGTGAGAAACCGAAGGTGGTTTCAGGGCGTATCATGCATGTGCCTGCTTGGAAATACACGTAAGGAGAAACAATCTGGAGTTGGAACCAGAGGAGAAAAGATCTGCCAGAATGACCGGGGGGGCAGCCTATCCTGTTATGGGAAACTCAGAAATATAGCGTATTTTGTCTGGAAAAACAGAAGCAGATGGCAGGAGCCTGAGCAATCTTCAGGCACGGGCCTAGGGCAATGGGCTGCCTCCTTGCCTGAGGAGGCAGTAGCTGAATTGCAGCAGGAGCAACGGCTCCAGCCACACACCAGCTCTTGGGGCTGCTGTGAAGGCTAAGTGCAAGTGGGCTGAGGAAGATGGAGGGGACGAAGAAGAAGGATCCCCCGGCTGGTTCTGGGGCAAGAGGTCTTGAAGGAGAAAGAGAGAAATTCACGGACCCATTCCCATTCTTCCCAAATTTCTCCTCCCCAAGGAAGCCTCAGGAACTCTTCCCAACTCTAGTTCCCACCAGTTTCTGCTCCCTCCCCAGCACCTCTTCTGCTTGTCAGCAGTAAAAGGAAGGCTGTTTCTGTTTTATTGTGTATTCACACAGGTGGCATTCATCCATAAAGGTGATGGGGGCTTAGCACCAGGAAAACTGGAGACACATAACAGCAAAAAGGCAAAGTCTGCATGAGAGTACATGGGCAGAAATTGGCCTTGAATCAACTCAGGCTAGAAATTGGGTGCATCTTAACTAAACAGCAGAGCAGTAAGGCTCAGAAATGGCCTTCCAGATAGGGCAGTGGAAGAAAAAAGTATTCTGAAGATGGAGCTGAACTGGTTTATTTATTGAATCACCAGTTAGTGTTTTGGAGCTGGCCGTTGGTGCCAGGGAACAGCTCTTCCAACTCTATGTTCAAATGTAATATTCCACAAATTGTATTTCTGGTGTGTTTTTCTACATTTTGCTGAACATACATGGGATTTTCAAAGAAGCACCAAAATCCCGTGGTTGTTCTTTGAGCACAGGGCATCTGGCTTTCTTTTGTGTTTTGGAAAAACCAACTGGAGCCAGTAATGATGGGATGATCATGGACATAATTTCTGCCTTCTGTCAGAATATATAAATGCAGTGCCAGAGTAAGAGCCATCAGCTTGAAGTATTGACTGGACTGTTAGACTTAACAGTGAATTTGCTCTCTTTTAAATGTGTTAAATCCAGCCCTAGATTAAATTTAAACTACTTTGCTACAGCATAATCCACCAGGGACACCCTGACTTTCCATTGACTTTAATGGGGCCTCTACTGAACAATTAGAGCAAAGAACAAAATATGCAGTGTGGCTGTAGAGATGAAGTGGTTAACATCCTTTTTTTTGTGGGTAATTTCCCCTTTTAGTTCTTACTGTGTCATTGTAATTAGCAAAGCCCAAGGGTTAAAATCTGAGCTAACAAAGGGCAGAGGCATGATAGTTTGTGTGTTGTTACTGCTGCTTATTACATCTATCATTATCATCTCACCATGACCTTGGGCTTCCCCTGCTGGCTTATCATCTCTTCTCTCCATCTCATATGTCTTCTGTAAGCTCTTTGGGGCAGATCTTGTGGTTTGGTGGTCCAGACGTACCACAAGAGGACTTTATTCTACATTGAGGCCTGTAGGAGCAGCAATACAACTTTTAGAAAGAGGACAAACAGATGCATGGTTAAATGGCAGATCTTTTGGAAAGGCAAATGCTGCCATGTCAAGCGTGTCCTCCTGGAGTGTGGTAGCTGTCTGTTGTAGGACCAAACAAGGGCCAAGCCATACATGGCATCATACAGGACTGGGCAGGGAACGCCTCTGCTCTGCCTCAAAATACAGGCTGCTACACTGTGGATGTAGGGACATGCGGGGTGAGCTGGTGCAAGAACCCACAGGAAAAAAAGGAGGTTTGGATGCACCTCCAGTTCAGTTTTAAGACAGCTCAACCATGGATTGATCAGCCTTGTCAGGACATTTCCCTACAGGACAGGCTGGCAAGCAGCCTGCAGCCTATTGCATCCTCTCCTGGAGTCTGGGCACAGCTGCCCAACTAGCTGCAGAAGCTTCATGGCTGATTTTGGTGTCATCCCATGCTCTGCCATCACTGAGTCTTTGAAAAGGTGAGATATTTTTGTCTTTCTAACATTTCTGGGCTAACGCAGGGGTGCATGGATGGAACGTAGCAGCTTCTTAACAATTAAAGGGGAGATCAGACTGGAGGATTTACGGTTCCCTTTTGGTCAGAAATCTGTGGAACAATGTGTTGTCCCTCGCTGGGCAAAGACTTCTGAGAAGCCCATAATTTAGCCCATAATGTAGGAGAGGTTTAATATTACAACACGCAGCACAATGGCTTGAAGAGAACCAGACGGGTCTTGACATCACCAGCCTTTTCTTCCCTTCAATTCCCCAGCACGGTTGCTATTGTTCGAGCCTCATCACTAATGGCATTGGAGAGGGATCCAGCGTTGGCCAACCGCTAGGGCTCTTGCCACTGTATCATTATTTCTGCTCCTAGTAGATCTAGGCAGGACCATGATCAAAATATCATGGGCTGCCAGCAAACTTCTGCTGCCACGAGAGGAGCTGAACTGCTGTTTGTGAGGGGAGGATGGAAATTTCAAAGTTAATCTGGTTCCCATCTCTGGAACTATTTAACTGTAGCACACAAAGCGTTCACAGTACACTGGGAATTCAGTCGTTTTATGCAGGTCAGCCTTACGATGAAAAATTTTATATCAAAATGTTTAACTTCAAAAAGGGTTAGATTCAATTTCCTGGTGAAGGCTTGAGTCAGTTCTCATTTTAATCTCACCTGCGTGCCTGCCCCTAGGTAAAATATCATTGTATTGTCACGTTTGATTGTAATAATCATAGTCATTTGGCCAGCAACAAAATCACAGGCCTGAACATTCCTGATGATTTAATCCATATTCAGATCCAGATATGTTGCCTGTCCCATTTTTGAAATGAGTGGAGCCATTTATTTGCACCTGGATCATCAAATTAAGATGCAGCTCTGTCCTCTGAGGCCCTTGTTTCTATCTTACCTTATCTCCCACTCCCCAGACAACATTTTTCCTACTTAGGGCAGCTGCTCCAATGACTGATTCTGAAGCTGCTGAAATAATGTGGACTCTTCCCCCCATGCAGAGAAGCCAACGGTGCCACATTGTTTGTGTCTTTCCTTTCATAAGTAGTCCATGAATATGCTTCCTTAAGTCACTGAAGGAAAATACTTCCAAGAAAAAACTCCTGTCTTGTCTTTAAGAAAAATATTTGGACTGGTAAAATGCATTGTACTATGAAGGATAGTTCCAATTTACGGACTCATGAGCTTATGAGTGGAATAAGCCTCCATCCTTATCTTTATGTTACAGCAATGGCACCCACATACGATAAGTCTTCGCTGGCAGAATTTTGAAAAAGTAATTCCAGTGCAGTGAATATAAAATAAATGCTATCAAGGAAAAATATTTTTTGCTCCCCTGGAATAGAAAACATTATTGAAACTGTTGGATGCCTCAGGAGTCTATTCATGCAAAATCTATTTCTGCAGTCAAAATATATTCTATTCTGCAGATATTTTTTCAATATGTGACTGAGACTTCAAGACAGAAAGAAATAGCCATTTTGGCCAGGAAAGAACTGGCATGCGGTCTGGCTTTAGGTGAGCGTAGATTTTTGCATGAAAATTATAGTAATTATGGGTATTTGTAAACAGCGATTTTTGCACTTTAACGGCCTAATCGCATGGTCAACAGCTGGAAGTTGCTCTATGCAGATTCTTACCTAACACATAATAAAAGTCACCCTTTGCTGCATTTCCACAAAGAAACAAATTATAGCACAAAAGAGACCTGCCAAATGCAATCTTTCATCCTCTTCTGCTTCTTAAAGAGAATGTTTGAATATTCTGATTTTAAAAAAGGGATAAAACAAAAGGAAAAATAATTTATGTATATCTAAAATGCAATTCTAAAGAAAAAAATAATGGAAAATGCTGATGTATATGTACTACTTAGCCGTTTATTGTAATCTATGCATTTACTTTGCATTTGGAAGTTCGTATGTCATGCATGGTACACATCTGTTCCTTTCATTTTTAATTCTTTTTTAAATACATTTTTTTAAATTTTTCCCTATTGTTTTTTTCAGATGGTTCCATTACAGCAATGTAAAAGCATATCCAACAAGCAAAACCACACAAAACGACTCTTGTCATATTGAAAATCTTGGCAAACTGATGAAGAATTTGCTATCTAACTGGAGACAAAAAAAAAAAGAAACAAAAAAGAAACCCAGAAGAAATCTGACCAAATCTGTGTTCCCCCTAGCCTGCTGGGAAACACCTCAGTGTAGCATCCTGGTCCCCAGGTGTCCCAATCCAGGCATAGCTCAATCAATTAGAAGTTGCACTAGAGTTGGTGGCTTACATTAATCTTTTTCTTTGCATTTAGAAGTGCCTGGAAAATAAAAGGGCAGTTACTGTAGTTCAGCTGAGAAAGGGTAACTTCAAATCCTTAATTTGCTTGTGATGAACACCCTTTATCCTTAGACTTTCTAATAAGATGCTGTTGATAAGTATCACTTCTAATCTTCTGCATCTTTGTCCGTTTCTCTGCTGAACATCAGCTGACAATTGTGCTTAGGATTTTCTATAGCCAAGTTTTCAAAAATGAGTGCATAAAAACTCATGATACACCCACAGCTTCACCAGAAGCTGGGCAGAAATGAACAACTCCAGCCCTTTCCCTTTCTTGCCTTCATAGTTACTTCCCTTCAGTCACCTCCCTAATAGTTATATAGATAGTGCTAATAAGCGTTGAGTTACATAAAGCTGCACGCCCATGCATTACTTTGTGTGTGGAATCAGTGAGTTTGTACATGCAGGTTACAATGTCAACACTAGCTACTGGAACTCGAGTATAAATTTAGTCTAAAACTTGCAGTGGAGGAGAAATGAATGCTAGGAAACTATGGAGGAGTGAAAACCATGAAGAACTCCAAAGTTCCCTATCAGAAACTACACTTTAAAGGGTCAGCAGCAGAAACCAAAACCACTTGCCCATGGGGCCCTGTCGCTGGTGCACACTGTTTTGCTGGGGCGAGGGTGGGATGCCAGTTTTCTGGGGCTGCAACTGGGACCCGAGCATCCCTACCAAGCTCCAGCTGAAAGAGACCTCAGAGGAACGTGTTGGCGATGCTCTGGCATAGGGCAGGTCCCACAAAGCTAATACCAGCCTGACATTTGGGGCTACCCTGCAAGTCTGGGGCAGCCACAGCTGCTGGTAGAGGCTGGGTGCAACTGGGGCAACAGTGAAGGTTGACCTTTCTTTCCCATGCTGTTAGAGGGACTCCCCAGCTGCTGATCAGGTTGGGAGACACAGGTGTCATGCTGCACTTACAAGTCTTACCCTGAGGCTCAGTTTTACCCATTCCTTACCCCTTGAAGCCATCCTCATTTCCATCAGCAGGTACTTGACATGTATTTGGGTTCATTTTGCTCCTTCTCCTTTTTTGCCACTGTATATGTTGTTCCTTGTTAATTTATGAATTGCTGTGAGTCTTTGGCTTGACTCTTATTAAATTAAATATTGTGCATTTTAAAGGTGTTTAGTTCTTTCATTGCTAGTATTAATCGCTTCACTATCAATTCCCTATTCCCATCTGTTGTTTTGCAATAGCATTATATATTATTATGCCTCTTCATTGCTTTGGCTCTCTGTCACAGCTGACTACTTGTTTACCTCACCCTCTATGGAGCTTCCAAAATCCTTTTTCTCCCTTGTTCTCATGGCAATGCTCCAGTTCCTGGAGTCCTGGTGTGTTCATCAGATGGTCTCCTGGGTAACCTTTAGGGCATCCTGCTCCGGAGTTTTAACATCTCTCTCAGTTTCTCTCTCTCTTCCTTCCCAGATACCTGTCCTGTCCCTCTGCTAAAGGTAGCTAACTGCCCTGCAGTAGCACCAGCAGAAGTGGATTCATACCTGTAACTCAGCTACCTGGATAATGGGTATCTCAGCTGAAATCACCAGCAAGGAGAAGAGGCACAGCTGAGTTACTGGGAAGCCTCCACTGACTCCATTCACCTCTGACAGGTCCCCCTCAGGTTTTCCAAGAGCACCCATGGGAGCCGATTAGGTATTTCATGGCAGAATCACCTTGAATGTTGTTGTAGTATCCCATTTACTGCTTTTTTTTTCTCCTGTTTATCCTTTCCTTCTCCTATAGCATTTTTGTGCCCTTTTCCTGCTTAATTGGCTTTCCAATTTTATTACCTCTTTTTTCCTCCCTGCTAATAGCAGGATTGTTTCCAAGCTGTTTTGTCACTTTTCTGCTACACCTATTTTCTCCTCCAGCCATCCAACCAACATATTTTATGGATGCTTCCAATATTCATGACATCAAATGTCATTCCCACCTGTGTTTCAGGCTGTTTAATTTCTAGCATCTGAAAAAACAAGGTATTTACACTTTAAAGGGACAATAATGTCATTAATAAAGGGATTTTTTCAATAGCCTTTCATAGGACCATCCGTAACTTACATTTTACTTCTTGCAGCACTAAGGGCTCATGATCCGAGATGATAATAATGGTAAACACCACTTCAGCCAACATCCCCCAACACTGCTATCTCTGCAATCTCTTCTCTGCCCTTCTCAGTGACCTTGTCCCACAATGCCTGAATGAATTCCTGCTGCTGGTTTCTCAATCACAAGGAAAAATTCCTGTACATTATAGTTTGTGTGACTGTCTATATGCAGAACTGTAATCCTTTTCTGGAGGAGAGGGAATACTGTTTCAAAACGTAGCTGGAAACAGGAATGTCAGTCTGGCAGAGGGTTAGGAATCACCATGCTATGCAGGCATCATGTCATATAAATCCTGTCACACAGGGACTAAGCTCTCTCACTGAAAGGAGCCATCCAGGTTGATGTGTTGATCCTGTTCTTCCATTTAGAATGATGTTGTTGGGTTAGAAACCTTTTTTTTTTCTATTTTTTTTTTTTTTTTAATTTCTAAATTTTCTACATTTATGGAAGGCCAGTTTCTCTCCAGTTTTTCTTGCCCAGTGGATGGCTCAGGTAGACTTATTTTTTCTCCTACAGCAGGTATTTACATGCTGTGTATCCACAGAGGGCAGTTCTGTAGGTCTTCAGACTTCATTCTGCTAGCTGAGTATGCCAAGCTCCAGCTTCTCTAGTAAGACTGCCTGTTTCCCAAGCATCTTAGTAGTGTTCTCTACATCACTTTCAGTTTGAACTTCTGGTTTTGAATGTGGGTAGCCAGAGGAGTAGACAGTATTTCAGATCTTGTCACAGCACTGTTTCATATGGTTATCTTAATACTTTCCTGTTCCTACTGGGACTATCTTGTCTTGCCTGTCATGGGCTGGATTTTGCCTTTGCAGGGGTGGGTCCCATTGGCACCTGAGTCATTCATGCCTTCATTAGCTGATTTACCAGCTTAACCGCACCTCAGTCATTTTTCAACTGATGAGAGCTCCTTTTACAGCAGCTATGGTATCAGTCCCTCAATGAATGAGCTTGTGTTGCATATTACTGAACGACTTTTATTTTATTCTATTCCTCAAATGCATCTATTCTTTCTGTCTGCTGCCCTGATGCTCTTCTGCACTAACACTTTCTTTTCACTATGGACAATCATTTGTATCCCACTTAGGGTCCCAAAAGTAAACACTCTCCCTATTTATATCCAGGCCATCAGGAAATGGAGAAAAAAAAAATAGATCCCAAAACTGACCCTGGAGAAATTTCATTCACGTCTCTCCTTCAGACCAACAGTTCTCTTTGCAGTACTGCCAGTGGTCGTCTTCCTTCCAGCAGGCTCCCACTCAACAGTTCCTCTGTGCATTCCTATTTTCTCTAGTTTAAGAAATTATTTCCCATCTGGTGCCTTATTAAATGCTTTGCTGAAGCCCAGATGAATTATAGCTACCATATTTCCTTTGTGTAGAAAATCATTAATCTTTAAAAAAATCCTATCAAGTTAGTCTAAAACAACTTACCGTTAGCAAGCCCAAACCCTTTGGTAATTTTTTAGTCCCTTCCCAGTTTATCTCCATGACTTAAATTACTTCTTTCTTTCAAAATTTGTTCCAAAGCCTTCAGATGTTTGAGGTCAGACTAACTTGTAGTTGTCAGATCTTTTCTCTTCTCCTCCTTAGCTGTAGGTACTGCATTTGCTATTTTTGAATCCCATGAGTTGATAGGCTTGTCATGAATACCTGCGACTGTTCTGTAGTTTCATGTGCCAGTTCTGTCTGAATTCTGAATGAGATTATCCAGGTCCTCCCAACTGAAGACAATTAAGTTCTTAGATTTTTTGCTGTTGTTTCTAGTGTAGTAAAACCCCATTCCCATTATCCATCTTCCCTTTGCCCTTCTCTTCAATGTCATTACTCTTATTGAAGTTTGAGCTAAAGTCTCTTTAAGTGGCTCTTTTTCCAACAGATCCATAGATCCTTCTTTTTTCTCCCTCCTACTAGGAATACAGCTTTGAGATCTTATTAGCACCAGTGATTCGAAGGGTCCGCCAGCCTCTTCCACATCCAAGGTCCAGAGACACGCAGCATGTTGACTTCAGTGGCTAGGGTGCTCAGAGCACTTAGTCCATCAGAGCTTGCCCTTTTGAAATGGAGAACATTAGTCCCAGTCTTACTTTCGTATATTCTTCCACTTAATGTAAACTGAATCAAGGCACAATCACTTGAGCCAGTGCTGCTTCTCAGCTCAGGTCTACTAAAACGTCTTCACTGCTTACCCAAGCCAATGGAAAATTCCAGTCATTCTTTTAATATCTTTCTGTAATAAACACAACTGTATGTATTATTTATAATTGTCTTCACCAGCTACTTAATTTCAGTGATACCAGAATGGCCAACAATCTTTTTAGGAGACATTTTGTCTTGATTGTGCTTAGTAAGGAAGGATACAGAGCCTGACAGGCAAGAGGAATCTTAAACATAAGTGGAGATGACTGAAATCTGACTGTGACAAATTCCAGTCTTTTTAGCCCAAATTAGGATGAAACATAGAAGTATATATATCAAAATGGGAATGTTTCCAGGTCAAATGAAATGCTTGAAATGTTTCATTTTATTTTAAATCCATTAGAATGGATTCAGTAGTCTTTTCATTTGTTTTTCCCCTCTGGCATTTTGAAATTTAAAAAAAAAACACCAAACAAAAAGTCTGACCTGACAGAGATGAAAATTTCGTTAATATTAAATGTTCATATTTTGATTCTTTCTAGAAAGTGTGTTTTTAAAATGACTTCCTATGTTGTTTCATATCAGACAGTGGATTAACAATATGCTCACCCTATAACAGAAATTAAACAGGAATGTGCAATGCATGTGATCAATCACAGCTAAGCAAACTCTGCAAACTGTAGAAATGCTAGCTGAATTATTCTCACTGTGACCTGGGCTTCTGCTAGGTGTATTTCTACAGTGCATGCTTCTGCTTTATAATCACTGAAAGTTTGGTGGCATGTTTCCTGGGAGGGAAAAATGGTCCCTTGATGCAAACATTATGCTGACTGTGGTAGATTTTGAGGGCTTGTTGTCTCTGCAGAGAGGATGGTTCTAATAAAGAGGCATCTGGGCCTTCTTGCCTCTTTTCTTCTATTAAGATATGTCAGGCTAGGCTCTGGACAGCTGGATTGTGATGTTTTTGCCCCCAGGGTGTTTTGGGGTAGTGCAGTAGGAGAGTGTTGCTATCTCCAGGAGCCAGTGAATCTGAGAATATGTCTCAAGGATGAAACCTGGAGAAGTGCAAAGAATGATTTCATCTTGATTAATTACACAGTATTGATCCTCTGTGGAAAGAGCAATTATCCCAGACACTCTTCTTGCTGAAGTGAAAGCCACCGGGAAAGCCACTCTGATAAAGAGGATGAACGTTTTCCCTCCAAAGGGCTCAACTGGTTTTATCCTCAGGGTCTGCAGTGTTAAATTTAGACTCAAAGGGAAAAAAAAATTGAGCCTTAGTGTAGATGTGCCTGGCTTATATCAAGTGCAGTGGAAGTTGCACAGACAAGTGGCAGGGTTAAAACTCGACTCCAGTCAGTAAAGTGTGAAATCTAGCCTTTGCATCTTCTCATGAATGACTTTGTCCAGAGTTTTCAAAATCTGAAGACTGTCTGTTGAATATTATCATAATGAGAATGTCATTCTCCCTCACCTGTTGCTTTGCCGAGCTGTGGGTATCTCCATAGACATCGATCTGAAGGATGGCAGATTCCACCCTATGTATCAAGGAAATAAAGATCCTTAACCAAGAACATGACTTTCTCAGGTGCAGGCTATCTCACAGAGATATGTTGACATTGTCTTCTCTTCTGATCTTGAAAGGAGGTGTAACTCTTGAAATGTGTTGGGGTTTTTTTTAAGTTCAGTGATGTTAGTTTGTATTAATATACAGGACTAATATGCACATTAATAGAATTTGTACTACTGGCCCAAGCTTAAATTTATGCTCAAATTCAATCCCATTCCTGTCCCAGACATTTCCTCTGTTTTGCTGCATTGTCTAAAAGGGAAGTGTTTCCAGTCACCAAGATGTAGAGCCACCAATGTCCAGTCAAATCAGTGCTAATCCATACCCTCTGTGCTTGTTCTCTTTGGTGCACCTGAAGCTTGGTCCTCCACCACCCCTCTAGTCCAAGGCTGTTGTGACTCTACAGCCCTCCAGGATCTAAAGGCCTGAGGTTTTCTCAGCTTTTTATCAATGCCATTGTTCTCTTTCTGCCCCACTGAGGTAGGCAAGGAGTTTGAAGTAGAAACACCCCTTAGCTGTAGATGCCTTTTCGTTTGAAGCCTTGCCGGTCACACAAAGTCTGTGCAGATCCCCTCAGGGATGTTGCCCTTGAGCTTGCTATCTCAGCACTCTTCTCTTTTCCCCTGATGAGCTCCTGTGTTAAGAATCACTCATGTTAACCATTAACAAATCTAGACAAACTGCTAGTTTATGCCTGCTGCTTCTATAGCATAGCTTAACTATCGTCTTTCTCACTGAACCCATCTTGATCCCTTATTTATTGAGATTTTGTCCTGATCCATCACCCTTCTTTTCCTCAGTTGTTGATCACTATGGGAAGCTTTATAGATGGGTTTATACACTTTGGGAAATCTTTCAGTCCTCTTTCAGTCAGTGCCATGCCAAAAACATGAAGCACACTTTTCTCCAGGAGTTGTCCCTACTTTTTAAGAAACAAACTGCTCTATTCTTCTGCTCAGATTCTGCAAACTACAATTCCCGTAGTACCACTCAGAGAAACACACAGCTTTGGTGATGTCAGTATCTTGTACTCAGCCACAGTTGGGATTTGGAGGAAAACAATTTTCTAGGTATGTATAGTATCTGTAGACAACTGGCTTTTGTAGCAAGCAAGCTGTATATCAAAATATTTTCCACTTTGGGGAAGTGGGTGAAATGGCCAATGTGATCGTAATGTAAGCTATAAAAAGATCAAAGTTGCAATGCTCTGCAACAGCATCATCCATTGAAACGTAGTAGGAGCTTGCTGGAAAAAAAATGTTCGTGCAATATATAAGACATTAAAAATTCTGTTACATTACTCTTGCCACAAAGATTGTAATGAAAATGGGAAATGGCACAAACGTAACCCATTCTCATTACAATCGTTAGATTGTAATCTTGTGCTCTCCTTCTCAAGAGAATGCTAAATGAGATTTTAAAGTATGGAAAATAAAGGAGCAAATAGAAACTGGAAAGCAAAAGAGGTGAGGCATGATAGACTGTTCCTGCATTCTTATGTTCTTTATTTTTGCAGTAAAGCAGCAGAGAACAGCATGATTTCAAAGAAAGATGTATGCACACATAGATATATTTCTTTTCCTTTCTCTTTTGACAATATATCATTTCAATATTCTTATCTCCTTCATTCTCACTTTAAAAAAAAGTCCCCCAAAATCAAAGAGACAAAGTAATACCTCACATATCTACATCAACAGATTTATTTTAACAGCATTGAATTTGCCCTTATCCGTCATAGTAAGAGCTGAAGGTAACACCTCCCAGTGAGAGAGAAGAACTGTATGACTTAGGAGACTAGCAATTAAAAATCTGTCAGTCACAGGTTTGGATCCAGCCCTGATTAGATAGTGACCGAAAGTTGTTAATATTAGGCGATTACTACAGAAGGAAGTACCTGACCTCATTCTAATCCCCATGCAAGTATTTAAATGACACGCTGTAGCTGTCACTCAGCCATGCCATTGGTGCTGCCAGTAGAAGACTAAGCAGTAAATGAGCCTAAGAAGGGATCTAACCCCATCTACTTCCCTGTGACAGTAGTTCATGCACAGGGTTTGGAGCAGATGTAACAGGTACCCTACTTCCAGGGTCTGGTGGGGACGAAAGGGAACGCTGGCCTCTACTTGGGCTGTGCATTCAGGAGCTTGCAGGACCTCTAAAATATTAATTAAGGGAAAAATCTAGTGAACATTCAGAGGCAGAGTCACAGCAAAGGCTTGAGACCCAGCATTTAATAGCTCCATTTTGCTTGGAGAGTCAGTGGAGGTGAGTGATCACTATGCACAGGAGTCCAAAGGGCTCCTTGGTTATTGAGGATATGCCCTTACAGAGCCCACACGGCATCCACTCCACACAGTCCTGCAACAATACATCCTCATAAACATCATAACACCTCTACAATAAAAGAAATGCCTTTCAGACAAAAGATGAAAAGCTACCAAAGCTCTAGCTTAATCCAGGGAGAATGTAAGAGAGATCAAAGGCATAGGAAAAAATTTAGGTCTTTGCAGTTGTCTTGGAGATGCATCTTCTTCTCTGGCCCTGGATTTTATGTTCATCCACTTTTTTGCTCACTGACTTTGGTGTGGGTTTAGGATTTTGGGATGGGGTTTTTTGTTCATTCACTTTGTTTTTCTGCTTACCCACTGAGTTTATGTTGAGTCCCTTCCCTCACTGACCTTCCCCAAGGAGCTGACCGTGGGCTGCTCTAAGTGAAAGCAGAAGATGGAACCTGTCTCTATAGACAAATCACCTGTCATAGCCTCATGTAACCTTCCATCACCCTTTGCTTAATGAATATCCTAGATAAAACATTTTTGCTCACTTAAAATCGGTCAAGAAATTATGAAGGAATAAATCTGATATTTTCATGGTTTTGTACCAGAATAAACCTTCTTTGTCTTTGCTTCTTGCAGTCTCCAAAGGTCAGATTTTTTCTTATCCACATATAGATGTTGGAGGTTGACATGTTAATGATTTGACCAGCTTTCTAGTTGAAAACCAAAGCTACTCTTCAAAGAAGATATATAAATCTTATCTGTAACTTCAGAATGACTTGTAGGTTTTCCTGTAATCCTTGTTAAAAGTGTTTACATCTCAGATGACTTCTTATTTGAGAGGTTGCACTATCATGAAAATGTTTATAGTTGAACTAGATTTCCTGACAGCTCTTCTGTGTTAACTGCCAAGAGATTTCAGACTATAAGAAAAACCTGCATCATGGCTGGCTGTACTGCATCTGGCCAGTGATAAATAGAGGACTTTTAATTTCCCAAGTATCCAGTCCCTCCAACTCCACAACCCACAAAACTTAAAAATAAAATTTTCATTCTGAAGCTTAAAATTAATTTAGTTTCTGTTGTAGTGCTGTAATAAGTAGATCTAATTTAACCAGTCAGCAGTTCCTTCCATTGGACATTAATTTTTTAAAGTCTGCAAGTTAATCAACCTGTTTTATGGTGAAATGTGTTTTTACACCAAAACTCATCGTTATTTCTTTTTTATTTTTCTGTTAAGTGTCTGGGGTAAGTGAAAATGGCTTCTGAATATAAAAGAATCAATTAATGTTTCAATATAGGGGAAAAAAAAATTGTTCCCCAAATGGATAACTTTTGTTCAGTGCTGCAGACTGCTTCTCTTGCAGCTGTCTTCAGAGCACGATCTGTCAGTGCCACCTGTTAACTAGACTGGTCTTTACAGGCATAATATATGGTCAGGAAATGAAAAATATCCTGAATTCTCTCTTTTTGATTTTAATAGTCCCACTGAAACATAAAGTTAGTCCCAAGGATTTGGGAAGCTGCATCCTCACATCTATAGAAAAGAGCCAGTCAGAGGACACAGATTTTAGGTAAAGAGCATAGGAATATGCTCTTTATGGGTGAAGATGAAGTTTTGTGCCTGAGAGTTAATATCCAAAGCCAGGCCTTAATTCAGATCGAGCCTTTTTGATATCACCCTGTAGCCACATTTGACCTGCTTCAGAGGGTGAGGACATTTGGATCCTCAGTTCCTGCCCTCCAAGGAAAGGTGTCCGGGAGCAGCCTTCCCGCAGGAGCAGCAGGGACAAATTCTTTGTCATTTTAAGTAGGAGCTTGGCAAATGCACTCAAGGGCTGCGTGACAGCATTGCCCCTGAGAGTAGGGGACCACGCGCGTGTCCCTTTTCTTAATGCCGAAATGAAAGCTTCTAAAGAAAATGAAAAGTGTAAGTGTATCCTTTCGTCTCTCTCTTTTGTTTTTGCTTTTATGTCAAAATTCAGCAAAGGCAGTACATTTGTTCCCTGGACCTTCAACCCATCATCCCTCCTTTCTGCAAATCAGTTTGCGCCTTGGTGTGTCTCAGCTGCTACAATAACTATAATTCCAATCATAGCCAGCCACTTTAATGGGCTTCTTGTGTCCATTGGGAAGAGCTATCCCATACGCAATGTCAGCTCCCAGCACCTAGAGAAAGCACGGTCTCTCTGCCACGTTTTAAGGAGAGCTGCAGTTCTGTGGTGACATTTGAGAGCTTTCATTATCTCAGTGCAAGATTCTCTGGGGCACACTCTGGTCTCTTAACATGTCCTTGTTTAACGGCACTCCTTACCTTTGGCTGCCTGTGTTCAGCTAACCAAGTGGTGGCAGAGATGTGTATAGTCCCTCTTAAATCATTCTGATTTTCCCAAGTCCCTCTGCAGTTTTTTGATGGAACATATGGCAATGTTATGTCTATTTGAAAAAGCCTTTGCATCATATGTTTATACAACTGCTCACTATCCCAAGACAAAAATTCTTTCCTGTTATTGCCCATTTGCTGACTAAAGAAATTATCCTCTTTATGTATTCTGGTACTTTACCTTGATACCTTACATGTTTAATTATGTAGTCCTCGGTCCATAATCCATATGATTCATTCACCATATAATACAACTCACATCAGTTTTATTTGTTTTAACCCTTGCCCTTCCTTTCTCACTAGTTTTCCTTTGTCAAACTTTGGTATCTATTTGGTTTTGGGTCTCGGCCTGACTCCCATGAAGTTTTTCCTCCTCGGTGACAAAACAGTCATTGAGTCCAGTGGCACAGGACTTGACCCAAAGGACAAGAGCTCCTGATAGTTAAAAATGAGACATCAAAAAAAGGAAAAAACAAAAAAACCCCAAAGGAAACTCCAGTTATGTACCACATAAAGGAATAGCACCAGAATGGAGAAAAAGAAATGGGTTTTGTGGCTACAAAAACAAATGGAGAAACAGTACGCTGGTTTGGCTCTTTTTCTTTCTTCCTCTGTGATGCTGGCCAGTAACTTCAGTCATCTGTGGAAATCAGGAGTTTCCACCAGTTTCAGTGGGAAAGTGAGTTGCACACAGGATCCTTCCATTCTCCAATTTCCCAATCAGCAACGCAGGAATAATGATTTTTCTCTTCCTTGGGTTAGAGGTGGGTGAGGCCAGAAAAATCCTGGAATCTTTTAAGAGTGAAAACAATTTTCCCCCCTGAGGTCTGATTTGAAAAAAAGCCAACAACATGAACATAAAGCTGTATGTGGATTTTTTTTCCTCAGTAGGAGCAATGAAATAGTTTTTAGAGTAATGTTTAAGATGGGCTTTTTACAATTGAACTTCATTCTTTTGAAATCTTTTCTACGACCACTGACTACTTCAGATGAGGAAACTTCATTTCAAAGCATGCGATATTAGGGAAATACATCTAATATACTGTAGATCTACAGGTAATGAGTTCTATTTCTGTTGGTCCTTTGTCTCATACTTTCTCCAGTGCATCTTAATAGGCATATCTAGGGACTCTGTGCTAATTTTTTTAGGCCTTCTAGAAATTTGGACTTTTTCTGTGTCTGCATTATTACAAAGGGTATCTATTTACATGAGATTCCTGAGCTCTACTGATATAACCATCCTTTTTATTTGCAAGTCAATAATACCAAGCCTTTCTTTTCAACATTTTGTTCTTTGCTCTCTTAAAAAGTAAGTCAATAGGCAAAAATCAAATGCAAGTATTTTCATACTTGGTGTAGCTCATCTCTCATACTAGGTATATTTGGCACCACACTTAAATAAGACATTTTTACTTGCATTATATACCCATTTTGTAAATATACCTAGCAGCACTTCCAATGCATTTCTAATTTTTGATGGAAACACTCTCCAGTCTTTTTCCTTTATCTTGAATTTTTTTCAGAAAACATGTGTTTTCAAATGGTGGGGAGAGCTGCATGGTGAATGAAGTTTACTAAAATCATTCTGACACCCAGGAACTAATACCTGTGGTAGAATACTACAGAAGAAAACATAAAGGTTTATAAAATGTATTTCCTCCTCACAGGCATCTTGCTTCTCTGAATCCAGGATGAGCCAGTCACACTAGATCCAGTTTTACCAGAGGAGGCTGGAAGGTGGTACCAGAGCGCATAAAAGCCCCATGTTTGTGGTGGCTCAGCTGATTGGAGGAACAGGATTTGGGGTGAGATCCAGAGCTGTTCTGCTCTGGGGAAGGGAGAGGAGGGCTTTTACATAAGGAGAACATAACCACCCAGCCTGACATCTGAAAATGGCAGAAGGGTTAACTTCCAATACTGGGGGAAAAAATGGGCCACGGAATTTTAAATGATGATTTAAGACTCAGTCCTGGAAGCTACTCCTTGTAGGTGGACTTCTGCACTTTTCCCCAGCGCAGTCACTGATGGCTGTGCTCAGGGAATGGTGGAAAACTGGATGCACAACACACATGAAGATGCCAGAACACTGATGGGAGTTACTCTTCTGACTCGACATTTTACTCTTCCTTATTCTTGGGCTACAAGACTATTCAGCTTCTCCTAATTGGCTTGATGGTTTTGCTGGAAAAAAATGAGTTGCAATGGCTTTTTTCTTCGCCTGAATTATTTACAGGTGGAAAATATCTGCCTTTCTGGATCTTACCCAAAAGGTACTAAAATGTTTCTTGCAGCCTGATACTATACTTTTCTCCGCTTTTCATTTGGCTAGCAAAAAAACCCAGTTCAGTTAGATCTGAATAAAAATTTTTTTCTTCCCATTTTTTTTTATTTCTGGTTTAGGGAGTGAAACAATTATTTACACCGCCCTATTCCTGATAGCAACCATATGTCTGGACTGCACAGCAATGAGCCTTGCAGTCCTATTTCTGGCAACTGTCCCCTGGCCACAATGGCATCCCTCAGTGCTCCTAATGGGAGTAGGTGCTGTGGAGCCCTTTGCGTGCCATTGGCACTTCCAAGCTTCCAACACCTTACCTCATTTGCCACCACTGTCCTCCAGCAGATGTTACAGCCAAGCATTTAGTAAGCTGTGTGGCACAGGCGATGTTTGGAAGCCCAAAGCCCTCAAAAACTGTGATGCTGAGATGGGTCAGAGATTAAAAAAACAGGGAGATTGAGTGAGTTTAGCTATCTATCTGGATTCCTATCAGCTTGGAGCCTCTGCAGAGCTTGCTTGCATCCTGTAGAAAAAGCCATGATACGGAGACTCACCCCACAACAAAGAACTAAGAAACCTGCCTGCTGGCCTGGCTGGGATGGTTCAAGGAGGACCAGTACTAGCTGGGAAATTGAACTTGGGTGGAAACTACTTTTTGTCATATGATGCAGTCTGTCTTCCATCTTCTTTATTTTCCTCCTTAGGAAAGCAGAACTGTGCTTTAATAAAACCAGCTAATCTTCATTTGTAAAGGGGCTGGAAGTAATGCCAGCCTTGCTGGGAAAGCCCCAGTGAACTGTGGTGGAAACGCACCTCCTGATCAGCTGGAAGAGGACACATGGAAGTCCTAAGGGAGATGATGGTTTAGAAGACTGAAGTTTAGTGGGATGTTGCTGGTGAGAGTATGAGAGGGCTAAAGGCTCAGTTACCTCATGATCTGAAGCCATCCTCCCACTACTGGTTGCTCCTCCTCAGTTGCAGGAAGCAGGAGAGAAGGACTCAAAGCCTCCATAGCTGGAGGGTAGAGGCTGGAAGGACTTGCCTCTTGTCACTGAGCACAGGTATCTTCCAACTGGGTAGCATAAGTGATGCAGGACTCAGCAGGATGACTTCTGCCTTCTGCAAACATGCTGAAGTTGGCCCAGTGTGAGCTCTGGCTGTGGAAAATGCAATAGGAGGCTGCGCTGTGGAGCTTTTATCAGCTGTGCAGATCAAAAGGGGAAATTTCACTCTGTTTCTTCCCATTTCTAATGCAGCAATATTTCAGCATTGTGCTTCAATCCGTGGTTCACAGCTGAGTGGTAGTTTTATGATTTTATGAGGCCTCAGACCACAGTGTCTTTAAATGTTCTGTAAAATATACAGGTTAATCACCTGACCCCTGAAAACTTCTTGGAAGAACTTGTATTGCATTAGCTAATGCATTGCAATGTCTTACTGCAGCTGCAGAAAAACATTGTACATGAAAAGCAAACCTGTCAAACTTGTAGCTTTGCTAACTTCGCACAAAACAGAAAAAGAAAAGCCCTTTAACCAGTGCAGAACAAGATAAAACCACAAACTTGATGGCCTTTTGTGCATCCTCAATTGGACATTGCAGCTCTATTCTGTAATCTCAGAACAGAGCCTTTATCATCTTGGGTGTACTAGCATTGACCCATAACACAGAGTCTTAAATAAAAAACAAACCATATTGTCAAAGCAAAAGTCAGTATCTCAGCAGGTCTGGCCTCAAGTGTGGGAGTGTGAAGAGAGAAAACAAAAGCTCAGAATAAGGAGAAGGCTGGATGGGTTTGAAGGAGAAAAAAACAAAACCAACCTCTAGAAAAATAGCAGGGTGGAGCAGGAATAAAAATACTTAGGACAAGCGAATCCCTACAGACTCTGAAGTGCGAGGGAAAAAAGGCCTAATTCTTGCCTCACCAGTGCCTGAGCTGATGTGGGTCAGCTGTGGTGGGAGAAGGGCTCAGAGCTCGGATTTTGAAACGTCTGCGCAGAGGTGGTCCAGCAAGACCGCCGTGGCAGAGATGGCATTGTGGAAGATTTGGGCCAGGCTGTAATTTATGGGCAGACTTCTCTGGGGATAAATAACCAAGAGGGATGGCACCGCACTCCCCCTGAGGAGAGCAACCAATGCTTCCCTCTTGCTTGGGGGAGGACATTGTTCTGTGACAGTCAGTCCCAAGGAGAGCAGAGTCATGGCCTGTGCTCCTTCCTGCCCTTTCAAATAATTTGAATGCCTGGGTGAGTTAACAGCGAGTAGTTCCTGCTTTCCCTTGAATTGTGCTTCTGCCCATTGTATGGCAAGCAGAGATGGATGCAGAGGCATGGCTGAAGCTATAGTCCTGTCCAGAGACAGGGCATGCACTTCTCTCAGTTTACAGCCCTGCTAGATGGGTTTGCTCCTGTCACATGCCCTCTACCTCTCTGCACTGAAGCCAGGTCCTCCACAGAAAGAGATTCTCCTTACCATCACTTTGTGCATCCCTGCAAGGGACAGAAGGGACCCAGCCTCCAGCAGATACCTTTGAGAAAATGTTGGCTCCTGAAGAGTTTCTTGCAGCTCCAGGAAGAGCTATTGGGTGTTCAGAAGCTGGGAAGCTGAAGGAGTGCTGAAATGCAGCCTGTGGAGAGTGAGGTTTGTATCCTACTGTGGTAAGTCCCTTGCCCAAGAAATACTTAACTGGCAGGAGCTCATGCAGTTGAAATGCATTTTGACCTCATTCGAATTATTTTATGCCAGGGTGCCTTGTTTCGTACTTCACTTATTCCTTGGCAGTTTCATAAGTGTCATGAAACTCACTTTAGAAGGGAGTGGGATGAGTTCACCTGCAACAAAAAAGAAGTGGGTCCATCCCCAGGTCAAAACAATGGTCATTTACCTGTCCAGTGTACCCACCATTATGTTGCATTGCCAGCCTGTCTGGCCAACTGTTAATTTACCTGTACATCCTCTACTGCTGGTCAACCATGCCTGCTCTCATCTCACTATTGAGTATCACTGCATAGCCAACTGTTCCCTTTGTGTTTCCAGCTCTCAGGAGTTACTTACTTGTGTTCTAGAGTTTACAAAGCTGTCTTTCCCTCTGCTTCAGTAAGGTCATTTGCTCAGGACTGTTGATGTCTAGGGAGAGCAATGTGTGTAGACCCACCTGAAGTCCCATCTGCAAGTAGCTTCCCATCATGAGGCCAGAAAAAGGGACAGAACAGCACCAGGAGAACTGGATGCACTGTAAAACCAAGGACAGTAGGGTCAGTGAAGTTGGCAGGTTTTGTAGACAACATGGAGTTGATTTTTTTTTTTTTTTTTAAATAAGAGAGTCACTCACCCTCTTTTGTGGATTCCCTGAAATACAAAATTTCCTCAGTTAGATGAGCCAGGTGGAGCTGAAAATCCTACATTGAAAATCCTACATTGAACCCTAGTTGGAGCCAGAGGCCACAGAGGGGATCACACCCACTAACTAGCGTTATATGATGCATTACAATAGAGTCATACAGGGGACTCGGTAATAGGTTAATTTGGGTAGCACCATGGGAATGTTATATTGGTCAATCTTTTTACCTTTTGAGACCCTTGCTGATATGTTGGTCAAAATGGCATTCATATTAGGGAGTTTCCAAATGTCTGTGCCCTGCTTTTCTTCTCTAAACAGCCCATCATGCCCCAGTGTGCTGTGTGGTTGTGCATCCCACCCAGTACTCTTGTGTTGTCCCTCCTGTGCTGCTTACAGCTGCCTTTCCTGCTAGCTGGCCAAGGTTCACCTCTGCCCAAGACAGAGGTACCAAATACTTAATGAGGAGATGGTTTCAAACTGGTGACACTTTTATTGGTGGGCTAGAAACAGAAAAGACCCTGGAACTGCATATCTGGCATGTTGTGCCATTAACACTCCCCAGTAGGAGCCAACCACAAGGTAAATCACGTGGATCACACTCCATAAGGACTCAGTTTAAAACCAAAAAAGATGTTAAAGCTTTCCCACCCTGTCCCAGGATCCCATCACAGAGCTCTTTGCTTTGCAGATCATTGCATTGCAGAAGTGAGTTTCAGACAAGATGGTGCTCTACTTTGGCTCAGAGATCACCCTGAGACAGCTTTGTGGGGACTGTTTCTACACTCCTACAGGCTCTCAGTAAGGCATGTTTTGGTGAGCAGCAGCAACTACAGTTCACAGGCATTTACTCATCCTCTCACCGGACTGCCCTAGCAATCCCCAACTGTGAACCAGTGTCCAGCCCTGCAAGCCTGGAGCTCCCACATGAGTGGGCTGTGGAAACATCTTACCTGTTCCTCATCCCACCAGAAACCCATGACTGGCTTTCAGCCAGGTCTGCAGGCTTCCTCCATGGGTGCACCATGTGTGACCATGAGGGCTAGTGCTGGCACAGGGAGGAAAACAGTGGAAACATACTGCTGGGGAGGGCAGCAGGCTAAGCCCAGAGCAGTTAAAGCTGCCCCAAGCTCATACAAGGGTGGTGGACCTGTGGGAATGAAACTCCAGAGCAAGGATGAAAGCACCATTATACTCGTTGGGGAAAATAATTTGGAAAATATTAATTTTTCTCCTTCTTTCAGTAATTTTTTTAGCCTCTTTCACTCTCTCCATAACACCAATCTGATGAAAATAGGAGACAAACATGAGAAAATGATCGTTGTGTCAAAGATGTTGATAATAGACAGATAAATAGCCATACTGCAGCTGCACCTAAACCCTGGAAACAAAGACTGCTTGTACACAACTGTTTGTCTAATTGCAGGTTTTTTTAATAACTATTAATTTTGCATAGTCATATGTGCACTCAGTAAAAGACAAAAATTGTCCATAATGTTCAATTTAGTGTATTTATTGTTATTTATTAAAAAATCATTGAAGATGTCTTTGCATTCATGGGTCTGAGTCTTGCACAATTCATTGAAATGCTTGGCATCACTGCCATAAAATACACACAGTGAAGGTAGTAAAATCCAGCTACACAGTACAGTAAAAAATCCCCACAAAAAATATAATAAAATGGACATATGAATCTTGATAAAATCCATGTACTACTATGCTGCACCTTCACACGAATTAGAGATGTGCAGTAATCCTGGATGAAGCCTTATGTAAAAGCACATGCTGTGTTCAGAGGCAATGTAAAATGCAAAGGGGGGACACAATGCAGCCCTGTCTCTCTGATTATGCATAACCAATCCTTCATTGTGGACTCCTTGGCCGTGTAAAATGTTCTCCAGTTCAGCAAACCACTCCTAGCAGGGATGCTCCACGTTCCCTCCCCTGGCCTCACAAAGCATGTGAAACTGGGCATGCAGTGTTGGGAGGCTAATATCACTCACCAGCCTCCAGGTGGGATGTCCACCTCCCTTCTCTGTCAGTTTCCCAAATGCAGGTTTCAGGAGCATCCTAATGTAATCTGCAGCTTCTAGGAAACATTTCCGGTCTCCTGTCCCACTAATACAGTCTGTAAACTGGAGTAGCAGACAGGAAAGAGGGGAGGGTCTCCTAAAATGACTGGATTAAAGATTTCCATGGTGGTCACTGGAGCAAAACAGCCCAGAGATCCTACAGGTGCCAATATTACTGGCCTTACTGTATCAGTAGAAAGATACCATACATAATGATGGGATCTATGGTGATCTACTAAGCTTTTGAAGCATCACAGCAAAGTACTCATTGCAAGATGAATTGTTCATGAATCATGACACAAGAGGGCAGAGAACAGACATATGGGGTCCTCCATGGCTTCAACACAACCTAGGAGACGTAAGTCCCTTTGTAGTGGCCAACCCTACGATCCAGTGCAACAGCACCTTCTGGATAGGAGCATGCAAGTTTCTTATGATAACCACAGCATTTCATCTCCCAGCTTGTTAGCTCAGTCAGTGTTCTTGCAGGTAAGAGCTCCCTGGGAGATTTTCTGTCACTAAGCTCTGAAGTGAGCTCTACACAGCCTTGCAGAAAATAATTTTTAATATGCTGAAGTCTGGCTTCTGCTTTTGCTCACTTTGGATGTGCAACTTCTCCTTAATCACTGCTCAGCACTGCATGGGTGAGCTGGGCCATAGCTGTCCACTGCCAGAAAAGACCTTGGAGAAGAATAGCACCATCTGCCAGGCACTGTCTCACAACAGCAGCAGAAAAAAATCCCACAACATGTACTGTAGAGCGCCATGCCAGGATATGGGATATGGATTACTTTGAAGCCTCAGCCTGGTTCTGTGGCCTTAAGGATTTGAGACAGGGACAGACCATTGCAGAACAGTGGTGTGCTTTCTTTTTTCCACTTGTGCTTTGTTGCCCTGGATTGTTTGGTGCAGAAACATAAAGCCTCTAACAAGAAAGATACAGATTCAGGTACAGATATGACACAAATAGATAATGAAGGGAAAAGGCCACACAACCACTTCTACAGCTATGTTAAATAAGATGATGTAGTGGTTTGTGGCTACCTATGTGCAGGGAGGGATGTGGGTAAGGAGAGCTAAAGTATGTTGGCATAAGCAGTGGAAGAAAATTTGAAGAGAGCTGAGCACAGAAAAACTCCCACCAAGAAGATCCATGAGGATTTAGGAAAACTTTCCATGATCTAAGTGAGTGGCAAGGGCTGGGTCATTTAAAATGAGTTGTACCAAGCCCTAGCAAAGCACAGAGAACTGGATGGTTTTGGGCTGTTTCCTTTTGCCAGCTGAGGGCAAACAAGCTGATGGGTGCATGCCTGAGCTTTGTCCCAGCTCAGCTGTGGAGCATGTCTGCACAGCAACATGGAACTTCAAGCAGTGCACTCGTGGGTGGGAAGAAACAGTGCCAATGGCCATTAACCCAGGCAGCAAGTCCTTCACTAGCCTTTGTGCCATTGTAATGTTCCTGTTGTTGCTGCACGAGCTGGCCACAGGGAAACTAAAATGTCCATGTCTGCTCCCTTTATCATCACACCTTCATTTGTTGCACTAGCTTGCCCCCTCCCAGAGCCCTCATGCAGACTCTGACCAGGATCTGGCTGCCTCTGTGCTCACACCATCATTTCTTCACACTTCTCAGATATGGAGAGGAAACTTTTTTTCTCAGAAACCACAGTGGTAGTGTTCCTGAGGAGTGATGCAGAGAAGCAATACGGATGCACGCAGGTGCTCTGCTGAATCCATCCATACCTGCATATTTCTCTGGGAAAGGGCAATGCAGGCCAGTGACATGGTTCTCTGTCCCACTTTCTCCCCATGTAAAACAGGAATAATGATACTGACCTAGTTCACTGGGGAGCCTGGAAAGGCCAGTTAATGTTTCTAAGGCTCTTTGAAAATAAAAAGGTCTGTATCAGTGCTAAGTGTTATTATTCATGTATTGTAATTCTAACCTATAAGGGACTTCACTTTAGTAGGAGATTTTCAGTTACTCCAGCAGCTGAAAGAAGGGGTTTGTATTTCATCTTTAGCTATATACAGATTAACAGCACACACACAATTTCAACACAGGCGTAAAGATAAAGATGAAATCTACACCAGTGTTAGACATTACAGTGCATTGCCTTGGCATGGAACAACTCTGGTTTCCAACATCTGTGAAAGTTTAGCTGAAGTGATATATAAAGACTTTGTGCCAGCTAACAAAATCAAGTGTTTGTGAGCTTGATCCTCCAATCTGAAATTTTCTGTGGACTTTAGCAGGAGCTGGAGTGGTGCCCAAATCAGAAAGGCAAAAGCTAAGTATTTTACTATGCAACAAATATTAAGCAAGGGAGTGTATAAATATATAGAAGGTACAGAGTGATTTCACGGAGGTCTTTTCACTTAGAACTTATTCACCTCTCTCCAACAAGATCAGCGACACAGTGTGGTGTGTGTAATTCTAAAAATCATAAAAATATCAAACAGGGCTTTTTATAACATATCATGTGTTCCTGACATATATTGCTGTTCTGGCAGTGACTTATGTGCTACACATTTCCAAGATCACCGCTTCTCCTGTTTGGATTATACTGACCTCCCGGAGGAGATGACTGCATATTGGAATCTCGCACCAGGTAATGGAGAGAAAAAAGGATGGGGCTCCCATGCAAGCAGAATACCACCTTCCCAGCAAGAAGCAGAATTATTACTTCCTTAAATCATATGGGAGACAATGGTATATCCACCATTAAAACAAACTGAATGTTTTCATGTTATTTAGAAGTTACTTCAGTGTGTTACACATGATGCCCTGGAAGATGGTGACTATCTGCCCTGGTTTTACTTCTCTGTTGTTAGGAACATCCTCTTTTAGTTTGCATTCCCAATGTTCAGGGAACATGATGCTATTGCTTGTGCATTCAGGGGAGAGGGTGCGTGATCAGTTGTCCAGGACACAGGCAGAAATGTTCCCATCCACATGAAGGTCTCCCTCTCTCCTCCTCTCTCAATTTTTGTGTAGAAACACAGAGCAAGTAGCTACTTTATGAAATATGAACAGTGTAAGATGGAGCTGCAGAAGAGATTTTTCTGTTCTTCTTATGTACTTCCATATATTCCATTTAATGTCATAACATGAGAAGAACAAAAAGAAGTGCAAATCTTGACTGGAGAGAGCCATAATTTCCCTGCTTCCTCTTGTTTCTTTAGGTAATAGAAAATCAATGGGCCTTTTATATATGAGGCACTGACATTCCAATTCTCCCTTCATATATGAATAAACTAATTTGTTTACTGTGCTGTCTGAATAAGTGTGTTTCAAAACAATGACAGATCTCAGTGCATTAGCTCCAGCACTTCTTTGTAGCAGACACTTTCTGTCTTCCGCATTTCCTAAGAGCAACAACCCATAACATTTCCTACACAAGCTCCTCACACACCACCTCGTGACTGAAGGGGGGACTGCAACATATAGAAAAGTGCCATCCAGTACTTCACTGTTCAATTTCTGGTTGAAATAATGGAATATTTTTCATTCCTTCTCATTTCCCACATAGTGGTTTTATTTTCTCAAAATCTGGTACAGCTGCTCTAACCTCTTACCATTGCCCATCTATGTGGTTTTTTACAGCTCTTGGCATAACCATCCATGTTTTGAGGTGACATTTCAGAGGTTCTTTGTTTTTTTCATGAAGAACTGTTGCAAGGAATTGGTATTTTCTATTAAGCTTGGATTCTAAATTTCTCACTAGCTGTACTATTTAAGAATTCTGTACACTATTAACAAATGCGCTAACTCTTCACTGTAAATGATTATGCTCTGTGTGGCTTTTTCCTATATCCTGGAACTATTTACATTATGAATCATTGATTATTTATGGAGATATTCATGGTGCTTTTCTTGGACATGCCATCTAAAGAAATCAGTAGGCCAGAGGGAAAGAACAACGGGGAGCTCTTGGGAGTGGACTTTTAGATTTGTTTTTACATTTTTTAAAGTCTTCAGTGCCATCAGTATTAATATTTGGCATTTTTCTATTGGCTTCTGTTGGAGAATATCAAATGGAGACAGGCTTCCAGGAAGCAAGCGTAATGATAACATTACCTACAGTGTTATGATCTTCATTGCACAGGCAGGCTGAAAGAAACCTGGAGAAATTATAGGCTCGACCCTAAAGCTAGTAGGAATTTTGACCCTGCTGCTGCTGGGCATGAGATGACATTGTTGATGACTTTCCAAAATCATGGAGGAAGTGTGTTTGTGGAGCAAGTATCAGAACTCAGATTTCTTGACTTTTGACCCCATTTTAAAGGTTACAGAGCACTGACGGTCCCACAAGGACCAGCTGTCGCCTCCTGTACTGACAATACTGGCTGCTTCCCTTTGGGCACCGGCACACAGTGGACACTGTGCATTCTGGTCTAGGTCTCAGTTTCAACTGACAGGACCTTCCGATTGCTTTTCATTTTTGGTTTGATTTGTATTTTGTTTCTAATGTGGTGATTTGAGACATTGTGTGTGTGAGAGAGGGAGAAAGGGAATGGCATGCTACCTAGGGACAGAGTCCAACCTGCTTAAAAGGGAAATGTTGCTGGAGAAACACAAATTGGTGCAAGCCACATCATTAGGAGGAAGTTGTCTATCATTAAGCGCTACGTAGTGCACCCTGTGAGCCTGAAATAAGTCTCCAGGGGATATACAATCATACTTGCCACATGAGTAGAAATGCTGAAGATGAGCCACTGCACTGTCTGGGTGTCCACCTCCCACCTGTGTTAGCATCATTATATGCATGTTGGGCTGACTTAGCACGCTGAGGAGGAAGATGGCCATGCCATTCTCTTTTACCATCTGGGTAATTTACTCTGTGAGTTTCATAGAGAGGGAATTCATTAATGCAGATATGCAGGATGTAATTATTCAGATGATGCTGTGGGAGGAAGCCATATGAAATTTGCAGAGTGAGTTCCGCTGGTACCCTGGGCAGTGCTTTTCTGGGTGGTCCTGCCTGAAAAAAAATCACACCTAGGAATGGCTTGATGGCTTCTCACTGGGTCCCAAATGGCAGCTTCTCCCGACGGGCATCAGTGGGAGCTGTTCTTACTAGGCAAGCACAATATTAGAAGACTCCCAGTTAGCATCCATCACAACAGAGAGGAAATCTGTGGGAACTGCTGATCATTTATATCAAAATTAATGAGGTTTTTCCCTCTCTGAACACAAGGGCTGAGTTGTATGCTGACTACAGGGAAAAAAAAATCCATCCATGGATATCTAGTTTGCCTTTTTTATTTATATTTTTTTCCAGGGGTCTTGTATAATTGATGACACTGCCTATTTTGGGAAAGGAATTTTCTGAGCACAAAATTCATTTTAATAGTAATTTTTGCCCATTAAACAAACTGTTGGTTTTTCCCTCCTACATCTGAAGCCAAAATCACAGGACCACAAAGCAAATCAGCCTAATTTCACTGTGAACTTTTCTTTTGACATCCTTCTATTTTTCAAAGAGAATAAATATGTTGTTACATGACTGCTCTTTTCCAGACAGAAGAGGCAGAGAGCTATTTTTGAAGCTCCTTAAATCAGAAGCTCTGGCTTTTTACAAAAGCATCCCCACAGGATATCAGGACTGTGTTTGGAAACATATGTGATAAAAAAAAATCAAACCATAAAAATGAACTGGGATCACCTTGTAATTGGGCAGAGAAGACTTCCTGCTGCCGTCTGTATTTTTGTTAAAAGCCAGTGCTTCTGCATTTCTCACCTTTTGCTGTGAGAGATTGTACACAAAATCTCTGATTGCCAAGCAAATCAAAGCCAAGAGGGAGACCCCCTGTTTGGAGGAGACCATCCCCCTCCTATATTCTTTTTTACTGATGTTATGTGGGGAAAATTAGATGTACAGAATGAATCAAAAGTCGTTGTAAAAAAATAAAATAAAAACACCACCACTGGAACAGAGCTATATGGAGGACCCAGAGGAGATCTTAGAATGCATCAGCTTCCATATAGAGAGGCAAGCTAATAGGCAGTTCATTGAAGCTAAAGTATAACATAAAACATAAAATTACAGAGAAAATGGCTGAAAATATAATAAAAAATAATTAAAAATCATGTAGGAAGGTGGCATATCAACATCTGATGTAAATACAGACATAGGAAGTGCAGTTCATCATTTGAATGGATGATACAGTTGAAAACGGTAAAAAAAAGTGTAGGTTTTTAATCTTTTTTTCCAAAAATTTGAGAAAGCTCCAATGGTTCCAGCAACAACTTTCCATTTTCTTGTGTCAGAGGGTGATTTCTCTGTTTTACTCGGCTACCAGAATTCTTAAGGAAAAATAAAACTACTGTAAAATTAAATTCAAAATCAAAAAAGGAAGAAAATTCACATTTTCCTGGTCCTTAAATGTTAAACATACTATGGAAAGACACTAGTGTCTCCACCAGATAGGCATCATATGAACCTTCTAACAGAAACCAGACTTCTATTTTCTGCTATCCACAGCTTTCCACTCCTCAATGAAATGAAATTTCAACATTGTTGAAGTCTTACAGCAGAATGAATTTTTTCATGAAGATGTAAGACAAATTGGACAAGGCATTGAGAGAATACAGAAGTTAAAAATAAGCAGCATTCTCCCTTCCTTGGAAATTTTTCTCCTAGTATCTGCAGCCAGACATATTTAAAATTCAGCATCTCCCAGCAATGTGTACATCACACTAATAATATATTGTTTCCTTCCATGGACTGACCCCTAGAAATAGCTCATTGAGAGCACATTGGCAACATTGAGGCTGCAAACTTTTTGAGGATGGAGCATCTTTGTGTTTTCTGGACCAGGACCTGACTTCTAGACACGAGGTCAATACTAAAACTAGCCTTATAGTATTAAAAGTGACTTTCACATATAAAAGTGTATCTGTATTGGTCTTTCAGTTCAGACAACGTATGAGAACGTATATGTGTATGTGTGCACATATGTATGTCTGAATTTTGAGTTGATATTTATGCATTTTTACTTGTGTAAGTACATATGTAAATATATACATATATATATGTTGAGAAGAAGGCATGCTCAGTTTGATGGAACCCACGTACCAGTGGTGTGTGGAAAAGCAAAGACAGTGACAAGCCTTTTCCAGGCTCTTGCATCCTTTTCCTCAGCACACATAGGTAGAGTTCTTGGACCAGGAGGAAACATTCTCTGTAATGCAACTATGCTGCTTTTCCAAGGCTTGGCAAGGATATTTTCTCTCTTTTTCTCTCCTCATCATCCATCAACATGCTATATACATAGCAAGCAGAGCAGACGGCATTGGTTCACTCCTTAGCATGGCCAGCATTTTTTGGATGTATGCTTAAATGTTTTTGAAAATACAGAGGATGTAGTATAAGCAAAGCTTTGAAAATGTGTCCCTTCAAGTTAAAAAGACTTAAAATGTTGCTTTTGTACACATAGATGGAGAGAAATATTCATGTTGTAGTAGTGTCTATACCCACAACAAGGATTGGGAATCTACAGTGCAAAATACAGTGCAGGCTTAGATGTTGGCTGAACATGAGCCAGCAGTGTGCCCAGGTGGCCAAGAAGGCCAATGGTATCCTGGCTTGTATCAGAAATAGCGTGGCCAGCAGGGACAGGGAAGTGATCTTACCCCTGTACTCGGCACTGGTGAGGCCGCACCTCGATTACTGTGTTCAGTTTTGGGCCCCTCACTACAAAAAGGACATTGAATTACTTGAGCGTGTCCAGAGAAGGGCAACGAAGCTGGTGAAGGGTCTGGAGCACATGTCGTATGAGGAGCGGCTGAGGGAACTGGAGTTGTTTAGTCTGGAGAAGAGGAGGCTGAGGGGAGACCTCATCGCCCTCTACAGCTACCTGAAAGGAGGTTGCAGAGAGCTGGGGATGAGTCTCTTTAACCAAGTAATAAGCGATAGGACAAGAGGTAATGGCCTCAAGTTGCACCAGGGAAGGTTTAGACTGGATATTAGGAAGCATTTCTTTACAGAATGGGTTGTTAGGTGTTGGAATGGGCTGCCCAGGGAGATGGTGGAGTCCCCATCCCTGGAGGTGTTTAATAGTAGGGTCGACATAGCGCTGAGAGATATGGTGTAGTTGAGAATGGTCAGTGTTAGGTTAATGGTTGGACTAGATGATCTTCAAGGTCTTTTCCAACCTAGACGATTCTGTGTTTCTGTGTAGGTGAACTACAGCTGAATACAGTTGACATCTACATTAGGAAGGGCTTAAAATCTAACAGAGCTACTTTATAGCACAATCTACATATTTTAAAAATAGCTTATTTAATAGCTGATAAAAGCAGGGGTCAGCTTCCTCTGAAAAGCAGGAGGTGCACAGCTTTAAATACCTGCAGTTATTTTGAGAACATGGGTGATTAAATTCTAGCAACTCTGCAATTTAAAATGCAATTGTAAGTAAAGGACAAATAAAAAATATTATGTCACTTGCTCTGCAGTTATTTTACATCTTTTTCTTCTTTTTGTATCTCTACTCTTTCATTTTCTGCTATTTACTCTCTTGGCTCCAAGCTTTGTTCAAGTTTCCACCATCCAGAATAAAAGATCTCATGAATATCTACCAATCTATCTGCCTGTCTGTTTGCCTATCTATCTACCTACCAACCTACCTACCTATGTATTGCACCTATCTATCCACAAATACACACGAAAACTGGTTCTTTACATGGTATTCAAATATATATGTTCAGTGTTTTATCTCCCTACTTTTATAACAGTGAATGAAGGTGAGAAATACCAGGAAAACTTGTAATTAATGGCTTTAACTTCCCATCTTGTTTAAATGTTTGCATAATTTCAGTTTCTGTGAGTCCCTAAAAGGAAGACAAAACACATTGGTCAAAAGAGGAAAGCAAAGGAACAGGAATTCACATAATCAGAAAACATTGTAGAAGTGGAAAGGAAAAAATATTCAGGTTTAACTGATAGCTATTAGGAAGCAATGTCTTCTGTCTCTTCACTTCTAAAAGATTTTTAAAAATTCCATCTCAATGAAATTTTCACTCATTAATGGAGGTTTCCAAACTCTTCAGAGAGGGAAACTGAATGGAGGACAGGACGCCGCACTCCCGGGTGTGGGCACTAGTGTAACAGGTCTTTCTTCATAGGACCACAGACCAGTTGCATATGACCAAGTAGAATAAACATTAAACACTTAGTAAGGGCTGTCTGCTACTTATATCTAAATGAGAATTCAAGCTACTATTTTGGTTCACCTTACAGGTGGTGCATGGCTTACAAAGGAGGACAGGGGATTTTGTGTGATATAAATAGTGTACAGGAGGGAAGGATGCTGGATGGGTGCCTCTTTTTCACCATCTCCCCAAATCCAGATTCTCCAGCTTGTGACCTGTAGTTGTCCTCGGTCAGGTTGAGGGTTTGCGGGGGAAGGTAGAGGTGCTAAAAATGTTATGATATTGCATGAAGCTGTGAAAATACATATGTAGGGATGACATACTTTTTAAAATGACCATGACAGTGCACTCTTTTTTGAGATAAAAGGTGATTGTTCCCTTAAAAAAGAACAATAATCAAGAGGGGAATTTTTTTGGTGGGTGTATATAAAAAAATAAAAATATGATGTAAAAAATAATTAGTTTCATAAAGGAAGTGTGTCACTGGGTGGAGTCCCAAGGATATGCTGCCGAGACCCTGTATTGAATCAGAAAATTAAAATTAATATGATGCCATCTACTGATGGTGCAATACTATGTTCAGTACTAAAACCTAAACTTGACTGCAATGAGATTTGGAAGAGCTTCATGACTGATGATGGAGCAACTACGTAATAAAGTAGCAGGTGAAATTCAATGTTGATGAATGCAAAGTAACATATATATAGAAAAAAATATCCTAAGTATACAAGCACGTTGTTGTGATCAACAATAGCTGTTGGTACTTCAAAAAGACGTCTTAGAGTCAGTGTGATTTGCTTTATGAAAATGTTAGCTCAAAACATTTAGCTGTGGCTAAAAAATGAAAAAAATTGAATTTTAGGCATTACTGGGAAATCAATAGAGAACAAATGGTAAACATCATCATGCAAGTGCATATGCTTTTCTGTCTTTCTATCTTAAAATATATGTGGTCAAATCATAAAACTTACAAAAAGGGGCAAAAAAAGTGATCAAAGCTGTGGTGCAGCTCCCGAACGTGAGAAAGATTAAATAGAGCTGGAATTTTTAGCCTGAAAAAGAGATAATCAAGGACGGATAAGGCAGAGGCCTATAAAAGCACAGAGGAGGCAAATGGAAGAAAGTTACTGTTCATTACTTCTCAAAATGGAATAAAAAGGTGTTGTCAAATGAAAATATCGAGCAGCAAGCACAAAATAAATGAAAGGAAGGAATTCAGAATCACAGGATCTTGAGGCCAAAAGTATACATAGGTCCAAAACATGATAGGATAAACTCACAGACGAAACATCTGTGAAAGGCTATACAACACAAAAAACACAGGTTCCCAGCTTGGGGACTTTCTAAACCAGAGTTTGTACCTGAATCCTGTTTTTATCAGTGAAGCTAAAGCCTAAGGATGCCTCAGCCTAAAGTTCTTGTGCTTCTTCTAAAAACAAATCTCTTCACTTGGAGAGTTTTATTTGTGTGGGGATTTAGCCAAGAGACTTCAGTTAGCTTGGGGGGAGGAAGCTGTAGATTAGTAGATGAACATTTTGTGCCACACTTCCGTGGAAGAGAGCTGAATGACTGACATACCTCGAAGCTGTATCTAGAGGGCTACCTTCATCTATACACACAGCAGGCAGATTTCCATATGACTGCGAAGAGCAATGGTATGTTAGTGGACATATCTTTCCACAGAGGTATTTTATTTGCTCCCTGAATTCTGCTTTGGAGAGGAATTCCTGGACAAAGGAGAGTGATGCAAGACACTGCGTGTACCAGAGCAATGTACTTCGCTTCCCATGGCACCACTTCTTGGGTCCAAATTTGCAGCAGAGAATGGCAACAAAGCTAATCTGAAATGTCTGTGTTGTTTACAGACCCTCCTCTGCTGCACTGTGTTACCTACCCTGGTCACGGTTGCTCTGAGCAAAGAATGTTTTCTATGGAGAAATGGCGGCAGTTTAGGGAAGGTGAGCAAGGACGCCAAGCAAGAGCAGAGAGCTGTAGCTTGTATTTTGGTGAACTTAATGACTAGTTTTGAGGCAACGACTTGAAGGCCAAAGTCTGACAGGCTGTCAGGCACTGATTGCCATTTTCATAAAGGGCGCTATGCAAGTGTAAGTGATTGATAGATTGATTGATTTATTTTGCTGAGGCTCCTTTGTGGTCTCCTGAGGGGATTTCTGGCCACACCTCTCAGCCTGAAAGCACTTGCTCTGCCTGCTGTTGCTTTTTTTTTTATTTGCGGGTAATGAAAATTTGTCATAAGCCTTCCCTTTCATCTGTACATGGCAGGCTGTCACACAGAAACAAGCCATTCTGGAACCTTGCTTCCTTCCAAATTGCTAAATATTTTTCTTCAAATTGCTTCCCTAATGGGCTAGTATAATAGGAGCAGCATGCTCTCTGCCCACGCTGAAGATGCCAGAGCATTTGTCCAGTGCACATGTGTGTTGGGCACAATAAACTCATTGCCTGGCCTGGGGACAGTGCAGCACTGCTGCTGATCTAATCTATATTGTACATTCCTTGGGCGCAATCATGCACGCAATGGATATAGACGTATATGCACACAGATAGATACTTTTGCCTCCCGTAGGAAAATGTACGTCTTCAGGGACGCAGCCAGCTATACATCCCACTTTCCTGGGGAAGGAGCAATGATTGCATTTCATAAGGTGAGACACGATGGCAGGAGGAGGCTAAGCAGCCACCGAGTAAGCCATGCGAGCAGTGACAGAGCTGGGCTCACTAATGGACTGGCCTGGCCAGTTTTTTATTGACTCCAGTTGCTGCTTTTTGGAGGGGCAGGCACCAGCGGTCCCCAAGGTCAGCAGTTCCATGTGCTCTATGCTAAACTGTTGCTGACCCACTGCTTTATGAGCCTAAGTGCTTATCCAGGAACAGAAGTGAATAGGTTGTGTGTGATAAGAAAATAATTTGCCAAAACTGCAACAATAAAGAAGGCCTGATGGGATCTCTTATGGTATGAATAGCCTGGAGCAGCTGCAGATTTCTCTCTGCTTTCACAATTATTTTCATTTTTATAACAACTAAAAAGGGAGCATTGTCCACAGGCTCCTGCAGCCCATATTTTCATATCCAAATCTAATATTTCCATATACATATATATACATATTACACGTTGTGGATCTTTGTGAATAAAAGGCAGGAACAGAAAAAGAAAGAAAAAGGAAAAGCCTTCTCAGATAAGAGGCCTGTTGGCACACCAACTTAACCCATTCCTCCTTTCTGTTTCTCTCACAACCTTCTTGCTGGATTTCTGCAAGAGCAGCCAGCCCAAGACCCATGGAGCCGTGTTTCCTGGGTGCTGTGCACAGGTGCCTGGTG
Source organism: Strix aluco (assembly GCF_031877795.1). Lineage (NCBI taxonomy): Eukaryota > Metazoa > Chordata > Aves > Strigiformes > Strigidae > Strix > Strix aluco. The sequence continues at coordinate 50,634,605 of NC_133931.1, forward strand.
TGGCTGCAGATGGGGCAGCTCTCAGTGCCATGACAGAGCTCCATGTCAGGGGGTAGCCTGCGGGACTGTGAAGGTGACTCATGTACTCCTACTCCCCACCTTGTGGCAGCATCTCCTGAGAAGGCTGAGTGTATTTTTACATGCTTTCTACCTAGGTGTTACAGAGGGCCTTCAGTCCAAGAGCTGACCCTGCGCAGCCCTCCTGAGATCACCACATTCCCCACCTCCCCAACCAGTCTATGGAGTTTTTATTGCCCTGGGAACACAACCAGGTCTGATGGTTCAGTTCTCTACCCCAAACAGCCCTGGCAGCTCAGGACCTGGTGGCAGGCCCTGTGCTATGAGCCCCTCACTTGCCCATCAGTCCCCAGGTTTAGCAGTGATTTGCCCAGAGAGGGCTCCCTGTGACCCAAAACCCTGGAATCCATCCCCAGGGCTTCTTCCAAAAGTTATGCCAGGGCCAAGTTCCTTGCAGAGATACCACATGCAAGGGCACCCACGTCTCTGAAGCTCTCCAAGAATCACCAGAGAAGGAGGGACTCCTAAAAATAAACTCTTCTTGCAGTTTAATTTTGCATAGACCATACTCCAGCCTTGGATGTTGTGGCAGGGTCAGCTATGCAGAGTTCAGAAAACAGTTGTATAAAGAAAGACACAAAGAAATGACTCAGATTGTAGCTGACCGCCTTTCTGATTTCTCTAGAGGTCTCCAGTGAATCAGGCTGAATGAGCTTTTTGTTGCCTTTACTGTTTACAGGAGTAGCTGAAGTCAGAGAGTGTTCTCCTGTCTTACTGCTGACAGCTACAGTATGGCAGGGCTGTGGTGCTGTAGCATATAATGATCAATCTCATTTCAGTTCATTTTGCTAGAATTTAATTTTCACATGGCCCAGTGTGACCACATCCCACTAATTTCCCACTTGGATATTTTCTTAAAACAGTGAGACTAGTTGAAGATTCTGCAACTCCTGTTGGTGAAATAATAATAATAATTTACATTTATTAAGTGCTGTTCTTCCCAAAGGACTGCCCAAATGCTTTCCAAAATTTGTGTACGCAGGAATCCCTTCACCAAGGAAAAAAAATGCAGCTGCTTCATTGGCACACAGCAGCACTAGCACAACAGCTTAGGATAGGGAATGAATCAAAGGTTTAATGTTATTACATCTTTGTGGTTCTGTTACACTAATGCCCAGAAGTCCCAGGAGGGACCAAGGCCCCTCTTGGGCTGGGTGAAATAAGTAGTAAGGTTATTGAAAGAGAACCAGGGAACAGAAAATTGTAAAAAGTACACTAAAGGAAGAATAGGAAAGAAAAGAGAGTGATAGATGAACACACACATGATCACATAGATTTGAAACACATGATAAATTCATGGGATTGGAAGTTATCCTGTACACTCTTCTGTCCTAAGGCAGGTTCATTTCTAACTATTTAATCACTAATAGACATTTCTGTAACTTGTTCCTAATGATCTCCACTAATGGAGATTTTACAGCCTTCTGAGGCAGCTTTTTCTTAGCCTGTACTCTTCTCTTACCATTAACATAAACCTGAATGTTTCTTGCTATAACATATACCTCTTCTCGTCTTACGCATAACAAAATCTTTGCAGACTGTCATTTATTTTTGAAAAAAAGGAGACATATCCATTGGTCAGTAGACTTCCTACAAAGGTGTTAGGGTGAGGTTGTTTAACATCAACGTTATACTGGACATGTATTACAAGATTGGATCTAGAGGACATGGTGTGGGGTTACCTCCCTCCATGGGGGGCTGTGTGGAAAAGGTGCTTGTGGAATGAACTGGCAGAGGGATGGAGGCTGACAGGTTGGGATTTGCAGTCCTGTGAGAAAAGTGAGACATGTGAAAGAGGTGATGGACCTTGGTGTCAAGACCAGAAATGTAGATCATTCAGGAAATGTATTTTAATAGTCCATAAGAAAACCAAAGCAGCAGGTGAAGTGGCTGAAGCATGGAGCTGGAGCGGACAGTTGTGGCAGCAGCACAGGGGAGGACTGACAGGAGAGTGGCTGCAGCAGTGAAGGACAGAGGGGGAGAGGTTGTGATGGTCAACAGCATGAGCTTAGCTAAACAGGGTACCTAGGAAATGCCATGCAGGCACAGGCAACAGTTTCTGGAGTAGAAAATAAAAATGACCATTACAACATGGGTCTAAATGATTGAAAGGTTAATGACATTATCATCAGGCAGAGGAAGAAGCAGAGGTGTCTGGGAAAGGAAAATTAGTAGCTCTGTGCTAATGAGCTGGTGTCAGAAGGACCTCTGTGAGGAGAGTTTGCTGATGCAGGTGGAGATACAGGGCTGGAAGGAATAAAGGTATCCTGCAGATACCAATTTGTGAGCATTCAGAAAGAATATGTGTATTGATTTGGCGCTTCAGTTCACAAATGTGAACAGATACAGAAAGCTAAAAATCGTTTCTTCTCTCTTATTTTCTCCCACAAGAAAAGCAGTTTTAGGTGTTAATGTCCTCTCTACTGAGTCTCCTGCACCCCTGTCTTCTTTGACCTGATTTGGAGTACTGCTTGTTTGCCAGGTAGGAGAAGTCTTTCTAGTTCTTCATCCACAAAACATACTAACCTCAATCCTGACTGTGCAACTAGTAGTGTACAGCAGAATGTGATCTTTGGAGTACTTGTCCTGAAATTAGATTTGTTAGAGAGACTAAGTAGATGCCACTGGAAAATTTCACAAGTTTTTAAATTTCCCTTCCTTTCCTTTCCCTTTCCTTCCCAGGGAATGGAGGATGCTTTGCACTTCACAGGCAGTGCTCAGGTTACCCTAGCTGAAGGACAAAGTGTATCCCAACACCCAGACCTCCTCCTCCTTGGAGACTACCCAGGTACATATTAAAACTGAGCTTTGAACTGACCCATGTCCCATCAACATCTTTTGCACTTCTTTAATGACAGAACTTAGCAAGATAGATTTGAGCTTCACCTCCACAGACCCAGATCCACTTGTTTAAGTAGAATATTTTTTTGTTTATGCTGCAGGCTAAACAACTAGGTTTACCTAGGGTCTCTTGTTAAAATGAGCCATCTGTGGCAGCTGTGGTAATTATACCCAGACTACTGTACCTTTCATGCAGAGCTCTTAGATTTGTGTTGAGACTTTGAAAACAAGAGAAACAATGGCACGAGGGGAAAGAAAATATCTCCTTAGAGTGAAAACTATCATGAGGTCCTCCCTTCTTTCATTTTCAAGTCTTCCCTGGATTAACCACAATCCTCAAGTTGCTCAACGGATGTTCCCTGCAACAAAGGACTACGAAACTATCTGAGGGCAGAGACCAGATGCCAGACCGAGGCAGGTTTTGCACCTCAGTAAATGCTTGCCCACCCTTTGCTTTGGTGAGCCAAGTAAATCCAGTATTTGAGCTGCTCTGAAATCTGGGCTACATAAGCACAGTGCCACAAGTACTAGCACAGGAGTTAGTTTCTTACCCAGTTTTGATTCCCTTCATTCATTCTGAACACCTCTCAGCTAGCACAACTTCTGCAGTAGCTGTAGGGGAATTTTCTCCCCCTGTCCCCAAAGACATCAGCGCTGTTGTGAATATGAAGCAGCAGGAGTTACTCCAGAGCAATGCCAGGTATTTCCTCCTCTCCGGGGGGGCTGAGCACACTGCCCTGGGGAGGGTCAGACCTTTGAAATCAGTTGACTTTCCAGTGCTGCCAGAGAGAGTGTAGGGCTTAACAACAGACAAACTTCTGCATGGCATATGCTAATTCTCCCTACTTTCCTCTCCTTAAAAAGTTCTCCAATTAAACCACACATTGTTTTCATGCAGTAGTTACTGAACAGTGAAGTATCTGAAAACCCATGATACTAGATGATGATTTGAAGGAAATAAGGAGACCTTTAAACTTCCAAGTTGTTGTAAATGCTACCAAACGTAATGATTGTTATCTCTAATCTTCTCCTTGCTGAAACATAAATTTGAACAGATGGAAATAAGAAAAGAAAGATTGTGGGAATAAGCATTGATGTTATCAGCTAGAACTGACAATAGTAAATGCAGCCATTGATTCTCTGAGCTTTCAGATAGTGTAAAATATTTTCACGTGCTGTATTTCCCCTATTTCGTGTTTTTCACTGTGGGTTTTCATATGCTGCAGGAACAGTTCAGTTGCAAGAGTAAGTCAAGTTAGCATGGCCAGGAAAGAACAATAGATTTGATTCACTTCTGCTGTTTGTGGCACCACCGCGGCAGAAAGTCTGCCTGAGCCAGGGGGAGGTCAGAGTGGTGCAAGGTTCACAGCCCTCGCTGACTCCTTAAATGAGTACAGCTGATCTGGAAAAATGCTGTCACCGGAGCAGAGAAGGGTGTTCTCATTCTCCTTAGTCCCTCAGCAGTTTCCAAATCACTAACGAGGCATTTGCAGTACCAGGACGTGATTTAAAGCTCCCGTCCACAGGGCCAGTCATCTAATGAGCATCTGCCCTATTTGATTCAAGAGCGAATCAAGTCCATCACGTCTGTTGTCTAAAAAGTCATGGATAAATGGTCCAATAACAAACAGTATGAAGTAATTTCCTGCACAAACTTACTGCACCCTGGTCTTTACCACAAGCTCGAATTTCTTGTGTGGGCTCAGATTTTAGCAAAGAATTACGGTATATTGCTTTCCATGAGAAGAATTTCCCACTTAACGGATCTCAGGACTCTATTAGACCCTTGGCTAATGGAAAACCATAAACCATCCCAGAGCTTTCTAGAACTCCATGGAGAGCTGAAAGTGCAAATATTTAGCCTCTTCAAGGGCCAGGGACTGACAGAGGACTCCTTAAAGGAATGCCAAGCTAATAGAAGTTCCAAACAATTTCATTTCAAACAATTTCTAAAGGAAGAGATGACTATATTAACATGAATACGATTTAATGGCAGCATTAACTCTTCTTCAGCGGTGTTCCATCCTATTTCTCTGCTTGATCATGTCTTCCACCAAACTCAGGGTTCTGGGCTGGTTTGTTGAGTTTTTTTCCTGGGCAGGGTTTTTTTTATGCTACCCCTTCATGGCTAGGTCTGTTTGGCACAGTTGCAAGGCTGTGCACCTTGTTACACATGGTCCCAAAGGTGTGCAAAGCAGCTGGACCCAAATGTGCTCTGGCCACCCCCATTCTTGTCCTTGTCATACCCTCTATGCTATAACTGAGCTATGCTGAGAGTTTGGCTTGGACCTATCAGACTGTTTCTCTGCCATTTGGGAACTCTCCATCCACTGGCTTTACACACTTCTGCACTGGTACCGTGTCAGGACAAACTCATATCATCTATTAACCTATCTGTACCTCGTCCGCAAGCCAAAGTATAGAGAAACAGGTCCTATTACTGCTACAATGTCTCATCGGGCATGTACCATGTATTTCAATTCACCGTAGGCGCTGCAAACTTATGTATCATTTTTCACTTTAGCATATATATGCCACTTAATGTTGGAGAGGCCCGGTCTATTGGTAACTGGTGCTTTCTTGAATGGCTGCTCGTGAGTCTTTTTTATTTTAATATTTCTTAACTCATCCCCTCCTAAAACAAACTCAGATTCATTCATTAAAATTAAGGCACTAAGATTCCATAGAGACAAACTCCGGAGAGGGCTGATAAATTACACAAATAAGCTGTATTTATAATACCTCTGACGACTCGAAATAGGCATTTTATAGAAGAGAAGCTCCAGCAAACTGATAAATCTATTCTCTGATACTGCAGCTAAGCTGCATTTCAATACCTGAAACCATCTGTTTGATACAAGCATACACTTAGCATAATATGAATACCTTAGCACACAGATACCTTAGCATAGCACATCCCTTCATTTTCTCATAACCAGCAATTATAGTCCAGGCAGAGAGGAGCGTGTGGCAGGCTGAGAAGGAGGGAGGAGGAGAAACATATAAAGAAGATGGATTTTTTTTTTCCTTAATCTGTGTGAGTCTGACAGAGCATATGAAGAGCTGTAAGCCACAGAGTGCCAGTGAGACAGAGACAGAGAGACAGACAAAATTATTTCCTTTGCTGGGTCTTGCAGTTTGGAGTAGTGGCTGCCTTATTCGCAGGACTTTTTTTCCCCAGACGCCCACCCAAGAACCATTCAGCTACATTTATTATTCTGTCAAATACAATGTGCAATAAAGAGCCAGTATCCCCAATGATGGGTACCTGTGTTCATAGCTCCACAGTGAAACACATAAATCACATGTGAAGGGCAATGCACATGTGCTTTTTGTTTCTTGTATCACCTTTTATTATCTTAGGACTGAAAAGTTAATAACCCAGTGGGTAATCACGCCATTATCAGTTTACATTGTAGTAAAGCCCATTCAAATGATGATTACATATGTTAATGAATGTCGTTATAATGCACTACACAGTACATTACCTTCAATAAATATAATTGTTTATGCACTTTAATGAGGGGCTATAATGCCCCCAAAACTAATGGCATGGACTGAATTGTGATTTATTGCTGGAAAACTTTGCCATTAAGAAAGGAAGTCTCGCAAACCCTTTCATGTTTATCTAACTTTTTTCCTTCTTTAAAAGCTGCCACTCATCTCTCCCTCCTTCTGCTTGAAACAGGAAAATAGCTGTAAGACACTTCAGCAGTGTTCCTTGTCAATGCCTTCCTCCACCTGAAGAAGCAGGAGGTAGGTTCATTTAGAAGGTTTAATGAAGATCATTATGTTTACCCCTTAGTAAGGCTTAATGCATTATCTGGCAACAAAACTGATAACACGTCAGAATTTTGGCTGCAAATCAAGCAACGGGAAGTAAAAATGTTGGTTGTTAAGCTGCAGACTAGGAATAGAAAATAAGGTTAAAGATGACATTTTGGCCAGTGGTCCTTCATCTAGCTATAGAATAGACAGAGAATAGTTGGCTGTGCAGAGCATTCAAAGCTCTCCAGCTGAGAATGAAGAAAACTAGAGGTGAAATGCCACCTGATCTCTTCAATCTCTAGGTGCTTTCTTTTCCAGAGGAGTGAGATAAAACCTTTCTTTGTGGACTCAATAAGAAATGACAAAGAGGCAGAGAATGCTAAACCAGGCAGCACTGTGTAACCGGCTGAGGGTGCAGTAGGCTGTGTGAGATGAGCTATCAGCAACTAAACTGCACAAGACTGGAGTTTCCTCTTTAATTTCCCTCCACTTGGTTTCCTTCCTGAATGGCACCGCTGTGACATTTCCATTACCGGTGAAAAGTAGTGTGCTTTGTACAGTAGTCTCTTCTCCTATTGAAGTCAGTGGCAAAAACTCCCATTGATTTCAACAGCAGAAGCAGTGAGCTAGCTGCAGGGGCATGGTCGCTTCTGCAGAGAATTTGCATGCGGTATGTCCTAATTTTGCTCTCTCATCAGTGTCAGAAATTTAAAAAAAGAAAGTTTCCTCAAGTCTTAAAGAATAAATAAAATGGTGCAATTTAGAACAAATAATAACAGGAATTTCTCTAAATGCTATTAAAATTCAGACGTAACAGCAGGGAACATGAGAAAGCTGTATGTGAAGGACTGGTACCAACTAAAGTAGTTTCTTAAGGTATATTCCCAAATATGTGTATACACAGTAATTACTTGAGAAACTTTCCAAGGATCACAGTCATGTTCCAACTAGTTTGAAAGTCAGTAGTGTAAAAAAACTTTGACATTGAGATGCAATTTGTGGTAAGATCTAATTAATTTTTTTGCTCCTAAGAATAATTTATTATTTACACTTCTTATTATATATGTATTTTAGCTTCATTAGTCTGCAATGCTGGAAAAAATTATACCTTCAAGTCCTATTTATCAAATTAATGGTGCAATTTCATAGTGACACATTCCACATTCATTAAACCAAGTACAGTAAAAATGCATTTAAATTAGATTAGTGTGATGTAATAACGATTCCAGTGTATGGGGTGATATTCCAGCAGTAAAGAAACACCCAGATCAAGTTGAAAGCAACTTTGAGATAATTTTTCAAGATTGATTTTGGCACTGGTTTAAGTGAAAGAGTAAGGACTAATGTCTCTCCCCTCTAGCTCTGGGCCCTGGGTGTAATCACGCGAAATGAGTGGCAGAGTCCTCATGGCCGCTGGGGTGGAGCAAGCCATGCGTGCTCTGCAGAAGGCAGTTTTGTCAGCCCGGCGAAATGCTGGAGAGGGACACCTACTTCAGTTCGCCTTTTACCGGCACTGACTTTGCACGATGCCACAGAAGTTGCTGCCACCCCTTTAAAACCCTGACTCTCCAGGCTGTTTTAGGCTGACAAAGGCTCACATGTCCGTGCATGCATCCGGATGCGGTGCAGGTGCGGATGCCTGGATGAAGGACCTCTCAGAGGTACCACCTGTGCCCTTTTGCCTCCTGGATTACTGCTCTCTGGCACTCTCCCAGCACTCTCTGGGCCACAGGGACTGGGCGAATGTCAGTCCATTTCCATTGACCTCCTCCATCCCAGTGATCCTGATCACAGAGCAAAACAGAAACTCTAGGTGGGTGCCAAATTCACTGCCCACGAGGGGCCTATAAAAATCTTAAGCCCTTCTGCCTCCTTATACCACATATACTGCCTGCTTCAACAACTCCACTGTGAAACAGCCAGAAACTCCCGTCACCTCGCCATCATGCCCTTTAGCAACAAGTTTTAGTTGAGCGCATTCACTGTAGCTTAACCTTCCTGGCTCGGGCTGATGAGTGAAAGTCCCCGGTAAGGAGCAGGTTGATGGAGGTTGCTGGTGAAGGAGCAAATCACCAGGAATTCATGTTCTGAAACTCTGATCGAGTCAGACAGGGGCTGCACATCCCCACTCTCCACAAGCTGATACTCCTCTTGCAGTCTTTGCAGCCCAGCAGAGGAGCGTTTTCAGCTGGCTGACACTCAACGCCGCACTGCTCCAATATCACATTAAAGAAGCAAATTAAATCAGAATAGCTCCTTAATAAAAAAATATATCTTTCTTTCGAGTACCCATGGGGAGTTGTGTATTGTGAGTATCTGTCTTTCAGACTGTAAGCCTTCAGGCCAGTGACTATCTTTATTTCTGAAACACAAACAGTATTAAAACACCATTGGCACTTAATAAATCAGCAAAACTACAATCGTTACATAAGCCTCTTGGTGAGCCATCAGTTACCTTAACACATTAAAAAAAAACATGTCCTTTGCATTTTGGCGTGTGGCTTGTGAGGGTCACACGACATGATGGCAGACTGAGCACCCCAGATTTTGGAGAATGCTATCTGCTCACAAAGGAAGACCTGGACCGTTGCAGGCATCACTGCGGAGACCTCCTCAGACACTTCTGCCCCCACCCAGAGATACGGTTCCACTGGGGGTTACAAGTTCTCCATCTGTTGTCTCTTGATCTGAGGTGCAAAGAAAGGTGGGAAAGATTGACATAAGACTATTCAGGCTGCTAGTTTAGAGAATTTCATGTTAGCAGAAGTTATTGAATACTTGCACTGTGGAGTCACAGAGTTGTGCCAGCCAGGGCTGGTACAATCCTAACATAAAAGGCACTACCCCATGGTCACTGCCCCATGGTCACTTCTGAGAAGACTGAACCTGTGGGTGTAATAGAAAAGAGATGGAGCTGAGATACACTGGTTTTAAATCGATGAATGAGGGAATGGCAATAGGGTAGGAAATTAAGTATCCTCTGGGTTGAGCTGGATGTACATTAATAGCAAGGTAACTGCTGCATTTTCGAAGGACTACATCAGCCCTTTATAAACCCAAATGTCATTTACAGACTTAGGCCCAGAGATACCCTTGCCAAAAAAAAAAAAAAAAAAAGCTTTAAAAATTTTCCTTTAAAGATCTGCTAAAAAGGTGAGTTGAATCACTGTGAACAAATTCATGTATTAATATAAACAATTAAGCTTGATTAAAAAGAAATCAGTTTTGCCTCTGGCCTGACTGACCTCAAATTTCTAAGGGCTGTTTTTCCAGTCCTAAGGGCCTGAGCTCCGTGTCCTTTTGACTTCAGCTTCTCAGCCTGTTGTCCCCAGGCATATCCTTTCTTCCACGTTTCCTCCTTCCCTTATTCCAGTGGATATAGGTTTATTTAAACAATTAAAGCTGTATGCCCCTATAGCCTTCTCCAGAAAGCAAGGGGCAAGATACAACCAAGTCAGCTTGAGCACTCAGAGACAAGAGAGCAAATCAAATAAAATGATTGCTAAAAAAATAATTTAAAAAAATCAAACCTAAGCTGAAATTTGCATTTGCTCATCTATCTCAATTGAAGTTTTCTGCTACCGTGCACCATATGGTGCTGTGTGAGGCTATAAATATGCTGCTCTCCCAGACCCATTTCTAATGGCATTTCCCATCAGTAAACAGGTGCTCCTGGCTTCTCCTGTGCCTCTGAGCTCAGAAAACTTGAGCAGGTACCTTTGTGCACTTATAGGAAACAAATGCAACTTGTCAATGGGCTTATTTCTGGCAAGAGGCTGTATTTCCATATATTTCCATGCTGTGCATGGGACAGTGGAGCACATCCGCATTACAACGAGCATCATTGACAGCTTTCTTCCTCTACACTTTTCCCTAACATCTTCGTGCCCATCAGCAGGGCTGATCCAGTACCCAGAGGCTCCTCCTATGTGGATCCTTTGCTGTGGCTTTGCAGTGTCCAGTTTCACGGGACCTCTGTGGCAGAACTGAGCAGATGCTCACTCCTGCCTGCTCTTCTGCTCTTCTCTGTAGGGCTAAGGAAAAGGGAGCAGGCAACAGTCCATTCCCCACAAGGGAAGGATTTTCCTTGGGGGAGAACTGAGAAATCAGTCAAGAAGCATGAATGCCACCTGGAAAACCTGAAGGTCTTGCAAAGGTCTTGCTTAACAAGGTCTCTGGGCTTTATGCTTTTCAGTGGCAAATTTCTTTGTCGTTCTCCTGTAGAAACCTAAGCATGGTGATGGAGCGCTACGCTAGACTGCAGTCTGCTGCAGCCTAGGGCCTTCACACCCTCTCTGTGTTTATTTAATGGGCTGGAGTTTGGTTAGTGCTCCCTGCACACTGAGAAGGAGAAAAGGGAAGCGCTGTCAGTAGTACGAGGGTGTACGTTATGAGGCTAATCTGAATATTGCCCTACAAAGGCATTATCAGTCCATTGCCTTAGACTGGTGACAAGAGCTCAGGCTATTCGCGTCAGGTGACCGCATTTTCAAATCCATTTCAATGGTTCAAAAATATCCAAAAGGTCAATATATTGTTTATACCACATCAGTGATGCTAGGGGGAATAACAACCTTCAGTAAATCCTATTATTTTCACAACTATACTAATAACATGAGAAACTATAGATATAATAAAAGTTTATATCTATAGTTGCTCTGCAGACACCTCCTCTGGTATGGTATAAATATAATATATGAGACTTGGCGGTGTAATACAGTTTTTATTTCAATTTTTTAGGGATGGCCATGCACATCCATAACTCATGAAAATAAAAAGTGTATTACACTGCCAACTGTTACATATTCCCTAGTAAAGCAAAAATGGCAAGATAAATTTTATTTTTCTCTTCTCCCCACCAACAAAGTGTCTAGCTGATATGGTGATGATGAAGTGTTAGAATAAATATTATTTAGCCGAACACTTTCTATGCCATAACCATGTCTGTCCTGTCTATTTGTCAGTCCTGTCTATCTGTCAAATGGTAGATACTTTCTTTTTTCCCTGCATGTTGGCTTTGCTTTTAATTTTATGCCGCTATACTTGCTGCTATTCTCCTTAGGAATGAAGGGAAGAGAGATTGCCTTTTCCTGTGCCCTGCTCTTTAATTTTCTCAGACACATTCTCTTTGGGTCTTAAGAGCTCTAACATCTGTGTGGGACATGTGTGTTGGCTTGGTAGCATAGGCAGCGCTTCTTAAAGATGGGCAAAATAGTGTAAATGAAGAAGTTTCCCAGCTGTGTGTTGTGCGTAAGTGGAACAAGAGGTGAAAAACCCTATGATTCATAGGTAGGAATGGGGAAAGAATTAGAAACTTGAGTGCAGCAGGCTAAGACTCCTTTACCTAAGAGAAATGGAACAAATATGTCACTCGCATACTATAAAGAGGGAAAAAGCGATAAAGTCCTGTTTTATAAAGATGGTATTATATTACAGTCAGCTCTGGAGTATCCACATTGCAATGAATCAGGTGGCAGATTAACTGTGCTGGGTTTGTAGGGACACCCAGTGTGGTGGTGCATGAAGTAAAAGCAGACCCAGAACCACTGGGAACTGGGCTTGGGAGACCTCCATGTGCAGCAGCGGGAATGGGCAGGGTCCAGCTTAGCTGAGAGCTATCTGTGTGCTGTGCTGCTGCTGTCAGAGTTGAGATGCCTCCCGCAGAGCTTGCTTGGGTGGCTCATCCCTCTCACCTCCAGGAACATCAGTTTGGGGTGAGGGTGGCTTATTCAATTTTTGACAAGCCAGCCCTGCATTGGAAGGCACATAATATCTGATTGGCTGCTCCTCCATCGATGGGGCAGTCGTGAACCTCTCCTCAGGGCTAGAACAGGAGCAAGAGACCTTAATCCCTGGGAAAGTCCCCTCAGTGACACTGGTGCTAACCACCATTTTCTCTCAGCATGTCTAATTGATGAACATAATTAAATTAAACTCAAACAAATGTTGCCAACATGTATTTAGTTTGAAGTCTGCTGCTTCTGTGTTGGATGTGAAGTAACCTGTCACTTGTAGGCTTTTCCTAAGGATGTTGGTTGGTATCATACAATTATTACTTCCTCTTAAAAATCTCATATCTCTGACTCCCTCTTCTTTCTTTCTTTCTTTCTTTCTTTCTTTCTTTCTTTCTTTCTTTCTTTCTTTCTTTCTTTCTTTCTTTCTTTCTTTCTTTCTTTCTTTCTTTCTTTCTTTCTTTCTTTCTTTCTTTCTTTCTTTCTTTCTTTCTTTCTTTCTTTCTTTCTTTCTCTCCACCACCCTGTCTCTCCCTCCCTCCCTCCCTCCTTTCATATCTCTCTCTCTATTCCCTCCTTTCCCTCTCTACACCCCCTCCTCCACACCCCCTCCATCCTGTGTCTGTGTAAAGGGATATCAGGAGACCTTGGGTCAAAGACCAGGGAATGCTGTGTCAACTGCCACATGAAAGAAACAGAAATTTGAGCTTCCCTTTTCTGCAAACAGCCTGAGTTCTCAGCCTGTATGGAAATCTGCCTGGAACGTCAGTGCCTTGTGTTTGTCTCCTGCACAACACACATCCACTACCTTCTCACCTGGAATCCTACCCTAGAGTTGGGATGCAAGAAAGGAGTTCACACTGTACAAACGCGGAATAAAAGAACTTCCTAGCTCTGTAGACATACTCCACACAGACAGTGATCAATAGCAACCATCTGATTCCCTTCAAAACTTGTGTATAAGCCACAAATGCACATACCAATGCCCAGACAAGGAGAGACGCATGCACAAGACGAAGAAAATGCAGGGTTTGACACAGCCCAGCTGATGATACGGTTTTCATTACAGGCCCAGCATACTAATACCAGACCACTGCACAGGTGGGAGGGAGGTGCTTGAGGGCCAGTGAACACGGAATTTTATCAGTGTGTCACAATTACAGAAACACCTGTGCTAAATAACTTTGAGCGTTGATCCACTGTGAAAAGTCAGTGCTCAGTAGCCCTCAAAATTTCTCATTTCTTACCTGCAGTGGGGTGATCTTGTAGTGGAGCAGTGGTTGTACAGAACTTCCTAAATGTTTTTCTTTCTTCTCCTTTAGGATGCCTGTCACACAGACACACTGTCCCTAAATTGCCACCTTCCTGTCTCTGCATTTTCTTTTTTTCATTTCTCTTCTTCTTGTGCAGTGAAAAACATTAGGGATGGAGTGATAAAAACACATGATAAAACAGCATCACTGGGGAGATCTGCGCCTTGGAAATACAGGGACAAAGTCTGCACACAAGCAAACTTTACATTGATGACAGTGGGTTATGCCTCATAACAAAAGACAAAGGAGTCCTTAAAACTGTACTTGCCTAATTAAGGTCCTGGTTCAGCTAGAGTGCTTAATTTAAAACAGATGACTCAGTGTTGATGGTGCTGCACTTTAAGTTGGGTACCTGCCTAAGTACTTGGCTGAACAGAGGCCCAACCAATGTATCTTTAAATGAAATAGCAGTGGAATACAACAGCCATTCTAACCACTATATATAATTGACTAAAAAATCAAATCACTGTAAGAGGTGCTGCACTTATAGTGAAAAATAATAAATAAATGACTTACAGATTGCCAACATGACAGTCTGCAGCAAAGCAGAACTCAGAGAATTCAGCTCCCATTTGAATTCATGGGAAAGCAGGGACTTTTGAAACTGCTAAGTTAACCAAAAATATATATTGTTAAAGCCAACAAATTTATTTTTCTGTTTGAAAGTCCCTGTTTTGCTATACAGAGGAATAGGATCTGAATTCTCTGACTCTTCAGCATCATAAAATCTGTAGTGCCTGTTTGGGGAGGTGTCAGGAAAATATTGGTTCCCATTCTAGGCTTATGTTATATTTACACTGTGGCTCACTGAAATACTAAAGCGGTAAGAGATATTATAATTAACCTCTTCCATTTTTCCCTTAAGAAGTATCTGGTTCAATGAACTGTCAATCAGCTCTCCCACTTCCTATTAGAACAGGGGCTAATGTGCAGGACAGATAAATGAGTTCAGTGAAAGAGGAGAGGCAATACAGGGTTATGAATAGCATAGGATGATAAATATTAAGTATGTTTTATGTAACGACAAATTTTCAAATGCTCCATGGCTGCTTTAGATCTACATCAGTGCTTTCTTTCTGTGCCCTTAGTTCTAAGGGCACGCACAATTATTGGTGCAATTGTATGCCCACTCCTGCTTTGTGGGAGCAGTTTAGGTCACTGGAATTGATTTGCAGACGTGTAAACCTGGCGCTCAAAGATATGCAGGCATGTAACTGTCATTGATGTCATTGGGTGTTAGGCACTTAAAAACAAGATGGGTGACCAAATATCTTTATTAAATGCTAAAATGATCCGAACTGTGCATAATACAAAGTGTCACACCTTAGTGCTTGAAACACTATCCTTTTATCTTAGAATTTTAACTTATATAAATGTAGGTCTATTCACAGTGCCCTGTGTTGCAACTGACTGCATTATTTATTATTTATCATTATTAATTATCACAATGTATTATTTATGCCATGCAATAGGTATGCACAGTATTTTGCCAAGAAACATCCCTCATTCTTACACTTATTAATTTCTAAAATACTGCTATATTGTTTGATTTGGAAGTGAATCAAAACATACCTAGATATTAAAATGAGTGACAGTGAAAAGCTTCAAAAGGTGTCCTGTTTTCAGTTGTGAGAATCAGGTGGCAGTCTGAGGAATTCTTTGAGGTCGCTGCTCTCCTTTCCAAACCTTGACGCAGAAAGATATGTCTGACCTTTGGGCTCAGTTGGGTGCCTTAAGAGCACTTCTCTGATCCTTCTAAAGCCACAGCATAAAAAACAGTGTCTGGGCTGCATCTAAGGGTCACAAGTGGAACTGAATTACCTGATTATGGGCATCCACTTACTGGTATTACAGTTTCCCTTAGTTTTATTGTTTGCTAAGTTGTGCCCAGTATTTCTCAACAAGAAGAGGGCCCACTACTCTGTTGGTCTCTGTACACATGTAGTAAGAATAATGTGCCCAGAAGGGTGTACAATGGTTGCAAAGATTAGTATTGAAAGAAGTATAAACAAAACAAACAAAAGCCTCCAATAAGGCAGGATTTTCAAAGCTGCCCTGGTTCTGAGATATGCCTACATTTCTAAAGCAGTTTTGGTAGTCTCATATTACAACTCAAATAGCTGTTATCTATAAATTAATTTATGAGTAACAAGACTTTGTCTTTGAGTTCTGGCAATGGGTGAGGTCTCAGACAATTTAACATCAGGAGGTGAACACAGGTTGAGAGGAAAGCTCTGGAGGTCCAAGGCCTCTAAAGACTGCCCTTATTATTTGCTATTATATCACAACTGTGCTACTTAATGACTCCTTTTTTAAATAAGTGAAGCACAGTTGTAAATACAGAGAGAGTTCCTGTTCCAGAGAGCTCTCCAGGCACAAAGATGTAGCAAACTGGTAAAAGAAGTGGAAGGAGCAGATTAAGCACACCCACAAAACTGCATTGCACTTTTTGCACATGCAAAAAAGCTGTAATCAGCTATGTTTTTATCACCATCAGAAATCAACATCACTGTCAGAAATAAATGTACTGAAAAAGGGGAGAAGGTTTTTAAAATTTGCTTATATGTATATTCAATAAACAGAATCCAAATAGGCAGGATTTTTATCTCCAGTAATGTTTAATAAAAGTTTATTGGCATAACCTTCCAGATAAAACATCTTTTAATTATAATCATGAGCCAATGGGAGAGCCTTCAGACATTTGTGAACTGGTTCACCCAAGCTCTACTCCAAGACACAAGGATAAGGATGAATTTTGAAATGACCCACCTCAGGACTGCATCTTCTGCAACCCACCAGCAGTGCTGTCCATCAAGTGAGAAGGCTGCACCTCTCATCAGGGCTGTGAAGGTCAGGAGACAGCAGTGTGAGCTGCTAACTTCATGCTGAGCAGCACATGCTGAGCTCTTTGTTAGGTGCCTGTACAGTCCGGCCCAACACCTAGTCAGGAGCAAGGTAATTCTTCCTGAAGCGAGTGGAGAGGTCCAAACTATTAAGGACAGGCAGAACATCTGATGTTGATGGCTGATGCCACAGGAAGGTTGTTGCCTTCTGTGCTATGTCAGCTTTGTGTCACTGCCTTCTGAAAAAATAAAATCAGCACTGAAAGGTATTACTGGGTTTCAATTTCCATAAAAGCAGGGAGACAAAGTCTCCCCTCCTTTATGCTGGCGGAAATAGGGGGCGGTTCTGCTGAAATCACCAGTGTTACAAAGATGTAAACTGGTCAAAGTAAGGGACTAGCTCAGCAACAACACAATCTCTCTGTGTGCTCAGCAGTTCATTCTCTAGCTCCAGTAATGAAAACACGGAGATGTGCTAAAGCAGCAGGGGTCCTTAAACTTCTTTATCATCTCGGATCACATCTTAATAGAAGGACTGACTGATGAACACTTCCCATTCTCTCATCTAAAAAGATCACCTCCTCTTCCACTTCCTATCATATATCCTCCCTGTGGCAAAGCAATAGCAATTATAGTAATATTAGGGAAGTAATTAATGTATTTTAGCCATCTTTTAATGAAATTCAGCAGCTGAAAAAAAAGGGAGAAGAGCCAATAAAGTGTAACCTGTTATCTCTACCGCATGCCACAGTTTGGAAACTTGTGTATTGGAAGTCAGAAAAATGTTTACACTCATTTAACAGTATTAGGTTAGCCTGTCCCACACATTGCCAGCTGGGTAATAACACATAAAAGGTTCACACTTGTAAAACAAAGCTGATTTTTTATTAAGAGATCTGGTGAGTGAGATGGCACAATTTCTGTTAACATTACAGCCGCATGGACATATACTGATTTCCTAGAGCCTCCTTCAAACTCCTCTCTCGCAACTTCTGTGCAGGCCCTGTTGGAAGGACTCTAGAATCCATTTACCATTTACCTAGGGGTCTTGCCTTGTAACACCCTGGCAAAAAGTGAACAAATGATGGTCAGGTAGGTGAATGGCTAACCTCACTCTCCTTCCCTCAGTAGTATACCAGAGCAGGCTTCTGACTGCACCAATAGTAACACTTCCACCTTTGATAACTCAGACATTATGCTCAGCAGATGGTAATGGAGAGGGACTCCTTTCCAATAATTTCTTTCAGTTTGTCTCTAAGTGTCTGCATTGTTCCCGGGCTGCTGATCTGTTCTCTGCTAATCTAGGTGGCTGTACAGAAACATCTTTGTGGTGTTGCTGGTTCCTTCTGCAGAAGCCTAACCAGAGTCAGTGGTTCCTGTGTTTTCACATTTTCCAAGGACTTCACTTGGTGATCTAACTTCATGTTGCCCTCAAGCTGCTGATGTCTGAGAAATACATCCTTATCAGCTGCTAGAATGTGTCTTGGGCCATGCTTCCTCTCTCAAGTGCATTCTGGTGTTGTGTTGAGATTAAACCTATGCGCTACTCTACCAGTGACCCAGCAGCAGGTGACCTCCTTCCTCTTTCCCCCAGCATATTGTCTAAAAAAGTCAAGTGATAATGGCTCGTGTTTATTGGTTTCTCTTCAGCAATGTGTATTTCCCACTGGTGGCAAAATGGTTTAGACTGTATGTTGTTAGCACTTGGTCATACTTCTTCTGCCTAATATCATGACTTATCAGTGTTGTTGGAAATATCTTGCAACTATTACACAATCCAGCTGGGATCTAATTGGTCATCAGTCTGATTGCATAGCTAAAAATGGCTAGTTTCTTTCTTCTGCCATGTGTGGTAATTGAGTCTCCAAATCTGTCAACAGCCTCCTAGTAGACAGCCATTTCTCCACTGGGCAGCTCCATGCCCTTAGACTCTGCAATCATTGATATGTTTTTCCCCTTCTGGGAGTTGACACATCCAGATACTACGTGATTATTTATCTCTTTCCCACTGTTCATAGGCTAAGGTTTTCTCCTGGTGTGAGCACTGCCTGTCATAATGTTTATGCTGGACCATGAGGGCAATATTTGGTTGGTATCTGTCCTCACTTCCAGGAGCTAGGAACATCAGGAGCTCAGAACACCGAAGGAATCACCAGTATCATTCTGTCCAGCCTTTTCCAAGCGCAGGCACCCACCCCTGCAATTGACAGATCACCTGGAAGAATCAATAGAACATCTGCTTCACTCAGGCCGAAAGAGTTTTTCACCACCTTGAAGCATATTATAGGTATAATAGCAAGAAGACCAACAACTCTAACATGCCATGGAGAGAGGGAGAGTACAAGAGATCACAGGTGTCATCAAGGTCTGTGAAATATTAGGGGGGTCATTAGAACAATGCCAAAATAATTCTAGAGAGTAGATTGTGCAACTCTTTCGCTCCTCTTCCAGCTTATTGTGTTTAGCAGTTAATCACATTTCCTTGTGTCCTGTGGATCTCATTGGCATCATATTCATGTACCATATGGATTCCATGTCGGTAGGAATAAACCTTCTCTTTATTAACAGAATCACTTATTGCACAGCCACATCTGTAGCATTCTCACAGAGGACATATAGATTGATATAATGGTTTCTCTTCCAAAGTCTTCCCTCCTGCAACCCATACATGTTTTTCCAAATTATACAGGGGCTGGTACGTACATTGCTGAAGTGAGACTTCTCTGTTCAACTTCAGATATCCCCAATCTCAACATCTGGATTTGAACTAGATGTCTAGATCCACTTTGTAAGAAGAAAAAAACTTCCAAATTGCAGTTTCTAAGGTAGATGTCAAAAACAGGGGCAATGAGCCATACTGTTGAAATACTTATTTCCTTCCTTTAACTCCAAAGGGTACATACACATCCAGAGGTGTGTGTCTACAACACAAGTGCTGAGGGTCAGGTGGGATGAATCCCACTTTTCCTAGAATATCTGAGGGAATAAAGACTCCCTCAGACCTTCTCTGCCAAGATAGAGTTTATCTTTACAGCCTCTAATCTTTAAATTTTCACTGTCACACTGATGTCTGCTCACATTGCATCATCAGTACTGAAACAGACTAAAAAATTGAAGGAAGAATATTGAATTTGCTTTGATCTAATAAATTCCTGTGTGATGCTAACTGGACCAAAAGCTGTGTGAACATGGCTTTTTCTTTTTCATTCCTAGCTGTCCGTAGTAAAAAAAAGTGTCGAAGTTCCAGTGGAAAAAAAGCTTCTTTTTTACAAGGAAATGTCAACACAGATTAGCAGATGGGACTTGCTCCAAAGATACCTACAGTTAAAATAGACAAGACAAACACAGGTGGGAGAAAAAAAGAAAAACGTGGTTTAGCAACAGTATTTTCCTCGGCAACTCAGTAAGTTTTAAGTATTTAATGCATTTTCTTCATCTTTCTCAATAGCCCTAAATAAAAATGGTGCAGAGCACAAGCTAAGAAACGGATGTGTTTGAAGAGACAGTGTTTTAAGTGTCGCTGTTGACATTAGTCCATCAGACTGTTCCTAGATAAGAGTGATGCAGCTGCACCGTGCACCAGTATCCTCACTGCGGGAGACAGAATTCCCGTGGCCTGTTGTCCTGTTCCAGGCTCCGTTTGGGTGCATTACTGTGCAGTTGTCAATGTCTCTGCCCCAAGAGATCAGGTCTTCTTTCCAAAGGAAAGGTTCCTCCTTTAGAGTCTGACCTTTGCGCCTATTCAACACTCTGAAAGTGTTAAACAGAAATTTCTAGGTGAGTGTTCTTCTCTTTATATTAGTTTTCTGAAGTTTTCCTGCCCAGCCCTCTGTGAAACATCCCTCCATGACCAGCACTGTATGACTGCTTTTAATACAGGCTTTGTAATACAGAGCTCACATCCAGCTGCTACAGGCAAGAACAAATTTTCACCTGTGCTCCAGTGTGAGATCAAATTGCCTTATCTGCATGGGAGCTCAGAAAGAAGCTCCAGAAACGATACCTCCCAGTTCTCCTGTTCATGGAGTTGAATTAAGCTTTTTAATGAGTCAGTGATTATTTTTCCAGTCTTAAATCTGTGCATAGTTGCAGTCTATGAATAGGCCGTGCATAGTGTAACCTTCTTAGTTTGATGTCTAAATACAAACTAAGCAACAGTGAAATTGTAAGGTTTCTCCTACGGGTCTCCATGAAGACAGACATTTTCATGAGCAGCTCCCAAAAAGCAGAACAGGTATTTTTCAGCGGTTGAAAAGTTGTTACCAGAGACTCTCACCACATTGTAGACAATTAGCATAGAGCTGATATGGGAGTGCAAGTGTTATAATTTGTTGTTATGTGAAGCTCTCCTTTATGTCTTCTAATACAGAAGACCACCAATGGCCTAAAACTCTGTATGCAAGGCCACACCTATAAACATCAATAACTCTTCTTGAAAGAGCACTTATGGTAGCAACAAAATCTGAGGCATCTATGATAACAAGTGCATTAATACCCAGCACACACAGCTATCACTGCAGCCATATCAATCCCAACATGTCCTTCCTAAAACTTCAAGCAACTCTCAGGGACTGGGGGAGAGAATATGAAAGGCTTTGTGAATACTGGTCTAGTCCAAGGACAGACACAGCAATCCTGTGTTTCTTCCCTCCCGCCTCTCGTGCTCGCTGTCCCCGCTGCACAGGTTGGGGCTGCAGCCTGCACACAGGTACCATAGAGAATATGGAGGCAGCACTCATATTTTACCATCACAAGTTGCTGACTACAAGGACTACCTGCTTTAAATGTATAACAATGCTGCTCTTGTTGTAAATCATACTTTCTTGGTGAGCTACAAGGAAGACAAAATCCTCATGTCTCTGATGTACACTTTTTTCATACTGGATCACTGAGATATTTATAGGGACAAGCTGTGTACTGGGTTATAAAACAAGAGACCCAGTTCATGAAAGGGACATTGAATGTGAAGTCAATATAATTTCCCTATTTCTTATTTATTTTGCAGTTTTAAAGAGCAGTCATAATGATGCCTTACCATGCTTGGGATGCAGTCATACTGGCTGGGGCTGCTGTACTCACCTGACTCTAACTGAAGAAACACATGTCCTCTGGGGAGCTGGTCAATGATTCAAAATATAAGAGCAGTAGGATGGCATAAAAATGGATAACTCTTTAAAAAAAGGTCCCAGGGAAGGCATGTCTTCTTGGGAGCAAAGCCAAATATCCAGCAGGAGCAACTCTTTCTCCCACAAAACACTTGAGGTCAGAGATGTGCCCTAGAAAATCCACTTCTGGGGGAGGAAAGAGCAGCAGGGGCTCTTCATGACCAGCCACCACTTGCAGAAAGAGATAAAGTACCGAGGAGAGTCTGTGAGCAGCAGCAGAGCACAGAGGCAGGAGCTGCCTGAGAGACAGCCGTGAGGCAAGGCAGAGGGGTGGGAAGGAGAGGTCCGTGGAGTGGGGTGACTGATCACCTCTGAGGAAGCACCCAGCAGACAGCCGGCCATTAAAGCTCCAGGGCTCTAACAAAGGTATGAAGAAGCCGCCCCAGTGCCACAGGAAGAAGAGAAGAAATTAAAAATAGGAGCACCCATCCTCTTCTCCAGGCATAGATAAGTATCAGGCAGAGGCTGAGTGAGTAGGGAGAGCCCCATGGGGCTACTGATTATGAGAAGTGTGTGGGCAGTCAGGGCAGTAAAGCCCTTCCCATACCACTCCTGCAGGAGAAGGAGCAGAAGCATATTCTGCCCCTCCAATTCAGCTCTTCATGTCACTCCCAAAAGATGCATTGGCAGACCATCCTGATTCCCATCCTCTCAGGGACCCAGCACTTCCATTCAGGGGGACTGTGAGGTCCAGAGCCCGGTCCCACCTTGAGTCACCTCTGAAAGGCTGCTACACTGTGCAAGTACTTTGCTTCTAATACAGTACTCACATGCAGCTGTTACAAAACAGGAGAAAACCCTTAGTCACTGAGCTAGATGCTAACGTGTAGAAGGAAGACAATTTAGACAGATGAGTAATGCATAAAAGTCTGGGAGTTGAGGATACAGCATATTATTTCTCAGGAGCATGTGAATAGGCCCAGTTATATATATTGAATATTCCGTTTTCCTAACTATTTCCCTGACTTGTTATTGCTTAACTTTTGTCAAAGCAAAGTGAAGGTCTGTCTTAAGGAAAGGCTTGAAAGAGAGGGTAGAACCTTAGTCAATCAACCAGAAAGATGTCCCAAGTTTAAGAGACAGTGTGAATATAAATGTTGGTGCTGTGCAGCACTGCAGATTCAACATGAAACTCAGCAAAGTTTGTCTGTGTGAAAGTTCTTGATGTGTGCTCATACAGACCTGGATCTGATTTGAATCAAAACTTAAAAGCACAATTCCAAACAGCCCTGAAGTCTAATTCAGATAGGATTCTGATCAAAACTCCTCTTAAATAGAAAGTGCCATGTCACTTCAGCTCCAAATGCCTCTTCAAATTCCTTTGGACAGTTTCCCATTACTTTATCTCATGCTCATCCCTTTGTCAAACCAAGCCTTGCTACCCATCTGCTAGCAATAAGATAGAAATGTCAATGATTGGCTCCCAGCGTCTTGACTTCCAAGTAGTTTCAGAAAGGACCCATCACATCCCATGATTCTCTTTCTGAAGTTACAGCTGCTCTGCTTATCTCTTTCCCAAGAAACAGCCTCATATAAGAACAGCAAATTCTTTCTTTAGGGATCTAACTGCTTTCCTAGATACACTCATTTCCTCTGCAGATATGACGTGAGAGCTACTATGGAGTTGTCCAAAACAATAAGCAGATGCCGTTCAGCCTTGGTGTCTGGTTCTGTGTCGCTCTTGCAGGGGTGGAGAGGAAGGATTCCTTCCTTATCTGATGCTTTCTTCCAATAGTCTAAGTATAAAGCAGCGGCATCGTTCTTTTCCTGTGGGGAAGTGCTCCCATCCTCCAAAGACAGAAGATGGCTTTTACTCCCTTGGTGGACAGTGTTTTGTACTAACCCAAGAGTCGAAGGACCAGGTCTGTAAGTCTTTCTCTCTTGCATAATTTCTGAGGAATGGATAAAAAGATCTTGTAATAGAACAGATGCTAGAAATAGATTAGAAACCTTGTTTCTGTCTACATAAATATCTCTCTGAATTTCTGTGATAAATCTTGTGTCTAGTATTTCTCAGTTTTAATGGACAAATTTCTTCTGCCCCATAGTACTTCAGTGGTGAGAGCCCTGGTTCCTCTGCATATAGTACAGAAACTAGAAATGGTATTAGGACCTTTCTGGGTAATACAAAGAGCATACTTACTGCTGCCATTCAGGGCTAGACTGCAATCTGCTGGTTATAGCAGACACTTGCCCTAGGAGCAGCATTCATGTGTGGGGTGGCGTTTGGGAGCATGTGTTCATCACTGGAAGCACAGTCAGTCCGTGCTAGCCTGAGCTTCCCTCTTTTTGGGCACACTCTCTCAAAGCATGCTTCCCCATAAAAGACTTGACCTTGAGAATTCTTCATCACCAGTATTTAACCTCCAGTTTCCCTAGCCAAAGGGTCAGTCTCATCTATGCAGGTCTCTGCAATGCAATGTACCAGTCAGGGAGGAGATGGGCCCCTCTCATGCGCTGGTCCCTCCTGGGCATAGCTATTCTCCTGAAGTGACACCACTTCAGAGTCTGAGGGGAAAAAAAGACAGCACAGCACTTTTAAGCTGTCATGAGGGAAGAAAGGCTCCTTTCATTTTATGTTTTGTTATATAGCAGAAAAAATCTGTCACTTTGCAGGATGCTTGCAACAAACAGCTTTAAAAACTGATTAAGTGGTTCGGCTTTACTTAGCTTTTAATCACTCAGCAGCTGTTTACTTCACTGTTCACACGTATATTTATGTTCCCCTTTAGTTGAGGTTGTCAGTTATCTTCCTTTCTAGCCCCTAATCCCCAGCTGAATGAAAGGGTATGTTCCTTTGTAGATCGGACCCAGGCACAGAAATTGGATGGGTTACAAGTGCAGAACACATATTCCCAGCCCAGCAATCAGGGTAAGTACCCCAGAACTAGCAACAGATTACTGGGTCTTCAGTTCAATGACTAACCCCTTCCAATATGGAAAATGGGCACGGTCAGGTAGAAATGTAGAGATACCTTTTTTAATCTGACAGCAGTGCTCATCCTGTAGTGCCTCAGTTTAGCTCAAGATTAAGTTGCTGTTTCACTATCAGGCAAAAATATGGGGCTTGTAAGGATTCAGGGTTTGTAGAAACTGCAAGGTGCAACAAATCTCTGCAGAGCCAGAAGGAGGTCTCTTCTCATACCAAGGCTGGCTTTCCTGTAGAAGCCTGAGGTTCCTGGGGTGCACACTTTCATCTGTAAATGGGTCTCTGAAAACAAGATTCACAAATGTGTTCCAGTAATGTAATGTGACTGTATCAATGGGCTGTATCCTATTTTGTTATGTGAGAGAACAACCCAATGAACCGCCATATTTAATTGTGTTTCTACCTCTCTATCATGTTCTGAGGAATGACTTGGCATTAAAAATACACCACAACCCCCAAAGGGAAGGAAATCCCAAGAGCTGAACATTTTGGAAAATGAAGAGAGTCCAAATGGGTGCTAATATTTCACAAGGGAAGCTTTCAAATGAATGAAGTAAATTTTAGATATTAATAGTGAAGTCTGTGATTATTACTGTGAAGGTCTGCTTTGCCAATATTTTAAATGGAGAATGAAAGCATGTGCAGATTTTAGGGAATTTTTTCCCTTTTTGTTGAAAAAACACACTGCACATGCAAATTAAAACTGCATTCACCATACAAGACTATAACATTTTTGGCACATGTACTCAGCATGCATAAATGTTGGCTGTATTTAAGTTCTCCTAGACATATATAATTAATGAAATACATTTGTGTATAGCCTCATTTTGTGAGCAGCCTAAATTTAGACTGCCTATCCGTTTGCAATGTAAATCTTCATTTTGGTTGGTATATTAAATGTTAATGCTTGTGCTAATTTTTAGTCTCTAACCTTAAGGCAGGTCACACATTGCTTTATTAAAATAAAAGAAAGAAAGAAGATTAATTTAGTCACTGGAGTCAACAATTAAAAGTACATGGGAGTTTGGACAAAAAAGTAAGGAAATGATAACTTAATGGCAAAAGGCATGTCCTCCAACAGCTAGGCACCATGGTGTGATCCTTATTTACTTTTATAGCGCACCCCATTGTGCCTATGTGTTGGAAGACATATGTCATGTTTCATCCTCAAGGGCCTAAGTGTGAATTTCCTGTTATTTTTTTCACAACTTTAAAAGTTGTTTCAATGAAGTTTTTGTTGGAAGAACTTTAGTAAAATGTGTTTTATATACTGTCTGTGGCTAACCGGGAAAAATTGCAGCCCCAGAGGAAAATAACGAAGAAAGGCTACAGCCCGAAGGAAAGGAAGGAGAGGGCTGGGAGTGGAACGGAGCTTTTAGCTAGGTTGGGAGCAGGGACAGCAGTCCTCACCCCCCGACAGCTCCACGTGCAGGCTTGGTGGCTGGCAGGGACCTGCAGCACCCACCACCCCAAGGAGTTATGCATCCTTTTCCACTATCCCCAAAGGAGGGATGCTTTGAATATCTATGGTCACGCTCACACGCAGCTGGTTTTGCTGTCCTTTTTGCTCACGAACTCTCCAGCATGGATGTGCACAGAGTGGCAGTGGGCACATGGGCTTCCCCAGAAAAGGCTGTGGGAAGCCCCTCACAAGCAGAGTTCTCTGATCCCCAGGGAGCACCAACCCACCTGGAAATGTCTAGGACTATTTCAAGTAAGAAATGGGGAGACTCTGTAAAATGCTGCTTGCTTTTTTTTTTTTTTTTTTTTTTCTGCATGAGAGCTAATTATTTCCCTGATTTAGTGTAAAAGTAAATGTGAGTAACAATTTTAAGCTACCAGATACATTTTTTTTTTCCATAGGGTCTTTACTGGAAATTTCTTAATTTTCATCAAATACTTTCCACACCATTTCTAAGGTCTTTGAAACCCCTGTCTGGTGCCTTACTCTGTTTTAATCTCTGATATACAATTTTTCCTCCAGTTATGCCAAATATAGCAAGGAGATGCATGGAAGTGGAGCATACTCAAATTTAAGGCCTCTGCTTTGCAAAAATTACCTAGTTAACTTCAGTGAACAGAACTTCACCAACGAAGCTTTTCAGCACCAAAATTCTGTACAAATGCCTTTTAAATGTTTCAAATTTTCTAGAATTAGGCTGTCACTTTTGCAAATGTTCTGTGAAATTTTAGCAGCAATTACTACTAAGCAAAATGTTTCAAAGAAAGGAATTCTAAAAAAGGAACAAAGATAAAAAGAAATAATCTTGCAACACTAGCTTGGGAGTCAAAACTCTCTTGAAGTGGAAATGAAGGCCGATCCTGTGTACAAGATGCTGCGTGGTATAGCAGAACGGATGTAGGAGCACTGGGTCTCCCCGTGGGGTCTGACCTGTGCAACCCTGCAAAGCCCATTGACTTTGCTGCTTCCTGAGCCCCTTCCCATCCGTTACATAGGGGACCAGACACATGTGAATCCACTGCTTGCATGGTCAAAACTCTGTCCACATTTTTACAGGTTTTTTTTCACAGTGTTGCATCTCTCATTTGGGTTTCTGGGAATTACTATACTTACAGGAATGAATGAATAAGAATGAATCACTCTGTGGTGAAAGTAATAATGGGATATCCAGTAAATTTGATGTGAAGCCTGCATGTCCCCCATCTTACAACACAGAAACCACTGGTCAGCACTGATCTTGTCTCCTTCATTTTAGGGTTCATTCTTCCAAGAGACATCATGCTCCAGGAACACACACTAGTTCCTAAATAGCTTACACAAGCAAAATATTCAGTCTTAACAGAAATACGAATAAAGAATACCTGCCTCTGCATCAAACCTGCTCATCCCGTGGCTAACTGAAAGTTTTCTAAACAAACGTTTCATTCTGCTGGCTCCAAAATAATGGTGACACTTATGGCTTTGACTTGGTGGTATAAACTATAGACAGCAGCAGCAGACACCAGGAAAAAAAAAAGAATTATATATGAAAAACACAGAAGAAAGAGTCCAGTGCCTTCCTTGTGAAATTCCAGCTCCAATCTGCATAGACCCAGTTGTAAATTACCCACCTGTTTTCACTTACTTAACATTAAAAAACACTTATACATCATTACACTTTTGTATCATATTAGTGAAAACAAATGCTAGAGCAATATGAGGTAAACATTGCTAATGTGGGAGAAGGTTGTTTATATCTTCTAATGATAGGATTAAGTATGGCAGTGATAGATACACTGTGCTCCTTTGAACCCCAGCTCACTACCAAAAAAACCACGTGGCAGTACAAAGAGATCTGCTAGACCAAAAAGGGCTTTTCTCCTGCTTTTTGAGACCATTGCAACAAAACAGGTTTGCTGACTTAAAATGGCCTGTCACTACCCTGAGTGGTGTCCTGGGGATCCGGAGGGTTGTGTGCATTTCATTGACTTTAATATTGTTTCCTGTCACCTATAAATCTTTTTCTCTTTAACGCAATTTGAAAGGAAGATAAGGAAGTGGCTAATTTAATAAATATTTTGTTAGTCCATTTCTTACAGAAGTTCATAGGTACTCAGTTAAGTTTTCCAGCACTTCCACCTCTGAAGTTTGAAAATGTCAGTGTCTGACTTAGAGCAGAACATGGGGGGCCTGATGCAAAGCCCACCGGTGTCAGCAGAAAGGCTCCCGCTGAATGCCTGAGGTGTTTTATTGGCCCCACCTGCCCATAAAACACAGAGCAGCAGAGAGAACAGTCACAAAATGGATGGCATCTGGGACACGGCGCCTCTGGGGATTGCCGCGCTGAACCCCAAACTTCAGGATAACATTGCACAAGCCTTTCTGGTGATGCAGCCCACACCATCCTTAGCAGCTGTGCGTGCTTGCTCTCCACCCATGCTTCTTTTCGGGTGGACCCTTTAGCACGCTGTGTGTTGCTTGGAAGGGCTGATGTTCCTGTCCTCAGGGCAGGATTGCTTTCAATTTATTCCCACCCAAGGTGTGTAAATAAAATGGCACCAGGACTATGCATTTAATATTCCACTAAACCATGTGTGCTCAGCACTGGCTTTCCATGGGTGACTGTTGCAGAGCAACTCTTTTTAGGTGCCTGCCTCCTCATCCTGTTGAAAGGGGCAGGATGGCAGCAGAGTTTGAACAAAATTAAATTAAGTCACGCCATCCATTTCTTCTTGTTAAGCCCCAGCAAGTTTCTCTTTTGCAGATAATTCACGAAGTTCCTCCACCTGCACGTCCTTGCAGGGATCCTCACCCCTGCCTGGCAAGCCTCTGGAGACACCCAAGGGGCCAGAAGCGACATGAAAGCCGACCACAGGCTAATGCCTCTCCCCACTGCGACAGGCAGCCCACCTCCATGGGGTACCAAGGGGCACCTCGCTGCAAGGACTCTGGAAGGTTCAGGCTAATCTTCAAGGAAAAAAAAACCTATCTGAAAAATGGAGAAGAGATAATAACACTTGTGGCTGTACAAGCGAAGATAACGGCAAAAATAATCAAATCTCATGCTCCTGGGAGGAAACTAATTGTACACAGGGGTCAGGAAGACATTTTCATCCACTGTAGAGCATTGCACAGTTGGCTGCTGCTTTGTTATTATGAAAGAAGCAAGTGGAAGGCAGAAGGGGGAGTTTGCTTGGGTTGTGTTTTTCTTTTCCTGAAGAGATGGAGGGAAAAGCAAGAGTGGCTCTTGTTTGCCCTTAAGCATCAAGAGCTGGCTGTTGTCAGAGGCATAATACGGGGCTGGGTGGATACAGTATGGCAACACTGATGTGTCCAATGGATTGGGAAAGTGGGATGCATCTCTCCATGCGCACACATCTGCTATCCCTCACTTGTGAATGTTACTCCAGATGGTAATCAAGAAGGTGGTTTTATAACCCACATTAAGAGGACTGTCTGCTGACAAGTTATGTGTTTTCTTCCCTTGAGTACATGCTGTTAAGATGGATAAGTGCAAATGGTTGAAATTTGGTTGTTAACTCTGAATAATAATAATACTTTGCATTTCTATTGCATCTTCCATCCTAGGATCTCAAAGCACTTCGAAAACACTAATTAACTGAATCTTACCACACTGCTGTGAAGCAGGTAATTATTATTACCATTTTTTTACGGAAAAAGAAGCTTTGTCATAGCGAAAGAGAGTTTCTCTGGGTCACCAAAGAACCAAAAATAGTAAAAAATGATGATGACTTCTCAAAGTAAATTAGAAACATTGCATTAATTTCCTGGAAATTAATTTGGTTTTGTTTTTTTCCCAATGAATAAATTAAGCCAAGCTTCACACATTTACAACTTTTGAAAACCTCTTTTTTGGGACTGAAACGCTGAAAATAAACTACAGACCTTGCACTTTTCACTTTCTTTTTGAACAACCAGAAAAATATCAATTAAGAATTAAAATGGGCTATGGAAACCTCGGTTAGTCAAAGAAATAGTTTGATGATTGCAGTTAGTTAATAATAAGAATATGGTGCAAACCCACGTCACCTTCAGTGCCAATTCCCATTCCTTTTGGCCTTATCAGATAGTTCATTACTCTCTTTCCTCCCCACCTAGAAAATAAGTCAAACTGTTTGCGAGGACTACAAGGCTTGTTTTTATCCTGCTTCTCTGGATTTTTTCTTCCTGTCATCTGTTTAAAAACACCCTCTAAATGTGCTGCTGAAGGCTGAGACTTCATAGACAATAGGCTCATAAGCTTGTGTAAATGAGAAAAAGAGAGCAAGGCCAAGTTTCAGTGTTGATTTTTGCCCATTGAATAATATTAGTTATTTGATTTTCAGACCCAGAATCCATTCTTAAATTAGAGGAAGATGTTGTGGTCCCGTCAAAGAATCGAAGACAAATTCTGCTAATCCTTCTGAGAGGTGAGACAATGGTAATGGGGGGTAAGGAATGACGTCTGGGTGGGCAATATTGCCTGTTCATTTCCTCGGCTTAGCTGCTGATTGTCACTCTTGTGCCTTTGAGATGCCCATAAGCTTCCAGGGAGACTACACGAAGGTAGAGCAGCTTAATTATGTAGGCTGCTATTTACTAGGTTTCAGCTGAATCCATCAAACTAACTTTGCTTTAACCTGAGCCAGATTTGATTATGAAGCCAATTTATTGACTGGTTTCTCCTTTGGCAGTGCATCCTTTGATTTAGATACAGATACTTACCTACTTGAAAAGTAGCAGTGTTATGACACAATTTATATTTTAAAAAGCAATATTACATGGAACATAATTTAAAAAAACAAACAAACAAACAACAACAACAAAAAGCCCTTTGAGTCTAGAATAATGGCTACCTGTAAGGCAGTAGCTCACTTGAGAGATTTTGCTCAAGTAACTTATAACTATCAGCAGAACCCCCTAGGGAATTACCGCTGTTTTTGCAGAAGCTGTTTGCAGTGGAATAAACAGACAAGTGCTCTATATATCATTTTAAGTAAGACAAATAAAGTTCTGCTTCCTCCTTACAACGATGTCATTGTCACTTATATAAGAATAATTCTGTGTGACTTTTTATGAATCTTTCCCCTGTGCAGAAGTACAATGGCCTAATTTCCTACACTGCGTATTATAAATAAACGTCCTTCTTCAGCAATCTATAGCCAAGCAGAAATGATCTCACCACAAACGGAGCAGTCTAGAAATGCTAAGGTGCATTTGAGTATCAGCGATAAGTAGAGGGAAACCCCACCACCCCAGAAGAGGGCATGTCCATACCTGCTCCTTCCCTGGGAGGGTTTCTTACAGCGCAGGAATAGCCGATGGGAAAGCCCAGGGAAGCCACTACTTTTGTCATAGATTCCCCTTACAACTCCTGGCATAGCTGGGAAATGGTTTAATTTATTTTGAATTCTCAGAGAAGCAACATCAAATGCAGGGTACTTGCAAGCATGGAGGAGAAAAGAGCACAACCCCCTGTTTCCCATACAACCGCCCACTATTATTGCTACGAAGAAACTCTCAGATGGTAAAAACATGTTAAAAATTAATAAAAAAAGCTAGAAAGTGTTATTCAAAATGTAATTTTAACACATTGTGAAGGGCTTTTAAGGGGAAATCTGTGTGGGGAGGGCTCTTATCTCTCTAAGGCTCCAGCTAATGTAGCTGGCTGCCCAGGGGAATGCCAGAGGGAGAGAAAATGGGAGAAATGCTATTAAAAGGGTGGGAACGTTATTTTATAACTAAAAAAAAAATATTTGTTTTCCCCAGAGTCTTTCAGGTTGGTTTGCTCTTCTGGCTGCGTTTGATCTGCCAATAGCAAAGCCCATCTCTGCAGTGATTGTGGAGTTCTGTCTGATATTCCCTGCGTGCCGTGAG
Organism: Strix aluco; assembly: GCF_031877795.1. Classification (NCBI taxonomy): domain Eukaryota; kingdom Metazoa; phylum Chordata; class Aves; order Strigiformes; family Strigidae; genus Strix; species Strix aluco. Next base: position 50,666,592 of record NC_133931.1, read on the forward strand.
CATGGGGATTTCATTTCATACATCATTTCCAGTGAATACCCTCAGTACAAAGCACAGAAGAAATTTCTCTCATACACACATGCATATGCTCACGTCTGTGTGTGCACGCATACATGTGTATGTGTCCATATGAATCAAATCACTCCCTAGCTCTGGTTAAATTCACGTGATAAATTGTATTATCCTGTATCTTTCAGTGCCCCACCTGCACTAACCTGCCTGCTAATCTCTCTGCCTGTATTTTTTCTAATGTTGTGAACCTCTGAGAGTAGCTTCAAAAAGGTTGCCATTAAAACAATCAAAAAAAAGCAGCCAGCAGAGTAACATTTCTTTTTCTTCTGCTTCAGTGGAAGCTGCCTCGCTCCTCCTCACCTCCTCCAAAAAAATACAACCAACTCAAGTCCCGGGACAAACAGCATACACAGAATGACCCATTTATGGTCCAGTATTTTACAACCTAGCAGAGTTGGAAAAGTGTATTGGAAATGGAAAATTTCTAATGAGGTGCAGACAAACTTTTATGTCTGAGGTATCAGATCTTAATATGATACTGTTTTGTACTTTCTAGAGGTTTCTACAACAGCAGAAATTTTGTTTCTTCAGCCTTTCAAGTTCTGTTTTGCTAGACTTGTGAAAACTAAAGCAAAACTACCTGGCTAAGTGAATAGACATTAATATAAGGACATAAAAAACCTACAAAAGCCCATCATAATTTGTGCGTAGGGAGCTGAGAATGGTGGATGGCAGCAGGAAAAATCTGCATCTCCTCTTGAGTTTATTTACATGTTCTTTCATTACTTGGAACTCATCTGGCCATTCTCAACTCACAGTGAAGATGCCCTCAAACCTAGTCTATCAGGACTTTCCCACGCTATTTTAAGGTACTTTGAAATCCCTAGATAAGAAATTTCAATAGGTGCCACATACAAGTCTTCATTTTGCTGGGGTTTTTAAAATCTATTCCTCCTGGTCTTCCATTGCTTTATCGCATCACAGAGTGAATTAATAGCAATATAACCTTAGTCTTTATATACTAAGATAGGTAATTTATAGACAATTGAGAACTAAGGACAAAGGACTGGAAGAAAACTCCTGAGTCATCTAAATCCTCAGAAATGTGTGGCTTTGCCTCACCTAACCATTAGGTAGGCTGTAGGAGCTGCTGGTGAGTCAGTATTGCCCCTCTCCTGCCAGCAGCTGCCAGAGATGGGTGGCTGAGGGGCACGGCACATGTGCCATCACTCCTCACTATGATCAAAGGTGGCTTATTGGTTTAGGAGAGTTGGCACAGATTAAACTGATACCTCCACCTTGCATGGCTGTGCCATCCCCTGCCATGTGAATTGTTATCTACTCTTGCTCATATCTTGAGGAGATAACCTCTCTATGAGCCGCCTATTTTAATACCCAGCGTGTCTGTTTTAAGGAAAAAAGTCATGGTATCTAACCTAAACTTTTTCTTCCTTTGTTTGAGGCTGCTGCTTCTTGTTCTACCTTCTTGTACTAATGTGAAGAATTCCCTCACTTCATTAAACGCACTTCTACATAATGGTAATGTCCCCAGTGAGTGATCTCTGTATAAATTCTGTTCCTCTGATATTTTCCCATATGTTTTATACTCTGATCTCTGTATCACTTTGGTGGTTAATCTCTGTCTGTTCTCCAGTGAGGTGTCTACATGCTAGGAGGACCATAAAGTGTTTTAGGTGGCATTGTCCTAGATTTACATAGTTGCCATATCACTCTTCTACTTTTATATGAGAGTCCTTTTTAATTGCATACAAGAACACCGCTGCTATAATTTACTTGGGTTACAGCACAAGTGTAAGTATCATAAAGTAGCTAGAATAATTGTATCAAGCTCTGTCACTTACTGGTTTCCAGATAGCTCCTCTTTGGCTATATCTCTATCTTTTACTGACACTCCCAGAGCATTACATTTGTTGAAATCCCCATTCGAAGTGCCTATGGACATAATCTTGCTGTATTTTCTGAGTTATCTCTTTTTTGGTCACTGGACTTGTACATGCAGTATTTCTGAGATGTTGTGAAATATAAACTTGCAAAACAAGAGCATGGTTATAAGACGGGTGACCCTGGTTGAAAGGGTGGCTGTGAAAACTGATTACACAGCAAATTGCCCATCTGCACTAGACTTGGAATAAGAACATTTCAAAGCTCATTTGTGGGCTGATGTTGCCATTTAATGCAGTTTCCAACAAATCATTCATAAAATTAATGTCCACAACTGATGCTTGTTTCTCTCAAGCTCTTCTGTGAAAAATAATTCTTCCATTGATTCAGGAAGATATGTAAAGGAATAGCTGTTATCTGAAGAAAATTGATGAAGTATCAGACAACTGCAGATACTTGGACTACTGGTAGCATTCTGGGTTACTGTATAATTTTGCTCTTCACAATCCACCCATCAGTTTTTCTGTTATTAATGCGGCTTTGTTCTGTAGCTTTCAAAAATGTTCATAAAGGAACTGCTCGCTCGTCTCCCTGATAAATGTCCTTGACACTGACCTGTTGGCCCCAAGGATGGTGATTTGAGGAGGGATAGCCTTGGCTCTTTCTTCAACTTCTCTGCTGCAAATCGTGGACCCAGAATAACTTTTCATATTCTTTCAAAAATTAGACTTCACAGTTCATGTGGTCTATGTCTCAGGAGTAGAAGTGCCACTTCTAATTTCCAATACACCAAATACCTCATTTCCAGAACTCCAATTTTGTGGGGACTCTGGATTTGAAATTAACCTCTTCAGTTTATAGTAGTATTGCATGGACTTTGCAAAAGGTTTCACAAACCAATTACTCTTTACTCTGACTTAACATGAGAAATGTTCAGTTCTAGTGAAATTAACATCTACTGTTTGTTTCCTGATCCCTCTGGGTATCTTTCCAGCTTAGACTAGATGTCATTTAGGACCAAGTTCTTCCCTTTTCTTTTGTATGAAAGAAAAGGGAAGATGGGTACCCTTCTAAGTCATAGAAATCTATCTGCCTCCTTAGCAGATATTTTGCTTCTCCCTGAGATAGTTTTGGAGTTTAAAACTTCTCTCCTCTGAAAGCACCTCCCTCTGGCCCTTTTTCTGCCCAAGAGTCCTGTGTCTCTGCAACCTCTCCCTGAGACTCTCAGGCTGTGGTATCACAGTGTCAGGTGTTGGTCACCAGTATTAGCTTAACCCGCATCCTTTACCTCCAACCACCATTTCTTACTCCACCTGCAAATGGTGTCATTTTTCAGATGTCCTGTCCCAATTGCTTGTCAGACAGAGCTGTGAACTCTATCAGAAAAATCACCCACCTTTTAAATCATGCGGCTGTACCCCCTTCCCCTCATAAATAACAGTACTAAAACATAGTCCCCGGTTCTATGCCTTTTAAAACCAAATATTAATAATTAATCAATCTTTGTTGCATGAGGATTTTCCACTCAGAACACAATTTTTCACCAGGAAGGTTCAAGAAAATTAATGTCTGTCAAGGATTGGAGGAAACATCCTTTGTACTCCAATAGCTTCTAGGTCACAACCTGCTCAGAGACAGACAAGCAGGCCTAACCCCATCTCCTCAGCATGAGGAGGTGAGACTACATACTGTGTAAGACAGCTGCAGTACACAAGGATTTACACAGTATATAAACCAAACTGAATTTCAGAAGAAATTTATAGGAAGGGAGATATGTGTTAACATGGAGAAATGGTTTTGCAGAAAACTACTTTCTTGTTACAGAGATTTCAGTACTGATTTGGAGTGTAACTTAATTAAAGTCTTCCTGCCTGATTACGATCCCAGACTAATTTTACACTGGCATAGTTCCATGAACTCCTATACAATTGATATGAGTATAACTCAAAGAAGACTCAGATCCTGAGCACTCTGGATCACTGGATCATTGCACAGCTACCTATATGCATCATGTTGTGTATTATTATCCTTCTGTTAGACCATCAGCGATTTCTTGTAGAAATGGAGTTACACAGGGATCCTCCTTCTAGACTAGTATGTTCAGCTGCATAATAAACTAAGAATCACATGCAATTAGTCTATCTCTTTATTTTTCCTTAGCTTTTTCATGATGCAGTCGTTCACTCCAAAATCTTTCCCTAGGTAAAAGGGAAATGTTTTTTGGAACTCCAGATAACCCTGAAATGTGAACTGTCTTCCTGAGTCAGCAGAGAGCCTGAGACAGTTGTCCCGAGGACATGGACTCCCTAGACTGACTCAAGTCCATCACTAAAGCCTCATAAGTTTCCTGTCAGCATCGTGATCTATTGTACTAGTGTCCACATGAAAAAGAAGAGCATGGGCACAGTTAGGGGAGTCACAGCACACACAGTCACAGCTGGGACTCCCTTTGTTTTCATGAGTGGGTGTGCTCAGCATACCAGCAGATCTGAAGGGAATAACTTGATTTGCTTTCACTGTGGTTTCACCTACGGCATAAGCAAGCAAAGGGAAGGTGCAGTGTCCAGTTCAGCACACAGCAAAGAGAGCCAAAATCTGAGATACATGCAAAGGTAAACCCAAAATATCAAGTCCAGTTAGCTTACACATTTTGGCAAAGCCCTGTGTTGTCCAGTTAGCACAGCAAAATACTGAGATCATTCCATGTCCTCTCAGGGAAAATCCCAAGCAAGGAAGTCAGTGGCTCTGCTGCGGAGCAACTCTGAGCAGCTTAGGAGGATTACCAAACTGAATGCTCAAGCAGAGAAGAAAATCAGATCTGGTCATTTTTAGGAGACTGTATATGCAAAACATGCATGTTTGCTACAAGGAAATTGTTGCCATGACGTTATGTTCTTGTGTTTCAGAGTGATTTGAAGACATCCTGGTTTTACTCAGTTCTCCCCTTACTACTTCTGTTCCTCCCCAGCCAAGGCTGAGTTCAAAGATCACCCAATTAGTAGAAGGAAATAGAAGAAAAATATTTCCATCCTATTCCCCTACCTGATCAAGACAGTTTAACATAAGACAAACTTACAAAATTCTTTACTGCGTGAGAAAAGTCTTTAGACTGACTACCAGGAAAGAACCATTCAAGGTGAATGCAAGTAGATAGTTTCAAACATAACCCTATGGACAACAATTTAAAGCTGGGCCAAGCTGCCTGTGAAAAGACAAGACTCCCCAAACAACAATATCTTTGTTCTTTTTCAGCATACTTCCCCAGTGGCTGAAAAAAGTATGATTCTGGTTTTCTTTATGGTGAATATTCTACTAAGATGCTTCTCCCTTCTTACTGGCTCCCCCAGTGCTTTTCTGCCAGCTCTGATAAATTAACATCCAGCTGGTCAGGTTGCTACTTTTGGGGTGGGAAGGCCAATATTACCTTGTCAGTGCTGCTCCCTAAGTGTCAGCAAATCTTTGGTTTATCACACCACCGCTCAAACAGTGAGACTCTATAACAACGCACAGCACATATTTTGCAATTTACTTCTTCCATAGTTCAATTTATTTCCTTTTCATTTGTGTTTGGAAAAGGCACTCTTCACATAATCTCCACTCTGACCTGACCGGGAGCTGTAACTGTCTTTGAAGTCCTCTGCAGCTCTCTTTCAATGAAGTGAATGGAAGGTCCAAAATTATCATGGTACATCATTAGTATGCTTTATACTTACATATTTATGTTGCTTGATAATGTCATCCCTTATATCATGAAAAATTCTCATCTAATCCCAGGAGGCAAACAGATTCCCATAATGTCTGTTCACACTGTGATTTATTCATCAGTACAAAATCATGTTTTTATACAGAGGCTTCTTGGTTCAGGAAAAAACAGCTCTGGGTAACAGAAAGGCCAAGCTTCCTTATTATTCATACACTTATTGACCATATAGCATGAAACAACATACTCTGAGCGGAAGTGCAGGTTGGATATTTTTCAGCACAGTGCAGCAGTTATTTTGTGCAAACACAGCAAGCTTCTGGTTTACCACTCTCTGATGGAAGTATTCAGAGTGGCAGTACACTAGAGAGAGAGGAAATTAATTTAGATTTTGAATAGAAGTGGATATCAATTATATGTGCTTTTAAAAAAGATTGTTCGAACCTCATGTTTGGAAGGGAAAGTGTAACAAGTCCTGATCAGGTTTTTTTACACTTTTTTTTGCAAGCTAGTATCGTACGTGACACTTAAGGGTTTAAAGATTTAAATTCAGCTGACCTATCTCTACATAAACAAAGGGGCTATAAACAGAGCTATAAAAATAACTTCTTAGATTTAGTTTTGTCAGATTTTCTTAGGTAGATTGGGGATGTTTGATTGTACTGGACTAGTTTCAGTTTTTAAGGGAGGCTGGCTGCAATCATGCATTCACTGAGGATGCATCGATACTACTGACAGCACAACTTATTTCCCAGGGCAAATTCCACCTTGGAGTTCACATAGGGTTGAGTATTGCTCATGGTATCTGTGTGCCATGTCCCTGTTGTTAGTGTATACAGGAGAGCTCTCTAAATTGGTACTGTATGGTAGGAAGAGAAATGGGCCAATTACACAATCTCCTCAGTCATCAAGGGCTCACAGTGATATACACTATGGATAGATAATCACTTTTGCATCAGGCATTGTGAACATAGACACGGCACAACATTTTAGGCATGATTTTTAGGACCACGTGTGGCATAAGAATACTACAAACTGCAATGAAAAGAAAAGAAAGATTGTTGGAGCAAGAGCTTCCTGTGCACCCCTGCACACACAAGTGTTTGCGATGGCCAGGTATAACACTGAACTGAACTGCACATGCTGAAGTGGTTTTTTAGCCATAGGTACAGTAAGATTTACTGTGTTATGTAAAAATGCCTATTTTTGACATCATTTATTATTTGTACAGTGACCAAAATGTAATGTGATAGACCTTGGCACAGTGACAGACTCGTTACAAATCATATAAAAGCACAGGGACGCACATTCAAATGCCACATCATGAAGCCTTAGACAGTCTCAGGTGCTTGCAACACTGCTTAAGTTCAAAGGAATGTTGACAACTTCAGGCCAACCAAACCTTGTCTACTTCTCTTTAGGGAGAGTAAATAGGTGGTCCCAGTTGCCTTTTGCATTTCTAAATTTAGGGGCCACAGCAGAGAGCCTGAATATGGCCCAATGCCTCTTCTCCAAGAAATGTGCAGACTAATGTACAGTAGCAAACAGCAGTAACGAGTGACAAAACAGAGGAAACCTATTTCCTCCCAGAGCCAGCAACACTTTCCAGAAGAGCAAGGCTTGCCTGTACAGGATTCAAGGAGGCAGAGTTCAGTCAGGGCTATGAGCTAGGAATCATCTCCCTTTTCAGGGATCCTAGAATCAATGAGAAAAGCTATTCTGTAATGGTGTTTGGAAAACCTGTTTCAATCAAAACACAGCTTGAGATGATCAAAATTTCGCCAGCATTTGAATTTATCTTTTGGAGCAGGAGAGAACTGAGAGTCTTAGCAACAAAATGAATGTTTGGTTCAATCTTTCTCAACAAGACACTTTTCGTGAAAAAAATATATTGTGTTACTCATCTGCAATTATTAAACAATAACTTTTTGTTTGATTTGTCTTTTTGAAAGCAAACCACCTTCATTTGAAAGCAATTTTGAAACTGGAAAGCTGTTCTGAGATGTAGCAAAATCAAATATCAACAATTTACAGTCTTCTGGAAAAAGAAATTTCTACTCTTTTCACAGTCTTTTCCTTTTTTTCTTCCAATTTAACATGCATGCTTGCCCTTTATAACATAGAAACATTAAGCAATGTGAATCTTTCTTAAAAAGATAACAAACAAAGTAACAATCTCTGTTAAATCAAAATTCCTCATTTATGGTTCTGTTCTTTGGGAAAAGTGGAGAGAGATTGAATCGTGTTTTGACAGATATTGCTCACTTTGTTTACTGCACTACTGGGAGGTGCTATATTGACATACTTAGGTGATGAGGGCAGAATAAGAAAGTTAGTAAAGAAAGTAGTAGGGAAAGGAGAAAAATGTAAGAAAAGCAGCAGGAGCTAGCTTTGAGATGAAAGGGATGCTAATAGAAGGACAACATACCTTGAATTATGGTCAAAGATATTTTAGTAGTAGTACCAGGGAAATATTAGACAAAAGCTTTGCAGATATCCAGATGGCCAAACCTAAGGAGGTGTGAATAGTCATAGTATGAGATGCTTAAACCATGTGCAAGCAATACAGCTTCCCTGAGGTTGTGCTGAGAACAGGGTTTGGCAGAATTTGTATGTCTAGGTATAAGAGCTCTGCAATCCACTTTGTTCTCTGGCTGCCAGAACCGTCATGGCAGCAAAAGATGTTTGGGGTCTTGCAACTCCTCTGCCAGCTAAGGATGAGCCCGCACTCCAGCCCCAGAATGGTTCTGAAATGGACAGGACAACCTAAGCACCCTGCCCTTCACCAGGTCAGAGCCCATTTCTTGCATAGCGAATGCATCGACATTTTGTTGCCAGTGTAACTGAAGTGTAGGTGTACCTGTGGTATACTTGGGGAAGCTTCAAAGGGCAATTTTTTTGATGTGTGGAAAGAAATGTTCAGGTGTACTCTCCCTTCACCTTGTTTTCATTCTCACAGCTACCTAAAGAGTCAGCCCCATCTGCACAGCAACTTACCTGAAATTACCAGGGCAAAGACCTTCCCAAATAAAATAAATCCCCTGTCAGCTGTTCTGGTTCAGTTCAGAAAACCAAAAATACTCATACTCACAGTCCTAAATGTACAAAATCAGAGGAATATTGGAATGAAGGTATACAGTGTAGACCACGCACATTTTCTCATGCCTGTTTTATGTGGTCCACAGGGCAAGACTATTTGTTCCACATTACAGAAGCAGCAACTGTGCTTTTGGAAAAACATATCATCATGTATCCCATATCCAATTAAAAATATGTGCTGTACATTCCTGTTTGCCATTGACAACATCTTCTAACAGCTGTCTGTGATAGGATTAGTGTCTTGATTATGAAGAGCTGAAAAGAAGGGTAGCAGTTAATATCTGATTTGAGAGCATCTGAAAGTGAAAAGATATAAGCCTATAACAGACTCATTGGCCAGGCTATGTAATCAGTGTCTGACCACCACAACCTTGTTTGGACTTTTTGTGCTGAGACTTGGTAGATAACTAGCTACAGTGTGCAAGAGAGAGTAAAAGAAATAGTGGTGGGGAGGAAAGGTTGAAGCTGGGAAAAGAAGGGGAAGCAAAAAGAGAAGGATGTTCTTCTTAACAAACTGGAAAGCTACAAGGATGAAGGACCGACCTGGCAATGACTGTAAAGTTGAGGAGCTCCCATTTCAGGGATGTGATGGTGTCATGCCCAGCCTTTTATTCCACATGTTCACTGTAGCTTAGGGGCATGTCACACACTTGTGAGAACTTTACCAGAGTGTTGAGGCAATGTTGTGTCAGTAACAGAGTGATTTGTTTTTCCTCTGGACATTGATTGAAGAAATTCTTATTACATTTTATAGCTTGCTTGGCCTTGGTATGAGAGTCAAGACATAAATTGGACCATAAATTGGCCTATGTCAGAATCTGCATTGAAATGACATCAAATATGTGTCATCATGCTGGTGTTTCAGCTAACAGCAGGAACCTGACGCTCCCTGTCAACTTGATCAAATGCTAGACCCCCTTACATCTTTGCCATGTGGCGCACTTTAACAGTTATAGTGAAGGCTGTGGAGGTATCTCCTGCGATGGTACTGGAGAATGCTGCAGTAGCAAAATAAATTGTGTTTGTAGACCAAATTGATTTGCTTCGACTTATTGCAAAGTAACAATCTCCACTGTGAGCATTGCAGGTATATGCATATAAATAAAAATTGACACCAAAAAATATATAGATACACTGAGAGGAAAAGAGAGCATACATAACTGAGATATATTTATCCCACAAGCAAAGCGAGACTTGATAATTCATGAGTGGCGAAGATGCAGTTGAGTTATGGAGATCTTTCCTCTGGAGTGAAATAAATATAGTGTCTCGATTCAGCCCATTATATAGCGTGATTAATAGGAGTGAATGCTTTCAATAGGTCGGTTTTATTTTGAAATATTTAGAGGCTATATTCTGTTCTTAATTTGCAAACTACCAAAAATCTTCATGTCGATTTGGATCTAGAAAGCTACCTTTTGGTAATAGCGATTGGGGGGGGGGGGGGGGGAGGCAAATTTCTATTTATGACTCTGCAAAGAGAAATCAAACTTCTTTTAGTTAGAAACTGGAGTTTACCTAATTGTAAGCTAGTGGCTCAGTCTTCAACAGAAAGCTATAGCATAGCTTAGTGTAAAATAAAATCTACAGCACACTATGAAACACCTTTCTGGCTAGTTGATTTTTAGATGAGCAGAGCTACATCACAGTCAGGGTAAGTCAACATTTGTCCATCACCTTCACCACCACTGTAAGGACTGGCTAATTCCCACCCATTTCACTCTGCATCTAGCAGTATCTCAAGACCTAAACTCATCACCCTTCTGTTTCTACGAACACTGCAGGCAAGAACATGGCATCACCACAGCTGGGGCATTTTGCAACATGGTGTTAACACAACAAGTTTCTCCCCGATGGCTTACAAGGACTTTGCTACTGTCATCCATAGAAACAGACAGTGGCCAAATGTGGAGTACCAAGCTATGGAAGGTGGTCTGATGTTATTTTGCGACTCTCTCTCCAAGTCAGTATCTTTTTCTGACTTAGATTTCAGATATTACATACCATGTAAATGTCAGCACTATTAGCTACTTGCTTATAACTGTAATAGAAAACTCTCAGTAATATGCCTATTCAACAGTCTTAAATCATAAGATCTTCCCATGGGCCAAAACCCAGCTACCTCACAAAACTGCCAAAACCTTAGTTTTTCCATTGCCAACACCAACAATGCCCTGAGGTTCATTTAATGTAAAATTGGTAACATACAGAAAACTGAAAATGTTGAGACAGCATTGAGGAGTAACTCTATTAACTCAAGAGAGTTGTGTGACTGTCAAAAAGAGAAAAGAGCCAGACCTACAGAAATCCATATGGAAATAAAAAGGAGAGTGATACTGGCATGTACTGCAGAACTAGTTTCTATTCACTTAATTAGAAAAGCTCATTTTTAATTGAAGTCCATCAGAACATGAAAGAACGTCCCAGAACTTTCCTCACCAGAGAACTGGACCTTATCTATAGGTCTGAGAAAGGTGCAGTGAATGATATGCCACAAACATGGCTGAAATATGCCACACAATAAACTGCTGAAAGGGGAAATGCAACTGGATATTTATGCACCTCGAAGATGTGCCTGACACCTCAGGAGTGAGGGACTTGTTTGTCATCTCTTTGACGAGTCAGAAGGAATTCCAGAGCAGAGAAGCACCTTGAATCCACTGTAAATTGTCGACCTTGTTATCATTCAGCGATCTGCAGAGTTGCAACAGAAGAGATGCTATCTTTGTTTTACTGTTTGCACAGCTGTAGGAATTATGTCCATGCCCACAAACCTAGCTCTATTTAAGGGTCTTCAGGGCTGCTATTCCGAAACCAAGCTCAGGGTAAGAATGCTGAAACACAAAACACTTCCAGGAAAAAGGCTGAAGTGACTGCTGCAAACTGTTAACAAGAGCTTCTTGTAGAAATCTGCTCCTTGTGCCTCAGTGATAACTGATCTAAAATCTTTGCTCTAAGATGGACATTTTGAAAAACAACTCCAGATTTTTGCACGTGGCTCCCCCACTGTGTTCCCCTCCTCTCACTTCCTAAACACATTTTAAATTATTTTTGATATGGATGTTGCTCTACAGGACTGATCTTTTGCTGTTTGAACAGAAATAGGATCATATAGATAGAATTATCCAGCTGTTCCACATCATCTCCTATTATTCTTTTGCACCTGTAGCAGAGAAATATATTGAAAACCTGTAATTCTGACAACTTTTCACTGAAAAATGGAAAAAGAGGCAGACAAAATGTTGGCAGATTTTTTTTCAAACTTATAAAGGCTACTATCCAAGCCACCAAACAAAAAATTGCCTCTACTTAATGTTTCCTTAAATTAACTGTGACTTGGAAATTAGTAACCCAGGACAGAATTTAATCACAAGATTCCCTGCAAGAATTCCTCTGATTTTTATTCAAGACACTGAGATTTAAGTACTTACAGAAAACTCAGTAAAGGCTTAAGTACGTTCCTTTACTAAGATTTTGAAACTTAGTCGGTATCCTTGTCTCTAATGAAAATTTGTCCTAAACCAGGAAGTTTGGACAAACAAACGAGTGAGCAGATTTTCTAGATCCATGGTGTCTACAACAAAGAGAAGTGTCATCAAGCTGTCTCTGGCTCCCTGGTTCTGATCCACGCTGCCTCAACCTACCTTAGAGCTTCCAGGAACCTTGTGCTGAATGGCCATTGCCATCTGCCCAAGTTACCTTTCCTCTGGAGCACTTTCTGATGTCCCATGTCTCTCACCACATCAGCTGATAGGCAATACCGCAAGCAGAATGTTTGACTGACCTGGAGCAATTCTCCAAGGACCTTGGCTAACCTAGGTGATATCGCTCAGTTAACATCTGAATAGGCTTTGCAGCATGATCTGATTGTCACCATCATAGCAAAAGACTTTCATATCAAAGGTTAGCATAAGGCATTTCAATGATTCTGATTATTTTTGTGCAGGAAACAAATTTCTATTAAGAACTATTAAAATTATAAGGCTGGTAAATGGCCAACACTTCACTTTGTAAAATTCCATATTGAGTTCTTTGTAAATCTGTCAAGCTTTAACATTGTAGACCAAAATTTTCCATGGTAGCTGCCTGCTTCAAATGAACTATTGGGGCAACTATAATCTAGAAGAAATTAGCCATTTTCTGAAATATTCTTAAACAAAATACACATTTCAATGGACAGAAATTTCTTTTAGTTTGAATATAATGACCCCATACTGTGGGGAGAAAACCTAAAATTTGCCAGAAAGGTCATGTTAAGGGAAGGAGAGAACTAGTGGGGAAAAAAATTGCCTGGCCAGGTAATTGAGAACTGTACCATGTACAAGCACCCACCTGTGGCAGCAGAAATAAGGTTGGACAGGCTCCCATATCCTGATTTTTTACTGCACGTTTTTACAAGTTTAATAACACACTTTAAGTACAATTTTTGGCATAACATGCATCTTTTCACTCATCTTGGTGGCTGTTCAAAGGGAGAGTCAGAACTCAGAGAACTTGCCATTTCCCTTCCTTTACCAAAATCCCATGTCATGGGTTTACATTGTTGGAAAGCAGAGGTCATGCTGAGGTTATTCATATGTTTGAAGCCTGGAGTAAGGTGACATCATGGCAATGACATCAGTCAGCAAGCTCGGTGATGGCTTGTATTTGAGAACAGCTTTTCCCAGTCTGGACCAAGTGGGATCCTTCAGAAACTGAAATGCACATAAAATTATTCCCAAGACTCTGCAGAATACAATAAACTCAGTAGGATGCACATTCCAGCAAATCTTATCCCAGGGAGTATAACAACGAATTCTACCGGTTAGGCTTAAAATGCAGCAATGAGATTAACATTTGCTGTTAAATCCCACCTGACTTTTTCAAGGACTTCTCCACCATCACTGCTGTTCTGGTGGACTAGGGCCGGTGTCACTGCTGCTCCTTCTCCATGTGTGCTCCCAGTGGCACTCTGCTACCTGAACCCTCTGCAGGCAGGAGGCCTCAAGCAAATGGCATTGGGGCATTGATTTCCACAACTCCTTTTCGTTCGTTAATGTGACCATAATACAGCCTTCAGAGACTCAGGTGCATGGTTCTCAAGGTACACCACAATTCATTCATTCAGCACAACGCAAATGAATTGATGGTTCATATGAATGCCTATGTCCAAATGAGAGATGCTATTCTTTTCTTTTTTCTTTAGTCTGCCTATTAAAACCCCTCACACACAGCACTCAGGTCTTACAAATACAATATCCTTGGCAATCCATGTTGCATGAACCAAAGAAGAGTCTGAAACTCACACAAGCAAACACATTTGGACGAAAGGATGAAATTAAATACATAACACCTAGTTTCGTCCACAGGGACCTCAGAGCAGCAGGTAGTCTTATTTACCATATATGTTGTAATTTTGGGACATAGAGCGGGGACTTCAGGATTGTACCTGGGCCTTTATTGTGAGTATCCTCACTTTTGCCGGTTTAAAGATGGAACCAGTGCATTAGCTGAAGGGATTGTATGTGTGGTTTAATACACATTTAATACAGCTCCTGGGAAAGCTAATGGAGTTGCCTTGGGGAGTTGAGCAAACTCCCAGTGCGCTCTGCATAAATCTTCTTTAGCTGCAGGTGAACAAAAAGTTATGTTAAGAGCAAAAGTGAAGGTAACAGCTGCTGAATCCCTTTTGCTGGCCTACAGAGAATTGCTACTGCATGTTACCAGCTGATTGGTGATTTCTTAACCTCTACTACCGTGTAAAAATAAGAGGAAAAATTGAAGGTTTGGGGGAAGAATTTCTGTCCTAGAATTTTCTCTTATTCACCAAGGACAGTAGGTTAAAAAAATAATTTGGAAAGAAATTCAGCTAGAAAATGGCCAGGACACTACAAATGCAGTTTTATAAGACTCTTTCTTCTTACTTTCCTTTTTTTTCTTGAAGAAGATAACTCGGTTTTATACTTTACTGTCTTATTAACAGAATGCATTTTGGAAGTCTGCCACTGTTAACAGTATCAGAAGGATTTAGGGCTGCTGAAATACACTTGAAGATTTAATTCTGCTGACTTCAGCTCTGATCCGAAGTAAAAACTGTAACCATAGATTAAATGTTTAGCGCCAGATATTGCAATTGCTGCTTCTTGTCATAAATCCTTGTGTCTATTGCTGTTTCAGACAGCTCTCTGTGGGCCCTTGGCAGTGCATGCAGCACAATGCTTGTGTTGTATAAGGTTCTTCACCAGGGGCCAATTCTTGAAGTCCTCTCTCCATCCTTCCTCATAAAACTCCCAGTTGCCTGAGTAAGAACCTCGAGACATAGCAGTGCAAGGCTGCCCTGCGGACATAATTCCCATGCGACACTGAAAACCAGGATAACCGCCTGCTTTTTGTAATGCCTGATCTTTGGTTTTCAAAAAGAGTATTCCAAGGGTGGGAGGGAAAGGGCCTTTTCAGGCTTTATTAATCTCTTAGGAGAGCCAACTAATAAAAGCAAATAATCAACACAAAATTAGATTGTCATGATGAAAATTAACTAATGTGGTCATTCATACACTAGAATATCTGGTTAAAAGTTTAAGGGCTACCTCCCTCTCTTAGTTCTAATTTTATAGCTCTCAGTAGACTCCTTTTTCGGACTTCAGCAGTCATTGACATTTTAATCTTTTTAATGCGGTCATCTGATTTACACGTGGGGTTCGCTTTTTCATAGTGAGTAGTTCTCCACTCATTGCTTATTGCACTCAAATAAAGTTATAATAAGAATACATTTCAATAGTCCCTGGTCCAAAACTGGTGCCTGTCTTCCCTGACCTTGGGTAGATTTATTGTATTGTAAATCTCAGCACACAAGCTTTAATTTTTTTTCTACTAAAATTTTAATGTCAAGGGTATAACCCAAAATAGTTTCAAGGCATCTCATAGTACCAATCATACTGACATGTGAGAAGATGCTGGCACCCTTATTCTTCTAATGAAAAAAAAAAAAAAAAAAAGAAGAAAAAAATAAAACCAAGGCTAAGAAGATGGCACACACTAAAAGAAAAAAACAAACCTCTGGTGTTCCCACGCCAGCATCATGGCCACATGTAGAGATTGGGATGAAAGACAGTGAGGTATAAGCCTTTGTCTGCACTCTTAGGTGGTGGCCTGATGTTGAAATTTTTATGCCTTCAGGAAGGAGAAAAAACAAAAATAGAAAAAAAAAATTAGGTCAGAATGTTGAGTGGAAGGTCAGTAACAATACCCCAGCCCAGGTAACCCATAAATTAAGTAAAAATTATTCACTCAGCTAGCTGGATATCTATATTTCGCTTACAATCTCTGGGACTGGAAAATCCATCTTATGCTCTATCCTGGTAGTTGGAAGGAGCAACTCAGAATCTGGCAAATTTGCTTTAAACAAATTTTGATTTTAATTTGAGCTCTTGGAGCTTTGTCATGATAGTATAGTGATAACCTCCTGCTGGATCATCTGTCCTTCTTGCACATGTTCATGTTCACTTAGATGCTTCAAGTGGTTGCATGTAGCCCTCTCACACTTCATCTGCTGTTTTTTTAGCGTCATATAAGACCTATATAGAAAAAAAATCATCAAACTTGTATTGTATGGCCATGCCAGACCAAAGCATGCAGATAAAAGAAACTGAACAGTGATGCACTCAGCACAGATCCAGTGCAGGAGGCAATCATTTACTTTGTTCCTTTCCCATGTGAGCAAACTAGTCTTTTATTAATTCTCTACCCTATCCCCATTTAGTCTTATAGAGAGTGCCAGAGAGAAGCTGGGAATATAATGCTTTCCTCCCTTTTTGCTACAGGTCATATAAAATGGATATTGCATTCAGTGCAGATGGGGTGACATTGTCATTCATCAGTTCCCCAAATTGGCTGCTTGGCAGACAGAATTATTTAAGTAAAACTGAAGTAATTTTCAAAATTGAAACTTAAGCTGTTTAGTGACATAAGCCAAGAGCAGTTTTTCTTGGACCCCCAACACTTCCTTGGCTCACATACACAGTTCAGCTATTTTCATTCCTATCAATTAGTTCAATCTCCATGGATGTGAGGAAGGGCTAGAGCAGTGCGGTTTCTTTGATGCAATTTCATGTATACATATGGAACATCTGTTACTCCAGGAGTCTTGCCGTCACCTCCATTATATGGAGAGTATTGATAGTGATAGGAACTCAGGACCTGATGGGCCATTTTCTTCTGAGCTTCACACAGAAATGCCTTGGCAGAAAGCCGTGTGCGAGGGAATACCCCTCCAAACAAAGGAAACACGCTGTGGCAAAGCCCTGCAAAGGGGCCCAGGGAAAATAAAATGTGTAGGAGTGTGTTCCCTTCTTCCCCTGCTCCACTCCTCCTGAGCATTTGGGTGTTTGACACCTTCAATGCAAATGCAAATAACACTGACACAGGGTTTCTTGACACCAGGCTTGCGGTACTCCAGCTGGTCCACTGAAAATAAAGGGCTCGAGGAAGGTGCTTTGCCTTTAACAGCCTCTTGCTATCAGGCCACTAATTTTTTGGGGGGAGGGGGGGTAGGGAAAGCTATAAAAGGTTTTTCTTCTGTATTTCTTTCCAGACAGCATATATTCCACTTGTATTGATGCGCCAGAGGCTATCATTACCAACAACTCAGGTAAACATCTTCAGCCAATTATTAACCTGTGATGGAAAGATAATATTTTCTCCCCTTCTTGGTACCTTTTATTTATCCTTAATACTTTCCAGGGAAATATCTGAGAGCTCTTGTTTTTCATCTTATAATTTGGTCAGGAGGATAGGTTAAGAGTCTAAGATTGCTGCCCAAATCCCAGCACTTGGTTGAGTGTGATTTAAGTGGCAATTAAAATGTTATGCTAGACTTCAGCATACGATGAGCTTCTGTCTGTCATTTAGCACACCTACCCATCCCCTAATTTCAGAAAGGGCCTGATGGATGGTTTCAAGGACCGTTCAAGAAATATTTGACAGGTACCTGCTCTCTATCATAGATTGCCACTAGTTTAATAACCACTACATTTCCAGCTTGTTTGGGTACTTTAGTCTCTAAGCAACCTTCTTTGTAGAGAAACTCAGACTGTATTTGTACATAGGCAAGCTACCTGCAGTCTTCACGAACTCTCGGGTGGTGAGAAAATGCCACCGGTGCAAGCAGAAACCCCACAGTCTCTGCCAGGGCACCTCAGGATCCCAGAGCTTGTCAACTTCAGGGAGAAATCAGCATTTGTGCTCTGGTGCACAATGAAAATGAAAAGATCTAACATTTCTTACAAAGCAATGTTTCACAGATTGACTTAATTGAGACGTGCCACTCTGATTTGAGATATTTTGTTAGAGAAAATTTTCAAACGGAGGAAAAAGTGCCTTGAAAAAAAAAAAGAAAAAAGTAACATCCATTCAAGAAAACTTTAATGGAATATTTCAGTTATTCTTTTCAAACAGCATTTCACTGAAATCAACACACTGCTGCAAAAGTGTTTGCTTTTTACCTACTGACATTTTTCCTTCTAAAAATTTCCAGCCAAAAGTTTTCTACTCATGTATCACTATTGCAGTAGGAATATTTGTAACTGTGGTTTGAATTTATGTGAGATGCTTTTAGTCTGACTCTTCCACCCACTTAGATCGAGGCAGACTCTTGTATAATTTGAAACATTCCACAGTGTTTATCTCTGGGTTGGTGAAATGCATTAGAAGGACAGTTTTAAATTATTGCTTCTTGAGTTATGTTGCTCCTATAAATTCCTGCATTTTCTCAAAATAGGTTAATTGTTTCTTGTCACCTCCCACATAATATTAAATACTGTGAAGCCAGTTATGTACAAAAAATGTGGGGCTTGCTTTTTGATTGGGGTTTTAAAGAAGTTCATATAGTGAAGCACAAAAAATACAGAAGAGATGTAGCCTTCACCAATATCAGTTTTCTCAACAGACTCCCTAACCTTGGACTCTGCATATGGAGTCACTATAGTAAATCTAGCGTGCTAGCTTTGCTATACTGTATATATATATATATGAATATATACTGAATGTTAACTGAATATGGAGAGAGAACCTAGATGGCAAACAGTGCCTGGCATTGACGGTGTACTACTGAGAGACCTGCTTCTTCATAAAATAAGAGTATGTTTTCTATTCCTATATGTCAGTTATAATTTAGTGGGTTAAGTGACTTGGAACCTGCTGTGCTCTTTGGAGGCTGCAGGTCCAAAGACGTGTCTAACCCATCATTACAGTATCTTTGAACCACCAGAGTCGGGCTAGTATGTTTAGGCATGAACTTTATGTAAAGCTGCCAGACATAATCATTCATCCAGCTTCTTCTTTCCATGGAGCAACACATGGAAACAGTCTTGTAGTGGCCTTTACTTCTCTTAAATTATAAGCATCTGTCCCTGATCAGTTTTGAGAAGTACTTATAATTATTAATCATTACCTGAAACTGAAAATAACAGAAGATTTGTTGGTAATTGCATTCTGTTCTTTGGTTTTATTGTTATTTTCATTGCTTCTTTTTTGTTGTTGTTGTTTGTGTCTCCCTGGAATTGTCTATGAGCAAAATTATCTGGGAAAGAACATTGTCATTTGGTTATGAAGCACCAATAAACCTGAACAGCATTTTTTTTTGTCTACGCTGAATAGCCTTTGCTATGTATTAGCCCAGTGCCATTACAGATTCAAACTCCATATATATATTGTTCATGGCCCTTTGTGTCATCAGGAAATTAAAGTTTGCAGCTGGCCTCTTCATCTTAGTTAATCATGCGAACATGAAATCCTTAAAGGTCCACGCAATGGTCCCTGCGGGGGCCCCACTCAACACTTCTCTGCAGCGTGACATTGTTTTTCAGCTGTGTTTTTATCTTCTCCCCTCTTCTGTTCTGAGCTCCTGCTGCTTTTAGCTTCAGTAGCAGACTGTCATGTGGCACTTTATCATGGGCTGTCCAGAGCGCCGCAGTAGCCATGCCCCTTCGCCACGTACTGCAACCTGCTTGAAAGTGTAGGAGGTTAGAGATGAAGTCTCTCCTGCTCTCACTACCCTGTTTTCCTGCCTTCAGCCCTGCCTTGGCAGAGAATGGCAAAAAACGTCCAAGTATAACTTGTACTGTGTCTTACACAAGGTTGCAGGGTAATGGTTTAAGGGCTTAGTTTCTCCTGCCTGTAATTTATGCTGTGGTTGCTTGTTTTCTAAGAACTCACTTAAATTATGACAATAAATCAAAGATTTCCTTCCAGATGTCTTTTAACATCTAGCATCATTTCCTCCAGGTCCTGGACATGTCCTAGATTTTAGTTTCCTTAGGTAATTTCCTCCACTGGCCTTAGTGACCCTGACACAGGCTGACCTGTAGTTAACTTTGTCTCCCTTTTTAAGATTTGGTTTGAAGAAGTCAGTCAATACCTCATTTAAAGAGAGTGGGGGGAGGTGGGAGCAAAGGAAAGTCTTCACTAGCTTCTTCTTTTTCATTTCCTGTGCCATTGTATTCTAACTTTCTCCCTGACTGATTTCCACTCTCTTGCAGGTGATGAGAAAAATCTCTTCGTATTTGTTTTCTTTCTTTTCTTTCTTTGCTGTAGCTCCTTTAAAAAATTTTATTAGCTTTTCCTTACCTCTTGATACATAACATACATGTGAAAGACTTAAAGGGCTTTTTTTTTTACCATCAGATTTCTGCAGAGTTGTTAATATTTTTCTCTTTACCACTGAGAAAGCCATTTTGTCATTTTAAAGATCACAGCTACTTTTATAGAGCTCTAATCTTTTGGGCTCTAATCCAACAAATCTTTTAAGCATGTGCTTAACTTCAGACACGTGAGCGGTTGTATTGAACTCAATGGAGCTAGTCAGGTGCTTAAAGTTAAGCAGATGATTAAGTGCTTTGTTTGGCTGGCCTTGCAGAGTGCTGTCCCTCAGGAGCCCCTTCGCCAACAGCCTGCGCAGAGCTACCAGCGGGCGGGTGTTCTTGCTGCACACAAGAGGCAGGCATTGTAGCAGAGAAGGGAGGATCCTGCAGCACACGATCCTCCCAAAAGTTTTAGGAGACTATCTTTATTTTCAGTTACTGATTTTAATATAATGCATGCCTTTGCGCGTGGTACCTTCTGACCTCGAGGCGTCTGCAATTTAAGTGATACGGACATGGGCCAAGGAGGAGAGGAACCAAAACAGATGAAGCAAGAAAGATGATACAAAGACAGCCATACGGGTCTGATTTCACAAGGACATGCAGCTTCTTGCGCTACCTTCCCCCACTGATTTCAGAGAGACCCTTGTGTGCTCAGTCCTTACCTGGAAGTATTCAGCATCTTGCAGGATCATAACCTGGTCTTATTTGTGTATTTATTTTTTTAGTCTACCTCTTTCAGCTGCCCATATTCTCTGCGTTGCTGCTGAGAGGTGGGAAGATGACCCACCCTCACCAGGCGTTAGGTTCATCATTGCCTGCCACAGTTTCTACCCACTACATCCAGAGCAAAAAGGCACTCTTCCAACTGCTTGAGACCACGGGACAAGACAGGAGCCAAGTTCCCTTTGCCCTGAGACAGAGGGAGGACACTGGCATGGCAGCACTACCCCCTCACAGTTTTATCTTAGCTACTTCCATCTGCCTGAGAACCGAGCTGTTGCTGCAGCTGCTTTGTGGCACCAAATGACGTTCATTTACCAGGGAAGTCAGGTTGTCAGTAGCAGTTTGGGTGCTCAGAAGAACAAGGAACTGCATTCAAGAGCCTGGGAAAGGCTTCTCTGGATATATATGAACCTCTTAAAATGATGCTTTGTAAAACTGCACATGGTAGATGACTCCTCTATCAGCTAAACTGTCTGTCAATAGTTGTACTGGTTTGGAGGTTGCGAACAAGCTGGCTGGTGGTTCTGTGTGCTCTATCAAGCCAGTTAATCCTGAGGACACTCCTTTCTCTGAGGCCTGGCCAGATAAAGAAATCATCATCACTAAATAAATGGGATAGGCCTGAAACAAACTATCAGATGTTCCCCTGGACAAGTTGTTTTGGTGTTCCTCACAGACACGGTCTTGAATGTTCTTTACATAAAGGCTGTTTCACATCAGTCTCATTCTTACCTCTCTAGGGGCTTCTCTATTTGTCAGACACTGTACACAGAAACGTGTCCTTTTAAGTTAGGGGAGGAATTCCTTCAGCTGGCAGCAGTCATAAGATCCCTTATTCATACTGGGTTAGAAGCCAGGAGGCTCCATCCGAGACCAAGACCCAGTTGTACTGGTGCCGTACCAACATTTCTCTTCAATCACTGAAGGAAAAACTGTTAACAGTTTCTGTCCTCTTCTGGAGGTTGGCTGCTAGGAATAGGGAAAGGCTTGAGTAATACCCCTTTAAAATCATTTCTACTGACCTCAGACTAGAGAAACCATGAAAGCAGGAATGGAAACAGAATGGGGCCCGTGGTGACAGCAGCAATTTCAGCATTATTTCGGGAAAGATAATGTGACACTCTTCTGTATTGGTAGGCTGGCATCTCTTCTTGTTGTATGACCCTAATTAATTTATGTAGCATGCATCATGGGGGAAGAGAAGATCCAGACTGAAGCCTTTGTAATGGGATTTTACCCTGTGCCAGACAGAAGTAATTAACTATATCTATCTTTTGCAGTTTCAGTTGCTCTTCCTTAAAAGATTTATATTAGGAAGGTGAAATCATACACAGTCACACCTTGTCCGTACAAGCTTTTCTTATCTCCTGTGACAGAATTAAATGCTACACTTTGTCTCTAGCAAATGGTAATATCCCTATGACTAGCACCAAACTAAAAGTCACTCTGAGTATACTTGTTCTTTATGACATTATCAGTGCTCGGATTATTAGATAGCCTCTGCCATCCTGTATTTGCTTGCATTCCCTCTATCCATGTTTACTTCGATTTCTACAGGTATATCCTATTGAGTGTATGGTGAGTAGGGAGGGTGCTTATGCATAGTGTGTACAGACAACACCAAGATCATCAGAAAAGAACAAGGGAGGAGAGGGAGAACACCAGTACTCTTCTAAACTAATGAAAGGAGAATACATCTTCACATAAACCATAGCAGAACTGTAAAAGTCCTTGTGGTTAAAGGTCTACAAGGATTAAAACCAAAATAAAGAAAAAGGATTGGATTTTTAGCTCCTGAGTTTGTCCTTGAAGGTTAGGAAATAGAAAGACTTCCTCTGCCTGTGGAGGACTCTGGGCTGTGGCTGGTGATGTCAGGAGAGAGTTCAAGGGCAATTCCTTTCTTCTGCCCTGGTCTCAGCTGTGCTGGCCAAAGAGGATATCATCCAAGACCTTGTCACCACCTCTCTGGGGGCAGCTTCTGTTCTGCTCCCCTCCAGACACTCCAGCTCAACATGATCCTTCCCTAGCTCATCTTCATGTAGTCATGAAGACCAGTAACAAGCTCACGTGCTTCAAGATTGGATCAAGAGAAGCTTCATGAGGAGTTTAGCTGGCAGGGCTGGGGCAGAAGTCAGCAGGCAGCTGGGGATGGGCTGGGGACAACAAGTGCTGCAGTCAGCATGGGTCTTTGCAGGGGGGTGTTTAGGTATGCTCCCAGAGGTGGTGGTGGTCCACCAGCAGTGTTGCCTGGAGTAACTGGTACTGTGGTGGGCATGGTGGGAAAAAGCTGCATCACCAAACAAACTCCCCATCCCTGGGGGCTGCATCCAGCCCGGCTGTAGGCACTGCTCATGCTAACAGCACTGAGAGCTGTGCCTGCCATTCCCTAAGTACAAAATGTGCAGGAAATTTATCCTATTATACCAAAATTGTGGTCATTCTTCACACCCCTGGCACCTGTATTTTGTTTCTAATGACTAGTTTCTCCTCTCTCTAGCTGGGATAAACTACACAAAAACTCTCTCACAGGCACCACTTCTCTCTATTCTGCCTGACTTCTGGCTGTCTCAAGTGGTCCTGAACCAGAAATAAAGCCTACACTACTAACGTTAGACAACCTCACAGTCCCTAATATATCGTACCTCTTTAAAACCTATAGCCATTCATTTCTCTTACACACCCATGATAGGATCTTACTGTAGCATTCCAGGCTACCCCTATCTCACTTAAACCTTATATGTCTTAACTTTTGTCCTTGGCATCCAGACAATTCTTCTATTCTCAGGATGCTTTCTGCTGAACTTCCTGTCTATAAAAATGCGCTCAGGGAGTCTATCACTCTTCCAGCCTACTCCTTCCCCTTCCCAGAGCTTCCCCTTCTCTTACCATACCAAGCAATTATTCTTATTAATTATTCCAGCTAACAGTAATTATCAGCAGCATGCACCCCCAGCCACATTAATAACAGCAGTCTCTAGGACACTGAGGAATTGGCTGAAAAGATTCACTTTGCTATTTGGATTGCATAGGAAGACAAATTCCTTTTCTTCCCTGTGTGTCTATTTTGGAGGGGCGGGTGGGGGGTGGTGTCTTACCACTTTCTTGTTTTAAGATGGGCAAAAAGAGGGCAGATGAAGAAGCGAGGACTTACTGTATAGGCATTGCCTAAGAAGAGTCAAAAGAATAGAGATCCAAGGTTTAGTCTGTGGATTTTGTACATTGTTTCTAAGCAGTGGCATTAATTGATTTTTTTTTAGCTTCTGATATTTATGGGCCAAATACTGAAATTTCTGCTTGGGCTCCAATAATCTGGGGTCTGCCTCAGGGTTAGAACTTCAAATTGTTTTCATCTGTTCCACAGGCACAACTACCATTCAGCAGCAAATGGAATAAAATTTGGCCATGTTTCATCATCTGTAATTTGTCAATATTTTTCATCTCACTGCTGAAAAGCATTGAAGTTTTTAAAAGTGATATTTCTTTAGTGCAAAAGAAGAACAAAGAAAAAAGTAAAAATATTTTTAAAAGAAAGAAATGAAAAAAGAAAGCCCTTCTGCAAAATGAGAGAGTTAAAAAAATTTTTTCTCTCAAAATTGCTTACCATTTGCCTAAGCTGCAAAGTTTTTAATGACATTCTAGTGAAAATAGAGCGCTCTGGCTAAATTCCTTCAAACCCAATAAAGCAGATGACTGGGAACCATAATGGAATTGATGCTGTCAAGTGCATTTGCTTTTTTAATGCTAACATGTTTTTGGTTATTAAGAAACAAAAAAACAAGTGGTATATGATCAACATAGCTTCTGACAGGGGCATTGGAACCCATCTGGCTTATGGATCCCCCACTTTTTTTTATTAGCCTGAGATTATAAAGTTGTAACACTGTAGTTTAGCTTCTGGCTTCTGCAATTGTAAATTGGCAAAGGGCTAACTATAAGGTGTGAGTTTCTGAAAACTAAAATACGATACTGACCCAGTGCATACCACACAGGCCTGCAGCAGATGTACTGGATGAAGGAAATACAGTAGCGCTGTCAAAATGTTACTGATTGGTTCCAACTGAGTAGCTCTAGACATAAACCAGCTTTCAAAAGCAACAGATGAGATAAAAATGTCAGAAATGATCATTAAAGGATGATGCCATATATTACTTAATGAAGTCACACAAGGCAAAAATAATACCAAGCATCCTCCAGTAGTAATGGATGTATTCCATGAACATTAGCTGCACAGTTGTCAATATCTCTGATGAAAAAAAAAACTCTCAATCTTTACGGATTTCTTTAATTTAAATAAGCCCTTTAACATAGAGAGGATTTGTTCTCTCTTTTGCTTCATTAGTGTAGCTTACTACCACAAAACTGGTTGTATTGAGAAAGATTGCCCCATTATCAAATAATTAGGACTGCTTTAGCAGGTGCATACACTTACCTTTGTAATTAAATCCTTGTTAAAACACCAAAATCCAGAGAATTTAAATGGTTACCTGATCCCAGAGGAGGTAGCCCAAAAAGTTATTCTATAAGGTAGACATCATCTGGGAGCAACGATACTGAGCAGAGAATCTTTTCCTCATGGGATGTTGATGAAGCACATCTGCACACATCATGTGGTGCAATAAAAATTGCAATGACAATACTAGACAAACACCTACTGTACAAGAAGCCAGAGAAACCAAGCATAAGCCGGCACAGAATCATATGCTATGTAATGGAGTTTTCACAGCTTTGCTAGTTTTAGAGTTACAAGCAAAATTAAAGATGGGGATCCTCATTTTTAATAATTCTTTTAAATATTTGCCTGATTTGCTATATTCTACCATGAGTCCAGGAGACACATTCCTGAACTTAACTTCTGAAATCTTACCACAGAGGAACAACAATGGTTATACAGCTACATGTACAGCTATTTTAGAAGAGCTCAGAGTCCTAATTAAAGTTGCAGTAATCTCACACAGTCATAAAAATCACGTTTCTAATATGTTATAGATACATTTGTATATTCCTGTGTTGTATGTTCTACACATTTACAGATCTGTGAATATCTATATTAATAAAATATGCCAGCAAGTGGATTAGCCAGTCTATTACAACAAATTATCTCTGTTCAGTTGGCACTCTCATTGTCCTCACCAGAACTGATCAACCATATGTGACGTAATTAGCTACTTGCCTAGAGGTGTAGCAATGCTTTTACCATAAAGAATACTGAGCAAGCTCTCATTCTACTGGCTACTTGTATCCAGCCTTTGAGTTTGGATCAGAAACTCTAATCAAAGTCTAGTTTCCAAAAGCCAGAGAGAAAACCATAAGATTGGAATAGGTTTGTTTTCCACCTCTTGGAAGAACTCTGTTGACCAAAACAGTAGGGTCCAACATGAAAAATAATTTACAAGATCTGTGCATACTCATTGACTTCAGCCTGTGTTCAAAGTTGTAGATTCAGTGCTGACAAAAGTGCCCTCATATTTTAGATATGAAATGTCTATAGAACAGCCAGTTTCTGGAATGATGTTCTTAGATAAATGGAGTTAGTCCTGGAAATCAATTTAGACAAAGCTGCAGCAGTGCTGGTATTGGAATTCACCAACTCGCTACATAATTTGAATAAATGGGAAAAGAGATGACTCCTGAGAGTAGCACTGGCAGCCAAAAGAATTATACTGATGGACTGGAAAAGCAAAGCCATGCCATGTATTGATTTATGGACTATTGCCCTTCTGGATATAGCTAAATGTGAGAGAACTCCCTTTATTCATACTAATAAAATGGACATCAATGCTCTCAAACAAAAACTGCTGTTGAAGTTGTATTGTGAATAGCTGGCAAGTGGGATGGTCTTCTTTCACTTGCCCACTACACATGCTCTGTGAACTGGTGAAGTTCAAGACACACAGAAAACAACAGGGACTTTTTCTAGAGTTGTTTCATTTGTTTGTTTGTTTGGGGTTTTTTTCCACTCAAAATTATTTCATTTGTCTTTTTGGGTTTCTTTTTCTTTCTTCTAGAATCTCTTGGTGTAAATCACAACTTAAGATAGTACATTATCACTTAATAGATGTGGTCCTATGATAGTGAATTTTCAGCATTTTGGAGACAAGGGCCTTTTCTTCTGACTTAAAAATTCTAGGCAATGCTAAAGGTGCACAAACATAGCACAACACTAATTCTGCCCCTTCTGTGACACCATTATGTCTGTGATCTCCCTGTCCTACCCACCAAAGCTAGGTTAACGCTCAATATGAGAAGACCCCTACAAACCAGCTTTTGCTCCCTCAGCCAAGCCAGTGTTGTCCCTTAGGCCTTGTTTATCTTCAGAGGACCCTCTGAAGATTTCCTGCTCTCCGCAAGTTCATCTCCATCAATATAAGCAATATGGGAGACCTACTGTAGCCTGGCTGCTGCCAGAATTTTTAATGCTATATTGATTAAACTGCTATGAGTGGGATGAAATTATGTGGTATTAGTTGTGCTGGCAACTGGTTTACCTCCGGGATTCTCATGTTGCTAGCGCTGGTGGAGCTAAGCCAGAACTAGGAACACTGGGAAATTAAAAAAAAAAAAAAAAAAAAAAAATTAAGCCCTTGCGTAGACATGACCTTGGTTGTTGAAACTTAATGTCACAAAATGAATAGACCTTTTGGAGTCTGTGACGCCGTTGTGTTCGGTGACAGGCCCTGTCCTTCTTCCCAGCAGAAAGGAGGGAGCCCTACCTAGGAAACCCTGAGTCAGAGACAGCACCAAGCACAGATGTGAGTCAAGAAGAAAACCGAGCTGTTTGCTTCAGCTTTTGAGGAGCTAATGAGGTAGCAAGGTCAGTTCTGGGATATGCGGGTAAGTATTGGTGTAGCCTTGCCCCATTGTTATGCCCTTTCCCAAAACATTCCCCCTGACTGCTGTCAGAGACAATGGCCCTTGGTCCGCCCATGTCCCCTGTGCAGCAGGACTCCTCCTGCACCCAGGGGACCGCAGGGACGTGAGTCAACCTGCTCCTGCAGGCTGCCTCTAGACGTGGTAAAAGGACTGCTGAACAGCTCTGGTGAGAAATAAAACTCAGTCCCTAGAAAAAGAGAGATGAACACGCTGGTATTGCTGTGACTACAGTGACTGCACTACCTGTGAAGTGCTTAAACATTACTGAGGTGCTTGTAAAGCTCAGTGGAAAGTCCACAAATGATTGCCCATTCACTTACTCCTGAAATGGTTTTGTGTTCACTTTACATTCAGAGTTCATCACTGCTATCCAGATGAACCTGAGAAAGAATTGTTACTGCCATGGTGGACTTGGTAGCGATACAAAAACACATGATGATCAAGGATTGCTGGACAAGACAGCCTTCCACCCTCCTTGAGATATAACAGGTACACAGTCTGCTTCAGACACTTACCCCAGTGCTTACGAGAGAAGCACACTGTCTGGGTAAGGTTTCCCCAGGGCTTTCTGCAAAATGCAGGTCACAATTGTCATTGTATTCTAGGCTAGCTAATATCACTAATGATATAACTTACGGGGTGACTACTTCTAAGGCTACGCTACTTATCCTGTGTGAAGACAGAAAGGTAAAGGATATAATAAGTTTGTTAAAATTAAACCAAGCACAGATGAACAATGCAATTTGTAAATAAAGAACAAAGTTTAAGCTTCAGTCAAGCTGAAGAGAGAAAGGCTTTGCACTGAGGCTTTTATAAGTGGAAAAGAGAATTGAGAGAATCTAATGATACCAAATACTTGCTACATTATTGCTTATTCTAGTGCAACATAATTTCAAAATTTCAAGAAAAATGCACCAACTGTACCTTATAGACCAAAAAGAGAGAAAAAGTCCAACATTTTTAATTTCTTTGTTGACAAAATACACCTCCAAAATACCTGGGGCTAGTTGGTTCCAGAGCTTAGTGTGATATTACAAAACCTGTCACGTCCAAGTCATTGGCTGAAGTTGAGCCTGAATGGCTAATGAAATGACTGAAAATTATTGTCAGCTGAGAGGTCTTCAGTGGCCTGTGACAATTGCAGTCTGTGATGTAGAACGGTGGCTGCCATTTTAAGTGTACAGACACACTGCACTCAGGGTAGGACACCAAAAGAAAGAATTAAAAATTCATTCAGGCTGTAGGATGGATGGATTGGAGCAGATGAAAGATGGAGATGGGTCAGGGCATTGGAGTTAACATCTTCCTTTCATCAAATGAGCCACAGCATTGTAACAAACACCTCAGGAAATCAGAAGAAAAATCTGCTTTAGCAGAATTGTTCAGTAGTCATTGTGAGGAGTGTTTACCTTTTGAATCTTACAGTGTTTTGGGTCTTTCTTAGTTGTTTCCCAGGTAAAGGCTGGCCCAGCCCAGTTCTGGTACTTTTCTTATAATCTGAACTGATGACACTACAGCTTCAGGGGGAATAGTTTCACTGAAGGTGATTGCAGAATATTTCCATCTATCAGTCCTGAAGCTCAAGTAAGCAAAAGATATACTGTCATTTAGCTTCCTGTTCACATATTGGAGGTAAATATAGGAACTTATCCTCAACATGTCTGAATATGTCTTATTTTCATGACACTGTGCCTATGTGGGACTTAACAATGATGGAGCAGAATCATTACGGTGTCATCGATTTCTTACAGCATAAGAGCTTTTAGAAGTCAGATTATCTTCAGAGCTATAAACTCAGGCTAATCATCTCTGCCACTTCCTGCATCAGAGGAGTGTTTGGGGATGTTGTTTTAAAAGTCTCTTCACCTTCAAACCTTGTGCAAACAAAACCGTGTTTTCCCCTCCTATTTGGGGATGGTGGACAGGCTGACCCCACTACTGCCTTGTGCCAGTCACGCAGCAAAAATACCACTGAAGTGTGAAGCTGCAAAACCATAGGGAATCCTCTTCCCTGGACTACTCATCTCCTTTAGTACAAGCTTTGCTGAGCTCTTATTCAGCAGATGGTGTAGGAGAGATAGTCTCCAAAACCACAGAGACAAATATTTGATTTGGATGAGTACATTGAAGATTACTCACTTCTCCCCTCAAATTATCTGTGTTTTGCAGAGAGTACAAAGGGCATGGTTTGGATCATCCCCTTTCTAATAAAAGTGATTTCTAGTCGTTGGCGACGAGTACCTCCTGCAGGCCAAGCTCACTGATATCTGATACTCCGTTTGTGGTTAGGTGAGGAAAGGACATTGGCCTTGACACCTTCCTGGGGAGTCTCTGAAGCAAAATGAACTTTCATGAAAATCACCCGCCTCCAACAGCTATCCCAAAGACAGGACCATCAGGTTGCCACACGCTGATTTGCAGATTTCTGACTCAGGCAAAGCAGCAAACTTATTCTTCCATTCTTAAAACACTGGTAAAGGTCATGAAAGCAGCGATGAAATGTGAACAGTAGCCTGTCTGAAAAGGCACAGGTCTACATTTGCCCCATGTCCTCTCTTCTCCCATTTTGACTGAATCTTTTACAATTCCTTGATTTCCTTCTGACCTTTACCTGTGCTGACTGCTGAGTTTTGAGGGTATGGTTTCAAGCTATTAGAGCCAAAATCCAATGCCTCACAGGGATGCAAGGTGTTATCAGTCAGTCAACTGGCGTTTGTCAGGACAGAGCAGAAATGAGAGCGGGTGCTGTGAGTGGAGCAGTCTATCAGCTCTGCCTTTCCTCTCTGGGCAGCAGCAGCTCTTGCTCAGTTCCTCTGAAGAGTCATAGTGCGTCCTAAGGAAGGGTGGGGCTGCAGGGCTGATCATTTGGGAAAAAGCCTCAGGGAGGTCCATCACCTACTCCAGGCACTCTGTGCATGTGCATACGCTTCTGTGTGACTTCAGACTGGCCTGTCTTTAACATTTATCTCAGTGCTGACAACTCACACATTTACTTGTCCATTTTTTCCATGGATCTTTGTAGATGTCTTTCTGGTAGATTATTGTCATTAGATTAAATACATTGCTAAAAGCAAGTGTTTCTAAATTTTCTTCCTGTCTCTGCCTTCCTCTCTTTCTGTTGACCCCTGCCACTGTACATGCCACAACAAGACCATTTCCGAAACATCTCTTCTATTTCTCCCAGATTTCCAGCTTCTCAAAACCATCTGACACTCTCCATAGAATTTAATTTACTTTTTGTTGCGATAACCACATCCCTGCTATCTGCAACCCCTTCCTTTCTGCCTTCTCTGCAGCCCGGAACCAGTTCACCCCATTCAAAACCTAGTTGCCAATATTACTGTGTTAAGCCCTCTTTTAAACTATGTTACCTTCCTCCATAGTATCTTTGAGCACAACAAATTCCAGTTTCTCATGCCTGCCTCCATGACCTATCATAGCTCCATGCAGGACTACACTCTGTGTTTCCTTTCTTAGTGCTTCCCCCAGTGTAGCTTGTAACCCTGCAATGTTGTTTCTGCATCCATATGCATCTTCTCATGCTCTGGTCTATGTAGAGGATGCACGTTCCACGGCAAACTATGAACCTGTCTCCTTGTATCGGTTCTTTTTTAAGGTCCATAAAAGCTCACTGATACCAATCCACACTCTATTTCAACATCATAAAGGAGGGAATGAAATAAAATGTTATAATAGTCTTTCCTGTGACTGTTGCAAACTCATGTGCTATTACGAGTCTTTCAAATTTCCCTGGGATAGAAACTACCTTTATTTTTGCCATCCGGTGTTCCAAGAAAGCTGCCAGCACTTAAAGTAGGAGGATAATTAATAGATGGGAAAAAGCATCATATTTACCTTTCCATTTTACTAACGATGCTCACACCACTTCTACATGCAACATTGAATGTAATAGGCAAGCGCTACTACTCTGACTGCATTTAACATCAGGAATGCTCTGCTCCCAAATATAGGACTCATGAACATTAAGCTGCAAGTGCAACTGCTAATAAACTGACTGTGAATATTAATTCAGTATTCCCTTAGTAATCAGAAGGTTTCATCACTGCCCCACTTGCTTTACAATCATGAGAAGCAGTGAATGTATTCAAGGCAAAAAACAATGAGACAGCTTTTTTTTTTTTACAGTCTACGCTTTATCACTACTTCATTGATTTTTCAGTATTTTAGCAGATACAGCACAACTGGATTAACTAGATAAGGAACCTTTCACTCTTAGGTCATCAGTTCACGCCTGAGACAGGTTGGTACTGACCAAAGGTCACTTTAGCATTATAATTTTAATAAAGACCAAGACAGAGACAGGCCTTCAACAGGCATAAAACAACACTTTAACTTTCTTAAGCTGCCCACAGCATACACAACTAGACCAACTTTGTTGCCTGCCAAAGTCAAACTGATAGAGAGTTAGACGGTCATCTAGTTGCCAGATGTCTGGCTGTGTAACTTTCTGGCACTAAGCATTATATAGAGACAGATCTATGGATTGGATCAATTAGCATTACACTTACCATCTGACAACTGTTTGGTCGCCTTCGCCCAGTTCCTAGAGGACAGGTGTTCACATCACAGAAATCACCATCACAATTGGTACGACTAATTGATACGGTTGTTGGCAGTCACAGCAGAGAGGACAAGGACTGAATTAGCACCGAGACCAAAGCACTGTTTCAACCCTAGAGATGGTCTCTTCAGCTCAGGATGTCCAGGGCGTTTGGAGGATGCTTTTCTGCCATTGCATGTGTTGTGCTGAGCAGAATCTGCTCTGGTTTTGGATCCAGTAAATTTACCCAGCATTAAATTCAATGAGGTTTCCTGAGGGACAAGGCAAAAAAGGGAGGTGGTGAGACTCTTTTTTAAAAATTTTTGGTTAGATGTCTTAAGAAAGACTTTCTGTACATTTTTTTTTTGCCATTTCCCCAGTATCTTCTGAGGTTTATTTTGTATGGGGAAAAAAAAAAAAGATAAAGTGAGTGCAGAGATCTTAACAGTATGTGTCATGCACCATTTTGAGGGAAAAAAGAAAAAGTACACTTGCAGAAATACTCAAGCATTTACAGTAACTCTAGTGCTCCCTCATTTCTTCTGTTTTACACTCCAGACAGTCATGTAAAGAGCTTCACGGGTATATTCTCTTGCGGAGCTTGTGGGTATACTTGGTGATTAGACAAATGGGGTTCTGCTTTGGCAAATGTCCATTGCTTTCCCCAGCTGACTTACAGAATATGCTATAAAATGCAAAGGAAGGCAATAAACCTCCCATCTGCAGCTGAGATTTCCACTTTGCCAAAGACCCTTTTGCTATCAGCACCTTTAACTATGACTTTCAAAGAAGAGAGAGGTGTTATTTTTTCTGTGGCAGATATTTTACTACATTCACTAGCAGTATCAGCCCAACCCTATGTGAATTGATTCTGAATATTAATCTAAGAATGGAAAAGCCAATAATCATGTAAAATATAAATAGATCTTCAGGCCATTATCCTATCCAAAAGAGAAGGCAAGAATTTCAGCTGCTTTCCTAATCTCTTTGCACTCCAGAACAGTACTACTCTTTTATGGTCTATACGTCAACTGTGCTTTATTGATTTTTAATACTTTTAGCAGATACAGCATAATTACAGCCAATAATGCAAATACGCAAGTGAGAAATGCAATTAGAAGACACCAAACACTTTGCAAGCTGGGTCAGGAAAAAATAAAAGATGAAATATTTTGTTTCAGCACTGGGATTTCCTGGTCTTGGCTTTGTATTCTTCAGAGGTTAGTGAAAACAAGAGGAATTCTGCCCTCTACTAAATTCCTATTTCCAATAATAAAGGATTAAAGAGGAGCAGATATGAGTCAAAGGCATTTGCCCGTAAAAGCCCTTACATAGCAAACAGTTGCTACAACAGATGATGTTCATTGACTGTTGCCTTAATTTGAAAGGTATCATTATCATTAATTTTGACAAGTAGCCTCTCCTTGGGGAATCCAAGACTGAGCCAGTCAGGCTTTTCCTTCAGCTCAGGTAAATAATCCCTACCCATGTGAAGAGCTCAAATGTGTTTTCTTTCACCTAACAAGAAGATCAAAACAGCTGCTTTCAGGCTGATGACTGGCTACAGAAAACAACCAGGAAAGAACAAATAAAACATAAACCTTTGCAAAAACAAAGAGAAGCCAAGTGACCAGGGTGTCACTGGCAAAATGACTCACCCCACTGTTTCCCATCAGGCATGTCAGGGCTCTCCCACCACGCAGCACCTACAGACCTGAGCTGAGGCGTTTCCTCCCCTGCTCTGTGGCTACACACGTGTTACTCATAGGAAGGGTCCCAGGAGGCTTACACAAGTACAAAAGCTGGATTCTGATTCTTCTTTCTCCTCCTGCCTGCCAGGGCTCTTATCTTCTCATATCAAGGGACAAGTTAATTCAGACTCAACAGTGCAATGTCTCTACCTGAATAGTTCCATGATGTAGATATTTTTAGTTCTAGCAGCAGAGTGTCCTCTTACCCTTTCAAGTTTAATTCGCTGGACTAATTATTCCAAGAAAAAGATCTTGATATTCCAGTTTATCTTAATCCAGTGGGTGAAACTAAATGAGATGTTCTTGTTTTTTAGTAGGGAGGGAATCATTGAGTTGGTCTGGAAAACCTCTCAGTAATTTTCTTCTTGGACATTTTTTTCCTGAAGAAAAAATCCAGCTAAACTGTGAGTGGTGAATCTCTCTGTTTCCAAAATAAAGTACTTGTATTATAATGCACACTGTAGTTTAGATCTTTTTTTTTCTCTTTTTTTTTTTCCCCAGATAAATTATTCAGATTAGGAGAGAGGAATTGTAGCAATCTGTGACTGCCATGTCCCCACAGGTAAGCAAGTTTGCCCCCAAAGCTTTCCTTTCTATAAACCCCATACTAAGAATCTGTCCCAACTGCCAGGTACAGCTCGCATGTGGATGAAAGGTAAAAAGAAATAGTCCAATTTCTGACTGCTGGTACTGAACCAGACCCAGAAAATGCCTGTCCTTAGGCCCCCACTTTGAAATCTGAACTCCAGGGTGCTGATGGCCAAGCATGTCCCAGGCACTGGGGTATGCCCCTGTAGTGGTCTGGGTGAGGGCTGTGATGCTGCCTGGGCTTTGCCCTTCCCTTAACTAATTTCTATCCCTCAGCCCACAGCCAGCAAGGTGCGGGGGAAGCATCCAGCTACGCATCTGTCTTCTGAACTGCCAGGGAGTGGGTGGTGAGAGGGTTTTTTCCAGCTCCTCCTTGCTCTGGAAGATTGAATGCTGCCCCCATGGTGATTTCCTGGCTGACAATCCCAGAACTGTTAGACAAGAACATAACCAGGGATCACAGAGCAAACAAAAATACTCTTTTTCCTAGAGACATCTATGGGGAGAAACTTCTTGCCCCTCAGGCAAAATACTGGTAAGTGCTCTCCCCAACCCTCTGCTGGGATGTCTCTCTTGTCCTTGTCCTTCCAGAGCCGTGCCTTCTTCCTTTCTAACGTATAATGTATTTACAGAGAAAAATACTTGTTCCTTGTCAGTATCTCCTCAAGTAATCAATTATTTATCCCCATTTTTTTTCCCTATTCTCTGTTGCATTTTATATGATGATAAGATACCTGTTGTCTGTGACAGTTTTTACTGTGAGAAAAGAAAATGAAGTTGAATGAGGGACAGACTGGCCTAAAGAAAACAGAACTCTGTCTTTGGAGAAGAAGAAAATACCTCAGTCATTTACCATATCCCTTTTCCTCTGGTGATACAAGCCTTCATCCACATGGTCTTGGGTCTTGAGGAATCTCTAGCTTTACCATGACCAAGGGACAAATCCTGTACTCCTTACTCAGGTGACCCCTGCCAATACATGTAGAAGAGGTCTGTTCTCTATTTCTCTTGGCATCTCAAGATGACATGCTACCTTACTGTTGTGTTATTTTGTTTTGACTGACTTCACCATGTACCTTGGATTTACAAAACATTGTGGAGCATTTGTTTTCTCCTCCTTTGGACAAACCTCCTTGTCAGTGATGCAAGGCATAGAAAACCAAAGTTTAAGTGGGTCAACAACTTGCAAATGTATTCAGTGATGCTAACAGAGAGACAATGACAAATGCCATGAGTAAGTTCTGACTAATTTCCAATCAAATCAATGTTATTGAATATATCAGAAGAACACAGTGTCATTTACATCACTTACTTTTCTTTAAAATTTTGGAAAACTGATAAAGGTATCACATGTTTAGTTCACAAACCCCTCACAAACTGTGAGTTATTTTCTGTGTGAATCAGACCGTGACAGGAGGCTGCTGGGTCCCCTCTCCCCCGCCTGGTCCTGAGTTTGAAGCTGTCCACTTTGTGGAAAAAGGGTGGGGTGCATACTCAGGCCAGGAGATTTGGTATGTCTTGTGCAATTCTCATCCAGAAATAACCAAGAATCTACCCAAAAGTAAATACACATTGTGTGAAGTCTTCTCCATGCCTTGGCTGTATTCTGGAGCTGCACTGCCAGGACTAAGAACCGCAGGGAGTATGGGTAGCACAGAGGCTCTGGGTTTCTAGGCAGAAATGCCTGACCTCTGGCAGATCCCTTGAGATATCCTGGTTCCCAGATCTGAACTGCTTTGCCTGTTCCAAGAGGAACAGGGGGAGGCAAGAGATAAATATACACTTAATGCCTTCCTGATGGAACCGCCTGTAGAAAATTCCTCGAGGGAGTTTCCTGTCCTTTTTTGCTAGTTGTTGTGAGTAGGGAATGAACTGACCCATTGGTAGAGTTATTAGAAACTTTCTTCATCCAGAAAGCTTAAATGAATACTGTCAAGTTATTTACCGGCTGTCTCACTGTCTTAAAATAATATTGCAAATAAAAGAGTTATTAAAATAACAATGAACCAGAAGAAGGATGAAATTGAACTAACAGCATTGTTTATGAACAGCAGTGTGGCTCAGACAAGGCTGAAACTTGTCTCTCAAGGTGCAGCAGATACAGAGTATTAGCCTGACTCCATTTACTACTTTTTTCAGTACCAAGGGAAAAAAATCCCAAACCTTCTCCTGACACATCTGAGTCTAGCACATGCCCCAAAGGCCTGCACAGTGTTAGCCTGTAGGAGATCTGTAACTATTGTATACTTGTAACAGGAATTCTGTCTTGCTCCCCCATCACAGATGCAAACACATCAGATATTAAACCTGAGAGGATAATGCTGATGCCCTATATTGCAGGCTTCCTTTGATGGCTCCAGGGGATATAAAGGTATTTCGCTGTTTCCTCTCCTGAGGCATCTGGTTTAGTCAGGTGGTTCACAGTGCACATGGTCACATTTATTGTTTGGTTCATTCTCCATTGTGCTTCTTCCCCCTCCCCAATATTTTATCTGTCCTGGCCTTTCCCAAGGACTTTTATACAGAACTGAAATATTTGTTTGTTTCTGGCATTTCCATCTGGTGTTAAGAGGATGAGAAACAGGCTCATGTCACTGACACTCCCCAACCATCAGAAAGACTGTTACAACATCCCACAGATCTGGGGTTTTACGTGTCTCCCCACCTCTAATGCATTATCAAGCATAAGTGCTACAAGATCCTGTGCAAGTACTGGTAAATATTCTCTTGCAAAGGCATCACTACTTTTATGAAGGCCCAGCATTTTAAATATATCCATTGTCACAACAGCCAGGTTCTGCAGACCTGAGAATGTTATAAACAAAAAAATAAAACAGGGCTAAAACCTAAAAGCTGGTTAATGTCCTCAGCAAAACCCTACTTCTCAACTGGCTGAGCAGAAGAGAGTCACAGATAGGTTATACTTTTAGGTTGCCTGAATGCTCTTTTTTTCCTTCTATCTAATGGTCTTTCTGTCACCTGTTTCAGATGAATCTCTATCTCATATCCTATTCAAAATAATCTTAAGTATTGCTACCATTGTGTCTTTCACCGTCAGTAATGCCGGGTAAAAGACCTTCTTAGTCCCCAGTTTTAGATTACACTCAAAATTCTTTCAAGCCTGTGATTCCAATTAGATGTCATCTGTGCTGGCCCCAGGAAACTACATTCCCCAATGACTATACTTAGAGGCCTTTCTAGCTGAGATAACAGTTGCAGAGGTGTTGGCCAACTGTTTTAATTCCAACACAAACTCTTTCTTGCCCTACTTGTAAAACATCATTTTATCAACGAATGATGGTTCAGGGATGCACTGGAGATATGCTGGAGATCACTTTTGTATCACTGAGCATCTGCTTCTTCAGACTGCATGGAAAGCACCAACTTTTAATCCCCATGTGCATCAGACATGGGTTACAAACAGCACTTAGGAGTCAGCATATTCATAGGCTTCCTCTGTAGGGCCACACCACGATTTTCAGGTATAAATTTTCTAGGACTCCTCCACATGTGAGTACTTCCAATCCATACTTTGTGAGATGAAGATTTTGTGAGTTTCATCTCATAAAAGTTTATTTTATTTGTTAAGCTATCTTTGGCAGCTGGTCAGGATTTATTAGAAAATCTCTGCTGTATGGACTCTGAAAAGACAGTGGAAGAACACTTAAGTTTTCTAGTGACATACAGGAGACAACCCCCTTTTTTCATTAAGATTTGAATTGATTAGGATATCTTAGAATTTTCCATTGCATCTCAACATAAATTATAGGTACTTGTACAAAATAAATGAAATATATTGCCTTTCATTTTCTGTAAACCAATAACTGAAGTCGAGGGGAAAGAAAACACAAAATAAAACTAAGCACAGTTGGGAGAATCAAGGACACACAGATTGCCTTTGCTGTGCTACTTGGAAGAGTATTTTGTTAAACACTTAGTGCCTAGAAAGATTATGTCTAGACGAATAGTCTCTAAATAGGTCTATGTACCGTCTGTGTTTCAACAGACATCCTCAGATCCTACAGAAGACGTCCTAGAAGGTCCAGCACACCCAGGAATACTGATTGTTTAGAGTTAAAAACTAAATGTTAAATGATCCTTTGTCTGAAGCCAGGCTGAGGAAGAGAATGTGGGCTGTTGATAAGCATGCAAGGATATCAGTCCTCATGGCAAGTCACTTCTACCAGTGAGTCAACACGGCTGGGGCTTGTTCCTTCCTGGGGGCATGTCCTTTCTACCCTTTCTCAGCCAAACCTGAAGTGGACTTAAGCTTCATTATTTTCATCCATTTGTTCAAAAGGTACTTTTTTCCACAAACTTTCCTGGCAACAAAAGAATTCCTCAGAATAGCAGAGGGAAATGTAACAGAAAAATGGGCAGGCATACAGGCAAAGTTACATCAGCTCTTAAATTCTTCCAAAATTGAATTCACACAAACAATAGTGCATTAGTTGCCAAGCCCAGGTTCAGAATGACTGTAAATAAAAGGGATTCTATGTTGAAAAGAGATATGTTGGGGATACATGACATTTTTGAGTTGAAATAGTAGAGTACTGCACAGTAGTACTGTACAGTAATTATATTTACCCTTTATCTTTATATTTCCTTCTAATAATGGAATATAGTATATACGAATTTTTGTGGGAGAAAGTGTAAAGTGACATCTCCCTTTTGCTGAGAAAAGTCTTGGTTAAGTTAAAGACGTCACAGTTTGATCACCGATTTAATCATTTAATAGTAGACCTTTGTACGTGAAGATGATTGTGTAGAAAATAAAGAAAGGCGTCATTGGCTTGAGGCTACTGAAAAAGTAGAACCACTAGTTGCATTATTAAAAGAAGTTGTGTCTCTAATTTTTTCCTGCAGCAGGTAAAACCAAAAGATAACTCTCAAATGTCAAAACGCCAGTGTTAGTGAATGTAGTGCAGGAGACAAAATTCCCAGTGCTGCTAGAGGTAAAACAAATTTTAAGGAGGATTCTAGCACTTTTGTAATGATGGAATACAACCTTAGGCAATATAAATTCATAATCTCTCAGGACGAATGGCCTTTAAAAATGCAACAGATTACCCAATTCACCACTGAAACAGGATTTTCTCTGGCAGCCTTACAATGCCTATCATACATACAACAGAGCTTCCCATTAACATGATACTTGCATTATCTTTGAATTTTTCATCCAAACCTGATAGATTGTCAATAAAATCATGATAATAATAACACCTGCATTAGTCTGCCCATCTGAGTCCCCATCATTCCTTCTGCCTCCACTTTCCCTCCCTGCCTCTCCACGTAGCAGGTTTATGCAAGCCAGGCAGAGCAGAGGAGCTGGGGGCTGCCTTGATCAGGTGCACAGGAATTTCTCAGTTGTTACTCAGTTGCACACAAAGCAGCGCTGCTGGCTCTGCACCCTCATCCCTCTGGTGACTGCCCCCCTTCCTGAGGGGGTTGGTGATAATGGTATGGAAGTGAAGAGGAGGACATAGCTGATGTATGGGTCAGAAGCCCCAGCAACTTGCACAGCAGTGGTGGGAGGATGCTTTGGAGCATGCAGCTGTGGGATGAGGAGAGTGTGGAGAAGGGGAAGAGGCTGGGGGTGGAGGAGTGTTTTTGCAGTGGGTTTTCATGCTGCTCCCCAGCATGAAAAGTAAGAGTTGGTCTTACTTCTCCACAAATTCTTCACTCTGTCTTCAGCTGTAACAGGCTGATGTATCACCCAAAAATGAAATGAAATATTTCTCCTACTTAAATTCATTTTAGCAAGCAAAGTTTGATTTTTTTTTTTTTAAGTAAAACAAATGACAAAGCTTAAAGTAGCCTGCTTAATTGTGACTAAAAGACATTGCCACTGGATGAATGGCTGAAAGCTTGTGTGAAATAGGTTTAATGGTTCTGCTTCAGTTATAAAAGACAAATGTTCACCTCACACCACCACTCGAGTGCACAGCACAAATTAGCATTATCTTTGTAAATATCACCATTACTTTTCATTATTAAATTTACATTTTTTTCTGTCTCTTGTAAAAGTGAGAAAGATGGGATGAAACCCAAACCTGTTTTATTATTTTTAACTGTGTCTTTTACTAAAAGCATAATTTACCCAAATGAAACCTTATTGCATCTGGTCTAAGCACGCTTATGCCAAAACACTGATGAGACTTATATAACAGCCATGATGTTAAGTTTTCAAAAACCAATCATAAAGGAACAGATTCTTAATTGAAAGCAGGCTGCTAATAACAGTGCTCTTTCAAATAAATGTTTGCTATCAAACCAAGTGGTAAAATAATGATTTTTCTATGCATATAGATTATAAATTTGATAGGTTTACTCATTTAATGGTGATTCTGTAGATTCAGTAGTGATGAATTCATATTTCACCCTGTATCATTCTGTAAGAGATGTGGTCACTGCACACTGGTTTGAAAGAGTTAAGATTAAAACATGCAGAAGACAAAGCAGTTTAAGTTGTGTTCAGCCTACACAGAGCAATATGAAATAAAACCCTAATATGGTCCTCTATATTTTACCTTCACTCTCCTGCCTGGAACAATTTAACCAGATGCTCTGCTGATTACCTTTACCACTGTATAATGAATTCTACTCTGCTAGACATTGTGGACATTCAAGACTTACTAAATCTTCAGAGCAAAGTCTGGGTCAAAGTCTGTGCAGTGCAGATTTAAGGTCCTTTACTTGGAGTTCTGATTAGCTTTCCTCAGATGCTCATTCACTTCTGTAAGGTTTGGACTTTAATGCCATAACTGTAAAGCACAGCTTAGCTTGCTTGTGCAGAGCCAGCCATCTCCTGAGGTTTCTCTTGCAACTGCTGGAAACCGATTTGCCTCAGTCACTCCAGCTCCTCAGCTCAAACTGGCAAACTGACTGGTTCACATCACAGGACGGGTTTTTTTGGTCTTTTTTTATATAGCTTGTTCATGAGAATAAAATATTAAGTGCCCTAGGCCCACTTTGTGTGTGTGTGAGTGGGTAGGATTTTTTTTTTCTTTATGTGCTCCCATAATGTACAGGAAACAAAACAAAGAATTATGACTTTGACCAGCAAAGACATGCAAATTCAGAGAACTTCAAACCCTTACCCTACAACATACCTCAGGAATGAGCAAGACAAAGTCATTTAGGAAAAATCACACATGGGAAGGGACCCTGAATTTTTTAAGGGCTTTCTCCAGTTGTTTTTTATCAGTCATGCTTGCCTTATTCCCTAATCACTGATTAGCATGCACCACTGTGTAAAAGCCAGACTTGGTGGCAGTGCACGTAGTGAACACCTTTGGACTGAATTTACCATCCTTGTACTGAAATTTCGCCCCATCAGCCTGTGCTAAAACCACATATTTGAATATTTTTTCCACTTATTTTTGACTAGAGGTTGTACCATCACAGAAAAGTTAAAATTTCAGCATGTCTCTACCCACCTGGTTTTCTTGTGCAAGTTCTGGCTTGATGTTGGCTCATTTCAGCAATGTGTGGGGCCAGAATCTGAATCAGCCTGAACTGGGGTAGACAATCTGGGGAGGAAAAGATTAGTGCAGCTATAGCGAAAGACAGAACATGATAATTCAAAATGACAAAAATGGGCATGAAGTTGTACTGCTCCAACTTTGAAACATTTGACACAAATGTTAAAAGGAGATATTTCCATGGCATCTGCATTTAGGAGAGTTATCTCCATGAATATTTCCATCCTTATTTAGTATATTTTTCATAGTAGAATGACATTATTCCCCTTGGGCCCTCAGTTTTTAATGCTGCATTGAAGGTAGAAGTAAAAGACTAAGAATCCCCTTAACACAAGTAACTTTGCATAGAGATGGCAAGAAAAAAATTGTCACCAAACAAGCATGTAGGTAAAACTGGATACATTTTTAACACTTTTTTTTTTTATTAATGCAATGTATTTTAAAAAGAACTGAGTCTGTCAAACAGTCTTAGCTAGAAAAATAAAATCTTAAACCTGGGAAAATCAAACAGTTCATAGGAACAGAGAATCAGAAAAGACCTCTTTGGTCACTAAGCCTTACCCCCTGCTATAACATAGATGACTATTGTCATGTAATCCCATTTCATAAATTGATCGGGTTCCCTGTTAAAAGTATTCAGATAAATATTCACTTCAGGCAAAAGGCTGTTTTAGAAGGTCTTTAACTGTTAGAATCTGCTTATAATATTCAGTATGCTTTTAGAAGGTCTTTTTAACCATTAGAATCTGCTTCTAATATTCAAGCTAGATTTATTCCATTTGTATACATATATTTATACTTGTAACAACACTGTCCTTTAAGTGAAATAGCCGGTTTTCTTGCCTGGCATTTACCCCCTTTATGTTTTTGCAGGAAACAATTAGCTTCCCTTTCAGTTTGTGTTTTACTAGACTGCAGGGGTGATGTTTTTTAGTGGTCCCAAAGTCAGACAGGTTCTCATTTCCCCTCATGCCCTGTAGCCTTTCTGTGCCCCTCTCCCAGGTTTCAGGCATCCCTCCTGGACACAGGGACCCAGAGCTGCTCACTGAACTTGGAGGAGGGCCCCTTGTAGGGTGGCTGAC
This sequence comes from Strix aluco, assembly GCF_031877795.1. Taxonomy (NCBI): domain Eukaryota; kingdom Metazoa; phylum Chordata; class Aves; order Strigiformes; family Strigidae; genus Strix; species Strix aluco. The sequence goes on from NC_133931.1 coordinate 50,709,982, forward strand.
ACTGCTGTGCCTCCATGGAAACCGTCATCCATGTGGGGATTACGGCTACCATTTCCATCAGTCCATCAATTTAGAGCCAGGGTGTGACCAACAAGAACTTCTCGGTCTTCCCTCTTCCCAACACCACTTCTAGCTGATGAGCACAATGACCTCCAAGAACACAATTCTGCACTTTGGGTGTCATTCTGTTCTTCTGGTTCTTTCTGCATTTATGATGTCTCCCAGATTACTGACCAGTCATTTTGATTTTTTTAGCACAGTCCTACTTTTTACACCACAGTTTCAAAATGAAGTTCACAAATAAAGGCTAGGTCCTAGTAACCTTGTAAGCCCACATCCTTGCAACAGGTAACCTCATTCCAGGACTGAATCTCCCTCTTCAACACAAGCTGTTGGCATCTCCCTTTAGTTAGTTTCTTATCCACGTTATACTTTTTGAACTAATTCCCATCTTCTTCAGCTTAACTAATAATTTCCCATGTGGCACCTTATTACCTACTTTTCAGAAGTCCATAGAGATGAGACCTACTGCGTTTCTTTAGTCAAGAAAATCTGTTATCTCAGGGAAGAAATCTATCCAGTTACTCTGCCATAATCAGCCTTTGGCAAACGTACACTGCAGTCTGTCCCACCTTTCATTTACCTCAGTGCCTTTGTCTTAGAGGATTGCATACTGTTGAGATTATATTAAAATAGGGCATGTAGTTGCTGCAAGCACTTTCTCCCCTTTCTTAAAGTGGGTGTTATGGGTACTATATTTGCCTTTCTTCCATTATAAGGTAAGCTAATACTTTCTTTAACAGATGGTGTGGGCAAGGAGCACACCGACAGCTACCCCCTCTCAGCTGATGGACGGTAACTTCTTATCAGGAACTAGTTTACCTATTGCAATTTTCTTAAAGTAGTCCTGGGAAATCCCTTAAAACATAAGATCTGTGTAAATACCAGCTGGACAGACAACCTGAGAGCAAACCCAAGGAGTTCCTTCTGGAAACTCTAGAAAGAGAGCTTTAGCTTGAAGTTTGTGGTTTGTTATTTATTATTTGGGCTACTAATAAAGTCAAGCCCTCAGAAGTGGTAAGTTTGACCTTATAGTGTCACGTTGAATATATTTGAGGCACTGTAGAAACACCACCTGCTCACACAAAGAAATTCAAAGCCAGTCTGTCCTAAATCATGCCACTGTGTTCAGTTATTGCATATATATCCCCCAGCACAGCATGATCTTATGTATTATATATATTGCAATTAGACAAAATGGTGTGACTTAGGAATGAAGTGGCAGCCTTAATTGCTGTTTTCATTTGTTACAAAGTTGTAACTTGAACACTGAGGGTAACTTTAGCTCTGGCAAGCCAGTTTAGGCAGAAAGGAGAGAAAGGGAACAAGGTGCCCCCTTACTCAGGTACCGTGTCAACTTTCAGTCCTCTCCGTGGAAGTGGCACTGGTGGGGAAGGACCTCGGTGGGGAGAGCCCACTCTCCGCACAGGCTGTCAGCAGGACCTGCATCCCCACACTCCTCCAGCAGCTAGATGGAGAGCTTACTGCAAGCAAAACCAAAGCAGGGCTTGGAAGACTCCTGTCCCAGACCCTCACCTGCAGAAGGTGCCAAATGATGATGAACATGCCTGAAACCCAGCAGTTGCTTCCATCCAGGAAAAAAATGGGTATAAATTTGAGGCAATGGCAGGAAGGAGCCCAAGAAAAGGGACCTGGAGGCAAGGGAGAGGTTTTGTTAGGTGTAGGGACGGCACAGAGCATCTTCCCCATGGATCAAAGATGGACTCATAAACAGATTTTCTGGCTGCTGTTTGGCTTCTGGTCTCAGCTCTGGAGCAACACAGCTATGAAATATTTTCTTTCTTAAGGGTCTGCGGCTAAGTCACTGTCAAAACCTTTGGGCTTTTCTCAGTGCTTCACCTGACTGAAGTTTGCTTGTCTAAAGACAGAGTTGAAGCCCCAGGATATGGCCCCCTGTTAATATGGTGACTGATACTGAAGCTATGTTTTCCCACAGAGTGCCTCACAGTGAGCATGTTTCTAAAAGCTCTGCATAAAATGTAAACAAGGTAGAAAAGTCAAGTCTATAATGAGCATTCTCACTGCAGAAATGATGCTCACGCCGTGATGAAACCCTTCATTCATTTGAGCTCATCTCACTTCATGACATGCATTTCTTCTTACGGTGCAGCTTCTATAAATCCATAGCAATGTCACAGCACATGCACATTAGACATTAGCTACAATTGTATCTGAATGTTGTCATTTAACAAAGAGGAGAATAAGCTTCAGATGAAAAAAATGATTTAATGGGATTAGAAAGAACTACAGATACTCTTTGTGATTTTTACGATTGCACACTGTGTCAAGAGTTTGGTAATTTATAAAACTTCTTGATAGAAATATATGAATATACCAGTCAAAGTAATAATTAATTCCCTTGAGAAAATGCTCATTAAAAAAAATCTGTTACAAAAAAGAAAATTCTAAGAAGCTAGGAGATCACAATGTAAGCTAGCTGCCAATTAAGCCTTCATGGGGTTGAGAAAGGAAAATGAAGGCAACAATATAGCTTTCTGACTGGGGATTTGATCTTCAAGATAACCTCCGAGTTGCAATGTTTCACTTACTCAAAGCTCAGCTGAAATACATCCTAGCTGATTATGCCATAATACTGTACATTTATCTTCACATGTAAGGAAATATTCTATTACTCGTAAATGCAGTTAGTTATGAATGGTAGACAATAGCACCCTTTTCAGAAGAGAGTCTGTAAGGAAAGAGAGAAAATTATTCTATTTTTTTTTAATGCCATTTTGCTGTAAATATAGGCGTACCTTTTCTGCGCTGAGCTATGATACTTTGACTATGTATCATTAAACTTTTGTAGGACAGGTGAGGAGGGTGTAATATCTGAATATGCTATAGAACCTGTGTCGAGCAGAGCAGGTCTACAATCAAAGACTAAATATATATATTATAAATATATATATTTATATAATAAATAAAAAGTCTAATAAGTATACTTAGTTAGACAAGTTATTTAAAAGCATTCACTAATAGCCACTGCATGTGGCCAAGCAACAATCACTGTGCTTACAGAGAGCAGAAGTCTCTGTGACATGGCCCAGAAGATGCCTATGTCCCCTACAGTATGTGGGTCACTGCCGGCACCGATGCTCATCACCGCAATTTGTACTGCTGCAAAGTGCAGGGAAATTTCCATGAAATAGAGAGCTTGTGTCAAAAATGGTGTGTTTGGAGAACTCCTATAAAGTCCAGGTGGTTCAGATTTTCTGTGTATTTGTAAAAAATCAAATCAAATAGTATTTTTTGTAAAGAAAGTTAAATTTTTCACAAATGCTTTGCAGACATAGGATAATATAACTTAAAAGCCTTCCTACAATAGAATCCAATTTTTCAACCTTCACTCACATGGAATAATACCTCCTCACAGATGTTCCCCTGATGTCTAATGGCTGTGACTCATGAGCCCTGGTGAATCACATTGGGGTGAGGTAGAAGGTTACCCCCGGGTCCCCTGCCCTTCTCCCCACCTGGAGAGTATCTCAGAAGTAGCAAAATGGCTGCCTTCATCCTTCCTCAGCCATTGCAGTTAATCATCCAATTAACTCATTTAAACTGTTGTTGATTGAAATTTACCTTAATCTACTGGGATGCGATTTGTGATTTAGCAGAGACAGGTAAGGGGTTGCCAAGGAGTCAGAGCTGTGCTTCTGCTGTTACTCCAGTACAAACTGAAGTCAAGAGAGGCAGAGCAATGTGGAAGTGGCCTGAGCACACCGAGAAGCAGTGGCCCTTGACTATTAAATATGTGTGTAGGAAAATGTACAAAATCAAACACTGCAAATATCCTGCCAACAGCACAGACACTTTCATATCACAGGGCAGAAACCCACAGGTTAGTTTGGCCACGTGCAGCGGAAATCTATTTTCCATCCATGTGTTTTTAGCTCTGCTACCTATCTTTGGAAGCAAAATACATATCACCAGTGGAACCATCTGGATACTGCTGTAGATAAAACTTTACTTAGCTTATACAGATAGTTTTAAGGCCACTACACCACATTCCCCAGAGGCTCCTAAGCCTGCAGAAGCCCCTAAGCTGCATGCCCTCTCCTATTATCTCATGCACACATGAGACACGGGGATGTTCCCGGGTGTGCTGACTTTGGGCATGTCGAAGTTGACCAAAGGTTTCTAATTACGAAGTGTCAGGATCTGGTATTTTACTTATGTATGGGATGACTTTGCCATTTTTTGGTAGCCACATAGGAATTGGCACCATTTTGTTCTTCATATTTATTTATCTTTTATATGGAATTATTTTCCCCCTTCAAAAGTAGAGCACAATTTATGACAATGAGAGCTGAGTATGTTACACAGTAATAAAGGTAAGCACTAACAGAATAAAGCTGTCTAAAGGGTGCTATAAATGTATCTCATTAATTTGTATGCAAAATATATTTTGGACTCTGCTCAGTGCATTGCAGGTGAAGGCTGTGTGGGAGCCAGAAATGATGCTGTGCTTCCTGGGTCCTTGAAGCAGCTTTGGCCTGATCCTGGATTCAGTCTGAGACTAAGCATCATTATAACCATTGGAGATCCCAGTGGCTCCACTTTATACCACAGATGGCAGCTGGTGCAGAAGAAACATCGCTGGCTTAAGGAAAAGAGGAGAGAATGACAGGTTCCAGCCACTTTGCCACATCTCAGCAGCTTAAATAGGCTGCCTCTTAGAGTAGATGGTCGATCAAGCCCTTGATTTCTTGCTCACTTGCTCGTGGCTCAACACTTTGCTGTTCCAGGCACCCCTGCAAGGTGCAGCACACCTGGATATTGAGGGTGCAACACCATTAAGGGGAAGCAGACTTTTTGTTAGTTACTAGGATTAAGGTCACTGATACAATACAACAGTTAATAGCCAACGCTACTTAGATGTATAACAGTATTAAAAATATCACATTATGTTAAACCCCCCCCTGAGATGACCAAAATATTCAGCACTCCCATTTCTCCTCTGTGGACCACTGAGGCTGACTCAAAGCCCAGAATGTTAATGAATACTCTGGAATATCTCAGTTACATCACTTAGAGGTATACCCACAACAGCAATGCTTACATTGTGCTTCAGTTCACACATGTGAGCCCTGTGCGGAGGTGAAGGTGGCAGGGATAGCATCCTTCTGCTATTGTTCTCTTTTTTTCCCAGAAAAAGTCCAGCTGGCTTTTTCCCAAGGAAAAAAAAAAAGGTGAAATGCTAATCCCTGTTTATTTTATGGAACTGATAATTTTTCTGTGAATATAAACTACACACCCACCCCCCTCCACACACACACATACACAGTTTGGTCTCAGTCCCACAGAGGAGCTACAGGTAAGCAGTTACACAGAGTCACTTGAAAGCCAGCTGAAAGTACCCATTGAGTTTGCTGAGGATTCCCCAGAGGACACCTTAGCAGTTCTGATCTTACAGCTCAAGGAGAATTGGTCGTTCTCCCTTCTCCCCAGACGAGGATGCCTAAGGGTGACTTATGGTTGCTGCTTCCTAACTGGAGCAATAGCATTTTTTCACCTTTAGCTCAGGGGCTCACAAACCCAGGCATGATGTTCTGGCCCAGATTTTCTGACACATGCACACACACACGTACATAAAGACCTACCTTCATGTTGTAGAAACTTCTGTATTCACATTGAGGGGTGAGGTCACTGTGCATGTGAATGTGTACAGCATACTGAAATACAGCACTTGCCATGTTAAAGGAATCCATGTCACTCATTTGCTGAAGTCTCTAAATCAAATTTGCTAGCTCTAAAATGTTAGCTTAAAAACAATAGTAGCACAGGTTGCAGCATTGAATGCTTTGTAGCATATTGAGGAACTCAAGTATGTCCCTAACCTGGAAATGATAAGTCACAGCCAAACATGTGTCTTGTGAAAAGCTTTACACCCCACAGAGAGGTATGACTCGTGCCAGAAAGTGCCATAGCCTGGTTCTCAGTGTACATAAGTTGTTTTCATTTGGTTCTTTTCTCCTCCAACATAGACATCTGAAAAAATCCAAGAACTGCATTAAAATGTATGCTGTGTTTTTGTGAAAACATGTTAGTGTTGTAATTATACCCAGATTATTTAATATATATTTGAGAATTAAAACCCTAGATCTTAAATATTGACCATAAACCACCCCCATCATCCAGATTTGCCATTGAGACACTAGACTACGGAGCAAACTGCCCCAACAGAAAAGACACAGCTCCAACGATTTTTCCTGCTGAGTGCAGGACTTTGCATTTTCTCTCCAATGACAGTATAACTTAATGTAAAATCACACAGAGGCAGAACACCTCCTGCCATTCTGCTGCTAGAGGTTCCCATGTTTTCATTGTTCATACAGAATAAGTCAGACCCACACACTGTTACTGACAAACTCAGGGACAGGCAAGTAGGCTGATTTTAATTTGTGAATTATAGTCACATTAGGACTTTAGGGAGTATTATGGTAAATATGGCAATGTTTTCATATTGTAAATACACTCTGATATTTGGAATTATCTCATTTCAAAGGAAAAAATATAGCTGAAGGGTTAAAAATATGAACAGCAGCATAATAAGCAATGGATGAGCAGCAGCCTGACAAATCCAAGCAAAAGGAGAGGAAAAGAGCAGAAATGGCATTCATCTGTAGGTGTTTCTTCTGGGGAATTATCTCTAGTCATCGCCTAGTCATGAGACAAGTTTTTGCCATAATTACAAACCCAGGCCACTGTGGCTGGGCATAGTCCAGGGAGAAGGGCACTGGAAACAGTGGTTAAAAATTATGAAGAAAAAAAAGTGCTGAAAAACAAAAAGAAGGAGATCTGTTCATGAAAAATATTGGAGAAGCAGCTCCTTCAGGATGAGGAAAAACAGCTCTGGAAACAAATTACGTGCCAGTTCCCATGTTATCAGAATCAGAGTGCCTAAAATGCAGTTTTATTACAGGAAAATCTGACTAAATACACAGACACAGACAAAATTCCCCAGTGTAAAATCCCTAACGCCTGGTTTCTGGCAGCAAACCTGCTCCAAGCCCTGACTGGGAACCCAGCCGGTTCTGCACCATGGGTTTTCCTCCTCTTTGTCATCTGGGAAGAAAAATCCCTCTTGCACTGTCCCCACTCTCCCGCAAAGACAGCACCTTCCAGGTTATCCAGGCATCTCTCTTCAATATGTGCTTATGAAAGAGAAGTGTCAAATTCTCTAGACACCAGTACTGGGGTGTATCAGGTTACCAAGCCTTACTCATCTCACATGGTACTCAGACACAGAGCCCAGCCGCTGCCTGTGGCCTCCACCCACAGCTCAAAGGGACCCCAGGCACCCATGGTGCAGCAAGGAGGCAATAAGGCATTGCTCTCACTGTTCTCACCGGCTACTAAGGGAAGGTACAGTGCTGCCCATCACTGGCTCACAGGCACCAAAGAGCCACAGTAAGGTGAGAAAGACCACCTCTTCTACAGCCCTTGCCTGTTCACTCCACCACTGCTCACCATTTCCATTATTGACTTCACCCAACCAGCCCCTCACCTCCTCCTCTGGTGTTACCTCGCACCTCCCACGTTTAATTTCCATAATGTATACCTTTACACTCCCTGCCTTCACCCTGCCCCACCTCCCTCTGTCCACTGAGGTCCTAGGACCCTGCTCAGCAGAGACCCCAGTGAATCTATAGCTCTTCTGTTCTGGTGCTCACCCATGGCAGCTTAGAGTACTACTTGCTGCTCCAGACCCCACCTCAGCTACCCATTCACCTGGCTGCCTTATTTCCCACTTAGCCCTGGTGTCATCCCATCAAGCTCAGTTTGTTCCTACAAATGTCTGGAGACTATAGGAAACCATTCATGGGAACACTAGAAACTTGGCAGCTTAGTGTAAAAGGAATGATGGTCCCCACTCCTTAAATCTCTGGACAATGAAGGGGAGAGAGAAGAAAAAAAATAACCAAAATCAAACCCCAGAGATACAGTTGTGCCCCATTCCTTAATGGCTAACAGACAATTTGTATTAGCTGCCAGGGCACACTTTATGGCTGTTTTAGGATGTTTTCCACTTCCAAGAAGCCTAACCTGCAGCCCCAGCCATCAGTGCAGCATGGGAAGCAGAACAGGAGTTTAGCTGGGACGAAATAGGGACTGGCAGCAGTTGCATCAAGCAACACACTGCTGCGCTGGAACAAATAAATAATATGTATAGATTGATAGACTGGTGAATTGTCTGTCAATGATGCCAAGGTTATGCACCCTGGATGCAAAGGAGTCCTGGGTTTTTACCCTGTCAGGATTCCCTGGTGATGGACTATCTTCCTTCATACCCTTGCCCACACATTTCAGGTGCTGAGTCAGTTAAATGATTGTCATGAAGTGGTCTTTGTTCCATACTGGATTATGACAGGATATGTCACATCAAAGGTCAGCAGGCATGAAAAAGAACATCCACAAGCTCTGTGTGGAGTCTCTCCCAGTAATGACGATTCCTAGGCAGATCAGTCCAAGAGATGCTGCAACAATACATGATATTAATTTCTTAGAACAAACTTGCCCCATCATTAGCAGTAAGTCAGCTAACCCTCCGATACGTATCCTCCCTTCTGCTTGCTGTGTTTAGGACTGCCTGGACCTTCACCACAGTGACAAAGCACTGACCAGCAAGGCAGCAAGTGTCACAGACTCAAAGACAAACACGAGGCTCATCATACTGCCTGAATACTACAAGGTATGGAATGACCAGCTGGGACAGTGTTACAAGACTGAAATGTATGAAATGGAGATGGGTCTGTCAGATCGTTAGTGTCATTTATTCATAAGGGTAGGGGATTAAACGTACCTCTTGGGGCAGACCATGTCACCTCACTTGTACTAGGTATTGGCTAGCATGTAAAACTGGGGTAGTGGTACCTGTCTGGGTTATCTGTGGAAGAGCTGATCAGCAAGCTTCATGGGTTTGCACTTCAGCTAATAATACTGACACCCCAATCACACGTTGAAGGTATGAACACTGCTTGTGTGGCACTAGTTACATGAAGCTCCATGTGTGCCACATAACTTTATTGTTTTTGCAGTGCACAACCAGAAAGCAGAATGCCACAATATTACAGAGCCTCTGATCTTTACTCCTGACTGTATAGCTATTTCATTGCTCTATGTGAGCTGCAACAGTTGCAGCCGGTTGGTATTTATCCTTCCTGGCTCCATCCTTGTCAAGGTGGAAGAGCCTCAACTTGGTTTGCCATTTTCCTTCCTTCTGTTTATTCCTTTGCCAAGGCAGAAATAACTGTTCAGAGAGATGAAGTGATCTCTCTCTCCCTTTTCTTTTTCTGTTCCTTTGTTCATGTCATACCCCTCAGGTATCTTGCATAAAGAGTCAAACTGGCATCGACTACATGTATTCCTCTGAACAGTCAGGAGGAAGTGCAGCTGCTGGTCTGGTGGCTCTCCCACCAAGCCAGCTTTAGCCAAAAGCTTGGGGTTTTGCCTTCCCTTTCACAGAACAGCTTGCATAGCATGAAGAGACATTCCTTCCTAAATGTTTATTTTTTCTTTTAAGTTTCTTTCTCGCACCGAGCACAATAGCCGTCAATTGTACAAAATAGTCGTTAATCCTTTGCAGCCAATTTCAAAGCTGACAACTTTTATAAAATCTTGAACTTGAGAGAGAATCTCAGTCAGAGGTGAGCTACAAACTCAGCACCTAAAATGAGAAATCTTGGTTTATCCTTTGGCATAAATTCTCTTGAGAGACATACGGCTTAAAAGGTAATGAAACAAATGGGGAACTGATCTGAAAACACGTGTTTTCAAACCTGAAGTTGCTAGCCAAAAGGTATTCATAGATTTTTTTTTTTTCATTGATTTCTTTAAAGTTTGGCATACCTGAAATTAGGATGAGTTACATTTGGATTTGTTTTAGATTGATTCTTACTTCTGAGGTAATTTTATGAAAAAAATAGTGTCCCATATATATATTTGTTCTCCAGCTGCAGAGCCCAGGAAGCTAGTGTTTGAATTCTCCTTCTTATATACCTTGATATTAACAATATGATGCAAGAAGAGTAGGGACTGCCAGCTACTGCGATTGTGGTTGCTGTCATATTTTAGGGGAAAATTCTATTTTCAGTTGTAATTTCCAACCTATATCACTCCAGATAAATACTGGGCTGAAATGATATTGAATTAATTTTGGAAAATTTCTGATGACATTGAAAAGCTATAACTGCCGCTGAGGCTAGAAAATGTATGTGTATTTGCATATTTGTGCATATTTTCTGACTATCCCTTGTCTTTTTTTAAAGCTCTGCTATCCCTCGGCTTTTAAGCTGTGCTAGGATTTTGGTAGAGGAAGGTGTCTCAGTGTTAGGAATGTGCTTTTTCCTGTTTTTATAGGAACTGGGGTTAATGGCTGTGGATGAAGGGAGGGAAGCTGAACGGGTTTTTGAGTCAGGGCCTGGCCAAGCAAGGAAACTAGAGCTATGAGTCAGATGGGAGGAGACTGGGTCTGGCTGGACTCAGAAACTGGGTTAGGAACTGTCAGAGAGAGAAGGCAAGATCACAGGGGATGTTAGGCTGTATCACACATCTCCATCGTCAGAGCTGGGAAGGGTTGGGGGTCCGGGGCTAGTATATGGCAGGGTTACCTTCTCCTACCATACACCTTGATACAGTGTTTCACCACATGATTTCCTACTGTTTTCTTCATCAAGTCCCTGCCTCATTCACTGCACAGAGTGGATGTTATTCATCTGCTTCATTCTCATTATTCAGTGTAATGGCCCTACATCCTATTTACTGCTCACTATTCAAACCCTGTTCCAAAGATAGAATAATTAATTTCCTCATGGGCTGTTCCTCATGGGCACTCATCATTACAGTACTTCATAAATAGTAATTCATTCATTTCCACAACACTCATATGAGAGGTAGGTTGGTGTTATTTCCATTTTTCAAAAGGGGAACTGAGGCAACCAGACTTTAACTAAGGCCAGCATTCACACTAATTATAGATGGCCAAACTAAGTCACTACACCCGGGTTTGTCAGAGTGCTCGGCATTGCACAGCCATGTATATCGTCAGTGCACAGCTCAGATGTAGTCACAAGTGGCACTTGGGAAGGTAGACTGCTGAAGTGTCAAGTCAAATGCTCTCAAAACACAGTAAGTGACCATAAATGAACAACCTGGTCTTGGTGTTCCCACAGCATTGCAGATGAGGAATAGGCAAGGACAGACTTCTCTGTATAGAACAACCTTCAAATACATCAACTAGGAAGCCCTCCTTTCTCTTCCAGCATACTTCTTCCCAATCCTCCAGCCTTGCAACACATCATGTGCTGGTCTTTCTCTGCTACTTTTCCTAACTGATCATGAGAAAAGTCCATCTGCATCGTACTGAAGATCAACAACAAGGGGAGGTCATATTAGGACTGCATAAGTAATTTTAATTGTTCCTACACCTTGAAAGCCTTATCATGTTATACTTATCTTTTAAAACTTTCTCTGTGTGTACTATCCTATATCTTTCTCTAAAAAGGCAATCTGAAAACCCCACAGAAGTCCCATCATGCTGGCTCAGTAGCAGGACTGAAATCTTTAGACTCACAGCATTGCCCTCAGCCACTCAAGCTAGGAGAAGAAGGCTAATGCTATTGTTTGTGCACACCAGCGCTTCAGGGGAATGAGACACTCGCTTTGTGGGTGGTTTCATGGGTGCATAAGGGATAACCCCAGATGCTTGGGGTCCATCCCAGGTCCTGGAGACAAGCAGCCAGCGGGCCCTTCTCTCACCTTCCAAACCTCCAACCTTGGCCCAGGGTTTGCCAGCCCCATGACTGGAAATCCCAGTCCCCACTCCCTGTGCCACCAGCCTGTTTAAGTCTTTCTCTCTAGGTTTCTCACTGGCAGCCTGCTTTTGGCCTACCTCAGTTCCAGTCCCAGTTTCTCACCCCTTACTCCTCATCCTGGCTTCAGTCCTTCTCCCATCCCAGGAGGCAGCAAGTCAGAAAGCTGCTCCCTGGGACCCCTTTTCCAAGGTCCTTGTCCTTCCACACACGTGCTTCTTGCCAAGCCAAGGATGACAGTCTTTCTTCCACGCTCTCAATTTGTTGACATCTAATCTCAGTTTTCTGCTTCCACTTCCCAGCAGTCCTGCATCCCATGCCTAAACATGTGCAACCACAGCATTTAGGAACAGCAATAGAGGGGCAAGTTTTGCTCAGAGCCTGCAACTTGGGGGCTGGTGCATGCTTGGTACAGACAGAGACTTTGGAGGACATTGCTGCCAAATTCCTGAGAAGTATCTACTGAACTTGAGCATTTGGCCAAAGTCAGTCTGTTTTCATGTTCTTGACATCAGGGTAGATCCTCTTCTATGCCAGATGTAATGTCCATGCTCCAAGGGATGGATATATTGGAGTTAATTGATTAAACGGTTGAAAAGACCTTTTTTTTTGATATGAGAAAAATAATATATTTTCTATAATCTTGTTCTTGGAAATTGCTGAACTATTTTCACTAAAACTTTAGAACAATAAATAAATCAAAGTGAGGCAGACATCCAGCATGGGGAATTTTAGTTGAACATTTAAAGTCTGGCACAGTTATATGCAACTGAAAAAAGGGTTTTATAATGGGAAGTGTCAAGCATTAAGTATAGGTGGCACTTCCAGCTCCGCCTATAATATAGATTGGATTAGATGCCTGGTTCCATTCCCAGGGCATTCTGGATTAAACCAACTGGCTCACAGTGGACTAGGAAGAAGTTCTTATTTTTCTCAGGTTAATACATTATATGGCATTTTTGTCCTTAAAAGAAAGAAAAAAGAAGCCATGTCATTTATCTAGAAGATTTATTTATTTGCTGGTATTGGCAAGGAATGCATAATTTGCCAACAATATGGAATGAATGATTATGGCAACCAATTTTATGAGAGTCTTATAAAAAGAGAGGCTTAATAATAAAATGTTAACAATTATAATTTAAGAATGAGTCAGCTACAGAGAAAATAAGACAAAGGCAAAAAGAAAAAAGAAAAACCTTTCAGAGCAAAATGTTTTATTTCCATTTATTTCCAATGCTTTGCAGATGTGTGTGGGGCAAGTAGGAGGCTAATATATCTCACTTTAGCAGTACTAATTGTTTGCATTATCACAATAATCAAATGCAACCATATTAATCTCTGTGGTTATTAACTTGATTTTTACACATTAAGATTTAGATTTAATCCCCTGGGACCATCTATTAATGCTTTTAAAGTTGAAGGGTTTCAACAGTTTTAAGTTTTTATTCCCCTCTTTTAGCTGCAGGCAGTAAAATTTGAACGTGTGTGGAGTTTTGTATTTTGCATTCCTGTGGGATTTTCAGAGACACTGCTGTCAAGGACCATGAATCATGTTAATACATAGCAACCTCTACAGCTATTAAAATGTCTGCAATAATGTGATTATTTTAAAACGGAAAAACTAATATCATATGTATTACTTAAAGATCAATCTTTTTTTTTAAGTCATTGGAAAGGGCTGCTTTTAGGAGGGGGTAATGGAAATGTTAGTGGGAGTCACTAAAATGTGAAATATCTAATCCACTGAGAAGAGAAACTTCAGTTCCTTTTACAAAACATATCCTTACTGAGCTTATAGTCAATGAAGCATAAAAATGGCCAAAAAAATCAAGATCAATAAGCATGAAAAGCTATTTTATTTTTGTTTAGCCAAGTCATAGTTACACTGACATGCTGGAACAGTATCTGGTTTCATGCTTTTATGGTTACTGAGTGATGACACCCAAGCAGAAAACTGGGCATGGAGGTGTTTTTATGAGATGTCAATGTGGAATGTAGTGCTAGGATTGAATAATGACATGAACTGGTTAAAAACTCAGTTTTCAAGGTGGATGTATCAGATACATCATTTACAACTTATATAAACAAGAAAATATAGTAAAGTGACCCCATGAAAGCAAATAAGAAAGCATCTTGGAGTGTATTACAGCTCTAGTCTTTAAATATTAACTCCAGAGACAGAAACTGTAAGATGCTGGTTTTGGCGAGAAGGAATATAGTTCCTCAGATCATGTATTTTGATTGTAGTTGATTGTGCATATCCATGTTGCCATTCCTCAGTAAATCCTTCCTTGGCTATCTGTTTTGTTGGGCAGCCTTCAGGCAGCATCCCTTGATTTCACATCTCCAAGAGGGTGCAAAAGTATGAAAACCTCTACAGTCTCTCTGTCTTCTCTGTATCTGCATTTCTGAATGTACCATGGCCTTCTCCTCCAGCAAATGCTCTAGTACCTCAGCTTGTTCAAGAGTTTAGAGGTTATGCTTGAATGAAGCACCACAGAGGGCAAAAAGGTCCCTGTCCCAAACAGCAACTGAAAGACACCATAGGTAGGAGGTAATCATTTTAATAGGTGGGAATTTAGCTAGTGCCAAGTGGCTGAGTGGCATTTTATAAAGTGTTAAACACATCTGAAATATGGAGCTCTGGTATTTTAGTACACAAGTGGCCAAATGCCATGGGATACCTTTTATTGGGCACTCAGAAGGACACTGTCACAAAAGAAAGGGCTCGAGTGCCCTTGTTCAAGGTCAGGTGGGTTCCTCAGACAAGCATTTTAGCAAGTTAGCTATTGGCACCACACCAAATAATTTTAGATTATGGAATATAGGCGCTCCATTAGCATTGTTTTAAATTGCACTTTCTGTTTTGCAAAATCAAAAAGGAAATTTCATGGGGAAAAGAAGTCTCGCATTCATGCAACATTAATGTTTAGGGAATAATGTGGTGTTTTGCCATGTTAAAAGAATTATTACAAACCCTTCATTGAGAAGCTCTAGAGATCTCATACTTTGGAAAAGAGACTTGATAATTGGATGTGCGGGAGGGGGAGGGAGATATATGGGGAGGGTGTCACTTTTGGTGACAGCAATGAGCCTTTTTTTATTCTTGTGAAAAAAGACCCCGATATGGCCAAATTAGAAGCCTTTGAAAGATCTGAGAAGCAGGTAGCTGCAGGTTAGCATGGGGCAAGTAACTGTAGCTCAAGGTAGAGTGATTCACTCCTGGGCTCTCTGCTTCCCTGAGCTGAAGAGAGAATACCATGAGCTCATGTACATGCAGGCAAGAATGCTCGGAGGAGGCAAATTAAATTTGCACGTGCCACTTCCAGTGAGTGCATCTTTCTACTATCACAGCTCTTTTCCATTTTACCTGAGCACCTCGGAAATCTTGAATAAATATGGGCCAGCTCGCATCTTCCAAATCTCCATGTAGAGGTGATCTCCTTTCCCAGCGCGGCAAAAGTTGCCACGATGTTCACCCCCCTCCTGGCTTTGCCAGCCCTCCTGCCCCCAGGAACAATGGAGCCGAGCTGCCTAGGCGCCAGGGTGAGAGGTCACAGCATCCCACCGAGCTGCCAGATTTGGGGGCAGATCCCACGGCCTCTACCGCACTGAGCCAAAAGCAGGTCTTCTCTTGCCCCCTGCAATCCTGGCAGGGAATCTCGGCAAGGGGAGCCTCAGAGGGATTTCCTCCTCAAAACTCACCTTTCACAGCCTTTTTTTTCTTCTTTCTTTTTTTCTTTTTTCTTTTCCACATAGAGAGGGACAAGACCGTGTGGAAAATTAACTGCCCTGGTTTACAGGTCACGTGTGTGAGAGGCTGTGAGCATTTGTGCACGGGGTCATTGTTGGATTTTACAGCGGTTGCTTTTATCCTTGGAACTGAAGCTGCCACGTATTTCAAGATACCTGCTTATTTTGTAAAGCTAGAGGTCTGGGCAGAGGAACTGAGAGAGTCTCTCAGCTCCAGTGAAATACCTCGGACTTGGAGAGCTGAACTGAGTGACAGACTGAAAAAAAAGAAACAGAAAACATAAACATGTAAATGTGACATCTGTGATTCCACTTTACAGAGCATTTTACATGTGTGAAAATAGCTCATTGTCTTGCGAAAGTGAGAACTTTGGGGTTGAAACCGATGACAGAAATTAAGGGGACTTAAAAGGAAAAGCTCAGCTATAGAAATGAATTTAAAAGAAGGGAAAAAAAAGGCTATGCCAACATTTTCCTGAATGATAGCAGAGATGTGTGCTAAAGAATAGGTGTTGACAGAAAAGAAACACAACCCTTTAATAAAAGAGGTGGGCAGGCAGACATATGAACTGCTGAAATTTCAGCATTTCAGAGTCCTGTGGGTAGAGAACACTGGAACACAGGAAAAACAAGTAGAAAAGATCTTGGGAAACACTCACCTCCTAAAATTTTTGATCATTTTAGATGCCATTTCACTTGAGAAAAGAAACAATTATATACGTATATATATGAATTACAAAGAAAAAAGAAGACAGGGGAAAAAAAGGAGGAAAAGACACATTAATGCTTTGACTTCCCTTTCAGATATCCCCTACACTGTGTCGTAATAAATCTTGCATCTTGCTGCTCAGCTGAGGGTTCTGCTGCAACATTCCTTGGTCGCTTGTTTTTTGGAGTGCTGTTTGCATTGAATTTGGGGAGTTCTCTAAGCAGCTGCAACAACACTGTAATATTTCCTCGTTATTTCCTAGCAAAGCATGATCCAAAAACCACACTTTTGGGGAGGAGGTATTGGGAAAGCACTGCTTTGGGTAGCTGTGGCTCCCTGAGTCTGACAGCCTCTTGACAGTTACTAATATCAGCAGAGTGAACGTGTGTAGGCTACTTGCAAGGTTTGTGATGTGTTTTTGATTTCCTGCCTCAGAAATGCATTTTGGCTAGAAAACAAGTGAGGCATACGATTCCCTTTCTTGCCATACACATATCAGGAAATTGTTACCCATGTACCCTGTTCACATCAGGTAATTGGGCTGCTAACATTCAGGAAGAGGTTATTGCTTATTGGTTATTTAGTCGTTGTGCGAACATGAGTAAAAATTATTATTTTTCTGAAGAATGTGAACTCCATGTGATTCTGTCCTCATGGAGGCTTTGTAACGGGTGCTAATTTCCACAAACCATGCTTTATTTGTCTTTGTCTTAGCTCCTTCTTTCAATGCCTTTATTCTCTAGGGGTCATGTCATTGTCTTCTGAAATCTTGAAAGATCTTGCTTATATGTGAAAAGTGGCTTTTTACAAAATGCACAATTTCAGAAATTAAAGCTAATCAAGGAACCTTCTTCCAGGGCAGTAAATTGGTTATGGTAATTTCTGTGTATTTTTCCTTTTTCAGTTTCATACATGTAAAAATAATGGAAAGAAACAACATCAAATTAAGAAAAAGTATTGTCCAATGTTCATTCAGAGGTCCTGAGATTTGAGACATCTTAATAGGTGACCCAAGATTCTCATGTTTTTTATTGTGCAACATCCTTCTGTTGTTGAAGTCTTATTTCCATGTTAAAATTATCTTCTGAATATGCCTTTTTCTTTTGAAATTTTGCTGACCAGAGACAAAAGATGTTAAGATAGTTGCCAGAATATTTTCCAGTAATACAAATTCTTAAAATTAAGTCCTTGATTCTGCAGTAGGATACAGGCTTTGTCTACAGTCTCCAAGTAGATGAGGGTCTTTGCAGAGCCCCTTGCTGGACTGGGGATTCTATCAAAAGCAAATATGAATTCACATTTTTATTGATCAAGAGTTTTGTTTCTGTTGCAAGAGGAGGAGAAAATGAGGTCACATTTTGATGAAGATGTGAGGACTTCTGCATGGTATCACGTGGTACCAATTGACCGGAGGTAGATCCCCTTGCTTATTTTGGGGCTTGACCATGACAAAAGACTTGTTTCCATTGATATTGGTAGAACTGTTCACGTGATTATGGTCTGATAAATGCTACAGAACATCCTCCAAATGCTTTATGGAAAATTGTATTTCTTATATGAGGGCCCAATAATCTTCTTTGGTGTAATGTTTAGTCTCTGGCTTCTCTAGGAGGGAGCAGAATTAGCTTACAATAAAACTTGGAAAATACACTCTGATGCGGGTTCTTTGAGACGAAAAGATATTTTGAAACATACAGTTGATCCTGGCATCCTGACAATGTGTTTCAGGTTGTAAAAAGCCACTAAAATGCATTGAAATGATGATGATGATTAATCTCAGTCCTAAAGAGAAATGGTTAATGGATAATACATATCACCAACCAACTTTTAAATTCACAAACTCTGCTTCTAGATTTCTCTCTGTTAAAATAAAAGACATTTAAGCAAGTGATTCTTCTTTTTAACATCCCAAGCCCCTGGAATATTGTCTTTATGGATACACTTCAGAGTTCAGCTAAAAGATCATATTGCTTTAAAATGGGCATAGTAAAACCAAGCATGCCTGGAGGAGAATTTGTAAGCACAATTATGTTTGCCATAGAGTTGCTAGGTCAGTGGGCGGTATACGATGCACCCATCTTTCTAGGAGCAGTAGGATTTCCTGCTGTTTTTTTCAGTAGTGACCTAGAAGGAGGTTAATGATTCCAAAGAATGACTTTTCCCTTAGGGAAAATTTAATCTTCTGACCTTTTTCTCTATCTGTCCATTCCTTTTAAGTCACAGACCCCCTTCATTTAGCTTACATCAAGCTGTTTTATTTTCTTCAAAAACATGGTTGAAGTGATTGCTTTTGCTTTCATTTAACCCTTGAACTGGATGCATTTCCAAACTAAATCATTGCCCAGAATACGGCGTTGCTTGTAAGCATTTCTTTCAGATTTCTATATTTGTCTTAAATGTGATTGTCAACCCTCAGAATCACTTTGACAACTGACTAACTTCGAAAATGCATGCCTTTAATGTACTCTTGCAATCATCTCCGAGAGTTGCTTTAGAAAAAGAACATGACAGGAATAAAGCAGCTATTGGACTTTTTTTTTTCTTTTTTTTTGAGTTCTATCAAAATGCTGATGGAACCAGAGTACTACAGAAGGAAATTTTATTTAAAATACGTTCACCAAGACCATCATGCCATTTGGGGGATTAAATTTGAGCTCATAAAAAATATCAGCATCACACAGTCAAACTGTTGGAGTGTTTTGCTTTGTCTGAACTGTGCAGACACTGTTGAATCAAATTTGTTGTCAGAATACTGTAAAATAGAATTGTAATTACTTTATTATTCTCAAAGGTGTTGACTCTGGGGTGCAAGGAGTTCTGGAGGGTAACTGGAAACAGAAACTGCCTTGTGCTCGAAGCTGTCAACTTCCTTTTACTCTGAAGCAGACACTGTTTTTGTCTGTATTGTATTACACACGGTTATTGCCAACATAATAATTCATGAATATTCCTTCATTTTCGAAATTATAATTAATGCTGGATTTTGACATTATGACAAAGTAGGGCAGCTCGGCAGCAGAAACATTCAACCTTAAGAACAAAGGAATTGCCATATTGGAGCAGACCAGTGGTCCATCTAGTCTGGTATCTCTCTGCCTCTCATACTGGCCAATGCCTGAGGCTGCCGAGGAAGACATAACCCCCCCCCAATGCACCTAATTGCAATACTATACCACAGAGGGAAATTTCTTTTCGACCCCAGCTGGTGATCAGCTTATGCCCTGAAGTATGAGGATTGATAGCCCTTATAATTTTTATTCTAGCTAGTGTGGCTGCAGATGCTATACTTAATCAAATAAATGTCTAATACTTTGGTAAAGCTAAGTAAGGGCTAAATACTCTAATCTCTTGGGAAAAATCCCGAGGAAGGAAAAAGTGCTGAGAAATTCCACAAGGAGAATCACATCAAGTTCCCACTGCT
Source organism: Strix aluco (assembly GCF_031877795.1). NCBI lineage: Eukaryota > Metazoa > Chordata > Aves > Strigiformes > Strigidae > Strix > Strix aluco. The sequence goes on from NC_133931.1 coordinate 50,729,759, forward strand.
TTCTGCCCTCTCAGGGGAGTATAGTTTGCATGCTTGTGGAAAGGCTGGCAGGGCTGGAAAGGATGTCAAGCATCACGGTCCTAGGATTTGTAGGGGAGTCAGGCTCCAAGTTCAGCCGCTCTTTCCTCCTCCTTCATTCTGTCCCTCAGCCTGGACTAGGAGGGCTGTTTAGACTGAGGAGTGGGAGTTAGGGTGACCTGTGGCAGCATTTATTTGGATTTCTGCCTGATAAAGCAATGGTTTTAGAGGGGAAACCATGTTGCATAGAACCGCTGTTTTTTAGGTCTTCCTTTGCAACCTGAGATGCCCTTTCACCAAACCTGCATATCACTGGCCACGTGCTCTTTGTGTGGAGCAGCAGCTGAAGACTCTCAGGGAACTGGAGGACATGACAAAGAAGTAGTCCTCCTCTTTTCATTTGCTTTTGGTTTTGTTTTCTAATCTTTTATTGCCTCCTTTTTTTTTTCTTTTTTTTTTTTTTTTTGGTAGCAATTGCCCCAAAGCTGTTTTCCTCAATCCTATGCAGCAGCAATAAACCCCACAATCTAACTATATATTCTGATGAAAAAAGCATCCCCATATATTAACTTACATGTGCTTCCCACTTATTTTTGTGAAATGCAAGGGAACAGACAAGAACACCTAAGCTCTTCTGTATCAACTGAAATTTTATGTTGTCTTAAAACTCCTCATCCTCTTCATGTTTCTAAACTAAATGATCTCTTCTTTTAAATCTGCCTTCTAACTCGGTCCTGTCCCCCTTTTCATTAATCATGTTTACTGCGTTTCTCTGTATGTTTCCTTGGTTTGCTGTGTCTTGCCTACAATCCACAGACTAAAATACAACAGAATGTCCAGAAATGCAGCTTTTACTCATGAAATCGCATAGTAATATTTTATGTTTAACCATCTTTTTTGTTCTTAGTATATCTGAGTGTCTTCTCTGCTTTTGTATGTTTTCTAAGCTCCTGCAATATGCTGGATAGCATTTTCAGTGAACGATGCCTAGATTTTCCTGTGCTAATTACTAGCCGTCAGTTCTTGAAAATATTTTCCAGCGTGCACTCCTTGGCATTAGTCTGTTTAATTTTACATGCCATTATGTCACCATTTTATTTTAGTTCACTGGCTTGCTCTGAAATTTCTTCAAGTTTTGCCTAAATTCATTCAACTTAATAAACGGCCAAATACTCCCATTAATGTTCCTATTTAGAGCAATGGGCATTGGGTCTAAATACCAGAAAGCAGGCTCTGATTGTTGTAGTGAAAACAAATTTTGCCATCTTTATTTCAGAAGCTTTTTTTCAAGATTGCTAATGAATAAATTGAACAAAACCATCTTTATTGCTGCTATTGATCCCAGGGGTAATTCAGAGTTAACCTCTTTCTCTGCTTCAACTGACCACCAATTCTTCTGCAGTACCTAGAGAAAGGGATGCTGTCTAGTCATCTAAACACAGCTCTGGAACTTGGGTGCTCATGAACTGAAATCCTGGTTCTGACACAGCCTGTTTTTACAATTACAGGTAAGTTACTTCACCTCTAATATAACCAGCTCATTAGGAAGTTGTGGTAATCTGCCAGTGTTGATAAAATGCTTTCAGGGGGCAAAATTCTAATTGTTCTGACATTTCAGGTTTTGTTTTCCATCTTTTACCCAGTTTTTACACCATAGATGGACTTCAATTCTGGAGCTGCTATGCTTTTCTTTGGAGAGACCTTACAGCAGGCTTTTGGAAACACTAAATACATTGTATCTTCTGTTCTACTTTATCGACTACTTGATTAACTCTTTCCTGTAGTTCTAGGAGGATTGAGAGAATGTAGGTAGAAGCATTGCAGCTTTTCCTGGCTATCTGTGTGTCTAAGCATATTATTTTCCCTGATTCTCTGAATAGTTTCCTAGTACTAAAGTAAGACTTACTGGTTTATAATTCCCAGGATCATCATTAGCACTTTTTTAAGAGATGGGTACAACCTTGGCTACTCTCCAGTCCTCTGGTACGGTAGCTGTTTTTAATGATAAATTACATATTTTTGTTAGCAGCTCTCTTGCATTGGTCTTCGGTTCCTTCAGAGCTCTCGGATGAATACCATCTGGTCCTACTGATTGATTGCAGTTTAATTTCTCGGGTTGATCCATCACCTTTTTTGATATTCCTATTTCTGATAGTGTCTCACTTTCAGCACCTAAAAAGAATAAAGCCTGTGTAGTATGGCATTCTCTTTGTTAAAGAACAGTGGGAAGAAGCTGTTTGGCTCTTTTTTTTTGTTGTTGTTATTTTTGATTGTCTAATGCAGCTAAGCATAAGGAAAAAGAAATTGACAGCAAATGCCTTTTTTTTTTTGCTTATAAACATTTTATTACTAAAAAAACTCTAAAGATGTGTCAGAGATTTGTTAGGGGATGATAATGTCAGAATCCCAGAATTTCAAGTTTACTCATATTTTCTATTAATAGTGAATCTTACTTTTCAGTGGACTGCTGTGGAAAAACTGCCAAGGAAAGTACATACAACATTTTGGGGGATTTCAGTGTTATTTGCTGTGGCTGAGCAGAAGAATAAAGATGGACTTATATTACCTATAGTACTAGAATCTAGAACAGAAAAAGAAATCAGAAGGCAAGCTTCTGGAATGGAATAGCTCACTGACAAGCAAGCAAATAGAGAAAAACAAAACTATTACTACACTTACATGAAAATAGAGCAAGAAAGAAAAGTATAATAATTAGTGTCAATTGGTAGAATATTTCTCAACTCTACATATTTCTCTATGCACCTCTCCACTCTTCCCACATACTTATACAAATCACCCCTCTGTCTGCTTTTATTATTCACAGCGCTCTCTGTCTAATTTATACTGTAAGCTCCTCAGGTAGGGACCTTGTCTTTTCATATGTCCATAATGTTAAATACATGCCAGTCAAACTGTTGAAATTATAATAACTGAGGATTTTTTTTTCATTCATTCTTTCTTTCTTTTTTTTTTTTAAACAAATGATAAGTTAAAATCAAAGGTAATAATTAGTTTAAAACAGTCCTCAGAGGCAGTCCCAGAAAAAGTGACCTTTTGAGCTACAACTGAACTAACCAACTTTATTGTGTCTTGAGGTCAAGGCTCCTATTTCACATGACTTGAGGGTCCTTACGTGCATGCTACCCTGCAGTAAACCACACAGAAAGTTATGATCAAGTACACTTTGCACTTCAGACATCTATTGAGGAATAGCAACAAGATACAATTCAATCTGAGCCAAAAGGAATCCAGAACCAGGCTGAGGAATGCAATGGAAAATTTCTAAAAGATCAGAGATGAGATTAAAATATAACAAATAAAATTACCAGAAGACTGGCTAATGCAAAGCAAGAGCATTGGACTGATTTTGAGTGGGCTGGACCCTACAATTACAACTTTGTCACCACAGTTTGAAATCTATTAAAGGGATTTATGTTTTGCAGCTGACATTTAAAATTAAGGATTTATTGGACTGGGAATGAATATTTCTTCCGCAATTAGTTTTTTGGAGGTCATATTTCATAAACTGTTATTTTTCTGTTTAATCTACTGTAGCAACATCTTGTATTGTTAGAACATTTGAAAAATATAAATGCAGGAATAATTTTATTCATTGTAAAGAGACTCCCATCATGAAATTGCTGTTGGGTTGCATCACGTAACATTTTCACTAGGTATGTAATATTTCCCACTTGTATATGCTATTAGACTGGAGCAAGTGAAAGTGAGTGACATCTGATACTGTATAACTCATGCACCAGTAACAAATGGAGAGTTTCAATTTGAGATATTTTTGCTTCTCTTATATGCGGGCTTTTTTTCATTTGCTTTTTGGAAATTTATACATGCATTTCTATGTATTGCTAGATGGCTATGAAAAGCTGTATGTTCTTCCATTCTTGTGCATTTATAGAGATGGATTAAACTTCACTGCAGCTGATTTTTTGAATTCTTGAACTGAAATTAATTACTAGGAAAAGGAAGAGTATTTTTCAAATTAGGACAGTAATTAATTTAAGACAGTTGTTTTCCTTTACCACTATTCTAACCCAGTCTTCTCAAAAACAAAGAAATAAAAAAGATTATATAATCATATTTACACAATTTCTATTTAGCTGTCTTTTGTATCAGAACATTCATACACAGCAGCAGGAAAGAAAATCAGGATATATAAATTAGAAGCTGGAGTATGATTTTGTAAAGGATGGCTCTATCACTAAGGCATAGATCCACAGAAATCAGATGCCATCAGTGCCTGGAAACCTCAGGTTGTTATTTGTGCAGGTCTAACTGTGAAATGTAGTAGACCTCGTGTTACGGGTCATCTTTGCAAAGGCATTACGCGTCCTGTTCAACTGTAACTTCATTTTGCCTGGTTCCAACTTAAACTGTTGCATGCTTCTTCCACAGAGGGAGTTAGAAAGGGTAGCTGAAGTAATCTGAAAATATTTTAAGAAGTCAGTGTATACTTTCTGCTCTGGCTTGATTTTCCTGTGTGACACAGCAATGAAAATAAAGGGGAGTAATCGATGAGACTGGTCTGAGACGGCTTGATACAGCCTTGTTTTCGTTGCATCTGTGTGCTTCCTGAAACAAGGTAACTTCAGGGAAAGAATGTTTCCCACTTTAGGAAAGGAGTCAACACTGAAGCCGAACCAAGTCAAAAAAAAAAAAAAAAAAGATGCAAGCGCTTGGTTGTTTTGTGCCTCTCTGCGATGGGGAGGGCTGCAGGGGGGGAGAGACAGAGAGGGGGAAAGAAGACAATATAAATGTGTTTCTATTGGCCAAAGCGGGGGGGGGGGGGGGGGGGGGGGAAGCCAGTATTTGAGCAAAAAGTGTAATAGGAGCGAATAGTGTTAGAGATGAAGGCAGAACACAGATTGGTATGCAGAAAACTAGGGAGAAGACTGGTGACCACCGAGTGCTAAAAACTTTAGAAACGCAGGCTGCTTTTCTGGTCTGCTCAAGAAGTCTGTTTTCATTCATGCAGAAGCATAGGTGTAGATTTTATCAGGACTTTGGGCTGGAGCACCCGCAGCTGTGGATTACAGATGCTTCCTGTCATGTATAAACACAATCATTATGTGAAAGCATGGCACCCACACGGCTACCTAAACAGCCATTCCTCCGGACTGAAGCGCTTTGTTCTCTTTGGAGTTATTTTTATGACTATGAGCAGGACTCTACCCAAAAGTTACTAGCAGCAGCCGTGTTTTTTTATGTCAATTAAATGGATTTTGTTACTTGTAAAATACATGTCCAAACACAACTCCATTCTTCAATCACAAAGTATGTTTTCTTAACACACGGTGATATATAGTGACACTTGTTTGACTGACAGCACGAATGTAAACCATAGTAAATACCACCTGTAACTTTGAAACTGGTGAAGCTCAGTTAATAAAAATAAGAACATCAGAAAAAAAAAAATCACGGGCTTTTGCATTACGCTGCTACTTTTAAATATCAGATTTCAGCATGGAAATGAGTTAACTCAGTGAAAGGACTTGGCTGGGTTAATGATGGTGTGT